>NC_141621.1:38239758-38839758 GCF_047967505.1 Dipteris shenzhenensis
ATTTGGATGCATTGTGATCCTTATTGGATGTGTTGATAGGCCCAGATTGCTTTGTGGGATGCTATTTTTTATGGATGCTTTGCACATGGATGCTATTTTATGCTGAGGGACAGCTTTGACACATTGCAGTTGATGCATTGATAGTGTTATGCTCTCTTAGATGAGATATTGTTGATGTATATGCCCATGGACGGTGTTTATGCTTGAGCCATTTGGCACTTATTGGCATTTTGGATTGCCATTGCAGTTGGCATTTTCTTTTGGGCCAAATTTGCTCATATGGATGCATAGTACATGCACATGAGTCAGCTATATCTTTTGATGCTTTGAGCTTTGAGTTTTGGTGATATTTCACTCTATTGTGGTATGCACATTTGGGTGCACCTAGTATTTGGTGTGATTCTCTCTTGCAGGCACTAGCATTTGGGATTTTGCTTTATTTGCATCATGGCATCCTCTTCCATGTCTAAAAAGGAGTTTTTCAGTATTAAAAAGTTTGATGGGAAATAAACTGTCTCCCCAAGATGAATTGCTTACCACTTTATTCCATGTTACTCCCCATAGGGAATGGTTCTCCACTTATGACAGTGGAAAGACAACTTGTGTGCATCTTGGAAATGACTATGTATGTGACATAGTGGGAGTAGGTGACATAAAGTTTTCTTTTGCAAATGGGTCTGCATTTATTTTGAAAAATGTGAGACATGTGCCTAACTGACCAAGAGTCTCATTTCAACAGGTCAGCTAGATGATGCTAGTTTTCAGACCATCTTTGGTTCTGGGAGTTGGAAAATTCAGAAGGGCTCTATGCTTTTGGCTAGGGGTGCCAAGTGTGGGACTTTGTATCCCTTGCATGTATCAGGGGTGTTTGATCATGTTGTTGCAATAATCGCGAGCAGCCAAGCACTTCTTTATGGCATTGTCGGTTGGGCTATATGAGCCAAAATGGGATGAAACTCTTATGCCGTTTGGGTTATGTACCCCATCTAAGTTTCTCTGGTTTTGAATTTTGTGAGCACTGTCTCTATGGGAAGCAGACTAAATCAGCCCATAAAATAAGAGGAAAGAAAGAGTTTGAAAAGCTTGATTTGGTGCATTCAGACATATGTGGTCCCATGCCTACACGGTCATTAGGCGGGGTTGAATACTATGTGACATTCATTGATGATGCAACTAGGAAAGTGTTGGCTTATGCTATAGCTCAGAAGAGTGATGTGGTCTAGGTATTTCAAAAAGGGCTGGCCTTGGCTAAGAATCAGTCAGGTAGAATGCTAAAATGCCTACGGACTGACAATGGTGGAGAGTATCTTTCTCATGACTTTCAGCATTTCTGTGATACATGTGGGATTAAGAGGGAGCTCACATCCCCTTGTACTCCAAAACAAAATCCAGTTGCAGAAAAGATGAACTATACTATTTAAGAAAGGTTGCAATGCATACTTTCCAATGCAAGTCTTTCTGGTGGTTTTTGGACTGAGGCAATGAAGACTGCAGTGCATGTGATCAATAGATCACCTAGTAAGAGTTTGGATGGTGGTATTCCTGAAGAGGCATGGAGTGGCAAGAAGCCCTCTTACTCTCATTTGCGTATATTTGGGTGAGAGGCATATGCACATGTGCCAAAAGAGCTTCGAAAGAAGCTAGATCCTAATTCTAGGAAATGCATCTTTCTAGGTTATGGTGAAAGTGGATAGATGGGCTATCGTCTCTGGGATCCAGAAGCAAATTAGATCATACGCACCCATGATGTAGCCTTCAATGAGAAGAAGATGCATGAGGCACCCATGAGGGATGTGGAAGTGAGGAAAATCACTTTCCAGGACGTGCATCCACCTGCATATGTTGATAAACAACAAGCTGTCCATGCACCAAACGTGCAAGAAATGGTACCACCAAGTACTCCCACAGGTATACAATCAAGGGTAGATGATGGATCATCTATTAGTGGAAATGATGAGCCAAATGTGGCTGATATGCAGGTGGGACGGCAAGCTGAAATGCCCTTGAGAAGATCATCTAGAGTGTCTAGACTGCCTGATAGGTTTGTTCCAGGGGTAGACTATGTGATGCTTATTGATTGTAGGGAGCCTTCTTGCTACAGAGAGGCTATGATGCGTGAGGATCAACGCAAGTGGGAGTATGCTATGCAATCAATGATGAATTCACTTTTGAAGAATAAGACTTGGGACCTGGTTTCTTTGCCACATGGAAAGAAAGCATTGCCATGTAAATGGGTCTACAAGATGAAGGTCATAGGTGATGATGTGCCTAGGTACAAGGCCCATTTGGTCGCTAAAGGGTTCAAGCAAGAGAAGGGTGTGGACTTTGATGAGATATTCTCTCTGGTTGTGAATATGACCACACTTAGATGCATGCTTAGACTAGTGGCAGTAGAGGATATGGAGCTTATGCAGATGAATGTCAAGATAGCTTTCTTGCATGGGGATCTACATGAGGAAATTTACATGGTGCAGTCGGAAGGCTTTGAAGAAAAGGGCAAAGAGCATTTAGTTTGCAAGCTGAAGAAAAGTCTCTATGGTCTTAAGCAAGCACCGAGAGAATGGTATCAAAAGTTTGATGCTTTCATTCGATCCCAAGGTTTTAGAAGGAGTGGAATTGATCACTGCCTTTACACTAAAAGGGCTAGGGATAATAGCCTTATACTCTTGGCACTATATGTGGATGATATGCTATTGGCTAGCAAGAATACTTATGAGCTAGATGCATTAAAGGCCAAGTTGCATGAGGCCTTTGATATGAAGGATTTGGGACTTGCAGGTCATATTCTTGGTATGCGCATCACGCGTGATCAGAGTAGGAAACTCCTTTGGCTTTGACAAAAGGAGTATGTTACAAAAGTATTGCAGCGTTTCAATATGGAGGGGGGAAAGGCAATGAATACTCCATTGCCTCCATATGTGAAACTGAGTCATACAGATAGTCCCAAATCAGATGAGAGGGCCATGATGGCCAGGGTTCCTTATGCATCAGCAGTTGAGAGTCTTATGTATGCTATGATAGCTACTAGACCAGACATTGCATTTGCAGTGGGAGTTGTTAGCCGGTATATGGCTAATCCAGGAAAGAGGCATTGGGAGGCAGTTAAGTGCATCATGAGGTACATGAAGGGTACCAAGGAGATGTGCATCTGCTTTGGTAGAGGAGACATGCATGTACTTGGGTACATAGATTCATACTATGCATGGCATGTGGATAGTAGGAGATCCACTTCTGGTTATGTGTTCACCTTTGCAGGTGGTGCAGTGTCATGGATGTCTCGTGCACAAAAGTGCATTGCTTTGTCTACCACAAAGGTTGAGTATGTTGCAGCCACAGAGGGTTGCAAGGAGGCTATACGGCTTGATTGGCTAGTGGGAGATTTGGGGATTCATACAGGTGTACTGACATTGCATAGTGATTCCATGAGTGCTATTCAACTAGCACGGAATCCGGTCTTTCATGCAAAGACCAAACACTTAGGTACCATTTCATCAAGGAGGTACTTGAAGACAATTGCATAGACCTTATCAAGGTTCATACAGATGATAACACTGCAGATATGCTGATGAAGAGTCTACCTAGTTAGCAGTTTGAGTATTGTCATGTATTGATGGGCATTGAATAATATGCTCATTGGTTGTTCTCCCTTAAAGGCACATTGTCCTTTAAGTGGGAGGTTGTGGGGGTTAAAGGTCACTGTGCCTTTACCCCGGTTATGTACAATACTCAAACACATATATAAATGAATGAAAAAGAAGATTAGGGTGTTTTGCACCCACCAAAAAACTTGTGTGGCCCTCTATTTCTCTCTCTCCCTCTTCTGTTCTGCTTCCGTTGAGAGCACTTTCACAATTAACCTTACCACCTCCACCGTCAATGCCCTTTCTACCACAATTCATGGTACACATGTCTCCAATGATATTAAGTGAATTGAATCTCAACAAGGCATTGGTGTCCACCTCTTTTACCTTACTAAAGATGTATCCCTATCCTAACAACCAAACACCTTCTATAAATAGCTTAGCATAGTTTGCAACGGTTGGCTTGGGCTGCTACCCTTCCTTCATTGATTTGAATTTGGTTGCCTATAATTACAAAATAATGGGATGTTGATTGTATGTTCTTATTGCCTTGCCCTAGACTGTCGTTTTATCAAAAGTTGAAGTCCTTTAAATTCTACAAGACATCAAGACATAGTTTGGATCCATTTCTTAGCCTCTTTGGACTATTCGCATTACAATGATAGTTATATGACCCAATTTCCAATGGTGGTGGTCTATCTTCAATCTTCTATTTCTTTGTGGTGATTAACTTCTCTATTCCATCCATCTTTTTCTTCTATTGCTACTGCAAACTTACCATATTGGGATAGATGCTTAGATTTGTTAAATGTCTCTCCATAGGAAGGAGAGTGGTTTTCTTTGGGGGTTCTTTGAAGGGGCTATCATTACAGGGTGCACAATGTGGTGTGTATTTCCATTTTTGGCTTATATAGTTGTAGAAGTTTTGTGGGCCCATCATTAGATTTCTAATCATTGCATGGTCGATTAAAATTGGATTTTAGTAGCATCTATGACTCTAGTTAGTTGGAATCTTGTTTGCATGGCTGATTGCACCCCATCATTGTTTTCCTGTTCATTTATGGCAACAATAGGTGTCAGCATTGGATCTTCGTGATGATTATGCTGAGCGGCACATTTATGCTTGACATTGTTGGTTTAAGTCTTTGATTTCCTTTGCTTAAATTAGGGTCATTGTTTTCTTGGGTGTAGCCATTTTTTGTGAGGTTCAAGGACTTTTCTGTAAATAGGTATCTTGCATGACCCATAACTTATGCATTGCTCAATGAAATTCGACAAATTTTGTTTTCAAGTTGTAGTACACATTCCAAGAACATGAGAGCAAAAAATTATGGAATAAGGATGTGGAACGAGACCGTTAAAGCATTACAAGTGCTATGTTGCATGTGAAGCATGCATCCTAAAGACTATAGTATATAGCAATTTATTCAAAAACATCGAAATTTTATTCTATACATACATGCAACCAAGTAATGATTCAAAAGTACACTACGTGAGCTTCTTCTCAACCCAAGGACATAACTAAATGAGAACATTAGGCATCTATTAATGGGCCTCTAATGTTGGGCTAAAGTGATGCATACCCATTTGAGGGCACGCTCCATAACTTTTTTTTAGTTTGTTGAAAACTAAAACGGATTGAAAATTTGGAATCCAAACTAGTGGGACTACTGCATGGTGGTCTTAAAACATTGATAGTTGTTGGTATTGGTATCTAGATTCACCCTAAAATGGAAGAAGTTGGAAAAGTGCAATTTGTGTATGTGAAAAGATATTTTAATAAATCCAACACTATTTACAATTTTGAATTGTTTATTTTTCCATGCACTTGCTTGCTATATGGCTCATAAGCATGCCAAAGGTCATTGCATTTAATAATACACAACATCAAACCCAATAGCATGCCCTTTGGCCTATTTGTGTTTTGAAGAATTTTAGGCCACATTGCACTTGTTTGGGATATCCAATTGTGCTGGCATGTATCGTCGAAGGGGGAAAAACTGATGGCTGAAATTTCGCTACTCTCACGAATTTTGAATTTTCACACCTCATGCCCATCAAATCTTGGAAGATTAAGTACCTGCAACCTGCCCCCGCCATACAAATGCCCTACAACCCACACGACCTCGATGTGACCTTGCGCAGACTTTGGTTTTGCCATTGTCTTATTTTGGGTAAGTTGTCTTCTATTCTTTGCTTGCCTCATCAACTATGTTCTCTGGGTCTATGATTGTGGCCATGGAATCAATGGCAACATGCAGTTGGCCATGGTTTACAAGAGAAGCAAAAAAAGGCTGCAAGACAGGAAAGCTAAAAAGCTAGGCCAAGGCACAAGGAACAGAGTGCGGGTCGAGGAAAGCACTAGGACACAGTATCGAATCGGCAACAGAAGACACTTTTGCAACATGTGCGAAGGGAGAAACAATGAGAAGAAAGAAGACACCTTATAGAGTAGCAGCAGCAAGAAGCGGTTGCAGATGAACACATTCGATCATTGCCATCAGAGCGAAGAACATGAGCTGTGGTGTCACGATTGGTGGCAGCATTTGAGGCATCAACATCCAGCCATTCAAGTGATTACTAGTCTCGAGTCTTCACAAGCTTTAGCATGCATCCTAAAGTTCATAGAGTAACAACCCTACCAACACCTCAGGAGATGCATGCCCAAGAGGCGATGCTCTTTAACCTAATAAATGGCCTATAGAAAGTGAAAGGGGTTCACAACTTAGATCAACTAGATGCAAAGAGGGCGACGTTAGCTATGTTGGCATCTCCTAAAACAAAGGAGAAATGGCTTGGGTGCACAATTCAAAGATGTTGTCAATCAGAAGGACCAACATGGCTCTAGTGGTTGAACGTAGAGAAGAAGCAATGCACGATCATCCCGATCCGAGAAGTCTATGGGCTTCAACAAAACACAAGAAAAGGAGAGATAGCCTAATTGCAGAAGTCATTGCTACAAGATGACGTTTGGCACAAAAATACAACAGTTTCTCCAAATAAAAAGGACATCTGTAAGAAGCGGATGGGATGCAAGGTGTTTGAGGAGCACATCATACACATGCTAGATATAATGCAAGCCAATGGTGCCTAAACCAGCTCGGTTGTTGTTTCTGATTGAGCTTTGGGATAGTTTACTTGTTTCATTTCTTAAACCAGGCTTGGACTAAATGTGATTGTCCTAAACCAACCTGGTGGTTGGAACATCATGCAACCGTAGGATGGTTCAGCTTAGTTGTCGATTATGTGATTGTCCTGAACCAGCGTGGCTAAACAAACATTAGTTGTTGTCCAGCCCGGTGGCGTGGTTGAGTAGAAATTAATAGCAAGCTATTTCGCAATATATTGTTATTTTACTAAACCAACCTGGTGGTTGGAACATCATGCAATCGTGGCTGCTTCAGCTCAATCACCAGTTATGAGATTATCTTGAACCAGTGCATTGGTTGAACAAACATTAGTTATTGACTAGCCCAGTGGTTGAAATTATTGTGTTTCTTAGTACTTAAATTTCTTAAACTTAATTTCCTTCTATTTGGATCATATACCACTATTTCTAGATCGGGATGGCTTGGACTTAATGTGATTGTCCTAAACCATCCCAATGCCAGTTCACGACAAACAACAAGTAGTTACTAACATAAATTGTGAAATTCAGAAATGAAAAGCAATATATTGTTATTTTCTAATTGTGAAAATTTGAAATGAAAAATAATATACTTTTATTGTCTAATATGTGAAGTTGAGACCATCAGGCTAAACCAACCCAGTGGTTGAAATTGTGACAGTGTCCTAAACCATCCCGGTGGTTGAAATTGTGAATGTCCTAAACATGTCCTAAACTAGCCCGGTGGTTGACTATCCTAAACGTGTCCTAAACCAGCCTGGTGGTTGAATATCATAAACATGTCCTAAACCAGCCTAGTGATTGAAATTGTGACTGTCCTAAACTAGCTCGGTGGTTGAAAATTGTTTTGCTTCATTATATACTTTAATTAGACTGTGTTTTATCTTCTTTTAGTAGTAGCAAAAAGGGGGCTCACTGTTCTATTGTTCCCGCATGTTGGGTAAGTAGATAAAGTTATATCTCAAGTTTATGGATCAAAATCTGGACATTTCAATTGGGCAGAAAAGATTTGAGCATTGTAAGCCCTAGTACGTCAGGAAACTCAAAGAGAGGAATGTTTGTTGTTGCAAAACACACATAGACTTCTGGCAAGCTATGAATGACTTGAGATTTGGTTGTGTTGGAGCATTGCTCCATGGGGATCGATGCCCATGCCTCCCCGATGAATGCACAGCCACCTGGATCCTCATCATGTGTTGCAAGGGAGGGCATGTTTTGTAGCCTAAGGTCTCTATGGGAGCCAATCATTTGTCCAAAGGGAGATCGTGAGTGGCACCGAATTGAATGCATTCATGGCACATGCAAGCATTGTAGTTTGAAGTTGAAGAAGAAGACATTCAATGTCTATCCAAATGAAATGAGGGAAAACAACCATGTTGCTCTAAAATGGAGGAGATTTGAAAATGTCAATGTTGAAGGATCCAATAAAAAGAGATGGCTATTGTCATCTAAGAGCACCCAACCAAGAGAGCTTATAGGTACATGGTTCAATCCATCCAAAAATATGTGCTTCATAATTTGACAGCTAGCTGGCAGGATAAGAAGTTCAGAACGTGCCTTGCCAAATTTCCCCATGACACTATTGTATATGTCATAGATTTTGCTGAAAATTATTCATTTCAAGAATAAGATGAGATACAAAGTGCTCATTGGTACAACAAGCAAATAACAATTCTTGTGCTGCATATCACGTACAGTCATTTACTTGATTCTTCCACGCCTGATGCCAATCTACTTGCTAACTCATAGGAGTCTAGTTCAATGTAATGCATGTACCACTTCTACATTTCAGATGATAGGGAACATGACACCTTATTTGTGCAGCATGCTTTTCTACTGCATTGGGAATGGTTGAAAAAGGAAAATGCCCATGCAGAAAATATAAAACAACATTGGGTGTGGTTAGATGGTGCTACCTCTCAATTTAAACCAGCTCGTGGATTCTACTTTGTCTCAAGGTTCAAATCCTTGATCGATCTAAACATCATGTAAAATTTCTTTGGGTCTAGCCATGGCAAGGGTGAACATGATGGATACGGTGCTGTTATTAAGAAAGCTCTATCTAAACACCAGCTAGCATGCCCTCAAGGAAAACTCAATGATGCTCATGATGCTGTAACATGTCTTACAGCCAACCTCTCCACAAACATGTATTTAACATACAGTAAACAAAGCCTTAAGAATACTGTAGTATGTAGAGTGTTTCATGAAGTGAAAGTGGATGAAGTGCAAAGAAGGAGGCACGATTGTGAGAAAAATAAGGAGTTTGTGGTCTGCACAGAAAATGGGACTTTTCAAACAACCAACTGATTAGAACAAGAAAACTTGTTTTTACAGTGCGTACATCATAGGGGATCATAAGATTATGAGAACATTGCAACTGTGAAGACATGGGAGCGAGTTTAAGATTTTCCTCTATGTTTAGATGGAGTGACAAACAATGGATAGACAAACGACTCACCACAGTTTGGGGAGAGTTTCGATGATCTCATTGACTATTTGGAAGAGGGGGATAACTTTGCAATTGCTGCAGCATCTGGGGAGAACGAGGAAGATGACCCATACTTTCTATTGTAGGGCACAAAACCTAAGCATAATGTTGAGGAAACATTTAAGGATAATTGGGGAACAACCCATGAGAAGTGGGATGTAGTAGTCGGAGCTTTTTGGTACAAAAAAACATCCAAGAGAGACTGCAATCACGAACTACTACGTAAGAGTTCACAAACACGTGTGTACTCTCATCTAGTAAGAGCTATTAAGTTCCAGATGCAACCTCTGCCACAATGAAATAAGGGCAAGAGCATCTTCAAATTGGATTTAGACACACATGAGCACATCTTGGGGTGTCTTGGACCAATGGGCAAGGATGACTAAGATAGTACTAAGAAAATGTAGTCTTATTGCAAGGAAACAATATTCCACTTGTCCTAGAAAATGGAATTTGTATTTGAGACTATGCTTCTTTTTAGTATCTCCCAAACAATCACCGTGCTAGTTTTATTAATTTGTTTTTGTAAATCTCAAATGGTAAACCCCATGCTTGTTTTTAGGATATCCTAACAACCACTGCGCTGGTTTCCCATAATGAATCCACACATCCATAAATCCATTCATCTTGTAATAATAGAAACAAGCCACCACGCTAGTGGCTATTGATATCCTAGTGCAACCAACCACCATGTTGGCAATCACTTATCTTGTAGTACTACCGTGCTATCCCTACACTACTACCATGCTATCCTAAAATTTGTTGCACAGTGCTATACTAAAACAGTCCCCTTCAGACTATTTATCATTTCATTTTAACCGTCAGATTTCATCCCATGCTTGTTTTAAGTATATCCCAAAAACCACTGCGCTGGTTTCCATAACGAATCCACACATCCATAACTCCATTCATCTTGTCATAATAGAAGCAAACCATTGTGCTGGTGGCTGGTAATATCTCAGTGCAGATAACCACCACACTAGCGATCACTTATCCTACACTACTGCCATGCTATCCCTACACTATTGCCGTGCTATCCTAAATTTTTTTGCACAGTGCTATACTAAAACAGTCCCCTTTAGACTCTTTATCATTTTGTTAACCATCAGATTTCATCCCATGCTTGTTTTTAGGATATCCCAACAACCACAACACTAGTTTCCCATAACAAATCCACACATCCACAATTCCATTCATCTTGTAATAATAGAAGCAAACCACCGTGCTGGTGGCTATTAATATCCTAGTGCAACCCCCACCGCACTGC
Organism: Dipteris shenzhenensis; assembly: GCF_047967505.1. Taxonomy (NCBI): domain Eukaryota; kingdom Viridiplantae; phylum Streptophyta; class Polypodiopsida; order Gleicheniales; family Dipteridaceae; genus Dipteris; species Dipteris shenzhenensis. The sequence goes on from NC_141621.1 coordinate 38,250,225, forward strand.
TGATCCCTTATCCTACACTACTGCCATGCTATCCCTACACTACTACTGTGCTATCCTAAAATTTGTTGCATAGTGCTATACTAAAACAATCCCCTTTAGATTGTTTATCGTTTCATTAACCATCAGATTTCATACCATGCTTGTTTTTTGTATATCCCAACAACCACTGCGTTGGTTTCCAATAACAAATCCACACATCCACAAATCCATGCATCTTGTAATAATAGAAGCAAACCACCATGTTGGTGGCTGTTAATATACTAGTGCAACCAACCACCACATTGGCGATAACTTCTCCTGCACTAGTACTGTGCTATCCCTACATTATTGTGTGTTATCCTAAATTTTATTGCATAGTGCCATACTAAAATAGTCCCCTTTAGATTGGTTATCGTTAACCATTAGATTTCGACCATCGGGCTATGTAAAACATTTAATTACTAACATAAAACATGTTCATATAAAATTAGCTATTACGAGCACCATGAGAAAGTCCACAAGTCCAAGAAATGTCTGCAAGATTTAAAAAAAAAAAACAATTATATTTTGCGGCTCAAGGAAATTCCAGACTCCCAACTATCTTATCAGCCTCTTTATAGTAGCAAGCGTCTTCCAACTCTTTAGGCCAATCTGATATACAATGGCAGACCTCTTCACACACTCAGATTACACACTGCTTTCTTGACTTTGTCGACTTGTACGCGCATAGTAACTCCTCATTTCACTGGGGGTCCTCTTCATCTTGGTCTTTGTGCTCTATACATCTTCGCACCTCTATCATGTCCTACCAAAAGAGACATACATCATGAGCTTGACAAGTACCTTAAAGGAGCAGGAAAAAAAATAGCCAGGGAAATTAATATTAACCATCTGGGCTGACTCCAAGTAATACACCCACCACCGAAGCATGTCCTCCTTGCATCTATTTTCCTCCTTCTTCTCTAAGTCTGTTTTTGCGAGGAGGTCATCCAATATCATTTTCAGATAGAACAAAATCATTCCAAAGTCTTTTGGGTATGCCATAGATTCGCAGTAGGTGGATTGGTAGTAGGTGGATCAGTGTATAGAGTTTGGATCAGTGTACAGAGTTTTGGGGGTAGATTTCATAATGGGCTCTTAGTTGTGTCTGCACTGCACTTAAATAGGGAAAGGGTCCATTGAGCTTGACCTTCTCATTCTTCAGTCTCATGTTAGTTGTCTAATCAAAATCTTTGAGTTCATTGAGCTTGACCTTTCTCATTCTTCAATCTCATGTTAGTTGTCTAATCAAAATCTTTCATCTCACATTAGTTGTCTAATTGAAATCTTTTGTCTCACATTAGTTGATGACAAATCGAAATCTTTCAGTCTCACATTAGTGATCTAATCAAAGTCTTTTATCTCACATAATTTGTCAATTTCGTCTTAGATTATGGTCCTTGGCGTGGATCAAAGGACACTATCTAGTCACATAGCTGAGAAAACATTGCCCAAGTAAACTTTGGACAAGATTATCAATTCAATAGATTACACATAGATTACACCTCAAAGACTCCTTTCCTTCAGATTACATCTCAAGGACTCCTTGTTGAGCTCCCTAATTGCAGGCTCGGTCCTCCTTGCTCCTTTCTAGAATGGGGCTGGTTCCTTCCTACAGGGGCCCCAACCCCTCTCTTCATGCTGCTTTCTCTTTCCTTGATTTGAGCTTTCTGGTTGCAGTAGGCTCAGGCCACTCAGGCCTTCTTTCTCCTTTCCTGAAGGGGGCTGGTTCCTCCCTTCAGGCTCCTTTTCCTCGCAATCAGTTGGCCCTCTTAAATTTGAGCTCCTTGTCTTTTGCATCTTTTGCCCAAATGGCAAATTGAGGTGCAACATCTACTTTCTCATCGTAGATAGCTATAGCAGGTAGGCACATTTGATTTGTACATGACCTGGGCAATGGCAAATGGCATTCTCTACATATCGATTTTGTATGCACAAACACCCCAAAGCAAAAAATGTGCACAAGGTGGTAACATATAGGCCATTGGATCATGCAGTCATCTATGATGGGGGTATGGCAGACCATGCATTTTGGACCCTATTGCATAGTAGCATAGGCATCTGATTTAACTATTGTGGCTGTCTCAATACCACAGTCTTGCTCTATACATGACGAAGTTGCTTCTTGATTCCTTCCTCCCTCATCCTAAGCCTTCAGATGTTCTCCTTCATCTCCTCCACTCTTTGCTCACTCTATGCAATAGCTTCTCATATGAATCCCTCAACATCTATTGAAGCTGCTTAAATTGCTCAAAAACATCAATATGGGCCATTTCCAAGACTTCCACTCTAGTTTGGAAATCTCTCAGGATGATGCACTTCTTGTCATAACTGTCGAAAGCCACGGCAAGCTCATGCACAGCCCTATCATAATCTTGTTGCAGGGCCTTGTAGCTTACTCTTTGGACTTCCAACAGTGTTTCGAAGAAACAACCCTCACTGTGGTTGCTATAAATTGCTCCACCATGGGGCTACTGCAACTTGCTCCATTGTTGGCTGCTCTCTGCATCCTTCTTAGCTTGGAGAGCTACCGGCCGTCTCTGGCTCCAACGCTCGCCAAATGCGCATGCAACTCCACAGCAACCACCACCTCTGACAATCCTCTACCTCGATTCCCCCCCTGAAATTCAAGAAAGCTCTTTGACTCCTCCATGCTACAAAATGGCTGGACGCTGTCGCGGACGATGATGGGGATATTGATCTCGATGCGGAGGCTAACAATTTCTTGATTGCAAAAATAATAACAACCAAGGCAAGCGCCCCTTGGGAAAACTGGAACTTCCCAAATATAATAGTAGGGGAGATCCAGCCTACTGATTCCTCTAGCATAGATTAGCAGCTATGAAACGTTCAGTGCTGCTCATGTGGCAGCCATTGACATCGAGGATGGCATGACCGACTCTGACACTAGCAGTGAGATGATGGCAGATCCAATGCACGAGATAAGCACTCTAAAAAGGGCAAATCCAAGTCCACTACCGAAACGTCAAATGAAGATCGCCTAAAGGCTATGACCATGAAGCTAAAAGATGAAATGCTGCAGGCCATGGAACACAAGATTCACTTGTCTTAGCCGCCACCTTAGACTTATCCAGAGCGAGAAAATGTTTGGTGCCCACATTGCATGGCCAATCATACATCAAATGAGTGCCCGGTTCTAAGAGCCAGGATCACTACACAAGCAAATCCACTGCCAAGATTGTGGTGCCATATCTGCGTCGTCGGTGGCCATGATGAAAACGGTTGCATCTTCAACATGCACAACAACCCGCCTTGACCTCAACAATACCAATCGGCACCCATGCCAGTCTACAGGCAACCGAAACCTGCACAAGTGCCCAAGCTTTGAGGCTAAATCCTATTCTTGTTCGGACACAAATCCCACAATTACTCAGGAATCCAAATCCATGACCATATCCAAGAACGCCAAATCCAGCTCCTCAGGCAGTTCCAATACAACTGCAAGCCGAGGAAGTAGAGTCACCATTCGAGTATGAAGCATAGTACCCAGTGTACTATGTAGAAGGCACAAATGGACTAATACTAGTATATGCAAATCAAAGTACATCCCAACACATATCGAGTGCCAATCAAGTGCTACAGTTGTGAAGAAAATCACCGGATCGCAAAGTGCCCTCATAGTGGTAGCCCCGCTACTTTCCAACCACTCTGCAGAGATTGTGGCATAGGACATGCTTGTATGAATTGTCCCATGAAAAATAAAGTCCCATAACAAACAAAGGTTAATACTGACATCCTAATCAACATCGTTGGGGTGGACCATCAAATTCTAGGGTCAGCAAGCATAATATCACAACCTGTGAATGTAACTACATGCCAGCAGAAAGAGGCCACCAAGGACCCTAACATTCCAATCCAACCAAAATGACTTCTTAAAAAGAAAGCACAAGTGCCTCCAACTCCGCCAAGCAATGAGCAGCTGAGCTCATCCACATCAACTCCCAAGTCTCAAATAAAAGAAGCTCCATACCCAAATGTAGAAGTGAAGGAGGCTCGTTTTTAGGCACTTCAACAATGGGTACAAAAGGAACAAGCTCAATTTCAGGCTGAGAAACAAGCTCAAGATCCAATTTATGACTTGGCCCCACAAAGTATTGATACTCTACTTGAGCCTCTATTCCGACAACAGACTCCACAACAGAATGTACCACCACATCAACTTGAAGGAGCCGCACTCTCTAGCATCCTAAGTTGCCCTATGTCAATTCCCATAGGAATCCTCCTATGGAATTATCCCAATCTTTGGGAGAGTTTCAAAGGCTGGATTGAACTCACAAATCCCCCTCCACCTATGGATGACATCGAAGATATCCCTGTGCAGATGGGTGAGAGAGATGACATACACAACATTATTGTGCCTTTGATCCACAAGTCATATAATGAAGTCCAAGCCATAGTGGACGGTGGAGCAGGTGTAAATGTCCTATCAAAGGAGCTCTACAATAAAAAGGGGGCCTCCCACCAATGCAAAAAGCTAATTTCAACATATGCCTTGCCTATGATTCATAGACTAAACCCTTGGGAAAAGTGAATGGCGTGTCAACGAAGGTCACAAGAGTCTGCTTTTCCCTTAAATTCACAATCTAGTATCTCCCCAAAAAATCCTATCTAATCTTACTGGGACGTCCTTGGTTACGGGAAGCATCAGTCCTCCATGACTGGGAAACTGATATACTAATAATCCAAAATCGCGACACCGCAGTCACGGTGAATGTGGCGACATGAGCTATAAAACCATTTATGCCTAGAGCACTGGATGACACATCTTCAATGACAATATCAAGCAAATCAGCTCCCTTGCAACAGCATGCCATAGAGGGAAATTCCCAAAGCAATGTCAATAATTGGATACAAACATTGGCAACCATTGACAACTGCCATTCATTAAACCCCATCTTCTCGTAGATAGATGCTAAGGTGTTACAGGTAGATCCTTCACTCAACATGAAGAACCAATCGATCTAGTGGTGTCATTCTTTATGGTTGAACTCGAGTGGGATAATGAACCTGAAGAAGGTACCCATACCAATGATGAATCTGATTTCCCTTGGGACCTTGAAACTGAGGCTGAGAATGCTGAAATTGAAGATCAAGTCTATGACAATGACTTAGCCATTCTGCATGCCCTAATGGTAGTTGAGCTTCCAAAAATTGAACCTCCAAAATTGAATAACAGTAGAAGATCCCACAAGAAAACTAAAGGAGGGAATCGTAGAAAAGCCAAGGCTGAACACTTCAACGAATTCAAACGAGTCCAAACAAGGATCGTCGAATTATATCTTGCAAAGCCAGCTCCCTCAAAATCAGAACCACCGCCTCTTAAATGGTCTCCTAAGGGACTGGAAGGAGTATGCGCAACAAATGAACCCTTACTTTTGGGAACACCTTACCAGTGGAAAAGTTACCCTACAGTTCCCAACATAAGAAGTTTCGGAAGTATAAACCACATGTGCAGATGAAGCTCGATCAAGAGACTTTAGAAAAAGAAAGTCAAAAAGAGCCTAACAAATTGGTTAATGAAACTATGCCACCCAGTACACATGGCACATGTCAAGCTAGTTCAACACCATTAGAGACCGATCTTTGAGAAGTGCTTGAGTACTTCAAGAATCACACAAGTGGCAGTGTCCCAATAGCAATTCTAAGACCACTAAGAGATCTGAAGTTCAAGAAATTGATAGGATTGGAGAAACTCCAATCTATGAGGGATCAGCAAAAACTCGCACAATAAACCTCGCCCTTAAAGTGGAGGAAGAAAAATTGGTTTTTATCCTCCAACCAAAACAAGTTGTCTACCACATAAAAAAGAAAGGGCCCAAAGGTAAAGTTACTTGCAGGCATCTTGTCAACTTTAAGGATTACTTGGCACTAGATGCCAGTTGGGTTGATGAAGACTTTTTCTCAAGAATATCCATAGGTTCTACAAATGTATAAAGAAGCCTTTGAGTTGGGGACAACTGATTAGATATCGGGGGGATGTCACAAAGCCATATTTATCCCTAGAAATAAAGAGGAAAATATTTTATTTTGCCTTTGGTCAAATTTTCAACTAGAACGTACAACTAGAGAGCACACCACAAATGACTAACTGTACACTAGATTTAGTTGAAAATGTAGAATATATACAAACCCATTTAGGGTTAGGGTTAGGGCTTCTAACCATTTCCTTCATAGTGCTCTAATGGTTTAGTGCTATGCACATATGATCACATGATGGTGCTATGCACACATGATCACATGATGGTTCTATGCACACATGATCACATGATGTTGAGTGTGAACTCTCAACACCTTCCCTCAAGATTGACATCATGAAGTAGGCCTTCCCTCAAGATGGTGATTCTGGGGAATTGATGAAGGACTGAGCATTACATTCCATCACACCCCTTTAATGGGAATGTCCTTCCTCTGCGTCAAACCAAGAGGTAGTCGGTGTTTCTTGGAAAGCTCTTTACCAAGTGGTTCGGTAAAGATGTCTACAACATTCTCTTTGCTATCACAATGTTGCAGTGTGATGTCACCAAGTAACACTCTTTCTCTAATGAAGTGCTCTCTGACATCAATGTGCTTTGTCCTAGAGTGATATACTAGATTCTTGGCCAATGCTTGAGCCGATTGATTATCACAGTATATTGTTGTTGTCTTTGACTCATCAAAGTAATCTATTTCTGATAATAGTCTTCTAATCCATATAGCCTCACATGCACTTGTAGTGAATGCCCTATATTTTGCTTGAGTCGAAGACAAAGAAACAGTTGGCTATTTGTTTTTTGACAGCCATGATAGAGCACCTTGACCAAGGAAAAATGCATATCCCTGTGTCGATCTCCTGGTCTCATGATCTCCGACATAGTCATTGTCATAGTATCCATGCAACCGTGGATGACTTCCTTTGTATTCTATCCCAAACTGTTTTGGATTTGCCATAAACTATGCTAGTGAGCTTACTGCATAACAAATATTTGGCTGTGTGATAGTCAGATATATAAGAGATCTAATGAGCTGCATGTAGTACCTATCATTAACTGCAGGGTTTTTTGAATCTTTTGTAAGTTTCAAACTTTGCTCCATGGGAGTGGCTGCAATCTTGCAATCTGCCATATGAAACTTCTTCAAGAGATTGTCAACATATTTGAGCTGACTCATAAAGGTGCTATCTAAATCTCTCTAGAACTCAATACCAAGACAATAGTGCATAAGTCCAAGATCTTTCATGTTGAACTCTGTAGATAAGTCTTGTTTTAGCTTTTTGATGAAGCTATCCTTGCTTCTTGTCACAATCAAATCATCTACGTTGAAAAGTGCAATAGTAATGTCTTCCCCTTGAACTTTGTAGTAGAGAGTATGATCTGCATTGGACTTCATGTATCCTAGATCAACAAAATACTTGTTGATTCTGCTGTACCAACTTTTGGGTGCTTGCTTTAAGCTATAGAGACTTTTCTTGAGATGGCAAACCTTATTCTCCTTTCCTAATTCAACATAACCTGTTGGTTGTTGCATGTAGACTTCCTCATCTAGGTAATCATTGAGAAATGCATTCTTGACATCGAGTTGGTACACATTCCATCTGTCTCATCATAATCTTGACCATATTGCTGTGCAAATCCTTTTGCAACAACTAGTTTGGCTTTGTATCTTTGAATACTTCCATCTAGATTGTACTTCACTTTGTATACCCATTTGTTTGCTATGGCCTTCTTTCCTGGTGGAAGGTCGCATAATTCCCAAGTATTATTCTTATACACAGCATCCATTTGTTCATTCATAGTAGTTTGCCATTCTGGCTTGTCCACTGCATCTTCAAAGTACACTGGCTCTTCTATAGCCATGATGGTCATAAGAGCATAGTTGGTTGTTTTAACCTAAATTGCTTTTCCTTTCTGAGCATATGTCAATCTGGCTGGTGGTCTGCTTTCCCTAGTAGACTGTTTGAGCTGTTGTGGTTCTACTTGGGGTGTTTCTGGCAATTCTTGCTCTTCTTCATCAACCTTTCCTGTACATGATTGTAAAATTGGTGCATCTTTCTTCTATTTATTTGAGGTTTTCCATTATGATTCCTCATCAAAGATTACATCTCTGGAGATAATGACCTTTCGATTGATGGGATCATACAACTTGTATGCTTTGCTTTATTCACTATAGCCAACCATGATGCATTTGCGTGACTTCGCATCCAATTTCCTACGATGATAATCATGTATGTGGGCATATGCTATGCAATCAAATATGCAGAGATGCCCAATGTGTGGCTTGTGTCCCAGTGAATGCTTCATAAGGCATCATACCCTATATTGGTTCAGTAGGAAGCCGATTAAGTAAATAGTTTGCAGTGGCTATTGCTTCTGCCCAATACTAATTCAGAAGATGCTTCTCACCAAGCATTGCTCTAGCAATGTCTGTTAAAGTCCCATTCTTCCTTTCAGCTCTTGCATTCTGCTGAGAAGTATCTACACAAGTGAATTGTCTTCGAATGCCATGACTTCTACAAAAGTTGAAGTCATGTATTCACCTCCTCTGTTTGATCTCCTGACTTTTATCTTTCTGCCTATCTATTTTTCTACCATGGCTTTGAAATCTTGAAATCTGGAAAACACTTCAGAGTTCTCTTTTAGAGAGTAGACCCAACAATATCTGCTATAGTTGTCGATGAAAGTAAAGTAGTAAAGTGAACCATTGATGCTGCGGATCTGGGCATAACCCCATACATCTGTATGTATCAAATCAAGAATACCTCATGCTCAAGAGGTGCTTCTCCTGAAGTTGGTTTGATTTTTTTTGCCAAAGCAACATGCTTTGCAAACTTTTCCAAGAAACTGTAGCTTCGAAATCCTGATTACCATATTTTGATTCCTGAGATCTAGCAAGCTCTTGAAATTAACATGACCATATCTCTTGTGCCATTTTTCGAATAGTGGCATCTGTTGCGATTGAGCTGCTGACATTGCATGCTTATCTAGTACTGTAGCTAGCATTCTGTACAAGCATCCTTCCTTGACACCTTTTGCTACTACTAGCTTAAATCTTTTGGATTTTTCTCTTATAGTGCATTCATCTCCGTCGAAGATGACTTGGTAGTTGTGTTCCGTCATTTGACCTACTGACAAAAGGTTCTTGCTGATTTTCGAAACATAGAGCACATCTTTCACCAATCCTTTCGTACCAGTGAAATTGTTTATAGGGATAACACCTATCCCTTGAACTGGATTTGGTGTATTATTTGCTGTGTAGATTACATTTTTCTGACCTTCTAATGGTTTCATTTTTGTGAACCATTCCTAATGATTTGTCATATGAGATGATGCACCGCTATCGATGTACCAAGGATCCTGTTCAACTTGGTTGACTTGGTAGCTAAAATCTTATTTTGTATTGAAATCAGTGTCTAGATACGCTGTATCAGTTTGCTGCATTTCCTCGTTTGCAAGGAACATGCAAGGAACATATTCCCATGTTCATTTGCAAAATGACTGTGACTACAATGTCCACCATGATGATTTCCTCTACCGTGGAAATTCCCTCAATTACTGTTGGATTGACCGCCTTGGTCATATTGTTTCTTGTGGCAATCTCTTTCATAGTGTCCAAACTTATGACAGTAGTTGCACTGGATGTTTGACATGTTGGTGGATGCATTCCCTCGTCCTTGGAATCTTTCTCGATTGGAATGATTTCCTCTTTGCTGATGCTGATGTTGCTAAGGATGATGCTGATGCTGATTCAGACTTTGTTGATGAGATGACTTTGTTGCTGATGATGACCACTTCTCTGGAATGATCTACCTCTACCTCTGCCTCTGCTTCTATCTGAAGCTGTGAATGCCTGATCATTAGAATGACCTTTTCATGCATGAATGGCATGCGTCCTAAGTTCTTCACCAAGTAAGTTTGACTGAAGTCTTCTAGTGTCGAAATTTGCCATTGAATGGCAATACTCTAGACTAGGTTCTCATATCCCTCTCCTAGTCCATTCAGGATGACTTGAACCATTTCTATTGGATTCATAGTCTCTCTTGCTATTGCGAGTTGATTGTTATAGTCTTTGATCCGGAGTACGTAAACCTGATCAGTTTCACTACTATTTCAAAAAATCTGGTTGATTTGGTTTCTTAGTGTGAGAATCCTGGAAGTGTTCTTGGACTCCTAGAGAGTTGCAAACATATCCCATGCTTCTTTCAATGTCTTGCCGGTGTTGAGTTATCCTAGCATGACATCTTATACATTCTGCTTGATCAAATGATATGCATACTTGTCTTTCTTACCGCTTTCTGCCTGTGCTCGGGCAATGGCAAGATCTGCTACTGGTGTGGAAACTTATTGTGTAGCTGGAGATCTTGGTGTAGATCCCACTGCTAGTGTTGTGACAATAATCCCACTGCTAGTGTTGTGACAATAGGTGGAGTAGAGCTACTGCTAGCTGGATCATCCAATGGTCTAGGTGTAGATCCATCGACATACTCCCATTTTTCCTGAAGTACAAGAATGATCTCCATTCGAAATTTCCATGTGCCGTAATTGGAGCTGTTTAGCTTAGCAGATGCCTCTAGATTGAGGTTGCTAGTCGTAGACATGGTGCAACAAATGTACTCAAAGTGTCATGAAAATCACTGTCTGAATCAACTGCAAAACACTGACTATGGCAAGTGAAATCTGAACTGTCGACGGTGAAGATAGAACTGCAATATATATAATTTTATCTAAATTACAAGGCCTATGGCAAATAATGTCGAGAATAGCCAAGAGGCTCTTACAAGGCTGAAATGATGTGCACAATGCCATGAAATAGCCAAATAGACTTTACAATGATGGCATGTGTGTGTGAAATCAAATCATGTGCTATCTGCTCAATTGAACAATCGACAATGCCTCTAAACACTCTGAAGTCTACTCACTGAACTGATGAATGTCAGGTTTCAGGTAATGTGATGATGTGAAACCATATGTGAGTGTAGGGACTGACTCTGAGTAGGAACTAGTTGGGAATTTGGGGCATGGCTTAGATTGGCAGCTTGGGGAGATTCAAAGCGTCCCCTCTATGACAATCTAGTCTACTCTGATCTAGATCTATACCAACCATCGATCGATGAAAGAATAGCAAATAATTTCTTTTCTTTGGTTCTTTTTATGTGCTAGGTCAGATGCATCGATGTAGAGGCTGATGTGCATGTAGGAAGTGGATTTGTTGGCGAAACTCAAAAGTGAGCGATACTTGTGCCAAAACGTGCGCATGGAGGAGCACATAGAGCACTAAAAATTGAGTGAATTTTCTTTTTGGAGTGCCCTCAAATTCTTCCTGGAGCAAGAGATACGACTTGATCTAGGTGGAGGGCAAAAGGAGTGAAATGTGCTTAATGATGATGTGGTAGTCAGGGGGTCACATGCTGTGACTGTGCCTAGTAGGGACTGTGCTTGTGGAGCCCTGTGTGAGGTGGTAGGAGTGGTCACATGGAGTGACCGTGTGTGCCTACAGAGGGATAATTGTGCTTGTAGGGGGTTAGAGTGCCATGTGGCATTGATGAGGTGGCATAAATGATGATGTCAGCTGATGATGTGGTAGATGACATGGACCTTGTGATATGGAAAATGACATGGAAGAATATGCTGAGGTGGCACTTGTGACTGGACTGATGACATGGCACGTGATCACCACATGGCAGATAAGGATGATGTGGCACCTGACCAACCCCACTGATGACATGGCAGTCTGGATAGGGAGTGCCATGTCAAATGCTTGGGCAAGTCTAGGGCTAGGTGGATGTGATAACCTTGGGATAAGGTATGATCCACATGGTGCCTTTGTGGAGAACAAAATCTACGAAGATTTCGTTAAAATCTCATAGATTCCTCGTTGAAGTATCGCTAATCCAATTACTACATGTGGAGCTGCTCATTGGAAAGCCATTGGAGGAGTCACTGGAGTCATGTGTGATAGTGGATGCCTTGCGCTATTTGGAAAAACACATCCAAGACCAATGAGAGTTTGTGGCTGTGAGTGAGCAGTCTGGTGCATGCAGGAGACCTTTGCTAAAGGCTATGTTGTGGCTGGCACTTGTTTCATCGATGGAGGAGGGAGCCACAATGCCAAGGTTATGTATGGAGCAGGAGCTTGGAAGATGGGTAGCAGTCGATTGGAGCTCTGTGGAGTCTGTAGCTCGTAGTGCTGTGGCATTGTTACAAGAGGGCCATCTATAGAGAAGCGGCTGCTTGGAGCGTTGGAGGCGTTCGGAGACCTACACAGGAACGTAAGGTCTAGAAGAGCTTGGGAGCGCAATCACATTTGGAGATGTTCGTTTGACGGAAGCTTGTAGGTGGTTGTTGGCTATGGCATTGTGGCTTGTTAGAGCTGGTAGTCAAGGCTCTTTGGAGCTTGGCATTGGTGTGGGAGCCAATTGAAGGAGCTACCTATCACACTGGCTACGAGATTGTTGTGGGTTGTGCCTGTTGAGAGTCTTTGGAGTCACTTTGAGAGTCTTGTTGCTGGGTGGAGAGCTGTTGGATCTTGAGATTCCCACATATTGTGGGTTGGATGATGACCAGAAGCAAGCAGGCACTAGAGCAGCATCAGTGTTTGTTGAGGCTACTATGTTGTTGTGGAGCTAGGTTGCCTTTGTTCGTTGGTCACCTTTGTTGGAGGTGCTCGTAGCATGTAGTGAGTAAGCTTGCTTGAGGCTTGGAGTAGCTGTCTTGCAAGTCATGGGCATTGGAGGATTCGAGCAATTGGTCCAGCCCATAGATGGTCGCTTGGAGTCGTTGTGAGCAGAGAGCTGGCTAAGATGCAGGTCTATTTCTTTCAACGGGAGCTATTTCTTTTAGAGAACTAGCTCTCTCTCAATCCTAAACAACTAAGCACTCAAACAATGAATACATCAAAGAATAGATCTCTCTCTCAAAGCACTGACAGAAATCTTTCTCTCTCAGCAATGAATTGAATCTTTGTCTCTTGAGGCAATAATGAAAATCTTCAACTCTCATGGACGGTATTCTCTCACCAATGGATGGAAATTTCCTCTCAACAAAATGAATGGAAATCTTCTCTCGATGGAAATGCACTTGCTTGAAGAACAATCAAGAGAACCTCTCAATCTCTCAATCTCTCACACGATGATCTCGATGCCTCAGTGGAAGGCTTTGATAGCATGACAAAATATGAAGAGGGGAGAGGAGAAGAGTGGAGATGAGGAGAGAGGGCATAGCTAGAGAGCACACCACAAATGACTAACTGTACACTAGATTTAGTTGAAAATGTAGAATATATACAAACCCATTTAGGGTTAGGGTTAGGGTTAGGACATCTAACCCTTTCCTTTATAGCACTCTATTGGGTTAGTGCTATGCACATATGATCACATGATGGTGCTATAGACACATGATCACATGATGTTGAGCGTGAACTCTCAACACTGTCTGCTTCTCTTGCAAGCCATGGTGAGCTGCATGTTTCCATTGATGCCATGGCCCCAATCAATCCAAAATAGACCCAGAGAAGCTAGTTAGTGAGACAATCAAAGAACAGAAGACAACTTACCCAAAAGAAGACAATGCTAAATCAAAGTTTACGCAAGGTCATGTCGAGGTGCATGCAGGTTGCAGGGTGTTTCTAGGGTGGGGGTAGGTTGCAAGTACTTAATCTTCTAAGATTTGATGGGCGAGGTGTGTGAAAATTTGAAATTCGTGGGAGTAGTAAAATTTTCAGCCGCCAGTTTTCCCCCCTCCGATGATGATACACGTCAGCAGAATTGGATATCCCAAACAAGTACCAACAATTGCACATTTTCAACTTCTTCCATTTTAGGGTGAATCAAAACACCAATACCAACAACTATCAATGTTTTAAGACCACCATGTAGTAGTCCCACTAGTTTGGACTCCAAATTTTCTATCCATTTTCGTTTGCAACAAATTAAAAAAAAGTTATGGAGCGTGCCCTCAAATGGGTGTGCATCACTTTAGCACAACATTGGAGGTCCATTAATCCATGCCTAATTTTCTCATTTAGGTGTGTCCTTGGGTTGAGGAGAAGCTCATGTAGTGTACCTTTGAATGATTACTTCATTGCATGTATGTACAAAACAAAATTTTGATGTCTTTTAATAAATTGCTATATCCTATAGTCTTCAAGATACATGCTTCACAGCAACATAGAATTTGTAATGATTTAATGGTCTCATTCCAAAACCTTATTCCATAATTTGTTTGTCTCACATTCAAGCTTTGAATGTATACTACAACTTGAAGACAAATTTTGCCGAATTCTATTGAGCAATGCATAAGTTATGGGTCATGCAAGATACCTATATACAAAAAATTCCCTAAACCTCACCAAAAATGGCTACACCCAAGCAAACAATGACCCATCTATAAGTGCACCACATTGGTTTTTCATGCCATATTTCAATGGAGGCACATTATATACGTTTTTCAAAGAAACTAAAGATCATGTATTGCAAATCTGGTTTAGATGCAAAGCAAAAGCCTTCAAATAACATAGAAGAGGTTGTGACTCTAGTACCAAAGCTTTGTTTTGCTCTTTGTCTTGGCCTTCCAACGTTGCACAATTAAGGTTGGATCCACAATGATTTGCATAGTGAAAATGTTCTATTGGACTATGCATCTAGTAAGCGAGTGTGGATTGGCATTTGTGAGTAGGGACGCGCTACATATATGATAAACTTAAAGGAGAATCTAATAGCTAGGCATTTTAGTGAGGTAGATAATGAATACAAGAACAGAATACAAGTCGAAAGAGTGACACTTACCAAAGTGGGTTGGCTAGCTCTTGAGCTATACAATGGTACTACAAAAAAACCTTGGACATATTCATCGTATATTTTCTCTCTAGGTTGGATATTATCATATCTTTGTAAGATTAGCTTTTATATAGTAAACTATATGCCAAATTTATAGATTTTTATAGGACAAGCACAGGGGTCAACAAATGTTAAACTAGTTAAGTACATCCATAAGGATGCTTAAACAAGATCCAAAAGACCGCATATCACTATATAGTTAATGTAATTTTTTTTCATCGAGGAGAATCAACCTTGATATATGTATGCAACCATTAGAAGAGATGGGATATAATATGATCCAAAACTAGTTTTTCGATGTAATAAAGCCAATTCAAACAATATAAACTCATTGCATGATGCTTGATCCTATATTCTATGTTCATGATAGGTTTCTTTTGTGATGGATTCATAACAATTTATAAAGTGGGAAATGTTATGCTAGATTATACATACTAGAAATAACATTTTTTGTTGAAGATTGCAATCCCCTAGGTAAATGAGTTCTAAGTTCTAACAAACTAAAGGTATTGTATCATCAACTTGTTAATTATGTATTGTTTTCTTCTTTATTTAAGTGAAGATAGTGGTTGTTTGATTCCAAGTGTGCGACTCAAGCATCCAACATATTGATTTATCAAGTTTCAATATGAACACAACTAGGCATGGTGAAGCATTACTTGGTTAGATATGAAATACAGAGTGCTATGGACACATGACGATGATGTTGATCAAGTTATGAATCAGATACCTATACAAAGAAGATCGGGCTTTACAACTTTTGCATTTTTCCTCAGAGCTAAAGTTACAGAAGCTTGTGTAAAGAAACCAAATGCATAGATGCAATAATGCTTTCCTAGCCGATTGACAGATGTTTGGCAAATGAAGATTTGGTTTTCCCTTTGACAACCATCTAGACACAAAACCGTCTTTGGACCCGAAGACACATAGGTGGTTGTATTACCACCCAAACCAACAACATCAACATGTCATACCGTACCATGTTGTAGTCCTACTATTGTGGCAACATGAATATCTAAGGGATCGCAAGTCCATTGCAATGAGTCTATGTATTCGATCGACTCCTCACCACCTAACCTTCATCAAAGGTACTTGCAAAGCTACTGTCACAATAATGCATCCTATTGACACATAATGTGGTTGTCTGAGTGCACTAGAGTAGCTCACTTTTTATGAGCATTTAAAATAATTCACACCACAGAAGGAACAAAAAGCATGACACATTTTCTACCATGATCACTAAAACATAGTTTGAATTGCACCCCTTAGAGTACCAACCATGATCAACATATTTTAGTGACCTTGATAGCTTTTGGCATTGCCACAATATCCTACAAATTCATATTTAGTTACATTAGAACTCATTTTATCTAGACCTTGCATCTTACTTTGACCCTACACAAGACCTTGCCTAACTACCTAAGGCTTTTAGAGTCCCTCATAATTAGTAACTACCATGACTCCAAATGTAAATCGCACCATTGAAAAAGAATGAAATGTTTATCATTAATCTTCTTCTTAAAGGGACTTGTGCCTACTGTCTATGGGACCACAATGATTGGATGAGTGAGGAGAGACAAGAGGAGCTTGTTGTTTGATCATGGCTCAAGATCTGGCAAAGGTTGGCATCTATAAGAGAGAGAGAGAGAGAGAGAGAGAGAGAGAGAGAGAGAGAGAGAGAGAGAGAGAGAGAGAGATGTATTAACGTCTGCAAGAGACCTCGCGAGCCTATGAGACAAAGTGCAAAACCAAAAGGTAGTTCATACAAGCCACTGAGGGCTGAAGCAAAGTATCGCATTAAGACCCTTTCTGAAAGCTTAAGTGCTAAACTAGTGAACAAAATACCAAAGTAGCAAATAACATAAGTGTATCAAGTACTTAGAGCTAGTGCTCCTAGTACATGCTCAAGTTCCATATATCCAGATAACCTGGTGGCTCTCTAATGAGATGTGAGGAGCTCTAGTACCTATGTCTGTCGAGCTGTCTCTCAATGTGGTGGAGGGCATGGTCTCCTCAATCTCTGTATCCGGTGGGCTACGTCAATGGTGGTCCCTCGTCTCAAGCGATCACCTCTAAGGAAGGATGAAATAGATTGAACCTCTATCGTGCATGTGTTGAGATATCGAGCTCCACTCGTGATATGCCAGGGTGACCGTTGTGCATTTATGTCACCGACTTGTTAGCTGCAAATGCTGTTGGTACACTGCCCATGAATAATAGTTGGATGACAGCTATCTTTATGTATAGTTAGTGGCTCAGTTAGTATGCCACCTTAGCTAGCTGAGTTTGCTTTGAGACCCACATATAGGGTTTACCTATTCTTTTGTACTTAGAGTTCTTTTGGCTTTCACAACTAAGAATAGCCCCCTCCTTTTAAAGCCAAGAGAGGCGGTCTCTCCCAATAAATCCATCCTCCCACATGCATGGTGTGTGTGGAAGAGTGTCCCATGTGGGCTAGGCGGTTACACTCGAGCATCGCCATGCCTAGCGCTAGCCTCATGCCTCGAATTCTTTTCTAGTTAATACTACACAAATAGATGAATTGAAAGATCAATAAAACTCTTATGAAAAACTAATATTGTAGGATCAAAGGGCTTTAATATATCTTTACACCCATGTAATAATAACTAAAATCAAACCTTTGAGGGAAGAGTTCTCGCAGCTTTACTAGAGAGCTTTACTAGAGACTAGTAAAACTATCCCAACTCAGACCCAGTTAAAGTACACAAGGGAAATCTCAAGTATCTAGGTCAAGGACCCTAGGTACTGAGTAAGAAAAGTGAATCCCATTGGAGCTGTGCTACTAGAAACATTGGATGGTAGTGAGCCTATTTTGTGCAGTTCTACCAGAGCTAGGTATCCTATGGATAGGCTGAAATATGATGGATTTATAGCCATTCACTATGCCTATATGGTCAAAGTGATACATGAACCAGAACCCACTTCTTTTGAGCAAGCTATGGGAAAAGAAAAATGGGAGAAAGCCATGGATGAAGAAATGGATGCCTTGGAAGAAAATGCTACATGGGAATTGGTGCCTTTGCCTAAAGACAAGAATGCAATTGGCTGCAAGTGGGTTTATAAGGTGAAGCACAATGTAGATGGTTTTGTAAACAGATACAAGGCAAGATTAGTTGTCAAGGGGTATGCATAGACATATGGCATTGATTATGAAGAAACATTTAGTTCGGTTGCAAGGATGGCAACTGTAAGAGCAGTCATTGCTATGGCTGCATCAAAGGGATGGTCTTTACATCAGATGGATGTAAAGAATGCCTTCTTGCATGATGATTTGCAAGAAGAGGTCTATATAGAGCAGCTACCAAGTTATGTTCATGCTGTTCATCCTGAGTTTGTTTACAGGTTGAAGAAAGCCTTGTATGGCTTGAAGCAAGCACCCAAAGCATGGTCTGACAAGATAGGATAGTATCTTGTGACTATTGGCTTTCAGATTTCCAAGGCAGATTTCTCACTTTATGTGAGAAATACAAAGAAAGGCATTATGCTGCTTGTCATTTATGTTGATGATTCGTCATCATAGGTGATAGTGATGAAGATATCCTTCATGTGAAAATGCTATTGAAGTAGAAGTTTGAGATGAAGGATTTGGGAGAGCTGCGTTACACTTGGCACAAGTTTGAGATGAAGGATTTGGGATTTGTGATGACATGAGCAGTATACACTTGGCAAATAACCCAGTCTATCATGCTAGAACAAAGCACATTGAGGTGCATTAGCACTATGTGTGGGAGAAGGTTCTAGTAGATTTTATTGATCTAGTTTATGTCAGCATAGAGGATTAGGTAGCTGACATATTCACGAAGGCATTGGGTGCAGAGTGTAAGAAAATAGTACAACATCTGTGCTCAACAGATAACGAGATCTTGTATGCAAGAGAGAAAACAAGATAGTATGGAGAATTAAAAATTTGATTACTGTAGAACTGATACAATAGATGATGCTGCCTCCCAACCGTGCGCTCCTGTGAAAGAAGCTTTGATGGCATGTTGGAAACAGTAGAAGACGGAGGCTGGATGCTAAGGAATCAGGGTTTCTGTAGCCAGTGATGAAATGGGCTTCATCGGCTTGCTCTTATATAGCCACCAATCATAGTCGGTTAGGGTCAATTGGGTGACTGACCCAGTCCGCCCAAAACGGTTGACTGGGGGTCGGTCCCAAAATAGGCCACCGACCATACGATAGAACCGGTGCACAAAACAGAGCAACTAACCTACAGTCTCCGTTCGGCCCAGAGCCACCATTTGGGATCATCTGAGGCTCCAAACGAGCCCCACAACCTGAGAGTGGGCTGCCCCAGGAAATGCTCCATCTACCCTCAGTGCAGTCAGTCAAGGGATGCCTTCCCGCACTTGCATGTAGCCTAGTTGGTGGTGTGCCAACTCTATCTGAAGCCGTCCAGCCATACGGCCACACATGGCCCCCATCTAGTGTCCAAACCAGGACCTACCGGATAATCGAGCTACACAAATGCCTTCTCCTCATATGGGGAGCTTACAAGTAGAGTTAGCTGGTTCTTGCATAGTTACACCAGAGTGGAGCATTGATATCTAACACCCCCCCTTCAATGTCCACCCACAAGTGAACTTACTTTTTCGACCCAATGCCAAGTCGATGAAGATGCCTCTCCAGCAAGTCTCTTCCAAGAGCCTTCGTGAAAATGTCCGTAGCATTCTCTGTAGTCAAACAGTACACCAAGTCGACCTCTCCATCCATGATGAGCTCATGTACAAAGTGATATTGAATCTCAATGTGTTTTGTGCGAGCGTGGAACATCGGGTTCTTTGCAATCGCCATGCAACTCTGATTGTCACATGATAACTACGTAGGCTTGTTCTACACTGCACCCATGTCTCCCAAAATCCTCCTCAACCACACTGCCTCGCAAGAAGCAAAGCATGCAGACTTGTACTCGGCCTCGGTAGAAGAAAGAGCAACTGTGGGTTGCTTCTTGTTGACCCATGACACAACTCCAGATCCAAGTGAGAAATAGTACCCTGTCATTGATCTCCTGCTGTCCACGTCTCCCGCCCAATCCGAGTCACAAAATCCGGTCAAGATGTTGCCCTTGGTATAGGTGATACCATAATCAAGTGTGCCTTTGATGTATTTCAGCACCTGCATCCTTGCCCTCCAATGGTTCTCTCGGGGCTTATTGGAAAACTTGCTTAGTACACCAATCGCAAAACTGATGTCCAGCTGTGTGTTGCATAGGTAAATCAAGCTGCCCACAAGCCTTCTGTACTTTGCTTCGTCCACCAGTGTTGATGAATCCTCGTTTGAGAGCTTCGTGTCAACCTCCATAGGGGTACCAACTATCTTGCACTCAGCCATGCCAAATGCCTTCAGTATCTCTCCAGCATACTTCAGTTGTGAAATGAAGATCTATTTCGGCTCCTTCCAAACTTCAATCCCCAAACAGAAATACATCAGTCCGAGGTCTGTCATTTCAAACTCTCTTCCTAGCAAATGCCTCGCTATGAGAACTTCTCTTCATGGTTTCCTATTATGACAAGGTCATCCACATAAAGGACCATGATCATACACCTGCCTCCTTCTCTCAAGATATACAAATTTGCATCAGATGGGCTCCTCCTAAACCTGTTTTGCAGAAAGTATTCATCAATTTACTGGTACCATGCTCGTGGGGCCTATTTCAGCCCGTAAAGTGCCTTCTTCAGTTTGTAGACTTTACCTTCTGAACCGGGGATCTCAAAACCTGGTGGTTGTTCCACGTATACCTCCTCCTTGAGATCTCCATTCAGAAAGGTGGATTTCACATCCATCTGAAACACGGGCCAACTTCCCTGGGTAGCTAAAGCCAAAACACTGCGAATTGTGGTTAGTCTAGCTATGGGAGCAAAAGTATCTTGATAATCAAAACCGTGTATCTGTGCAAATCCTTTTGCCACAAGCCGATACTTATCCAACGTGCCGTCGAACTTGTACTTGGTCTTGTACACCCACTTGGTTACGATTACCTTGCGTTTTGGTGGTCGATCCACAAGGTCCCAAGTGTTGTTCTTCATTATGGAGCCATACTCTGACTGCATAGCCTCCATCCACCTATCATCGCCCTATGCCTCTTCAAGACACTTGGGTTCATCAGCACGGATCACTTCTGTCATCAAAGCATAGTTGACCAAGTGTTCCTGTGCCCTTCTTTGCTCCTCTAATCTCTTGGACTGGTGGTGTTCGGATGGTTTCTCCTCAATGGCTGGAGGTTCTCTACCGTCCAAAATCTGCTTTACCCACTTCAGCAATGGCCGTTGCCGTTGTGGTTCTGCAGGCTCTTCTTCATCTTCTTTGTCTTGAATCCTCCCAAGCACCATTGGGGGAGTTCGGTCTGCTATTGGTGGCGGTACTGGATGGATATCTTGGTCCTAGTTGTCTGGGAAGGAAGCATCCTCCTCCAATTGATGCGGCTATTCTGAGAAGACCACATCGTGACTTATAATTACCTTCTTGGTAACAGGGTTATAGAGACGGTAACCCTTCACCTCTTCATTGTAGCCCAAGAAAATACACTTCCAGCTCTTGGGTTCCCATTTGGTCCTGGTAGCATCAGGGACATGCACAAAATAGTCACATCCAAAAACTCTGAAATGTGCAACTGAAGGTTTCTTACCAGAAAAGTGGAGTCATCTCGTTCACAGCCTTTGTGTAGCTACGATTTAGGATGTAAACTGTAGTGTTACATGCTTCAACCTAGAAAGTCTTTGGCAAATCTTTCCCTTTCATCATACTCCGGTCCATTTCGCAGATGACATGCATCTTGCGTTCTACTACTCCATTTTGCTGTGATGTATATGGCGGGGGCTTCTACCTCTTGATTCCGTGACTTTTGTAGTAACTTTCAAATTTAGTTGATGTGAACTCTCCACCTCTGTCTGATCTCAAGTTCTTCACCTTCCTCCCCGTTTCTTTCTTGACCATTACATGCCATTCCTTGAACCTACTAAAAGCCTCGTCTTTAGTCTTCAAGAAGTATATCCATATCCTTCTACTGTAGTCGTCGATCAGCATCATGAAGTAGTAGGAACCACCCAAAGCTTCCATCTCCATCTTTCCACAGAGGTCCGTGTGAATGAGCTCTAGAGGAGCCTTTGCCCTGCTGGCCTCTTTAGGAAAGGGATGCCGATGCTGCTTGCCCATCATGCAGGCTTCACATACATTGGGCAGATCTGAAATTTTTGGTAGGTCTGCAATCATTCCACTTTTATGCATCTCCTTCAAAGAACTAAGGTTTAGATGACCAAACCTCTCATGCCATAGCTTAGTGTTCTTCACATCCCGCTCGAGCATTGAAAGCTGAGAGTTCGTAAATGTTGTTGCACCATGTACCTTTACCAATGACCTTCCCTTGAAGATCCAGAATCTGTGCACCATTCTTATCGAATTGAACTTTGAGGTCTCGATCCATGATTGCAGAAATGGACAACAAGTTCCTCTTGATATCTGGCACATAAAGAACATCGGACAAATGTTTTACAACTCCATCTAACTTGAGAGCAATCATACCTTTTCCTTTTGCTAGACATTTTGCATCATTGCCGATTGCTACTAGGATGTCATTCCCTACTAGCTATAGAGAGGTATACCAATCCTTCCAACTGGTCATGTGGCGTGATGCACCACTGTCAATGATCCACGGTTCATCTGCAGGTACATGAACTACCTTCGTGCAAATTTCCTCAATTGTAACGAATAGCTCTACTGGTACTGCCTGCGCATTATTGTTGGACTCTTTCTTTATTCCATTCTTCTCATCTGCAATCTTATTTTGGCACTCATTCTGCTTGTGCCCTGCCTTGTTGCAATAGAAGCACTTGATCTTCTTCTTTCTCTTTTTATCATAAGAAGAAGATAGGTTACGAGAGTCCTTACCCTTAGCTTTCTTTGATCCGGTCCAGAAAGCCGAATCTTCTCCAGTGCTTGACGCATCTCCTCCTCCAGAAGCATCGTGCTGAAATCCTCAAAGTTGAGGGGCAGAATTCTATTCTGCATATTCAACGCCATAACAAGGTCGTTGTACTTTGGTGGGAGAATCCATATGCACCTTCGTGCTAGATTCTCGCTGGTGATGGTGATGCCAATCGCAGTCATCTGATCGTGCAGATTCTTCACCTTGGTGATGAATTTCTCTGCCGCTTCAGACTCAGACAACTTCTCGCTCGTGAGTTAAGTCTCCAAATTCTGAATCTGCGTCTGATTCATGGTCTCGTACTGATTTTTCAAGACCGTCCATGCCTCATCCGTTGTGGTGACATGTTGAATTAATGCCATGATGGAATCACTAACACTGCAGACAATAGAACACTGCGCATCTGCATTTCTTCTTGTCCACGCGAGAATCTCATCCGCAGTTGGTACTATCTATTGTCCTGCATTGGCTGGATCCGCAACCGGCCTCACGTCCACCCCAGTAGCAGTGTCCCAAAGCTCGTATGTGCTTAGGATGGTCTTCATCTTGAACTTCCAGAGTGGATAATTAGAGCCATCCAACTTTTTGCTTTCACCGAACAGTGGGATTCGCAGTCTTGCGGGCTGGCCATCTCTCACAATCTACTCGCAAACAGAAAACACACTACTAAATCTTCTTGCTAGAGTCCAGGCTCTGATACCATGTAAGAAAATAATACGTCTGTGCTCAACAGATAATAGGATCTTGTACGCAAGAGAGAAAACAAGATACTATGGAGAATCAAAAATTTGATTACTGTAGAACTAATACAATAGATAGCGCTGCCTCCCAACCGTGCGCTCCTGTGAAAGAAGCTTCGATGGCGTGTTGGAAACAGTAGAAGATGGAGGCTGGATGCTAAGGAATCAGGGTTGCTGTAGTTAGTGATGAAATGGGCTTCACAGGCTTGCTCTTATATAGCCACCAGTCGTAGTCGGTTAGGTTCAATTGGGTGACCGATCCAATCCGCCCAAAATGGTCGACTGGGGGTCGGTCCCAAAATAGGCCACCGACCATACGATAGAACCGGTGTGCAAAACAGAGCAACTAACCTACGGTTTCTGTTTGGCCCAGCCATCCGGGATCATCTAAGGCTCTGAACGGGCCCCACAACCTGAGAGTGGGCTGCCTCGAGAAATGCTCCATCTACCCTCATTGCAGTCAGTCAAGGGATGCCTTTCCACACTTGCATGTAGCCTAGTTGGCGGTGTACCAACTCTATCTGAAGCCGTCCAGCCATCAGGCCACACATGGCCCCCATCTGGTGTCCAAACTAGGACCTACTGGATAACCGAGGTACTCAAATGCCTTCTCCTCATATGGGGGGCTTACAAGTAGAGTTAGCTGGTTCTCATGTAGTTACACGAGAGTGGAGCATTGATATCTAACACAGAGAAACTGCACAAGTTTAGAGACCTACTTGGTGTGTAGGAATTGGGATTGAGCTCGAGGGGGAGTGTTGAGATATCGAGCTCCACTCGTGATATGCCAGGGTGACTGTTGTGCATTTATGTCACCGACTTGTTTAGCTGGAGACGCAATTGGTACACCGCCCATGAATAATAGCTAGATGACAACTATCTTTATGTATTCTAGTTAGTGGCTCAGTTAGTATGCCACCTTAGTTAGATGAGTTTGGTTTGAGACCCACATATAGGGTTCACCTATTCTTTTGTACTTAGAGTTCTTTTGGGTTTCACAACTAAGAAGAGGAAAACTGTTTTCAGCCTCCACCTTTGTGTATATTCCCCCATTGTGTATGTGAGAAAGCCGCAAGTGAGACTCCTTCTTTCTCTCCCACTCTCTTCACAAATGTATGTTATTGATGAATCCTTTCTGTTCTTCAAGGATCCACTTTTCCATCTTGTGTCTTGATCTCAAAGCGATTGCTTTAGCATATATCTTATGTCAATAGTTTAGCATAACTGTAAGGGGCCTCCAAGTTTTTAACATTGTCTTGTCCCCTTCCTTTGGAATAAGTTTAATGACCCCTCCATTTAATTGCTCTCCCTCCAAATAGCCAGTAAGGAGGGGCCAACATTGTCCCAAAAGACTTTGCAAAATTCAGCAGGTAGCCCATCTTTTCCAAGTGTTTTGCCATCAGCCATTGCAAACACAGCCTCTTTAAGCTCTTGAAGAGATAAGTCTATTTCCAACAAATTTCTATCTAAGTTAGATATAGATGGTTGTTTGGATGCATGGCACTTATTTTCGGCCTCTAGGACATTATTGTTTGTTGGATTACCTTCAATTTCTCTTCTGAGGTCCATTGGTTTGGTTCCTCCATATGCTCCCGCTGAGTTGGAGGGGCTTCTTGTACCATCCTTTGGCTGAGAGTTAGGGCATTTACCCCCTATCTCTCCAAGTGCATTTGCTTCATCCAGGTGGCGGGGAGAGGGCTGGGTGTCGGTATATCCACTTCTTTCTAGCTCTGAATGAGCCCATTAGTCTCGTTGTTGGTATTAGTACCGCCTGTCCCTCGTTTGGGTCCTCCTCTTGCTGAGTTTGCTGAGCTCCAGTCTGCTCCATTTCTGGTGTTTTGGGGCCTGAGGGGGCTATAGGTTCCTCCTGTTCTTTCATAACCCCCTTGGCTGGCAATGCTAGTGGCATCACGTGTGAACAGTGGGGTGAATAACCCCCTAAATTCTTTTACCATCCCCATATAAGAGGGGCTTGTAGCCTGTTGGGTGTCTCTATTGAGATAGAGGTTGGAGAGAGAGAGCTGGAAGCGAGAGGTCTTCAAGGTCATTTCTTAGAAGGTGGCAAGGGAGCGAGTTCTTTCAGTAGTAGAAAGTGTGAGGTGTTTCCAATTAGAACGTGTTGCATGTGCTTCCTCGGTGCTCTCCTCATTATGTCTATCAACAAAATGTAAGTATGTGCAATACGCATGCAATATAAATATATGTGATGGTGGTGCATGTGCTCCCTTGCTACTCTCCTCATCTTATCTATCGATGCAATGTTAGTGTGTAATATGCATGCAATATAAATATCCACGAATCATTCAAATATCATTGGCTTACCCATAATGCACTAGCATGACAACCAATATCCTCTTTTGGTGGTGCCTCTCCATACCTTTGCAAGATGTGCATGGCCTCGAGGAATGCACTACTAAGAAATTCAATGTATATTCAAAAGGAGGGGTATTTTAATGGAGCTTTTGGAAAATTTTTAATAGATTTACAATAACATGAGGGGCCTATGTATCACGTGTGTTCAAAGGGTTTTAAAAAAAACCCTCAACTAAAATTTCACCCAGAATAAAAACACTCCTCTTTACTTATGAACTAAGAGAATTTTTTCAAAAATTGAATTAAAAAACCACTCTTGTTATTATAATTCTGTTAAAAGTTTCCAAAAGTTGGATTAAAATACTTTTCCTTTTGAATGCATGTGGTACACTAAAATTTTTAAGGTGAATCCCCCGAGCTTCATAGTGACAACGGTGGAGAATATAATTCTAATAATTTTTATGCTTATTGCATTGAGTGTGGTATTCATCACCATGAATATATTGTTTCATACTCTCCTCAACAAAATGGTGCTGCAGAGCGTAATAATCACACTTCTCTTGATGCTATGCGATGTATGCTCCTTCATTATGGAATATCTCGAAGCTTTTGGGCAGAAGAAATTTTGACAGTGATCTTTGTGCAAAATCATCTTCTTACAACTGCACCTTCCGGGTAAGATAACCACAGCTTCGACAGGGCAGACTCCTTCTGCATCACATTTTCAAACTTTTGGTGGCCGCATTGCTTAAAGCTAGATCCTCTTGGCTTGAAGTTCATATTCATTGGATATTCTCCTAATTCTAAAGGTTATAAATTCTATGATCCCTCTTCTAAGAAGGTGATAATAATTCATGATTCCATATTCAATGAGCAGTTAATGGGAGGGACATGTCTACTGAGGATGCAAAGGATATTGAGTCCTTGCTTACTGCCTTTCCTTTTCTATTTTTGATAATTGATATTCCATTTCTTTTAGCCATTTACATTGTGTCTATTAAATTATTTGTATTACATTGTTTGTACATAATTGTTTGTATCTATACAAAAACATCCCTACTTCCTAGATGACTACTCACCATTGTCATTGTCAATGTTGTCTGAGTCCGCATTGTTTTCACCGCCTTCCCCATAGCCACTAGCTTTCTCATCATACTCATATCCCCCTCCAGTTGCCCCTATAGATGCTCTCACAGTACATCAAGCCTCCACCAAGGCTTTGTCCATATCTCAAGGCTATTCAAAAAGCACACACGATAGAGGTTAGTGTACTAACGTACTCAATTTGAGCATTTGATGAAAAATAGATATGTCTAGTTTTGATAGATTAGATTAACAAAAGGGATGAACCCACTTTTCACTAGCATCTCAAACAGTTCCTCCATACCATTTTGGTACACGTAGGTATCCTCTTCATCCATACAACTGCTTCCCATTTTGAGGGATTGACATATACAAGAATACACATTAGTTCAAATGATTTGTATGATAAAACAAGACAAGCACACTATGAAGCTACACTGATAGGCAAGTCTAGCACTCATGACCTAAGATTAGTAGAAAAATGAGATCCACTAAAAAATATGAGACATAGAATATCATTTCTTGTGTATCCACAGACAGAGAGCTTTTGGTGTAATTTTGGGGATTCAATAGAAATATTTAACTACCTTTCTGTTATAGAAACTATGAGCCAAGGGTTAGGAAGGAGAATTGGGGTAACAATACATTGGATACTGGTTGACATCAAACAAGGAAAATAAGAAGAAGGTCCTCAAGGTTGTGAAAGCAATCTAGAAGGTCCGAAATAAGATGGATTATTTGTTAGGGAGCTTTAGGATCTGATTTTGAGTTCCTGAGATCTCTTGTGAGGTTTTTCATTTTGGTCTTTGTTCTTTTGTTTGTGGAAGTTCTAGGTTCTCTTTATTGAGTTCCTTTGATCTCTTATGATAAAAATGTTTTAGATATTTATGTGTCTAAAATTTGTTTGTGGGAGTTCTAGGATCTCCTTGTTAGTTCCTTAGATCTCTTGTGAGATAAATTTATTTGTGGGAGTTTGAGGATCTCCTTGTTGAGTTCCTTAGATCTCTTGTGAGAAATGTGCTTGTTTTTGTGTCTATGAAATTTGTTTGTGCGAGTTTAGGATCTCCTTGTTGAGTTTCTTAGATCTCACATGGATAGATTTTTGTACGTGGGAGTTCTAGGATCTCCTTCGTGAGTTCCTTAGATCTCTTGTGAGAAATGGGCTTGTTTTTGTGTCTATGAAATTATGAAATTTGTTTGTGGGAGTTCTAGGATCTCCTTGTTGAGTTCCTTAGATCTCTTGTGAGGATTTTTGTATGTGGGAGTTCTAGGATCTCCTTGTTGAGTTCCTTAGATCTCTTGTGAGGATTTTTGTACGTGGGAGTTCTAGAATCTCTTTGTTGAGTTCCTTAGATCTCTTGTGAGAAATGGGCTTGTTTTTGTGTCTATGAAATTATGAAATTTGTTTGTGGGAGTTCTAGGATCTCCTTGAGTTCCTTAGATCTCTTGTTAGAATTTTTGTATGTGGGAGTTCTAGGATCTCCTCATTGAGTTTCCTTAATCTCTTGTGAGAAATATGATTTTATTTTGTGTTTGTATTCTCACACTTTCTTTGAATGAATATTTAATATTCTTTCAATAGAATGTGAAAGAATACAAAGAGCTTTCAAGTTTATGAATTGAAAGTTTTAAAAGTTATTAGAAGAGTTGTCTCATTCTTACACTTTCTTTTGAATGAATATTTAATATTCTTTCAATAAAATGTGAATGAATGATTTTCAATTTGAGTGTATTCTATTTAAAAAATGAATCCATATCTCTTTTTATTACTCAAATTTTTCACTTCTTTTGAATGAATATATAATATTCTTTCAATAGAATGTGAATGAATGATTTTCAATTTGAGTATATTATTTCAATAGAAATGAATCAATGTCTTAATTTTTATTACTTATTCTTATAGTTTCTTTTAAATGAATATTTCATATTTTTTTAATAGAGCGTGATTGAATTACAATTAATATATTGCATGCTTGAACGTGTTTTTAAAAGGATATGTGTTGTTTTTTATAAAATGTGTATTGCAATATGTTTCTATTATATACTCAAATTAGTTTTTTTGCATTTATTTTTGGCAACTTCAAAAGCATGGTGCATGGAAAGATTGTGAAGAGAGTGGGAGAGAAGTAAGGAGTCTCATTTGCAGCTTTCTCACATACACAATGGGGGAATACACACAAAGGTGGAGGCTGAAAACAGTTGTCCTCTTCTTAGTTGTGAAAGCCAAAAGAACTCTCTCTTAGTACAAAAGGAATAGGTGAACCCTATATGTGGGTCTCAAACCAAACTCAGCTAACCTAGGTGGCATACTAACTTAGCCACTAACTAGAGTACATAAAGATAGTTGTCATCCAACTATTATTCATGGGTGATGCACCAACCGCATCTGCAACTAACAAGTCGGTGACATAAATGCACAATGGTCACCCTGGCATATCACGAGTGGAGCTTGATATCTCAACACTCCCCTCAAGCTCAATCCCAATTCTTGCACACCAAGCAGGTCTCTGAATTGTGCAGCTTCTCTGTGCCCAATGCCTTTGTGAATATGTCAGCTACCTGATCCTTTGTGCTGACATAAACTAGATCAATAAAACCTACTAGAACCTTCTCCCACACATAGTGATAATGCACCTCAATGTGCTTTGTTCTAGCATGATAGACTAGGTTATTTGCCAAGTGTATACTGCTCATGTTGTCATAATAAATGACAACTGGCCCATCTATAGACTGATGCATATCATAAAGTAGCTGATGCAACCAAGATGCCTCACATGCAGCCATTGTTGCACCCCTGTATTCAGCCTATGTGCTCGACAAGGCAACTATAGGCTGTTTCTTGCTGCTCCAAGTGACTGCAGCACTCCCAAAAGAGAACACATATCCACTGGTAGGTCATCTATTAGAAATACTACCAACCCAATCAGCATCAGTGTATCCATGCAACTGTATCTGAACCCTAGTCTCATAAAATAGTCTATACTACAATGTGGACTTCACATACCTCAATATGCATCTAGCCGCATCCAAATGTAGTTTCCTTGGAGCCTGCATAAACTAACTTACCAACCCAATAGCATAGCTCAAATCTGGCGTGGTAATAGTCATCTAAATCAAACTTCCTACTATGCGTCTGTACATAGTAGGGTCTTCCAAAAGCTCACCTGCATCCGCACTCAGCTTCACATTCTACTCCAAAGGAATTGAAATAGACTTACAGCCTATCATCCCATATTTGGACAGCATGTCCAATCCATACTGCCTCTGCAAGAGCCATATCCCACTTGTGGATCTAATCACCTCAATGCCTGAGAAGTAACGCAGCTCTCCCAAATCCTTCATCTCAAACTTCTACTTCAATAGCATTTTCACATGAAGGATATCTTCATCACTATCACCTGTGATGATCAAATCATCAACATAAATGACAAGCAGTATAATGCCTTTCTCTGTTTTTCTCACATAAAGTGAGAAATCTGCCTTGGAAATCTGAAAGCCAATAGTGATAAGATACTATCCTATTGTGTCAGACCATGCTCTAGGTGCTTGCTTCAAGCCATATAAGGCTTTCTTCAACCTGCAAACAAACTCAAGATGGAACAGCATCCACATAACTTGGTGGCTGCTCCATATAGACCTCTTCTTGCAAATCACCATGCAAGAAGGCATTCTTTACATCCATTTGATGTAAAGACCATCCCTTTGATGCAGCCATAGCAATGACTGCTCTTATAGTTGCCATCCTTGCAACCGGACTGAATGTTTCTTCATAATCAATGCCATATGTCTGTGCATACCTTTTGACAACTAATCTTGCCTTGTATCTGCTCACAGAACCATCTGCATTGTGCTTCATCTTATAAACCCACTCACAGCCAATTGCATTCTTGTCTTTAGGCAAAGGCACCAATTCCCATGTAGCATTTGCTTCCAAGGCATCCATTTCTTCATCCATGCCTTTCTCCTATTTTTCTTTTCCCATGGCTTGCTCAAAAGAAGTGGGTTCTGGTTCATGTATCACTTTGACCATATAGGCATAGTGAATGGTTGTAAATCCATCATATTTCAGCCTATCCATAGGATGCTTAAGTCTATTAGACCTATGAAAAATAGGCTCACTACCAGGTGCTCTCAAAACATCCCTTGTCTTCCTTACTCTAGGTGTAACAATAGAGGGAATACCCAACTCATCATCAAGGCTCTGTTGTGAGCCACTGGATTCACCATCCACATAAGAGTGACCTGCATTCACATCAACCATGGGCTGATCTACTTTCTCTTTTCCCTTTCGTGATACTTGCATACCACTATCTGCATTGCTATGAGGAGATTCTCTTGATCTCAATTTGCCTGTCCATGGCGAAGTATGTGAACCATTGCTAGAGGACACTACAGGTCCACTAATATTTTGTGATTGCTGCTATGAATTCTGTGCAGCACTACCATTTTGTGCATCTACATCATCAATCACATTTATTGGCTTATACCAGCTGCTCATCTCATAAAAAACATCTCTGCTCACTATAAACTTACGAGTAGAAGGGTTATAGCATCTATACCCTTTCTGTTGTAGAGAATAACCAATAAAGATGCACTTCTCAGCTTTTTGATCCAACTTGGATCTCAACTCATCTAGCACATGAACATAGGCAATGCAACCAAAAACTTTCAAATAAGAAATATCTGGTTTCCTACCAGTATACCTCTCCTCTAGCGTCATGCCATGTATTGCTGCAGTGGGAGTCCTATTCATTATGTAGACTATTGTAGCAACTGCTTTAATCTGGCAGGTCTTTTTCATTGAGCATGGCACAAGATACCTCTCCAATATGCATGTTTTTCCTTTTTGCAAGTCCATTTTGCTGTGGGGTATGACTGCATGAATATTGCTGCTTTATGCCATGCTCCTGCAGGAACCTTGCAAACTCATTTGAGAGGTACTCTCCCCCTCCATCTGACCTTACGCATTTTATTTGCAAGCCTGTTTCTTTTTCAACCATAGATTTAAAAGCTTTGAAATGCCCAAACACTTCACTTTTCTTTTTCATAAAATACACCTAAACTTTTCTGCTGTAGTCATCAATAAAAGTGACAAAATAATGACAGCTTCCAATAGATGCAGCTTTAGTAGTCCACACATCAGAGTGGATTAATTCCAATGGCCTCTTACTCTCTTGAACATGTCTAGGAAATGGTTTTCTTGCCTGTTTTCCAAATTGACAGGCTTCACATACCTTATGCATTTTTGCAACCTTGAACTTAGGCAATCCTACAATAATTTTTTGGTCCTGCATTAATTTAAGTCACTGTACATTGACATGACCAATGCGTTTATGCGAGATATCAATATCTACAACTACACTGGTCCCATGTGCAAACATTGCTGCACTCAATTCACGCATGTCCGCATCCAACGCAAACATTCTACCCTTCTTCTTCCCTTTTGCTATCAAGCGACCTTTATTTTTCATATCCTCAACAAAGCATCCATGAGGACTTGCAAGCCTTACTCAACCATTTGACCAACAGAAACCAGGTTCTTGGTGATATTCAGGATGTGAAATACATCAGACAGGTATTTCTTTTTCCCTTCCTACATAGACAAAGGAATTTTACCAATCTGCACAATAGGATGTGCAGTATCATCACCAGTCTCCACAAATCCTAGTCTTTCAATTTTCCTTGCATCGTGCATCCATTCTGCATGACCTGTCATGTGGTTGAGTCAACATACCATACATCATTGCTTTCTTCTGCGCTTGTCACAGAATTGGTCATGTGCTGCACCATAAAAAAATGCACATTTCTATCATCACCCTGTCTACTAGAGGATGCATAATTTCCTTGCTGCAATTTTCCATTCATGATGTCATTCTGCTTTTTGTACAGTCTTTAGCTATATGACCCATTTTACCATAGTAGTAGCATTCAACATTGTTGTTTGCATTTTGGCCTCTCTGCCATCCACCATGACCTCTTTGGCTCCCCCTGCCTCTAAAGTTACCACGTCCTCCTCCATAGGAGTGGTTTTCTTAAATTTGCTGCATATTCTGATTTCTGCCACGGCCTCCAGATCGGCTTGCTCTACAGTAGAAGATAGTTTCTTTTGA
Source organism: Dipteris shenzhenensis (assembly GCF_047967505.1). Lineage (NCBI taxonomy): Eukaryota > Viridiplantae > Streptophyta > Polypodiopsida > Gleicheniales > Dipteridaceae > Dipteris > Dipteris shenzhenensis. The sequence continues at coordinate 38,283,258 of NC_141621.1, forward strand.
AGTTCCTCCTGAAGAAGATGCACTTTCTTTGTTCTTCAGAAATTAGGAGAGCCATCAACTCCTCAAAATCAGGAAATTTTTCATGGACGACAATGGATGTCTGGAATTGTGCATAATCCTTTCCTAGACCATTCAAGGTCACAAAAACTAAATCATCATCTTCCACTAGCGACCCGATGAGCTGCATTTTCCTGGCTTGCGTATTTGTGCTATACATTTTTGTCAAAGTATTCCATGCCTCCTTCGGCATGCTTGCATCCTGAATATGCACAATCGTAGAATTTGAAATACTGATAGACAGCCAGTACATAACTTTTTTGGGTCTCTCATGCTAGCCTTTAAATGGTTGCAACTCCTTTTGATTGGTAACATTAGGAATAACTGGTTCTTGTTCAGCTCGAGTAATGAACTCCCAATAGCCTTTTCCCTTAAGGAAATTCATCATTCTAAACTTTCATGATTGGAAGTTGTTCTTGTCAAGCTTTTTAGTGACTATTTGGGATGACTATCTGGGAAAGAGCATCAGACGCCATTACAGAACACTGCAAAAATATTATGTCACTGCAAAAAACACAACTTCTGCCTCACAAGGGCAAATCTGCAAAACTAACCAAAGTGGTATTTGACCATTCAGTCACTTCCTAGTGATGATTTTGCATCAACATGCAATAAAAATGATTCTGTCACTCCCAATATCTCTGCACACAGGCATACGATGCAATTTTTGCAGACTAGCAAATCATTCAAAGGTGAAATGCTTGGGGATCTTGAATGCCATGGATGTGAGAGTTTTTGGGATTTATGTAAAAGTTGATTACCATGTCATGTTAGCCGAGATGGGAGCCTTTCCATTAATCTTGGGTAGGCCATGGTTGAGGCTAGTGAAATCAGAGTCCAGGATTGGGGGAGGGAATGCGGGTTACGGAAAAAGTTCAGCATGGTGGATAGAAAGCTCCTAGAGGAAGTTGTCGACCTGCGAAACAGTAGTCGCACAGCAAAAAATAGGGCACTTTTTTGAGTGCCTACGGAAAACTTCCGCCACCAAAACGATGGCCTCGAATCAAGAAAATAATGTCACCAAGGGCTTTGCCTTCTCCTGCAACATATACTACCCTCTTGCCACACCACGAAGGGTGTCCCAATCTGAGACAGTGCACTCTTGCACTTTTCGGCTGTGCTACCTGCAGAGATTTGCTCCCAAACTCGAAAAAGGAAAGCAACATTGACCCTGTTACCAAGATACCGCAAACTTGGTTTGCTTTCTTGAGCTCCTTACCACGAACCAAGCTCTAATACCATGTGAAGAGATTGGGAGAGAAGTAAGGAGTCTCACTTGCAGCTTTCTCACATACACAATGGGGGAATACACACAAAGGTGGAGACTGAAAACAGTTTTCCTCTTCTTAGTTGTGAAAGACAAAAGAACTCTCTCTTAGTACAAAAGGAATAGGTGAACCCTATATGTGGGTCTCAAACCAAACTCAGCTAACCTAGGTGGCATACTTACTGAGCCACTAACTAGAGTACATAAAGATAGCTATCATCTAGCTATTATTCATGGGCGGTGTACCAACCGCATTTGTAGCTAACAAGTCAGTGACATAAATGCACAACGGTCACCCTGGCATATCATGAGTGAAGCTCGATATCTCAACAAAGATTTGGTCATATGTGATGGAGATACGAAAAGTACATGCCTCAGTTTCTTTCTTGTAGTGTAAATATTGTGGACACAAGTTTACAGGAGGTTCTACTCGTATCAAGCAACTTTTTCTTGGAATAGGCAGTGACGTTGGAGCTTGCAAATACACTTCATCTGATGTTCTTCCGCTATGCAAATCGCATTTATAGAAAGTGAAGAAAGTGGTCAATCCAACCCTAATAAGAAATTGTTCAAATCAACAAGATGTGAGCACTGAGGTTGATGAGATGGTTGAAGGAGAAGCACCAATAAATGCAAGGAGTATATCCATACATGAAGGTGATGTAGATATGCTAGCAAGCGGGTCGTACGTGAGTTTTGATGCGACTAATGCCTATTAGGTAAAGAAGAGAAAAAAGGGAGAACAATCTTCTATGGAGGATTGATTTCTTCGACAACAAGTGCATGAAGAGCACTTAAGATGGAGAGAAGCATTTGTTAAAAATGGTATACCATTCAATGTCATGAGAGATGACACGTTTCATAATGCCTTGAAATCATGTGCTAGACCAGGATTTATTTTGCCAGATTATAATAAAATGCATACGGATCATCTTGATAGAGTCAAACAAAATGGCGGATTGCTTGAAAAAAAAGATTTTGGATTTTATTCCTACATAAGGGTGCACTCTTGCTTTTGATGGATGGACTAGCATGTAGCTCAGACCCTTGATAAATGTAATGTGCATTACTCCCAAGGGAACTATGTTTTTGGAGAGTATTGATATGTCTCTAAAAGAAAAAACTTCATCATATATTGTAAAAATATACGAAAGAGCAATTTGTAAAGTTGGTGGCAGTGAGAATGTTACTGCATTAGTAACAGATAATGCATCAAATTATAAGACTGCAGGTGAGATGGTCATGGCAAAGTATCCCACTCTGACATGGGTGCCATGTGGCACTCATACTCTCAACTTATTGTTGAAGGATATTGGACAATTGCCATTTGTGCAACCAGTACTGCAAGATGCTAACGTCGTAGTGAGTTTCATAAACAATCATCAATACTTGCATGCAGTATTCAGAGAGCACTCTATGAAGCAACTCAAGCAATTTTGTAAAACTAGATTTGCCACTTCTTTTCTAGTTCTTGCTAGATTGTTGGAAGTGCGTCAAGCTTTAGTTGAGACTATTGCTGATAGACGATGGGCGAATTGGCTTGAGAAAAAGATGCAGTACGCAATACCAGGCTCTAAATGTGTGCATCTCGTACAATCATCTCGATTCTGGAAAAATGTCGAAAGAATAAAAGGTGTAGAGCCATTTGCAATAGTGTTGAGGATGGTCGACACTGACGCCTTTGTTATGGCAAGTAAAGTGTATTGGAAGATGTCAAAAGCAATACGACAAGTTCAAGAGTTTGTTCGCTTTGCACCTAGGGAGAAGCAACAAGTGGTATGTTTGGCCGATAAGAGATGGAAGCAAATGCACACCCCTTTGCATGGAGCTGCATTTTGTAGTACATCCACAATATCAAATGCATGCTCAGTCACAGAATCCTAAAGTCATAATTAACTTTTGAGAGGTTTGTAAAAAATTACTTTCGGGAGATCAAGGAAAATTGGCCTACTAGCAACGAGTGAGGTATACAAATCGCGAAGGCTCTTTTCGAGATCCTTGGAATCTTGATGCTATTAAGATGACTATTGCACCTACTTGGTGGAAGGAATATGGTGGAGAGACATTGGAGTTGCAACATGTTGCAACTCGTGTGCTCTCTATTGCTGCATCATCGGGTGCATGTGAGTGAAATTGGAGTGCATACAATTTTATTCATTCTAAGAGATGCAATCACTTAAAGCCATCAAGAGCTACAAATTTGGTATTTTTCTTTGGAAATCTATGATTGTTGAAAGGATTCAATGTTGCGGCACCTAAGGCAGCAAGTGAAGCCACCGTAATGAGAATTGCTGGACAACAATTGACTATAGAATTAGTTGTTGAGGATGCATTCAGCGAAGAGGAAGATGAGCTTGAGCTACTCAGTGACAACAACGAAGTCGAAGAGATAGATGATATTGTAGTTGTGTTGATTGCAATATAGAGTGATGGAAGAATATGATAGGTGATAGAAGCAGTGGATGAAGCTCTAATTATATCAGATATAATGTTGTATGCAAGGGGATGGATGGGAGAATATGTCAAGCGATGGAAGAGCGCATATGCTTGTATCCATCTCGTCTCCTTTTTACTTGAAAGCTAGAACCTTGTGGGCTACAAGCAATGTTGTGTTGTAATTATTGAGATTGTGGATGATTTTGGTATACATAATAGCTAGAGACACAACCTTGTGACTTGCAAATACGTTCAAGGAAACATCAAAAAGTTGGAAGGAATAATCGAATATGCACAATTGAAGTTTATATTTTCAAGTCTCAAGGGTTGATCTAGCTATTATGTGCACTAATTCATATCGATATATTTTAATATTTTTGCATTAACTTTACAAGTCTACCTAATCCACTGAAACCACTTAAATCACTTATACCACTTAGTTCACTTATATCACTTAAATCACTTAGTGCACTTAGATCACTTAAGTCACTTAAATCACTTAAATCACCCACAGAAGCTCTAATCGGACATCTATGATGATTTACAGTTCAGGGAAAGTCAGCCGAACCAAATAGACATCCAAGTACTGCAGATTTTCGTGGGGTTTTTTACATTGCTCAAAGATGTGGTATACAGCTCAGTCCAAACCAAGGACTTAGACCAGCAAATGACTGAGTCTTTCTTGGACCGGATGTAATATGAGTGACCGATCATGAACACTTGTAACATTGTTATTTTTATAAATCATCCAAGTCTGGATCCACTCCATTGTTCAAGTTTGTATATTTACGAAGACATGATAAATGATGCGATAAGTAATGTTCAAATATTGTTTGTATAAGTAAATGATGTGATAAAAATGATGATCCAATTGTCAAATATGATAAATCATGCAATAATTAATGCTTAAATATTATTTCTATAAGTGAATGATGCGATAAAAATGATGGTACAATTTTAAAATATGATAAATGATGTGACAATAAATATTTAAATATTGTTTGTATAGGTTTAATATTGTTTAATTGTTTAATATTATTTGTGGTTACAAATTAATTCTATCTTGTTGTCATTTTTTAAGCTAAGTATGAGCATGGAGGGAGAGAAATTAGAGAACATTCTCCCACAGGATCCTCCCCAACCAGAGCAACCTCCAATCCAAGAGGGCCCACAAGGTGCTTTTGTGCCTCAAGAGGCTGATTTAGCAGACCAGCTAAATCACATCGAGGCTGAGGCTATCTTACAAGTGCAAAAGATAGATGCTGGGGAGAGAGGGGCTAGGTATTTTTGTTGCTGATCCAATGGATGGTGATACCATGTAAGGCGACCCGCTCTCTCATTGACAAGTACAGAGACTATGTCCATTAGAGTTCCTAAGAAACACCTTGTTTCTTCGTTCAGGAAATGCTAGGAATAAATATGCACATCCCAAGTTGTAAAACTTACGGCACAAAACCCTAGCCCACATCCTTCTCCAACGATCCATAGAGGTGGAGGAAAGCATCCCCAACAACCAGCAAATACCCATGTATTTCATTCAATAGGTGTATGTCTACGACGTCTTGCATCGAGGCATGTATTGGAATGACAAGCATCACTTGTCAGGAACAGGAAAGGGATGTACTACAGAGTGCAAGCGAGCAAGGACAGAACAGAGAGCCCATTTTTCAGAGACCTTGCGTGCTAACTCCCTAAGCATACAGTGATCTTGTTGACTTGGCCACATCTGCCATACCTCTCCATCAACAAGGTGTTACTACTAAGGAGTTACAAGATCGTGTTACATCACAGGCCAAAGAGATCAAGGACTTGCAATCACATGTACAAACATTGGAGTCTGAGCTTGCATGCTATAGACACGCCTTTGGAGATTTGGATGCAACTGAGGATATTGACATTTTTGATTTTGAGGACCTCAGTAATATAGATTCGCAGGGTGCAGGACCAAGCACTCAGGGAATGGCAGATGTGGATCCTACTACATATTATGTAATTGTAAACTTCATATATAACTTTGTAATACTCTTCTTCGAATATAATGATCTGGGTTAAGTGCATTTGTTTCATTGTACAATTTTTATCATTCTCCAACTTCTTATGCAATGATGGTTCAAGTGATATAAGTGAGTTATGATCATGCAAGCCATGTGATGTGTGTGGTGCTTGTGCAGGCGAGAATCAAGGAGATGGGAATGTATTTGCTTGTGAAGATAGATTGTGCATTTGTGGTGCATGCGAGTATGTGGGAGATGGAAACTGGTCTGCAAGTATGGTAGGAGGCACAAATGGAAGCACAAATGGAGAAGCAAAGATGTGGCAAAAATGTGGTCATGCATGTGGTGGGAGATGTGGAACAAGAGGACAAATTTCTTCTAGGTATGGAAGATCTTGGAAAAAAGGGATACGGGGAAAGACATGTTGTGGTCGATGCATTGGTGCATATGCATGGTGGCATGGCTGCAGTCGTGCTTGCTACTGCATTGGGTAGAATGCGCATGTGACTGGGGATGTGGGTGCATTGGTGCTTATGGTTGCGGTGGATGCAATGCGACATGTGACTGGGGGCATGGGGGCATTAGTGCTTGTGGTTGTGCGACTGTGCTTGGGGGCATGGGTGCATTGATGGAAGGGAGGTCGAGGCAACTCCTTTGCCTTTGTAACCTTGCCACACGGAAGATGGATCGATTGCAAGAGGAATTGTGGGAAGGCCTTAAATATTACAAGGACCCATAGTTTGCAAAGTAAGTTGCTGAAGCCTCCCATTGTGCTCTATGTTATGCCACTACCTTGAAAGCCTTGCATGAATATAAAGTTCTTCAGAGATGACACACTTGATCTCTTGGAGCTTCGACTACTCTGTTTTTTTGTTTTCACCCATCTTTTTTTTTGTTTTAACTTCAACCTCAAAACTACTTTTTCATTATGAGTGAAACCAATTCAAAATGTATACTAAGTAAATCTTGGATATATATTACTTGGATCTTTTTTAGGGGCTAACCACCCCTCTAATACAGGATAAGTGGTCACCCAGCATGGTGGTTGGTTGCACACTAGGATATTAACTACCACGAGCATGATGGTTTGGTTCTATTATTACTAGTATTATTCTACTTGCACATTATCTTTGCATATCTTTCCTAGAGTTCCAATACACTGATAGAGAAGACTATCCACCTCAGCCAAATGATGAGAGGTGGACATGTCAGGTTGTATGAAAGGAGAATGAGAAGGCCGGGCTCAATGAACTCTCCTGCACACTTCATGAATGTCATACAATTCATTCGTTTAGGATTTAGGGTTCATTTACAATTCATTAATTTAAGAGTTTACATAGATTCTTCTGACACCATTCTCGTAATTAAATGGTAATTAATTGTGGTAATTACCTACACTCTACTGAGCATGCAAGCTCGATGACTAGTAGTTAACTACACTCTATTGGCAAGCCCGGTGACTGGTAATTAACTGCACTCTACTAATCATGCAAGCCCGATGGTGGTAACTAGCAGGTGAGTAATTGCAGGTCCTCACATAGATTCTTGTGACATCACCCCATGTATTTGTGATTCTTTTTGTAACTTTCATGTATGGAAGTCATTGCTCGCAGATTATCTTTGCATATCTTTGTTAGAGTTCAAACATGCTAATAGAGAAGACTACTCACCTCAGTCGAATGATAAGAGGTGGACATGTTAGGTTGTATGAAAGAAGAATGAGAAGGCCGGGCTCAATGAACGATCTGCCTATTTCAGTGCAGTGCAGACACAACTAAGAGCCCATTATGAAATCTAGCCCCGAAACTCTATACACTGATCCACCTACTACAAAACTATGGCATACCCAAAAGAATTTAGAATGCTCATGTTCTATCTGAGAACAATGTTGGATGACCTCATCGTAGAAACAAACCTGATATCAAGGGAGGAAAATAACTACAAGGAGGACATGCTTCATAACTATCTGTTTGATATGGAGGAAATATGGTGAATATTCATTTCCATGGCTATTGTTTTTCCTATTCCTTTAAGGTACTTGTGAAGCTCATGATGTAGGTTTCTTTTGGCAGGATAGAGGCTTGATGATGTATAGAGCATAGAGAGTAGGATGAAGCAGACCCCCAACGAAAGGAGGCGTTACTATGGGTGTACAGGCAGGCAGAGAGTAGCAAGCAGTTGGGGAGAAGAGTGTGTGTTAAGGTCTATGATAGTCCATCAAACTTGCCTAAAGATCTAGGAGATGCTTGCTATGGAGGGGTTGATAAGATAGTCAGGAGTTTGGAATTTTCCTTAGCCACAAAATGTCATCGTATTTTTGAAAAATTAAAAATCTTGCACGCATTTCTTGGACTTGTGGACTTTCTTAGACTTCCATCATCCATGATGTATACTCATAATAATTGATTTTGTGTCGACATGCTTCCATGTTAATACTTAAATGTCTCTAGAAAGACAATTGGTTTATTCTTAGTGTTAATAATATGTGAGCATAATATTTTGTGAGCATACATGAATTATCTCAGGTCTGCCTGAGTAAACTGTCTCCATTGCTACTCCCATTCCTCGAGATCCCACGTTGCTCGCTTCTCCCAAGGTCCTCAAGCCTTCGAGATGGTCAAGTGCCATGTTCTAGCCGTTTGCTAGGGGCGCTGTTGCTTCAGACTCAGCTCTCCCTTGTACTCTTTTGCTTATCTTAGAGAGCATATAGTTCACGTGGGTTGTCATCCCTCTTTGATCCATGCAAAAGTGTGTGTGTGTGTGTAGATTTAATAATCCCATCAATAAATGAACCATACAATTAATTCAATCATTTGGATAATTATAAAAAGATGTATATGAGAAATGGATTGAAATTCTTTAAGAAAACTAGATTGAAATATGATTTGACAAAATTGTAATCCAAAAAATTGGTACGAAAAACAAGAGGAATGGCAATACAAATTTTCTTTATATTGAGTTTGCAAACCCAAGCAAAGCCTCAGTTTAATAGTGTTGAATCCGTCAGGTAGTCCAGGATCTACTTACTTGCTACCATCCAAGAAAAACTATGTGTTAGAACATCATAGTCTCAATTGGGTAGACAGGTAATGCATGTATTCCCTGGCATGTTATTGCTTTACCTAGGAACATAGACATCTGTCTAGATTCACACCACATAAATTTTTGAAAATACCATGCCATATGTACAATTGGTGTCACAAATCTAGCATAATTCATCCACCACTAAAGTGTGTGAGACAATAAGGGGGCTACTCCACACTTTTACAAGAAAACAATCAAAAGGGGGGTAATTCACACCCTTAGGTTGGACCATCTGAACATTTAAATTTAGTGATAAACCAGAGAGGAATTAAAAAACCAAATGACTATCTTAAAAAATTAATGAAAAATTGATAATAGAAAGATTTGGATAAAGCATTTAAACAAAGACAAGTAAAGAAGGAACACCTAAGGGAACAAATTAATTAGACAATTAAATAATTAAGATACTTAAGGAAAATTGAATAAATTTTCATAAAGCGCTTGAAATAAAAAGGGGAATTATTTTAAATCAGTTAAAAGAGATAAAGAAAATGATATGGATAAAGAAATTTATTAAATAAGGATATTTAAATGAATAAAGCAACTGAAATGGATAAAGCAATTAGTTAAATAAGGGAAAACATGGAAAGAAGAAATAAATTTATAGAAGATTGTTTTACTTAAGTTGAATAGAATTAACAAGAAGAATAAAGTACTTATAATTTTGAACACCAACTTCTAAAAAGAGTTTCACCAAGGAGAATCTAAAGTTTAACCATCAAAAAAGCATTTAATACATGTATCTAAGTAAATGTGAATAAATAAATCATGATTAATTTGAATACAAGCTATCTTGTATTGAAAAGGGCCATTAATTGAATGAATAAACCATGGTCATGGGTTATTTTCAAATTCTTATACCGTTGGAGGAGGAAAAAATTAAACACAATGCAATCATATAAGCAATGAAATGTAATGAAATAAATATATAAAGTGACACTTAATAAACAATAGAACCAATGATAACAATCAAGAGATATATGGTTACTATGGACACAAAAGTACATATATATATTAAATATTAAAGAAATCCTAAGAGACATTAAATTAAAGTAAGGAAAAAATGGGGAATTTTTAACCTAAAAAAATAAAGTAAAGGAGCCTACAAGTATAAATAAATAAAATTAAAAAGAAACAAAAATCAAGAAAACCAACTGAGAGCTAAAATAGGAAAAGGGAAGACACAAAGTACAAAAAGCTAAGCATATATATGTTTAAATAACTAAATAAGTAGCAAAATAACCAAGTCAGCAAAGCACCATGTAAAAGAACATGTCACTATGACCAAAAACAATTGTGGAGCCATGAACAAGCATGGAGCGTGCAATTTGATAAAGCAGGGGAGTAATACCAGGGGTGTGAGCCAAGTAGCATCGTAAGCTACGTTGGATAGCTTGAGTATGGGAATCCTATCAAGTAGTGTGAGAGCTTTGAATAGCACTAAAAGTCTAGAAGTAACAGTTCGCGAAGGCTCATAGAGACCAGTAGTAGCTGTAGCACTAGAGTAAGAGACAACACCATAGGAAAAGGTTTTCGTCAAAGTAGGAGATAGCACCATCAGGTTATAAGAATGGAGAAGGGTGTTGAAACTAAACAAGGCCACGGCACAGAGTAGAGAGGTCTTAAAAAAGAGAGAGCAGTGAAGCTACCGAGCAGTGAAGCCAAGGCAAAGGCAAGATAAAGGTACGTAAAGGAATGAGGGAAGCCAATAAAAAGAAAGGCTAGAGCAAGAGGTCACAGAAGTGAGGCATGAGTCCTCGACTTGAGTAGCTACTATGATGATGGATTGTGAGGGAAGTAAACCGGGTCCTTCGAACCAGTAGGAGCACAGCAAAAAGTAAACTAACAACAAAGGAGTCGCCACCTTTGAAAGTGGTTCCGAAAGGGAAGACGCGGTTTAGGAGGGGAAGAAGGTCACTGGTGATCTCGGGGGGGTCACTATGTATAAACCCTCTATATCATGTGCATTTAAGGCCTATGTATAAACCCTCTATATCATGTATAAACCCTCTATATCATGTGCATTTAAGGCCTATTTGTAAAATACCTTATCTGTCATTTTTCCATGAATAAAATGTACCCTTTTTCTATACAAATCTGTAATTTTTTTCCAAAATCCATTTAAAAACTCCCTTATATAAGTAAATTTTTGTAAATTGAAGATATTAAAAATATCCTTCTGTTGAACTCACATGATAGGGTTACATATGATGACTGACCACCCCGAGCCGGTGATAAGAGAAAAGGGAAAAAAAAGCACTAACAGAATTGCAAGAAAAAGGTGGCTTGGTGAAGGAAGAAGGTCATGGGCAGTGGAGAGGGGGTTAAGCACAGTGGGCAAGGGGGTAAAGAAGTAGAGCAAAAGGCACGTGTAGGGAGCAAACTCGTGTAGAGCGGGAAAGGGGATTAAACAAGGTTATTTTAATTGCACGGTGTAAGGGAACTACCTATTAACCAAGGCAAGGGGAAAACAATTGGTTAAAAAAAGTGCCCATAAACTTAGGAAAAATTTAAATTAAACAATAAAGGGGATTGTCAATTGTAGTTTATCATTCTATAGTTAGGTATCTCTTGGAAAGAAATAATAATAACGAGAGGTTGGGATTAGATTTATGTTCGAGAACTAGGCACATCCATTAGAAAAATTAAAAGAAAAATAATGTGTGTACAATTGTAGATAACCATTAACTTAATTTAGAAAATCCACAACTAAAAAAGAAGAAACTAAAAGGTTACATAGGGAGGACAAGAATTAAGTAAAGGAAAAACGAGATTAAGAAGAACATAATAGAACTATTGCAAGGAAAAAATGAGATCGAATGAAATTAATTGTGAGTGAGTAAGAGCAATGAGTTTCTTATGTGTATGTAAGTGAGAGGGTATGCATTAAACCTACCATCCCAATAGTCTGAGTTAATTTAAAAAAAGTAGAAAATGTAGGCCTATGTGTGTGTTGTTATTGTTAGGGGGGGTTTGTTTAAAAAAAATGTTCTGAGAGGGGTGTGTGTGTGTGTCCCACCAAGCCACATTCCTGCTGTGGTCCATTCCATGCATGGGTAGTTGTCCACCCATCCTCATAGACTAGGTTGGATCGCTTTTCTGCATAGGCTTTAGATTAGAGTATACCTTAATAGGTACAAGGGGTGAAAGGTGCTTACTCATCCATCGAGCTATTATTCATACATTCAAGGAGCTATCGGGGAAGTCGCCTTTGAGGAATTCAAGTATCAATCCCTGGCTCTTTCTTCTGTCAAATCCATTCCTTTCAAATTTCCTCATTAGCTTCTCAATCTGTATAAAGGCATTAAAATTTCCACTCTCTATGTAAAGTATAGGCATAATTTGTAATAAGATAACCTTCTCCGCAAAGGATTTTGGCTTGTTCCCGTCCTGCCAAATGTATTGGCACACTTTGTAATCGAGTTCTTCTAGTTTATCAAAATTTGTAACTGCTACCCCATTTTTGGGGTGCGCTACTATAATGGCCATATTAAGAAAGGAAACCTTTGGCCCCTAGGTTTCAAATTGTGCATCAAGGGAGTATGCCTTATTTGTTTCCTTGATCTCTAGGAAATCCAATACGGGTTGTTAGAGTCTCTTTGCACAGATGGATCTAAGAACCGGTTAGGTACATTAACCAGAAGGATGTCGTCCATGTACCCTAGACATGTTCAAGAGAGTAAGAGGCCATTGGAATTAATCAACTCTGATGTGTGGACTACTAAAGCTACATCTACTGGAGGCTGTCATTATTTTTTCACTTTTATTGATGACTACAGTAGAAAAGTTTGGGTGTATTTTATGAAAAAGAAAAGTGAAGCGTTTGGGCATTTCAAATCTTTTAAAGCTATGGTTGAAAAAGAAATAGGCCTGCAAATAAAATTCCTAAGGTCAGATGGAGGGGGAGAGTACCTCTCAAATGAGTTTGTAAGTTTCCTACAGGAGCATGGCATAAAGCAGCAATATTCATGCAGTCATACCCCACTTGGGCTGAAGCAATTGCTACAAGTGTTTACATAATGAACAGGACTCCCACTGCAGCAATACATGGCATGACGCTAGAGGAGAGGTATACTGGTAGGAAACTAGATATTTCTCATTTGAAAGTTTTTGGTTGCATTGCCTATGTCCATGTGCCAGATGAGTTGAGATCCAAGTTGGTGGATCCAAAAGCTAAGAAGTGCATCTTGATTGGTTATTCTCTGTAGTAGAAAGGGTATAGATGCTATAACCCTTCTACTCATAAGTTTACAGTGAGCAGAGATGTTGTTTTTAATGAGATGAGCAGTTGGTATAAACCAGTAAATGTGATTGATGATGTAAATGCACAAAATGGTAATGCTACACAGAATTCACAGTAGCAATCACAAAATATTAGTGGACCTGTAGTGTCCTCTAGCAGTGGTTCACATACTTTGCCATGGACAGGCAGATTGAGATCAGGAGGATCTCCTCAAAGCAATGCAGATAGTGGTATGCAAGTATCATGAAAAGGAAAAGAGAAAGTAGATCAGTCCATGGTTCATGTGAATGCAGGTCACTCTTATGTGGATGGTGAATCCAGTGGCTAAAAACAGAGCCTTGATGATGAGTTGGATATTCCTTTTGTTGTTACACCTGGAGTAAGGAAGACAAGGGATGTTTTGAGAGCACCTGGTAGTGAGCCTATTTTGTGCAGGTCTACCAAAGCTAGGTATCCTGTGGATAGGCTGAAATATGATGGATTTACAGCCATTCACTATGCCTATATGGTCAAAGTGATACATGAACCAGAACCCACTTCTTTTGAGCAAGCCATACGAAAAGAAAAATGGGAGAAAGCCATGGATGAAGAAATGGATGCCTTGGAAGCAAATGCTACATGGGAACTGATGCCTTTGCCTAAAGACGAATGCAATTGGCTGCAAGTGGGTTTATAAGGTGAAGCACAATGCAGATGGTTCTGTGAACAGATACAAGGCAAGATTAGATGTCAAGGGGTATGCACAGACATATGGCATTGATTATGAGGAAACATTCAGTCCAGTTGCAAAGATGACAACCGTAAGAGCAGTCATTGCTATGGTTGCATCAAAGGGATGGTCTTTATATTAGATGGATGTAAAGAATGCCTTCTTGCATGGTGATTTGCAAGAAGAGGTCTATATGGAGCAACCACCAGGTTATGTTCATGCTATTCATCTTGAGTTTGTTTGTAGGTTGAAGAAAGCCTTGTATGGCTTGAAGCAAGCACCTAGAGCATGGTCTGACAAGATAGGACAGTATCTTGTCACTATTGGCTTTCAGATTTCCAAGGCAGATTTCTCACTTTATGTGAGAAAAACAAAGAAAGGTATTATGCTGCTTGTCATTTATGTTGATGATTTGATCATCACAGGTGATAGTGATGAAGCTATCCTTCATGTGAAAATGCTATTGAAGCAGAAGTTTGAGATGAAGGATTTGGGAGAGCTGCATTACTTCTTGGGCATTGAGGTGATTAGATCCACAAGTGGGATCTGGCTCTTGCAAAGGTAGTATGGATTGGACATGCTGTCCAAATATGGGATGACAGGCTGTAAGCCTATTTTAGTCCCTTTGGAGCAGAATGTGAAGTTGAGCGCAAATGCAAGTGAGCTTCTCGAAGACCCTACTATGTATAGACGCATAGTAGGAAGCTTGATTTATATGACTATTACCCAGCCAGATTTGAGCTATGCTGTTGGGTTGGTAAGTTAGTTTATGCAGGCTCCAAGGAAACCGCATTTGGATGCGGCTAGACGCATACTGAGGTATGTGAAGTCCACATTGCAGTATGGACTATTTTATGAGACTGGAGTTCAGATACAGTTGCATGGATACACTTATGCTGATTAGGCTGGTAGTATTTCTGATAGACGATCTACCAGTGGATATGTGTTCTCTTTTGGGAGTGCTGTAGTCACTTGGAGCAGCAAGAAACAACCTACAGTTGCCTTGTCGAGCACAGAGGCTAAGTACAGGGGTGCAGCAATGGCTGCATGTGAGGTAGCTCGGTTGCATAAGCTACTTTATGATATGCATCAGTCTATAAATGGGCCAGTTGTCATTTATTGTGACAACATGAGCAGTATACACTTGGCAAATAACCCACTCTATCATGCTAGAACAAAGCACATTGAGGTGCATTATCACTATGTACGGGAGAAGGTTCTAGTAGGTTTTATTGATCTAGTTTATGTCAACACAGAGGATCAGGTAGCTGACATATTCACGAAGGCATTGGGTGTAGAGAAGCTGCGCAAGTTCAGAGACCTACTTGGTGTGCAGGAATTGGGATTGAGCTCAAGGGGGAGTGTTGAGATATCGAGCTTCACTCGTGATATGCCAGGGTGACTGTTGTGCATTTATGTCACCAACTTGTTAGTTGCAGATGCGGTTGGTACAATGCCCATGAATAATAGCTGGATGATAGCTATCTTTATGTACTCTATTTAGTGGCTCAATTAGTATGCCACCTTAGTTAGTTGAGTTTGGTTTGAGACCCACATATAGGGTTCACCTATTCTTTTGTACTTAGAGTTCTTTTGGATTTCACAACTAAGAAGAGGAAAACTGTTTTCAGCCTCCACCTTTGTGTGTATTCCCCCATTGTGTATGTGAGAAAGCTGCAAGTGAGACTCCTTCCTTCTGTCCCACTCTCTTTACAGTGTGCTCTAGTCCCTCTCCGTTCACATGTAGAGTGTGTGTCTCTTGTCTGGCAGCATCGTGGTGGACACTCCCACAGCTAATCCATGATGCTCTCATCTCATCAAGCTCTTCTCCCTCAGCCTCACCGGCAAGACTCAGATGCATAGAAGTCTGTAACAAGTGTCTATGCTCTGTCAATCTTGGTGACCTCTGGCATCAATCCCTGCTGCTCTCTGGTCTGTCGCATCACTATATCTCTCTATCGCCGCATCTCAATCAGATAGAGCCCTACACAACCTGATTCGGAAAGTGGATCAACCGTGTAAGTGGACCAAAGCCATTCCCCTCCTGAAAGAGGAAGTGATATCACCCTCGGATCTCATAGTAGACTGGACAGATACATAGAAATGCTCCTCTGTCTCGATCTCCTCCATTTGGCATAGTGTGTAGATCCTCTGCTCTCTGGGTATGCCTGGAGCTCTCCTTGCCTCGATCCTCAGCTGATGTGACAAGACTTGCAACTGACCGATGGTGATCCTCAATGCATGTGAGACTCTCCTATGCTCGAGCTACTGCGGTCTAATGACGAGATCATGCTCCGAGACCCTCAAGAAGTGGTCATGGTAGAACTATATCTTGGTGGAGAACTCCTCTCGTCCCCAAGCCCTAGATGTGTGGAGTTGGAGAAGGTCCAACCGTATGATATGGTTGATCTCATCTCGTGGGATCATCTTAGGTGGTGCGTCCATGCTGTACTGCAAGGGGGGAAGTCTGTCCATTTGAATGCCGTGACTACCAAACCATGTGGATACCCATGCGTGCCATGCTGTATCAACACCGCTCTCTGCTAGTCACCTAGAAGACTCCAATGCTAGTCTCAATAATCTCCACTAGGATAAGGCCCAGACTCTGTGGACGAAAGTCACTGTCTTAAAGATGGCATCAACCAAGAGAGGGGTCATGGCATCAACCTGTGTATAATCTAATGGGGGACTGAGGGCTTGCTCCCAATCATTCTAGATCCCATAATCACTTGAAGCCTCTCAAATCTCTTCCACTCTCTCGGTCGCCGAAATATCAGTCCCTCAGAAAGTGCCACATACATGACAGTCGGTCTCACTAGCGTGTCAAAAAGCCAACCCTTTGTCGGAGGGTCCTGGAAATGTGCCTGGAAGCACTATCTCTCTAGTCGAGCCATAGCACCTCGTCCTCGTGTGAGTCATGCCATACGTGCATGGATCATCCTGAAGCCCGGTGAACACTACTCCCAAGTATGTGTAGGACTGCACTATCTCCATTGGCTCATCTCGGTATATGAAACTATGGTGATGGGACACTGCTCGCGAGGTGTTGAAGATCATAACCTTGATTTTCCCAAGGTTAGCTCTCAGTAGAACATCTCCAGAGCCTCTAGATCTTTTTGCGGTCCCTCTGCTGAGGATGATATGAGGACTATGTCATTTGTGTACAACTTTATCTGCACCATGAGGTCAGCCAGAAGTAAACCCTCTCCACCTAGGCGGTATACAAAGGAAGTGATCTCATCAGTATAGATCCTGAAGAGAGTCAATGAGAGGGGGCATCCTTGTTTCGCTCTGATAGTGCTCTCAACCCAATCTGATAGACCACCTGGGGCATGTACCCTCCCTCTGACGAACTCATATAGACTGATGACCCCTCAGATCATGATCTCTCGGAGCTGCAACTCCTATAGTCTCCTGATCAGGCGAGAGTGTGGGACAATATCAAATGCCTTACGAAAGTCTACAAAGCAAGTGTAGACTTTGTGATGCCTCGACTTTGCCTCCTCAATGATAGCCCTCAGGGTGAAAATGTGGTCCAGGGTGAAGTGTTGCCTTCGAAAACCTACCTGCCCAATAGCTCACTACCCATGACCCTCTATGTGGTTGTTGATCTCTCTCTCTAGCATCGACCCATATATCTTAGCAAGAGTGGGGCCAATCATAAGAGTGCGATAGTTTCTAGTGTCCATGGGATCGCCTGCCTTATGTATCGGTACTATAGTGGTGGTGCTCCAAGTAGGCGGGAAGCCATGGCATACGACATGGTTGAACAGCTGTGCTAGTACTAGGGTCAAGACCTCTTGTCCCTCATGATCTAGTGATCTCCGGTTGTGAAGCTGGAGAAGAGCAGCTCATACATTCTATGCAGTAAACAAGTGACAAGTAGTGGGTCTAGGCATAGAGGACATATTAGGTGGTGCCAAAACCGAGACATCATAGAGAGAGCGTGCATATGTATGCTAGACTACTAGATTGGTGATGGGGATGGGTGCTTCCCCTCCGACAAGAGTCCCAATCTCGTAGTCGGATCTACACCACAAAAGGATCTGATCACTTCATCCATCATGTGTATGAGGAAAGCCCGCTTCTTACGCTGTGTCACTTGGGGTGAGATATGCTGCACCTCTGGTAAAGTCAAGAGTCCCAGTGCTCGCTCCCGTGTGAGGTGGGCTCTTGTCTCTCTGTAGTCATCGTCAAACCAAGGATTCTGGGGCATCTTCCAATCTAGGACATGTGCAGATCGAGTCGTGGGAAAGGATCTAGTGGCAACATCCTGTATCACCGAGACAAGTGTATCTGATGCGTGTGCGAGGTCCATGCCCTCTCCAAGTAAGACTAGAAGCTTAGAAGTTGGGTGACTCACATATAACGGGTCAAGAGCACAGTCAAAATGGATCTGGATGTGAGTGGGTGGTGGGGGGGCCCTCCTCATAGTTGGCATGGCAGCCGAGATACAGAAGGCAAGGTTTGAGTGGTCAGTCCCGAGTGCAGGAGGCACCATAAAATCATGTATCCGTGGGACAAAGGATAGTGGACCCAATAGGTAGTCCATTGTACTATTGACTTCGCCATGTGGGAAACACCCAATGATGACCATCTCCGGATCCCGCTATATATGATCAAGTCATGGATAGCTCCCAACTCAAGTAAATGCCTCCCATATGCTGTCACTGGTGCATCTGCATCTATCGACTGCCTCCTATCCCCTGGTCTGCTACATCCATCTCTGGTACTATGAAGGAATCCTCATCGAAATCTAGCAGTCCCACCTGTTTGTTCCTAGTACGTGCATTGAAGTCACCAAGGAGGAGAGTGTCCCCCTGTCTAGAAAGCTCTATGATGTCCTCATGAATAGTCTCATATGGGCTATGCCCGTTAGTGGTGACTTCTCATGCATAGGATGATGTGTCTAGGGGAAAGTAACATACTGCAATGAAAATCGAACGTGTATCTGATAGCTGAACACACACTCACATGTATCGTGTGTGCTTCTCTCTTCAGATCACAGATATGAGTGGTTTTAGATGTGCTCTAAAGAGGACAACCACACCTCCCGACCCCTGTACCCCCCAGTCTCCTCTCATCTTCTTCTTGTGGGCTGATTCACAGGTATATCCCGTCACTGTGGGCAACCCTCTTTTCGGGCTTTCATGGTTCTCAGTGTAGAAGATCATGTCTCTATTGGCATATGTTTCTAGGAAACCCCCAGGGTCAAACCAAAGAGTACCATTACAGTTACACTGCTATTCTCAACCTCCCTTGTGCCCTCATATCTTGGGTCTGACACAGTCATGTGCTGTCCATCTCCCCCTCTTCTCCTTCATCCCTTTCCTCCCGTTCTGCGCTCTCTGATTATCACTTTCACATCTCTGTAGACAACCCATTTACCTATATCTCTTGCTTCCATAACACACACCATTCCCTCCCTCCGATGCTCTTGCTATAGCAATGTGAGGTCATCGTCCAAGTATATGCTCGTCGCTTTCAAGGTTGCTGTCATGCTCATGAGGGTAGACCTATCCATTGTTGCTTGAAGTTTCAGTATAAGGGATCTTGTTGGGCCTCATCTTTGCCAACGCTCCATGCTTTCTCGCATGTGAGGTTGACTCCTATCTTGGTGAACAAGGTTTTGGCATATGACATAGGGGTATCTCCCACTGTTAGGCCTCTAACCAAGATATTCAAAGCCTTGTTGCTGCTCTTCTTTTCTTCCTCCAGAGCCTCGAAGATGTTCTCTTTCTTGGGAGCTGCCACACCTTTCTTTACCACATTCTTCCATTCTTAACATATATGTTTCTCTTTTGGTGATTTGTTTTGTAAACTTAACATGCTTTCCTTGAATGGTTGTCTGCAAGGCTAACATCTCCAGTCTTAGTTGTTGTAATTCTGTCCCGATGGCTTGCAATTTGTCATTAAGGCTGGTTTTTTCAATTTCCCATGTTGCCTTCTCCTTCTCCTACTCATCCTTGTTTCTCTCCTTCCTCGAGTCATCTTGCATACACCCTCCTTGCTCTTGACTTCATTGAGTGTCTTATCAATGTGTGCTTTCTCTGCCATTAATGCCACTTTGTTGGTCTCTAGGCTATCTACTTTCTTGATCAAAGCCACACAAATCTTACTAAGGTGAGTGAGAACCTCTGGTGTTTTTAGGTGGTGATCTTTGCCATGTAAGCCGTCATTGCACAGAGCTACTCACTGTTCATTGCATGTTCCAAGAATAAGAGACAAATAGTTGTTGCCCTTAAGGCCTTCAAATGTGCTAGTAATCTTTCTCAACCCTTGCCTTTAGCTTTCCACTATTGCATTTGCTCGTGCAGCTTTCCTCTTTTATCTTCCTTGATGTTGATGCTGATTTCCTTGACTTGGTGTTTTTGTTGTTTTTTTGTAGGTTCAAAGCTTGTGGCGCGGGCTATGCTGGTCAACCTTGCAAGCCTTGCAAGTCTCGCAAGCTCTGAGGGAGAGCGGGGCACTGTGCATGGCCCCCGAAGGACAATAGGCACATATATATGCACCAAGAAGTGGGATGTGTGTGAAGAGGGCGTGCAACTATATAGCAACTGCTACATCACAAGAGGTGGATTGGATGCAAGGGAGGCTGTTGAGGTGCCGACAACGAGAGCTGAAGGCCGTGGCACCCGTGGCATCCGTGGAGGTGCCCACAACTAATGAGTGCCGTGACGAGGAGCTAGCTAGCACCACGAACAGGTAGGCTGGCAGAGAGAAAGGGAGAGGGCTTGCGGAGAGGGAAGGAGAGGGATGACTGGGAGGGACGGGGCTAGCGGGGGGGGAGGAGAGAGAGAGAGAGAGAGAGAGAGAGAGAGAGAGAGAGAGAGACGTCTATAGAAGAGCTCACGGGTCTATGAGACATAGTACCAACACCAAAAAGTGACTACATCTAAATAGCCAGAAAATTGAGGGAGTGCACAAAGCTAGCTCCTCGAGTTATTATAGGGCATAGCTACACTCTAACACTATCATAGTGGCCTTTACAACATCAGTTAAAGATTGAGAGTCTTTGGGTTTGGATTAGTTGGTTGTCATTATTTTAGATGGATACAAGCTACTTGCACCTCAACAATTGAAGTGATGATGTGAGCTTTCTTTAGTACATTTAACTAGTGGTTGGTGAGGAATGAAACGTTAATCTCACATTGTAAGCTTCTTTAACTATCTTATTCACTAGGTAGCCTCAAGCTCACATTCTCTTCCCAAATATAGCTATATAATACACATAAACTTGGTAGCTATCACACTCACTAGGTAGCCTCAAGCCCACATTCTCTTCCCAAATATAGCTACATCATACACAAGCATACTACCCATAAAGCTCTAAACCATGAACTACATCATTAGTACAATCATCAAGGCCTGGCTGCCTAAACATGGAGACATGTATTCATTGCATGAAGAAACAAACACAAACACTTTTCGCTAGGGAAATCCCTTCCCTGCAGCACGAGTGAAACATTACGTTCAGCACAAGCTATGTACTCTCTCAAAGTCTTACGCATGTAAGTTACTCATGTGGCGGGCCATCAATCAAAAAATTTAGTTGTCATTGTCCAACCCACGAGGATCTCATAGCAACTCTTCTCTTGTTTGTAAAGGAGAGGACAGACACATGCCAAATCATACAGATATCATATATAACTTCAGAACATGTTAAGGCATTGCATTCTGACTACACGTTTTTTTTGGGCAACATCCTTCTAGTCCTTCCAACAAACTCTCCTACTGCCCACACTCCCAATCGTGCAGACGTGTGTCAAAGGAAGGCCAACAAAAGAGAGCAGCGCAGATGAGATACATTTCACCAAGATTGGTGTAGATTGGTGTAAAAGGATTGCCCACTTCACACCAGTCTCCAGCTAATCAGCCAAATGACCACTAACATAGCAGCCACAACATTCAGAGAATCTGCATGTTCAATTAAAGCATCTTAAGCTAGAACATGTAGGTGTACCAGTGGTACTCACTATACGAAGCTCCTATGAAATGGGACAGCCGAATCCCATCACATAGTCCTAGTAATAATGACAGCACGATACATGATAAAAAATAGCCCCCCAATTTAGTCTATGATTTGTTTCCTTATCAATCCCCCCAACATTGACCAAAATTTCTTGCCCTTTTAAGGCATGTTTTACGAAATGGTACATTTCAAAAAAGTGCAGCCAACGTGACTTCATTGGCTTTCCTGAAGCCTTAAATCTGATTCATATTTGCTGCAATGCTAGCCCCACTCCAGAATCCTGTCATCAAATTGCTCATGATCCAAGCGGCCTCTTACTTGATGAACCATAACGGCCAAACCTGTGTGTAAACAGTTCAGAAATTGTGAGTTTTACAAATGCAAAACTCCATTGACAACGCTGGTAGTGTATGCAACATTCTGAAAATGAATGCCCTACAACAAAAGGAAAATATATCTGAATACAACCTCACAATTTCACATATATGACTAACATGATGTCACGACTTCAGTTATGTGCAACAGGGTAAAGGTTGGGGTGAGGACCTTCAATAACCCGTGTTAATGCAGACCACCATCTTTCCCTTGGAACTTGCCGCCTTGACAACTCTGCTGTGATTGTATCATCGTGTTGGCCTTGCAAAACATCCCGTAATACCTGAACAGCACTCCGTGCTGTCTCCAATATAGTATCATCACCCTCGATCTCAGCGATTTCTTCTAGATCTTGAAGAGAGGAAGACATACTCAAAGCCAAGGCCCACTGAGCAGCAGCTGCCCATCGTGCAGAAACGGTCCATTTACGTTTCTTTTCCTCTGCTACTCTATCAATGTCTGCCTTCAGATCCACTTCTCCCATTACAATACTCTGCCACATGTATAAAATTCCATGACACAAGAACTCCAGATCTTAGACTAGAAAGAATTCCTAGTAGTTGTCCAAATATAAAGGTCCAAACAATACAATCATTATTTGCTTTGCTCTGACATTCTTTATTTACATATCAGCGCCCAACACCATGCTCAATGCATATATGGAAAACATATTTATCAGATTTCTTACAACACTAAGTCACATATGTGTCCAAAACAGCAAGCTGAGTTCACACCAATGAATGACACCATATACAACAAAAGAGGTATTGCCATATGACCCACCCTCAAATATTGTGCATTTGCGGACCCAGTGCTCTTAACCATTTTGGAGAAAGCACTGTCTTCCTTTAACAACAAATGCTCTGGAGTATCCATCTCCACTGCCTGAGGTTGCCACAATAAGGTAAGAGACATTAAAGCAAAAAAAGGGGAAATTTTACAGAAGGATACCCCAGGAGAAGAGGGAAGTTTTCAACTTGTCTAATTTCCTTGGATAACATAGGAGAGATTAACATCAGTACAATAGAGTAAAGAAACACCTTAGAAAGCAATAGAACATATAAACAGCATAGAAAACAATAAAAGACGGAAAAAGTATCCAGGACGGGCAGTAGAGCTTTGACATACCCGGCCAGCATCCAACACAAGTATACGGTCACAGTCGATTATGGTGTTAATTCTATGAGCAATGATAAGCATTGTACAAAACTTGAACTCTTCTCGTATAGTCCTCTGAATTAAGGCATCTGTTCCAACATCAACAGCTGCTGTCGCTTCATCTAGTACGAGAATTTTGGATCTTCGTAACAATGCACGAGCAAGACTAAGGAGCTGCCTCTGTCCCACGCTGAAATTCTCCCCACTTTCTGCCACCTTCATTCATCACGCAAGGGTCAGGTTAAGGAAGCCAACCCTCAGTCAACACAAACTTCAGTGTACACACACACACATTTACATTCACATCCTTACATGAACCAGGAAATATGTTTAGTTAGAAACCAAAAGTGCTTGTAAACTTTATGGTGAATTTTACTTTTGCTCCCAGGCATGCATAGAAGGTCTATGTGTGCTTAGAATAAAAAATTCAGAGCATGAAAGTGAAAAGACAAGACCTCTGCGTCAAGGCCTAATGAGTTTCTTCTAACAACATCTTTCAAATGAGCCCTTTCCAAAGCCTCCCAAATCGAAGCATCATTATGCTCACTGAATGGATCTAAATTGAATCGTATACTGCCTGCAATGATGTCCACAATCAGACGGCTTAACAATCAGGTATAGCTTCAATGACCTGTAATACGAGGCTTGAAAAGCTTAGAATGAAGATGAGCCTGACAATTTGAACAGGATCCCTAGCACACCTGAAAATAAAACCGGTGTTTGTGGTATAATGCCCAGAGATTTCCTCAGATCATTTAACCCAAATTTGTAGATATCATATCCATCGATCAGAATTCTACCACTCTCAAGTTCAACAAGACGAAAGAGTGAATTTATCATGCTGGACTTGCCTGCCCCAGTACGGCCAACCACACCAACCTTTTCACTCGAATGAACCTCCAAAGAAAGACCAACCAAGACAGCAGGCAAATCAGGACGATACCGCATCACGGCATTCTTAAACTCAATTGCTCCCTCGGAAGGCCAACCTGGTGGTGGCCTGTTGTTCTCAATAATAAAGGCACCTTCTGGGGCCAAATCAGTATACATCCCCACCCTCTCAACTGCATTGAAACTGTTCTCTGCTATACTCGCAAGACGCAACGTTGTGGTCAAGAGGGTCGTTATGTTTAATGCGTAACTCAAAAGAAGTCCCATTTGAGAAGCAAAAGCTGCCTGGTCAGTTGCACGCTGGTTACCCAATACAGCAAAAGTTGCAGTCATCCAGATCATCAAGCCTCCCAGAAATTCAAGTCGTATCGCAAGCCACCTGTTTGCACTCGTGTTGATAAGAGTGAAGCGTGTATTGTTATCCACAGACTTGGCGTTGATTTTTCCCATCCTATCCTGGGCTTTATAAGCACGAATAGTGGCCAGACCATTTAATGCCTCCCCCAATTGTGCATAAACTGGTGAACGAGACACTGAATCTAGCCTTTTGACCTCTCGTGCAGTGGTCTGCAACCCAAAAAAGAGAAAAAAAACGTGAGAAGAAATCTGAAAGCAGCTTGCATGGCTGATGTGGATTCAAGCTTCAATGGTCATACTTAACTTTACACCAAAATTTTCAGAGACAACCAATTGAGATGTTTTCTTTCCCTGGAATTAGAATGAAGCCATATCTTCACTAACGCTAAGGGATTACTTTTTGCGCATGAGGATGTTGTGTATAACTAGCTCCATGATAATGCTTTGATCTTGGTTACATTTCAAGGACAGAATGGTCAAGCAGTTCCATTCACTTTCTATCGCAGTTGCCAAAAGTCCAGAATGGTGCCCTTCCCAAAACTATGAAACTTTCACAATTGCAGGACATAATGTGCACACATCAGACATCTAAAGCACACTTTCAATTTGTTTAGTGTCAATACCACCAAGATACCATTCAATAGGCATCAAAATTTCACAAAGATTGAAATACGATTGGCACAAAATACACAGCCTTGAGTCGAGCAATAAAAAGACAAACATTACCATCAAGATTCAAGATTCAAGAGTCATGACTCATTAGTCATAGTACATACTCAAAGCTCAACTCATGAGACTTTTATCTTTTTTGTCTGTATATTTGCAGGGTTTTATAAAACGTGTTTCATGTAACAAAACGTTTCAGTCCGTTTCCCATGGATATGAAATGTGTTTCGAAGCAACTATGAATCAGCTCCTGCTCTGTCAGTTCGACTAGTCTCCCTCTACAACCTTGTAAAGGACTGTCTCTCCTCCCAGGTCCCGAAAGATACAAATACATAAAAAGGGAACATATGCCTGAGAAGAAGCCCTGCCAACCTGTCTAACCTCAACCTGTTATGTCCCTTGACGCTAGTCAAGAGCTACAAATACATCAATTTGCAGAATACGCTTGCGAGTGTCCCACACGTCCTGAGTGATGATGTGCCCTTTAGTGAAAGTAACTCTCTGAATACTCTCCACCTCCCAAATGAGAAGTTGGTCCCCTCACACTCTAAACCACTACATTGATCCCAAGAAGTCCAGTGGATGCCCCAGTCCAGTGGATGTCCCAAAGTCCTAGATGGGTTATTTTCCAATCTCATCCTGAGTCTCAGGGGAGACCTATGAGAGGGAAGCATAAGAATCGTCAAGGACTGATGACTCTCCTTGGCCCGTTACAACTACAAGAAAAATTGAGAAGATATTATCAAAGATGCTCTTGTCTTTGTAAGCCTTCAAAGTGTCATGCAGGATGCTGCTCTAAATAGCTGTTGTTTACAATGAGCAACCTTCTTTGTGACAGCCTATCATCTGGCAATTCATGTAAAGAAATCCTCAACCATAAAGGAGCATGGTCTGAATGCGTAAAATCATTATCCACCCAGATTTTCGTAGTAAGATTATCATAATGTTGCGGGTTGACCCTATACTAATGATCTAGGCGAGACTGATAAGAAGAATGTGCATTACACACACACACACACACACACACTTTTTTTTTGTGAAAACACACACACACACACATATTCAATCAATATAGTGCTGCAGCAGCACGCGGGTTCCTTACTCGTGCTACTATAAGGAATATTTTACTTGAAAGAGGTCTCACACTGGAGCGAGCCTCTGACATCTAGTGCGCCAGGTAACTCTAGCCCCCATGACGGAGAACCACCTCTGTGAGTTCCTCTCTCTCTCTCTCTCTCCCTCTCCCCTCCGTACCTTCTCCCTCTCCCGTCCCGCTCTCGTCCGTACCTGCTCTTGCTCCCGCTCCTGTCCGTACTTGCTCCCGTCTGTACCCATATGCCCGTACCTCTTGCTCCCGTTCCGCTTCTGCTCCCTGCTCCCCTAGCTGGTTGTACCAAGCTCTTGAATTAGGAACCCCTAGCTGGGCTGAACCCCCAGCCCAACTAGGGGGTTAGCTCAGCCAGGGGGTAACAGGAGATATGGCCAGCAAAGCATGGTCCAGCCTACCTTCCTCCTAAACCCCTTCCACTCTAGCAGCCTCCAGTAACAAAGCCAGATACTCCATAGTGGCAGCCAGGACACCTTCCCCGTATGCACATATCTATGAACGAGGTGGTCTTTTTGACTAACCAATTCTTGGATATCATGAACAAATCTTGGAAGAGATTAAAGAACATGCAGCTAGAAAGGATAATGCTTTGAAAATCAGAATTGGGGGGCTTCCAAATGGATGGTATAAAGAAGATGAATCTTTTAGTGATACCTTAGCACATGTCCAAACAGCCATGCCTACTATTGACTGGACAGCAGATGCCAATGACAATCCTGACAACCCAGATGATGATGGTGAAGCTCGAGCAGTTCAAATCGGTCAACGTAATGGCCACGCTACCATTACATTCAACTCGCGAGACATACGTATAAAAGTTCTGCGACAATCTCACAAGCTGAAAGGGACGAAGATATGGATAGCCAAGGAACTCACCAAGGCTCAACTGAAGGATAAGGCAAAGGAATTAGCAAAGTTTCGGGCTGCCGGGAAGGATGGTAAATGGGCAGTCTACCGGGATGGGATAGCACTCATTAGAGAGTCTAAATCAAAACCAAAAGACTCTCAGTCTTAAACTGATGTAAGGCCAACTATATATATGTGTGTATGTTTTATCTAGGCTACAATATAGGTACTCTCTAAATAAATGGAGCTGCTTTTGCACTCCTTGGGAGCTGCCCTGCGCCCTCCCTAAGCTGATGTACTAGATGGCCTTCATGTTGTCCCGTAGACCTCTTGGTCTCCCGTGGACGTTAATAGACTTTCTTTCTTTCTTTCTTTCTAGATGACAAATCCAGATCCGAGATATATTATAATGACATTAGACTATCTTCTCATAGCAAGGACCCGGAGGATGTGGAAGGCCTTGTCTCTACTACCATAGACTGCCTCTTCGCCGACATTCTACATTCTACATATCTATTGACTCTTGATAATGCACTCCAATAGCAGCCTTTAATCACATGGAGCTTGTTTGGGATTATTAATTTCAGTTTCTACGTTGTACCCAGCTAAGTCTAGTTTCAATTTTTATTTACTTTGTGCTTTCCATGACGAGACATACCATAGGACATCCTGTAAACATCTTGTAATATTTGGCCTCACAAGCCAATTTGGCCCATTGCAGATGGTTGATTTCTTTCTTCCAGTGAAGCTGGGCTTCTACAGAGATCGCTTCTTACATATCACAGCGGAGGGTTTCATTGATCCACCACGATACACGTAGATTCACCTACCCCACTCGCTGAGGATCTCCCTTGGGCAGTTCCGGGTCACTTCACACAGACTTCGTATCGAGAGTGGCAGAGCAGAGCAGAGCAGTTATCCAGGGAGAGGCGCATATGCACACTGTGTGACATGCAGGAGGTTGAGACAGAGGAGCATTTTATCATTAGGTGTCTTGTTTACTATGAGATCCGAGGGCGTTTCTATTGCCTCTTTAGAGATAGCTATGGGGTGTTGGCTCTACAACCATCTGCACATGTCTCTCCAAAAAACAATGCGATCCCCTCTCATATTGGGTGCATAAATGTTGAGCACCTTGTGAAGTATTGAGTGTTAAACTGAAATGCAAACTCCTCGTGATCCAAGCGAACCAGACCAAAATATACACCCAAATACGAGCTCTTGTCTGTCTTGGCATATAGCTTGTTTGACAAGTTTATGCTCTTGGAGGAGAGGAATTTCAATCGCCCCACGAGTGACCTAGGTGTGAAGCTGGCCCCTAATGACCTACTTCCTGCAGCACGTACCTTAGATAATCAAGTTAAGCCCTCATTTAAAAGGGAGGGATGGATGGAGGTCCTACTCGACCTAGTAGTAGACATGGCCCATTATGGGTGTGACAAACCTGACATATACTAAAAGATAGAGGTAGAACCTCCACTAGAGAAAGATTGATCTATGTGAAATGAGCCTAATGAGCCCAAGCCGAAGATGAGGGATGACCAGTTGGCTCCATCAGGGTTTGTGGAGCCTGAATAATCACCTCTCGTGTCTGCGATGGTAAAGGATCCCAAAATGTCAATATTGCTAGGATCCTGAGTTAGGTCCTTAACATTGACATAAATGGAATCTCCAATTGAATCATGTATAATAGGCTCCTTACCTTTGCAGGAGAAGCATAGTGGTTAAAGAGGCCAAAAATGTGGAGGGGAGGTCGGAGGGAAAGAGGACAACTACGAATCCTGCATTACTCTGAACCCCCCCACAGTCTAGCCACAGATGTCTCAAACCCCAAAATATCCCCAAGAGGATTCTCTAAGGAGCATTCATAAGACATAGCATCAAAAACACTCTAGCTACCTGGTCAAATTCATTACTCTCTTTCAATATATTTAGAAGCGTTGACAGGGTAATCCTCGGAAAGCTCAAAATCAATGTGATAATTATCTTAGGAAATGAGGCAAGACAAATGGAAGTGTATTACATATTAAGAAACAAAGTCCAAATGTGAGAAAGAAAGAAATAAAGTTTATTAAATTCTTCAAAAGACTGAGGGGTCTATGAAACTAAAAAGACACGATACAATGAGATGAATGGGTGAAGCCTATAATTGGGGAGGACGAAAGTTGTGGTGTGGCGTTACTGTGGTGGTCCTCTATCTCCTAGCGGAGGTGTCAAGTCAAATAGAAGCTCCGGTGAAGTATGAGGCTGTGGCAGCATAATATCCATAATATAAGGTCAGTATGCGCGGTCCACTTCGGTCTTCTAGCTTGTGGCCCTGCGTCGGACAAGTGCCATTGTCACACCCGTCAACCGTGCCTATGGTTTGTGATCATGGAGGCAAGATCCTTGAGCCTAATCTGTGCATCGACACGCTGACGGGTGTGTCATATCTCGTGCTTTAAGCCTCTTCTATGCCATCTCCCGAGAGCCTATTGGTCCATGCTATCCAACTAGAAAAACTCAATGACACTCTCTGGGCAAAATTGAGCTGAGTAACATGATTTCGTCTATGTGCCTTTAGCAACTAGTATTTGTGTCGTATAGGCTCATGAATAAAAGTCACCAAATGTCCCTGATCTAGGTGAGGCAAGAGGCTAGAGAGGGGTCTGAATCCATTATTGAAGAGACAATGGTGACGACCTTGGATCTCATAGTACACAAGGCATTTGAAAGCAAAATTCTCCTTTGATTCAATCTTCTATAGATCACAAATGCAACCCTCTCTAGGTGCCCTCGGCCCATTCAATCTCAATGCATAGTTGGTGTGAGAAACATGGAACTACCCGATTGAAATCCTCAAAGACTTGAGGAAGTGGATCCATGTGTAGCCTAGTGGATCAATGACGCCCTCCTTTGAGATCCATAAGTAGTAGTCTCTATAGAAGCCGAGCTTCACAAGAAGCTCGCTAGAGGCTAAACAAGTTATGAACGTGTATAGATGTATGAGATCCTCTCCAATAACCTAGTTCACCTCATGGTCAATGAGCGAACTGAGGGGCCTCAAGGCTATACTAAAAGGGGAGCAATTTGTTCATATGGAGTCCTAGGCTCTGAAACCATGGTGTGTATGGGTGTACCAGCACCTTTGATCGCCCTCAACTGCTAATGTCGTGGATGATCATAAGGCCAGCCATGGTAACCTGAGTAGGCCAGAGCTCACAGAAACATAATCCCTAACTCGGTAGAGATCTATGATCACATGGAATGCTACATCAAGCTGTAGTGGGGGTTATCCCAAACTCACCCACAATGAACTAGTGTGGGACTGATGGCTTACTACGGATCATCCATGAAAATATGAAAACTTGGAGCCTCTCCACTTGGACCCAATCTACCTCTAATAGATCAGGCCCCCAACAAGGACTGCCATACATGCATAGACCAAGGAGTCAACAAGAAGACACTTGGTTCGGGAATCCCGAAGATGAGACTGAAAGCACTTTTGCTCGAGTCTACCAACTGCGATGTATCCCTTGCTCATCAGGCTTCCATCGCTCGACGCTTTGTGAAAATAGAGCTGGAGACACGAACCCCCAGATACATGTAAGATGCGACAACCTCCATCTGTCTAGTGTGAACTGCTCTCTGTGCGTGGCTGCCAAGGATGTGTTGAAGATCATAATCTTGGTTTTACAAACGTTGACCTTCAGATGATGTATCTCATAGAAGGATGGAGTGCGTCCAAGTGTAGCCGGAGGCTCTTAGTTGAGAGGAGAATAAGACCACATCATCCGCATAGAGGAGAATCTGGATGACAAAGCCAATGAGAGAGTAGTATCCCGATGAAGGTCTAAAGCAAAGTTTATGATAGTAGACATCCCTATACGATCCCAATAGTACGACTGATCTCCTCTATCATGTAGCCATCCGAATCCTACTTGAGACCCTCTCATAGAGTGCCACGACTACCCAAATAATCTCCTACAAGCATCTAATAAGGCGAGCTCTTGGCTCTTCAAAAAATCCACAAAGCAGCAATAAACCCTGTGTCTCCTGTGCTCTGGCCTTCTCAATGACCCTCTGGGTGTGAGGATTCCATCTAGAGTCACATGATCAGCTCATAAACCTACCCGTTCATCAGCTCCGAGACCTTGGAGCTTTGCAAACTGGCTAACCTATGTGTCAAGCACTTATGCATAGATCTTGGACATGCCATGTCCAATCATAATGGTTATGAAGCTCATGGGATCCTCTGCCTTGTGAATGACAGTGATGGTGCTAAGGGTCCAGTGCAAGCCACTTCGTCAAAGAGCTCTGCTAAGATCCAGCCCATAGTTTTAAGCCCATATAGCATGTATTCAATACATAATCCCTCATGATCTTTGGCTCAACCATTATGGAGCTTCAAAGCTGCATGTTTGACCCCACAAGCGATGAACAATGTGCAAGAAATGGGGCAAGGTAACGGTCATAGGGCAAGTGGTAGTTGGTGGGGAATGTAGAACAACATAAAGTGCCATAGTTGTGGTGTGTGTGGGGGCTTGTCGCTTGAGCAACTTCCACTAGAAATCCTTGGAGTTACTACTAAATAGAATATTTGGTAATTCCTCATTCTGGTGAACGAAAACCTACTTCTTTCGGTGGACCAAGCGATGATACTCGCATATCGTCTCTACCTCGCTCGGAAGTGATGATGTTTGATTTGTCAATGCCGATGATAGAGAGATGATTGTGATCAAAGGCTCGATGGAAGGGGTCGAGAGAGGAAAGTTGTAGTGCAAGCTTCCGCGGGGGCTTAGTTCGCTTGCCTAAGGGTTGGCACTCGCGTCGGTTAACGGCAATAGACCACAGGAATAGGGAATGACAAGGCTTGGGGTGATGCACAGCTCAATGTCACATGCAGTTTTTTAATTATGCTAGTGGACACCCAAGCCTGCACCTTGTTCGTTGAGTGAAATACATGGACAAACGTAAAGTTCTGCCCAAATTTTTTAAACAAATCATGATAATGTTCCTTTGGGGTGAAGTAGAGAAGGGGAACCTTCTGTGTGTCTTGTTATACTAATGGAGAAGCCGAGAGTCTTGAGGGGATACAGGAATGGCTATATGCTATACACTTCAATGGAAATCTAGGTCTATGCAGGAAAAGCAGTAGCATGAGAAGCATGTGGAATAGCACATGTGATGTTTGGCAGTAGAGAAGGTTGGTTGGAACGGGTGAATTCACCCAGGCATGCCAAGGAGAGCTCACAATCACCGAGGATAATAGCACACTAGATCCACTTGCACAGTAGCCGTGGATGCACAAAATAGAGGACATATTCGTCGGGAGCAATTATTCGGATGCATGCTTTGAGTATGCGGAATTTGTTGATGGTCTAAATGGCTTGTTGGACCAATGATCTGCTACAGAGGAGGAACCTATGGAATGTATGCAAGTGAGGATGCCCTTTAAGTGGATAGCCATGTGCAATGTCGGAAGATTCCTCTATGTCACAAGTCATGTATCATATCGGGTAAATTCAACATGGGTTCATTGTATGCATGCAACATCCCTGTGTGTGATGAAGGTAGGGTTGAACATCTGCAAGATGATGGTGATAATGTGGTCATTTCTGTTCTCGAAGCCCTTTTGAATGATGCTTTAGAGGACATGCTCGTTTTGAGTCGTCCTAATGAATTGTTATACAGGGTCCTTGCTCAAGCAAGGTGAGTGTTCGTGTCAACAAATACATGAATAATGAGCTGAATGGCATACTATATGATGCATTGGATGATGTGTTGGCATTAGTTTCCTCAAAGAAGAAACCAAACACTTGTATACAAGTTGCGCAAGATGGTAGCAAAAGTACGGGCTGATGCCATGTAAGATGCTACACTCATGATGCAGAGATGGATTTTGCATGAGTTGATGGTGATTCCAAGAACATGTGTTTTTTTCATGAATGTCAAGAAGGTGGTCTTGACGTGTATGGTATACTGGAGCTAGATGCAAGTGTAATTCAAAAGAATGTAGGCAAAATGACGAGCCAAAGATTGATGAAAGGATGTTTGCTATTCTGATGCATTGCAAAGCCCTTATGCTGGTTCTTATAGGATGCGTGAGCCGAGTGATGAACATGCACATGTGGATGAGATGCATGAAAAGCTAACAATAGTTGATGCGCAAGTCACATTATTCTTAGTGAGTGGACGTCACTATGAAGAAATACATAACATTCGTACGGAGGTGGCATGGCATACAGACTTCTACATTGGACGGGATGATGAAGTGAAGTTTTTTCAAATCGTACGGCTGTTGAGCATGCATTGCATCTTGGCAGCTAGAGGGCAATATTTTATGTGAAACATTAGTTGATGACCATATGGCGTGTTTAGTGCTCTCTCTCTCTCTCCCCCTCTCTCTTTCTCTCTCTCTCTCTCTCCCTCCCTCCCTCCCTCCCTCCCTCCCTCCCTCTCTCTCTCTCTCTCTCTCCCTCTCTCCCTCCCTCCCTCCCTCCCTCCCTCTCTCTCTCTCTCTCTCTCTCTCTCTCTCTCTCTCTCTCTCTCTCCCCACCCCCCCCCCCTCTCTCTCTCTCTCTCTCTCCATTTTTCCTTTTTTGGAAATTTTGTATTAATTTTTCCTTTTAAAACCAAAATTTGACCAATTATTCATGATCTAGTACTTTTTAATATATCAATCACAACATAGTTTCATGCCAATAAAAACTACATAGATCCAATTAACACACAACTTAAGCAACCATTTATATAACAAATTGGAGAGGCACGTGTGCAAGAGGCTGTACCAGAGTTGTTTTTTGTTAACTACCTCTGCCACCATGAGTCCAGAGGGAGGCAGGGAGTCTTACGGGCTTCTAAATGTGACCCGTTCTACATCAATCGGGTTACAAGAACCCGCATTATGTAATTACGCATGTTGAGTGGTCATGTTCCCATTGGGCCTAGGAGGGGGGGTAGAGAACTATTACCAAACAAGAATAAGGGAAGGTGTAAATGAGAAGGTAGGGAAGAGTTAGGAGATAAACTGATGGGGATACTTCTAGAGAGGGAGTAAGCAAGGAAAAAGGGAGAACAAGGTTCCTTGTGGAGAGGATGTAAGAGGCAGGGTGTACAGTTTTGGAATAAGAGAATTGAATTTCAGTCTCTCTCTCTTGCTTCCTTTGCCTTTTCTTGGATCTCGAGACAAAAAGAATTAAAAAATTGGCTTGCACCACTTTGCCTCCCCTTCAGGCATAGCATTCTATGCCACACTAGGT
Source organism: Dipteris shenzhenensis (assembly GCF_047967505.1). Classification (NCBI taxonomy): domain Eukaryota; kingdom Viridiplantae; phylum Streptophyta; class Polypodiopsida; order Gleicheniales; family Dipteridaceae; genus Dipteris; species Dipteris shenzhenensis. The sequence continues at coordinate 38,317,662 of NC_141621.1, forward strand.
TGGGTATAAGTTTTGCAAATGAGACCTCCCAACAACAGGCAGGTAAGTTAAGGTACAAGATGTGTTCTTTTACTTCTTCAGGCTCATCCCCATGGTGCAAGACCAATATCTTGAAAGAAAAATCTTTAGACAGGTTGCTTCTCACCCGGAGGTCCTACCCACAAGGGCCACAGCACTCGGCTAGTACTCGACCAATATCAAGACCAATATTTTGAAAGAAGAATATTCAGACAGGTTGATTCTCATCCCGAGGTCTTATCCACAAGGGATGAAGCACTCACCTAGTACTCGATTCAATCCACCTATCCAAGGACATGTAAAAACGTGACTCATACTGACAAGAACAAGACCACTTACTGAAATCTGAATCATCTGTGTTTTGCCAACAAATGATGGACATAAAAGAGGTTGGAGTAGCAACCACTGGAAACTGAATTAGAGCTTGTAAAAATGGTCTTTGGTGCTAAAACAGGTACCATAGACATGGACTGAAATAGCCTTTGATCCAACTCTAGAACTAGTGCTTCCACAAAAGTACAAAATGGGGGGGTTTCTTAAAAGAATCAAGCAAGGCCACTGTCTGTTAAGAGGATGAGTACATTTAAAGAGCACCCTTATATCAATCACAACAATAGCAACTAAAAAACATGAGTTTGCAAACTGAATCAGACTTGGACCATGCCTTCACTTATGACACAGTACACAAATGATCAAGATCATGTGAAGTCTAACCTGGTAATACACATACGCAGCATAGAATGCAATGAGAAGTGGGAGAATAGCCCACAGAGAGGACGTATTCACAATTCCAATCAATGCGAATGTTGAGAGGAGCTGGAAAATAGAGCTCAAGAACATATTACTGAAGACAGCAACATTACGATCAATGTCTCCTGTGTCCTTTGAAAACCGATTAATTATTCGGCCAATTGGATTGGCATGAAAAAATGACATAGGAGCTCGAAGGATGGAAGCAAGCATCCCATTGTGCAAACGTTGAGCAGCCGCAAGGCTGGATAAGATCAGCCAAAAGGAGTTTGCCAATGTGAGAAGAACCTGTTATGCATAAATGAAAGACCAAGAATTAAGATATGGAAACACATACAACATGTGCAACCATCACCACTTTCGCATTTAACCAAAATGTGCAACATGTGCAACCATCACCATTTAAGCATTTGAGTAAAAATCAAGGGATAGGTTTGAATCCCTATCATAAAATGAGTTATATTACCTGACCAACGGATATCAGAGCATAGATGCCATTATAGAAGAGGGGACTGCGTGCTTTTGTAGATGATGTATCTGTCCAATATGATAGCCAAGTACTGCTTGACACCCGAAATACCTCTATCATAATGTACGTGAAGAACAGAAAAGATACCACCCAAAATCCTCCGAGTGCATTTTTGTACCTGTAATTACAAAGGAAAACAATAAGGAAACTCTAAGTAAAGAAGCATGAAAACCTCCTAGCATTTTCAAATGGGACTGCGAATTTCTGCTTTTAGCTCTCATAGCCGTTGCACTTAATTGAAAAGCAAGTATCCCATGTATATGCTTCTTTATGGGGTGAAGGGAGCTACGACCCATAAATTATGGACAAAATAAAAAGCCTTGTAGCATCTGCCAAAGACAAAAGTATTTGTTCGAAGTAATACATGCACCCTTGGAGTATCTTAGCAGATGGAAACTGTTTCTTGGCAAAACATTTCATGTACACCACTAGGAATCCATGTATCCGTGAGTCCCATCTCATCAAAAGGAATAGGCCATGATGATTTCTCATTCTAACAACATGCCAAAATCCAATCTGTATAAGATCAATCAAACTCTGCTAAATACTCTATCAGACAGATGCATATGTTAACCCACAAATAGCAGATGGTCCCCATAGTGTTAGATTCATGGTTTGTGAAAAAACTTTTAGAGACGAGGGATATTATTGCTACATTGACATACTCTGAATGAAGCTGTTTACGACAAAATTTTCCAGCCAGGCAGATGCCTTGCCAGAAAGTTCTGATTAACACATCCCGAGGACAGCACAAGCCTCTTCAATAGCCTTGCATAGTGGTCCACATCTTCCGTGTGGGCAACGTTGGTCTTGGTCAAGATTGGGTTCCTCCTCACGCATTTGTGGGTCAACTCTCCGTATCGAAGGGTCGTACTCGGAGTTGCATCCCGAGCTCTCTAAAGGAGTGTCATTTGTATCTTTTGCAGTTCTCCAAGTATAAAGTAAATTCTTCCCCATTTGGAAAGGGGGGGTCCTCAGTGGCTACAGGGACCCAATCTGGCGTCAATCTACATTCTCTCCCGAACCCTAATATCTCTCTCTCTATCTCTTACGGTGCGCATACTCCTTGCACAAAGGTTTAAAGGTCTTGCTGCACATTACACAATCATTAACCGTTGCATGTTACATTGGTATCAGAGCTTTGGTATGTAATCCAGCTTGACTACTGTGAGTGCATGGTCTTGTTGAGATCCGGAAAGGACACACAGACCAGCATCATGGAGCAACAGAGAAAGAAAGAAAGAAATATTAACCGATGGGTCTATGAGACTGAAAGAAAACCTGATACAAATCATAGTAAGGGTGGAGCTACTGAAACGAGCATCATCACCCGTGCTGAATCCTAAGTCTGATCATACATAATCAAATACATCTGGACGTAACAATGAAAAGAAAAGGAGCGGGGAGCGGAGCGGAATCCTCCGTATGTCGACTACCAGGAAGAATCGTAAAATTTCGACTACCAGGAAGAAAAAGAAAGTACGCTTCCGCCAAGCACTCGAGCAATGTTAGAGAAGCTCATGGAACACAATAGATTGCTCCTGGCCCAGCTTGACAAGACTTCATGGAAGTTGGGCGTAAAAGACAAGCAGCTAAAGGAAACGCAGAAACAGCTCGAAGAAAAAAAAAAAACACAGGAGGAAAAACCTGAAGAAGAAAAGGGACTCTCAGAATTCGAGAAACTGATGCCTGAGGAGCGCAAACAGGAGGCAGCACTTCGGCATGACGAGATGGCCCAAGCCGAGAAGCAGTAGCGACTCGACTGGGAAGCCATGTTGCTCTAGCACAAACAAATGTTGGCTACTATGCAGGCTAGCATGAGCATTGCTTCCTTCTCGAGTTAAACCACATTAAAGGCTACTCCACTCACTCGGCCCACTCTGAATTTCACAAAATACAATGGTAAGTGCGATCACTCGACCATTTTGTAGTTTATTCATCAATTTATAGCTCATTTTCCGCAACTACGAATGCAGTTCTACCTGCTTTTAATGCCGTACCCTCAGTGGTCTTTGAAGGTAAGGAGGGCATGCTCGACGAGAAAAATAAGGCCATCATCAATTTGTTGACTTATTCAGCATGGGGAGTTCAAAAGACGCTATCTCCCCTCAGCTCGCCAAAAAGATGGGGTGCACTTTAGTGCCTCATGAGCTTGCGGTGGACGGGTTCACACCCAGGCTATGCACTCAAATCACACACAAGGCCGAGAAATTTTCTTTCACAATTCACAAGGCCTCTTTTCAGCGTGACTTCATCCTCACACCACTTTTAGGATCCAAGATGATACTAGGTATCCAGTGGTTCTGAGAATATTCACCTATGTTTGATTGGCGGCAAGATTCTTGAAGGACTACCTAAGCCAGCCACATCCACCGGGACGGAAGCATATACCTCTGATCTCCCACATCCAAGGAGCTCGTGCTGTTCGCAAAGGCGTCATATGCGCGTTGGTGTATGTCTGCTGTCAGCTGAATTCAGTGCAGCCAGCTCCTCCTTTGGGGCAAGTCATGGCCGATCTAATCCAGGAGTTCAAAGATATTATGCTCCAGGACGAGATCTACCACCACAGCTTCTTATATAAGGTGAATTGGTCAAATGAGACACCCTGTGGTGAGTCATGCATACCAACACGCCAGTTTGATGTCATGTGGAGTGCATTGCTTCCCTCAAATCATGTGTGATAGCATCATGACCAGCAACCGCTCAAATCTCCGATCTACTCATTGGCCTCCTTGAGATCTACCATCTAGAAAGCTCCTACATATAGCACTCGTAGTCCAACTAAAGGATCAGATAAAGGCGACTCATGTTGACATGCTGAAAGTGGGCCTGAAAGGGCTTACATCTTGCAACAAGATCTTGGATTAGTGTACCTGATGCAGATAGTCTACTTGAATCTTTATTGAAGGTATTGATGAAGGGGAAGAATTTAATATCTGACTAGTACCTTGGCTAACGTACTCGACAGTGACCTTACCCACTACGTGTGTAAACCGATTGAGCCATAATGCAAAGCAACATCATATAGAACCCTCCAATGTTTTTGGGCATGCATTCTATGTGCATTTGATGTGATTTTGTGTGTTAATTGATATTATTCATGGGTGGAGCTCAAGGCTCAAGGGGTGGAAATAATGATGGAATGCTCTCCTTCAGATGAGAAGTTTGAAGCTATGGCTGGGCCATGTGTTTTGTACAGCTTCAATAATGACAATAGCTTGTCTGCGTAGAAACTTGAATTGTGAATTTGACTATTGCGTGTTGTAAACAGACATGATCCCTACATTCATAGGTTTCAACTGTAACCACAGATAAGCAGTCGTATGGTGTTCTCGATTCAAGGCAGGCATCTAATTGTTATGAGAAACTCCTAGACAAATAAATAAAGATCTTCTTTCCTGTCCTTACTGCACAAAGTCCCTGGATTAGTGGGCTTTTTATTCTTGTTTAGAGGAACATAGTCCATTGGAATTGCCACTCAAACAATTTCAACATAAATCAATTTCCTGCCTATAAAACTATCTACATGAATGACATCCAGGAATAGGAAATAGAAACATGCCATGAACGATGGAATCTGAAAGCACCCTACCATCCAGCACTTGAAATGAACACTGTTTTAGATCGGATGTCTCGTTAGGTTCACATTTTGATTAGAATACTTTGATCTGGCCATCTTGTTTGTGTGCTTTAGGAAAGGAGTCCATCTAATATTAAACGTGGTGGCGACTCATGAGGTGAAGTAACGCAACAGTGGGCAACAGGCCTTACAGTTCCTTCAACTGGGACAGCCAGAAAATAAACACTGAGACACTCCTTAAAAGAACATAATTTGCAGTCCAGGTTGCTGTCATATCCTGCAACAAGGGTCAAACATTCACTCTCAGTTCTCGTTTAAGGCAGCCACCTAGGCGAATGCTCCACCCACTCCAGAGTCAGCTTTCATTGATTACCACACAAGCCATAGTCATTTTGAGAGCCGTGGGTACTTGCAGCCATCTTGCTAGACTGAGTTGAAATATCAAAACAACGGTATCGAGCAGCATATCGCATCTCATCCTTATCAAATGGTTACTGCTAATCTCGATTAAAACAGATCCATTGTTCCATGATTCTTACAACCAATTCATTACAACAGACAGACCACATAAAAGCTGACCTTCTGAAAAGAGTATCCATCTCACCTTGAAAGGACAGTCCAGCTGATAACTCCTGTTTCACGTTCTTCCTCCTTAATCAAAATGGATTTCTTATCTTTTTTCTTTTCAGGACCTTTTGCAGGAACATGGGCCTCATTCTTTGTCATTTTCCCATCCAACAACGCAACAATTTTAGGCTGCTTATCTTTCTCTTCCATCTCCTCTGCACCCTCTTCCATCTTTCCAGCATTTTCCATGAGCTGCTTGAAAAGTGGTCCGGATGAAATAAGTTCCTCATATGTACCTTGCTCTTTGATTGTACCCTCATGGATCACGATGACCTTATCAACTTGAGAGAGGAAGTGCAACTGGTTAGTGACTAAAACCCTTGTTTTTCCACGAAGTTCTTCATGAATGCAAGACTCAAAGACCTGTAGATTTATCCCCAGAAAAAAGAAGAAAAACACATTAGTCTCTACAAAAGACAAGGGCTTGTATGACTGAAGTACATCAGTCCCATCTGAAAACAATTCACGAGCTCAGTATAAACACGTACTCTGGCACAACCTTTCATCACTTGCACTATGCCACTCTCAAAGAACATGTAATAAAATCACATTCACAGTCAAGTCAGATATCGGTCCTCATTCGGATGTGATTCAGTAAGCGTTCCTGTCTCTGTATGGGTATCAATGTGCAAAGGACTTGAAAGTACTTAAACTAACCTGACGAGCAACATGTGCATCTAGTGCACTAAGAGGATCATCAAATATGTATACATTTGAATCTGCATAAACGGCTCGAGCAATAGAGACTCTTTGTTTCTGTCCACCACTGAGATTGACTCCACGCTCACCAATCTCAGTGAGATCACCCCCCTGTCAACAAAATCAGAGTCACTTCTTTCATACTCCTATTGCTGAAACAGTATGGAACTATCAGGGCTGACTAATCAGTGACCCCTCCTACCATCTTTGTCCTGAAAGGCCACATCGAAAGAAAAAGAACTGACCGGTAGTACTTCAAGATCTAGCTCCAAAGCGCTGACATTTATGGCACGCTTGTAGCGTGCAGCATTGTATGGAGAACCAAATAAAATATTGTCACGTACCTGCAGGAACGAGATTGTACATAATCAAACATATGCTCAATACACAAACGTGTATATAAAGGCACATAGCTGCAGCTGGTAATAAAACTAAGTTGCCAACACAATAGCTAATGAACTGAACATTTCCAGTTTCTTGAAACGTCTTGCAAGTGCTTGAAAACAACTCAAATCTTAAAATCAACATTCCTGATCTTCCTACAGAAGTAGCTGAATAGAAACCTTACTGTAGCATTGAAGATCCAAGAGACCTGGGGAACATATGCAACAGTCCCCCGTATGACTACTTCTGAGACAGTGACTGGAGGTAGCTCTCCTAGAATTGCAGACACGAGGGAAGTTTTACCCTGACCTGTAGCTCCCACAATAGCAACCAAACTTCCAGCAGGGACTTCCAAATTGATATTCGATAAGGTAGGCACTTCTGCCTGAAATCCAACAGAGCATAACAAGTGTGATATGGAAAACTTCACTAACATGCCTCTGAATCTCTCCACCCTTATATCGCTTGGGATTCCTTCAAAAACGTGAACTTTTCATTACATCACCATTCAAGGGCCAGAGTGCCAAACCTTTTGATCCCAAGAAAAAGTTCCATCTTTGATTGATATCACAGGAAGCCCGGGGATAATAGGTGGATTAGGTCCAAGTGCATGCTCGTCAGCAAGCAGCAGGTCTTGCAAGCGTTTCAGAGAAACATTTGCATTTACAACCTGCAAATTTGTGCAAGGAGATATTGTAACAAGTTTGCGCAATGATCTTCTAGCTTTTTCAAACAAATATTCACATTTACATCCTGCAAAAAATAACTCTCCACACGGTTATCCTCGAGTCTAGTCACTAAGCATCATAGCACAGTCAACAACATATAACCCAGCACACATATTGATTGAGTCTCACAAACAAAGCCATCCCTTTTTTTTTTGTCTCTTCATGAGTGCAATGGAAATCGTACAACCCCAAAGGAAGGGTTTCCACATCATCCTTTAGGAGCCAGGTAAAGGAAAAAAGAAACCAGTCATTTTTTATTCTTCTATATCACTCTAGTATTTATACACACATTGCAAACTTTTTCTTTTACCACCAAAGTATAACAGCAGAAATGAACAACTCCATGTTTGTCTACAGGTTCCTACCTGTGTTATCAAGTTTGGAAGCATATACAGGGGAAATCTGAGCACAGAAAACAAAGAAAGGGCTGTGAAAGCCTTTGCAGCTGTAAGGTTTCCCTCAAGAAGAGTGTAGACCCCAAAGGCAATGACGGTTACCAGGACAGGCACACTGTTCAATAAGAAGCTGTTAATCTGCAAAACAACAGAGACGCTTAATGCAGATACATCCAAGAACATGCTAAATGCTGTATTCTTGTTACCTTTTTTCCCTTTCTATGCTAGAAACTTGATTTCTATACTTAATTTCATTATAAAGATCGCCCTTCCCTAATACACAATCACTATCCAATACAATAAAATAGGAAAAGAAAGATTCCCAAGTCTTTAATTATGATATGTTTCAGCATTATTATTTTTTAAAATGCTATTGCCACTAAAGATTGTGCATACTGCTGCTAGCAGTTGTGCTTTCCTGAACCAGCCAAGCTCATCTGTCCGAATATCCAAAACCTTTGACTGAAAACTGTTCTCCCAAGCATAACATCTGCAAGTTCAAAACATTTTTGTCATCCCATACACAATGAATACTATGAAACAGCTTCCATCACAAATTAAAGATCAATACTATCAACTTGATCTTAAGAGAGGGGAAAGCAGCCTCACTTTACAATGTCCATGGCACCAAGTATTTCATACATCAGACCAATGCGCTTGTCTGTCCTTTGCAAACCTTCCCTGGTGAGTTTTTGCATCTTGCTTATAATAAATGTCTACAGCGAATAAAAGTAAGAATTAGATAGGAGTTTAGAAGTTTGGGAATCACAAAAATTCCAGTCTCCCTCTGAAAACCCCAATGCCATTACTTCAGAGGTACTTCTAACATTACTGGTCTCATCATAACTCAGTGAAACAATGGTATTTACCTGTGCAGGAAACAACAATACCAGCACTGAGGCCCCAATAAGAGAAGCGACACCAAGTTGAAAATATAACAGACAGATGGCAGCTATTATGCGAACTGGAGCAGACCACAGGTTATGTAATTGTTGTAAAATTTGCTGCAGCAAAGAACCAGCACAAAGCAAAAAATGATTTTGTCATCCTTTTTTTAAAACTTCAACAAGAAATATTAAAATCAAGTCTAACCCCCAAACATATCCCGCCCCCCCCCCCCCCCCCAAAACAAAAAAAAAGAGTAGCTAGAAGCACAAATTTTGCCTGACTACACATTGAAGTAAACCCAAGACAAATCACAAACTGTCTTTGCTAAAACACCAATCACAAACTAAAACCAAGACAAATCCCAACTTTATTATTTAGAAAACACTCTGAGAAAATCTTTGCTAAATCACAAATCACAAACTAAAACCAAGATCCTTAGCTCTCAGGCTGAGCTTTATGGGTTGAGATTGCCCTTGAGACAGGAGCAGGAGCTTTTTGACTTTGAGTTGGCTGATGACACTACTATTTTTATTGAGGCCTCTTCGCAGTCACTTGATTCTTTCCGGACAGCCTTGGATATTTTTTGCTCAGCTGTAGGGGCACACATTAATTGGCATAAATCCTTTGGCTTTTGGATCAGTGATGAGGACACTCCAGGCTGGGGAGTTGACTTTGGCTTTTCTTGGATTCAGAGGGGTGTTCCTGTCAGATATTTGGGATGCCAGGTAGGATTGGGCATCTCTCCAACATAGCAATTTGCCCCAGTACTAGAAAGTATAAGGAAAAAGCTCCTTTTTTGGAGCTCAGCCAAACTCGACCTTGCCTCTAGAGTTGTGGTAGTGAACCAGGTTCTCTTGGCCACCGCCTGGTTTGTGTGTTCTTGTTGGTGCCGGTCTAGGGATTGGCATCACTCAGCTCATTAGACCAGTCAGGAATTTTTTATGGAGTGGACTTGAAGGCACGGCAAATGTTGCAGCGAGGGTGGCCTGGGAGACCATTATTCTCCCTACTTGGGAAGGGGGCCTTAATATCATTGACCCGGACTTGCAGTGCAGGGCATTGCTTTGTAAGGTGGTCGTGAGGGGACTCATGCCTGGGCAGGAACCTTGGAAGGATTTCTTTTTCGGACGCATTCAGGCTTGCACACCTACCTTAGGAGATGATTGGGTGGACAGCCCTCGCTGGATTTTTACTTCTGCCTCTCTCACGTCTCCTGCCTCTTCTCTCATGACTGCCATCCTCAAAGCTTGGGGGAGCTTCAGGAACACTCTTTGAAGGGTTCCGCCCTCTACCCTTGAAGAGATTGATAGGCAGCCAATCATTTGGAACGATAGTATACTTGATGAGCATGGCAGACCTCTGGGCACTTCCCATTATATGCAGTGGTTTGGATGGGAGAGAGGCCCCGCCTACACAGTAGGCACTTGGAAGGCTTTTATCAGGCTACCTGAGGATCAGAGGCTACAGTCCGTGAGTCACCTCAGAAGGATAGCACGCAAGATTTAGTAGATAGATGCAGCCATCCCAGTGATTGGACAGTTGAGATGCCTATTACTTCCACCACTTGGATGGGAGCTTTTTCGAGGACAACAGTTCCTCTACAAGTGATCGCTCTTCGAGGTCTCAGGGAAGATGCTCTGGTCTTTGACGTTGGGGATGGAGGTATACTCTCTAGATCCACGGATGATATTCTTCTAGAGGTTGCCTTTCAGCCTGTCAGGATTGCTAGTTTTGTGGACCATGGAGTGGGCTTGCAGTGGTACTTAGACCCCGACCCTCTACTCTTGGCCCTAGGATCCTGGAGGTTGTGGTTATATGGAGGTGCACCTATCAGGTGCTTGTAGTGGGACCTAGGAAAGTGGGAGTGGATAGATCATGGGCACCGAGAGAGGGGGATTCCCTTCTTTCGTTTCACGGTTGGTAATGCCAGGAGATTTCAGCTGAGTAGTAGAGGTTGGATTCCCTCCAAAGCCCCCCATTGGGATAGCTTCTTCATCACCGCAGATTTGCGTAGGAATTTCTGGAGGAGGCTCTAGAAATCCCTCAGAAATAGAAAGATCACTCTTTTCTTTTGGCTTTCTATTCATGGAGGGATTGCGGTGAACCTGTGGAGATCACGATTTGGGGCTGATCCCACTTGCCCTCGCTGTCATTCTGAAGAGGAGTCAGTGCGACATTGCCTTTAGGACTGCAATCAAGCGAGAATTGTTTGGAAAGGAGTTGCTCGGATACTCAACATTTTTCATACTTTCCCTTTCTTCATGACTTGGGGCTCGGTCGCATGGTTATCCCTTACTGGGCCCCAGGTGTTTTATGAGGGTGAGCCTTCTTCTTGGACACTCACGATCCGCCAACAGGTGATAGAGCCTTGCTCTCTTCAGGATGTACCACATATTCCTTGCAGAGCTTCACATGTTTCAGTGGACACCTCTTGGGAGATTTTGGCTAGCATTTCCTCTTGGCACATTTGGAGAGTCATATGCATAGAGGCCTTGGATGACACCCAAATACACCCATGACAGGTGTTCACGGGTATTTGGAGTGACACGATTGACACTTTGATAGCCATATGGGCTAGCATGCAAGGCCCTTCACAGGCAGCCTCTTCTAGGAGGACTGTATTTCTTCGAGTTTGGAGGGGTTCTCCCTTTTTCTCGGAGGTTGCTACTGGATTGAGATGGCACTATCAGCCCCAATCCTTTCTTTTTGGCTCTTGAGCTTTTCATGCATTGCATGGTGTATCCTGTATTCCCGTATGGAGCTTGCTCTAACGGTTTTCTTTAATACTTAATAGAAGTCTCTTTTTCGCCCCAAAAAAAAAAACTAAAACCAAGACAAATCCCAACTTTATTATTTAGAAAACACTCTGAGAAAATCAAATTCATGGTAACTACATACCACACTGCAATGAACTGCACCACAATGTCATCATGTTTTTAGGAAACTGTTTGGGAGAACAGCATGATCAGGTTTCACTTTCTTCCAGGAGCATAGAGATGCTTGTTTTTTAAAAAGAGAAAATTGTAGACCCAGATTTACCCCAAGCAAGTACTTAATAACACCGACAAATCTCTAATTGTATTAAACCTCTGAAGTGAGGATATTTTAGAGGGCAACATGCCACTCATCTCATGCCCCAAAGAGCCATCACAAGCTAGAAATTCAGTAGGGAATTGCACTTACATAAGATGAAGCTTACCACCATAGGCCACCTTCTAGGGTGACCCACCTAGATTGATCTATTCTGCTCGACACAACTCTCCCGCTCGACGTGCTGCTCCCAGCTCCCCTGCCTTCCCTCTTGTGTTCTTCTGCCTCCTCCCCCGTTCCCTCCTGCGCCTTCCATCTCCCTCCCCGTCTGCTCAAAACGTGAGCATCTTTCTCATGGGTTGTAAGCTGTCTGCTCAGCCTGCCAGCCTTTCCCTTCTCCCACATTTCTTCTCCATCCGCTATGCCATCGACCTCCTGCTTGCAACTATGCCCAGTCCCCAGCCATCGTTGCAACCTGTGGAGCAGCTCATTCGGTTTGCCCCCTCAACGGGCTGTGTTTAATTGCCCACGAACAGCAAGCAACGTGAGTTTTGCAGCACCAGTTGCTCTCCCAATAGGCTGTGTCGCAGCACACCTCTTTTCACATGGCGCCTCTAGGAAGATCCCAATGGTCACCTTGGGCTGGGTGCTGGGTCGGCTTGTGGACGCCGCCATCGGCTCTTGTACCACCTGTATGGTGGAGGGGCAATGGAGCTCTATTTTTATCTTCTTCCCTCCATCCTTTGCCCCCCCCCCTCCTTTTCCTCTACCTTCCATCCTTTCCCTTCATACACGCCTCCCTTCCCTTCTCCTATTCCTTCTCCCCCCTCCTTTCCCTTTATTCTTTCCTCCACTTCCTCCCACCTTTCTTTCTTCCACTCCCTCCCTTCTCTCCTGCTTTACCTTCCTCTTTTCCCATCTCTGTTCCCTCCATTCCCTTTCTTCTCACCTACCCTATTTAATCTCTACATTGACAAGCTCGAGACAGTGATGCGGACACGGGGAGCGGATATTGCTGTATGCAGATGACGTGGCACTTTTGTCTTCCTCAGCAGAGGGGCTCTAGAGACACCTTGATGCACTACAATTTTTTTGTCAGTCTCATAATTTGAAGGTCAACCTTGGTAAAACCAAGATTATGATCTTCAATACATCTCGAGCCGTGATGCACCAGGAGTAGTTCATGTTTGAGGGGTCACCTGTTAAGATAGTTTCGTCATACACGTATCGTGGGGTTGTCTTCTCGGGACCCATCTTCACTATGAGACCCGCGATGCAGGCCCGCATGGGCAGGGGATATGCTTCATTGGCCAGACTAGAGAGGCAGTGCTTTCTCTCGCACTTTCAAGATCCACGGACCAAGCCGCTTTTTGACTCCTTGGTCCGCCCAACGGGGATGTATGCTCAGTGTTTGAGCAGCCTACTTGGCACTTACAGTTGCAGAATTAAAGAAGAAAGAAAGCATTTGCAGTTATTCTTTGGGTTGGCATGTGCAGATTTGCAGTCAGCTTTGGAGCAGCCAGCTCATTACTGTTGAAAATGGGGAGAGGGTGAGAGACACTCATCACATGATTGGAGACAAAAGCTGAGGCACAATAGCTGATGTTGATTGTTGGGTGAATCGTAGCAAGTACATGGCCTCATTTATAGGCTGGGCAAGCCTTATCTTCCCACATTGATACCTCATAGATGAGGTCACACACAAGAGAATCTAGATCCTATAATCTAGGGGAGGAATCACACCTACCACATGAGGTGGCACAAGTGGCCTCAAGACTCTTCACACTCACTCAACTGTAGGACATGGCCTAGGACTCTAGGACCACACACACTAGGACCACACACACTAGGACTCCGATTCCAACAAACCCCCCTTCCGAGCTAGGGTGAGAGACTATGACATCATCCAGACTGTGCATCCCAGGCAATCTCAGAGGCTAACAGCTGAGCATAATTCAGAGGTTGAACCAAGCATTCTCATGGCTTAGGTGTCAACGTGATCAGAGAATCAAATCTGAGCATGGATGCATGACCAACTCATAGGTCTAGGGAGTACACCAACATCCTGGAACTCGGCCAGGCCTGATAAAGGAAAGACATAACAACCCCCCTGTCTCCTAACTGGGTACATGGAAATAAGTGGAGCCTTTTATAGGACAAGGCTCATAAAAATGACAAATTATTACATCATTTTAGGGGGACTACCCAAGGCAGAGTACCTAACACACATGACTCTAGAAAGCCCACTCTTCATCTATCACCTCATGGAGGGATAGTAGCAGTGCAGGCTTGTTCCTCAGGTCCAGAAGGTGTAGCTTCATCGTCTTCGTCCTCGCTCTGCTCCGCAACCAGATTGGCATGCTCTTTGGCTTGTACCTTTGCCATTTTCTTGAAGCAACGATCCTCTAGATGGCCAAGTTTCTGACAGTAATTACATTTAAGAGGTTTTCCGTTCTTCTTGGGCTTATTCTTGAGAAAGAATGCTTTGCCAGATTCGAAGGAAGATTCTGCTTTCTCTGTAAGCCTACGGTCCTCATCAATGAGATGAGCTACCATATCCTTAAAGCTCATATTGCGGTTGACTCTTAGGACAGCAAGGATCTCATTGTACTTAGAAATGTCTTCAATACTAGAGAGAAGTACAGCAACTTGATCATCATCTTCAACAATGGCTCGGATGGCAGATAATTGTTGGAGAATTGACCCAAGATTGCTCAAGTGTTCATTGAGGGTTTCAGTTTCCTTCATCTTGAGCTTGAAGAGTTTTTGTTTGAGAAATACTTTGGAATTATTGATCTTATTTCCAAACAAATTCTCTAACTTTTCCCAAACGTCATTCGCTGTCTTATCAAAATCCACATGGTGGATAAGGTTGTCAGCTAAAGCTAGGCCAATGATAGCCATTGCTTTATCATTTTGGTTCTCCCACCAATTGATTCTAGCATCATCACCTTGGGGTTTTGGCTCCTTGCCATTGGTGATATTCCATATGCCTTCTCGCATAAGAAGCCGGAGTTTTGTCTGCCAAGTTGGAAAATTGCTCCCTGAGAATTTCTCGATGAACGAGGAGTTTTTTATGCTATCCATTGGTGGGAAGGTCTTAGCTGTTATTACAGCCAGTGTCTAAATCCCTTACAATGTTTACTCAAATTTCAAAAAAGGCCCAAATTTTACATGGTAGAAGCTTCAATTATGCCAAAGGAAGACACAGAACAGAAAAGCCCTAAATTTTAGGGTTAGGGTTGCTGCAAAATTAGGGTTTGCAAAAAATTGGGGCTTTTCAAAATTTCCTAGAGCATAGTGTTCTAGCAATACTAGGGAAGCTTCAGACGATAAAAGCCCCAACAAGTTCATCCAAAATGGGGCAAAAATCTTCAAAATCGCAATTTAGGGTTTTGGGCTCAGAAAGGGGCTAGAAAAGTGTGAGCATGAGAGTAGGCAGAATATAGCGCATATTTCAAGGCCGACTGTACGGACAGTAGGCCTGTTTGTACAGCGCAACAGTCCGTACGGCTGTACGGTCTGTTTGCTGGTCAATGGAGAGGCATAGGTCCGGGCTGATACGGGCTCTTGTACACTGATGCTGAGGCTAAAGAGTAGTCGATGATGAGGCTTGGGTAGGAGCTCATGTGGAGAGGCGAACGAAGAAGATCAACAGCGTAGCTCCAAATAGAAAAAGAGGAACATCATTAGATCAGAATCTAGACTCCAGCTTGCAAAATAGGTAATCACGAACTAGGTAGTTTACAGAGGAAAGCGTGGGAAGAATGCAAACGCAGAGCAGCCACGTGGAAAACCTTTGCCTACCTCGCGACCTGTACTCAGGAGATCAGCCCAAGAGATACGCGATGAATAGCTGCAGATAAGCGATGCAACTTCAAAGGATATGTCAGGTAGGAACTAGAGATAAAGGGGCGCAACATCCAGCGTGAGTATCAATAGCACATGTTGATATAGATCAGCTCCTTCATGCAGCAGTTGTGATAGTATGGCCCATCAGTACGAACGGCAGGCAAGCATCAGAGGCTATATGGCACGCGTAGGAGCAACAAATCAGGCCTGTTGTGCGAGCAGATGACGTGCAAAAAGAGAAGGAAGGTGGTGAGAAGAATGAGGAGGAAATGGCGGGCAGAATGGCGCAGCATAAGGGAAGATAGCGGGCAGAAAGAGGAGAGAGTCAGGAAAGAACATGGCTGGCTCTTTCTTTAGTTCATGTCATCACGCCATCCTCTTTGTGTATGGCGCAGGTCTCAGACAGCAGCTCCACGAGTATGATGAGCAGGTCTCCATAGGAGAGGCTCGGGAAGGAGGAGTAGGAAACGAGGCTCTGATACCATTTGTTGAAAATGGGGAGAGGGTGAGAGACACTCATCACATGATTGGAGACAAAAGCTAAGGCACAATAGCTGATGTTGATTGTTGGGTGAATCGTAGCAAGTACATGGCCTCATTTATAGGCTGGGCAAGCCTTATCTTCCCACACTGATACCTCATAGATGAGGTCACACACAAGAGAATCTAGATCCTATAATCTAGGGGAGGAATCACACCTACCACATGAGGTGGCACAAGTGGCCTCAAGACTCTTCACACTCACTCAACTATAGGACATGGCCTAGGACTCTAGGACCACACACACTAGGACCACACACACTAGGACTCCGATTCCAACAATTACATTGTAGCCTTGAGACTTTGACATTTCCAAGGCACTCTTTTTCTTTGGGGATTTTCATTTGCAAAGGCTCACCATCAATCTCTTCGAATGCTTGCCCATGAAGAAAAGCTTGATGGTACCAACTATCCTTTGTGGTCGTACCCGCTGCGCCGCCTGTTACTATCCCAAAATGTTTACAAAATATTTAGGGTATTGTCAATGATTCACAAGACCTGTCTCTTTACCACAAGCACCTGCTGCCACCGTAGCCACTACCACTTTTGGTTCATCTTCCACTACTCCCACAGTGTCTGCCACAGACCCTCCAACACATGAACACATTCGTTGGGATCAGAGAGATGCATGGGTACATGCAGCGATTGCTATGAATAGCAAGAGGGAGGTTATACCTCGCATTCGGTTTTGCAACACAGCAAGGGATGCATGGGATACTTTGGCCAATCTCTATCAGATTCGCAATGAGGCCCGGGTTCCCTATCTATGCCTATCTCACAAAGATTAAGAATTTTAGAGAGCAGCTCATTAATGTTGATGAGATTGTCCCAGATTCACAGGTAGTGTCTACGGCACTTGATGGGCTCCCCGACTCTTCCCAGGGACTTGCTACGACATTGCAACTAATGGCCATGGGTAACGCCAACCACTACAGCTTTAATCACCTTGTTGCCCTACACTGCAGGGGAAGCAAAGTCGTCAAAACAGGGCTGCTTCTATTCAATGCAGATCAGGCCTTCGCCACCGATCACCGAAGCAAAGGCAAAGGGGGAGAAAATTACAGCAAGCCCAAACCTTTATTTGGTACCTCATCATCTTCTTCTCCTGCTGGTGGGAAGAAGAAGAAGCGCTAGGAAGCCTAGCCATGAGATCTATGAATGTCGCAAGCGCATTGCTTTGGAGAAGAGGTTTTGCAGTTGCAATGCTCATGCTCCCCATGATCATCCTCATGAGGCAGCAAACTTGGCTCAAGATGAGTGGGCATTTGTTGTGACCTGCCACTACAATCCGGAGCTGCATACTTCAGCTTTGTCTATTTCAGATTCGGAGTCAGCCTGGTATTTTGACAGCAGTGCTTCTAAGCACATTACTTTTGCAACTCTTTGACAAAAGTCGCCTGAAATGTGCCTTTCGAAAGCTGATCTGCAGGCTGTTTGGGCTCTGAAATAGCTGCTGTGCAGCTTAGAAGTGCTGCAGCAGTAGATCAGCGGCTGAAATCAGCTCTAGAAGCAGTCACACAGCAGGATAGCGTAGACAGCTCCAAAATAGGTGGCACAGTAGTATAGCAGCTTTAGGCAGCTCCAAATAGCTCCAAAACAGGTTGCAATGCAGGAAAACACCTCCAAACAGCTGCATAACAGGTCGCAGCTGAACGAATTGCGTTGCAGATGGTGGCTGGTCCTGGACAGGTCACCTGAAGCAACTTTGCTCACTTTGCTGCAATGGAAGGCTTCCAAAATGGCTGGAAACGGATAGGGCAGGGTTGGAACTCTGCTCTGATACCATTGAAGGGTTGTGAAGAAGCAATGGAGCAGCAAAACGAAGCTAGAGAGCTGAAAAACGAGCTGTGTTCTTGCAGCAGCACTCAAGTGCACGAGGAAGAACCAAGTGAAATTGAGTTATAAGGTCGACTTTATCCAAATGGACTCATAGTCCACACTAGCACACTAGCTAGCCTACAAGGCCATACCAGATGCTAAAACATATAAATTTGACATATTTAGGGCTTCCAAATAGTATAGGGTTAAACTGCCGGAACTCTCTCAAGAGGGGATGTCTTGGGCGAGGCTTCGGCCCTAAGAATCGAGAGAAAAGAGGGGCCCCCTTGATGAAAGGGCAGGCTAGAGCTGAGACGAGGAAGCTGAGCTCTCGCCACAGTGAGCAGATGGCCTAAGCAAGGGTGGAGGGTGGGCATTGTGAGGCGAAAGAGAGATGAGGGGATGGGGGTGGAAGTCAGAGCTGCAAGGCGGGGGGGGGGGGGGGGGGGGGGGGGGGGCGGGGGGTGCTGGAGGGTGGGTGGAGAGAGTGCTCAGCGGCTCCATTGAAGGGAGCGGAGGGGGAGGGAGGAGGGCGGTGGGAGAAGAAGAGAGAGGCGGGGCGGCTAGGGGTGGGGCTGGAGAGGGGAGGGGGTTTTAAGGCAACTTGCTAGGGGCTCAACCCTATGGGGTAGGCTTCAAGTATCTTGAATGTAAATAGGACCCCGTTTACTGAAGCATTATTCGAACAAAAATCACCCGAGGGACACCTACTGGGCCCTTTGTGCTGTGCAAAATGAGATACATGTCTGACCCTTCATTAGAAATAATCTAATGAAAAACTATAAGCATTACCTCTTCCTTATTCTATCAAGCACATTCAACCTGCATCGAATTCAGCTTCAGGAAAACAATCCACTTCCTTTTGAGGAGCCTGAATTATTGACCCCATGCAGAGCCTTTCTGAGGTCATCAGTCCATATCTCAAGGTTGTAGTGTTGTCAAATAGACTAGCCAAGGGAAAGTGATTGCACATCTTCGAAGCATGATGAGTCAATGGCTGACATTCCCCTAGAACAGCTCGATTGAAAGAATATTTCTCCCTTCTTGACCATCAATTGGCTCTTCCAAGCCAGCGTCTAGACTCAGCAAGCTTGTCAAGGCTCCAAATGTCCACCACAAATCAAAGGAGCAACCCAATGTATTTGAGAAACTTAAGCCAACATTGAGATAAATGATGTCAACAACGTTGACAATGCCTTTACTGCCCGAGCAAAGCGCATGGGCAAGGGAAAGCAAGATGTTACTCACAAGACGGACAGTCACACAGTGAATCTTTTAAGTCTTCCATTAAGAAGAACATCAAGTGCTTCTATTGCAAAAAGATGGAGCACTATGCCAAGCAGTGCACTAAGAAGGAAAATGACAAGAACAGTAAAGATGAGCCCATAGAGGAGATCAAAGGGAGATACTTTCTGCTGCAACCAGACGAAACATATATCATATTCTGAAAATCCTGCATTGTCCTTGTTTGTTTGTCCTATGAACTTCCTTTTCCTGGTATTCTTCAGAGAAATAGATTTTTGGCTATCCTTCAAAATAGAGGAGCTTCAACATTGATCAATTCCTGTAGCATACCTGAAGAGCTTCCACATCTGTTGTTATAAGATTGGTAATCCGTCCTGATGCAAAGCGTTTCTTTCCTTCATGGGTCAGCCGCAGGGTCTTACGAAATACAGCAGCAATCTGAACCACCCACCACTCTTTGTAAGCTATGCATCTCCATTCAGCATGTTTGCAATTATTTTTGTGCAAGGAACAAGAGTAAAACTTAACCATTTCAGATCGAATGCGGAACCCAACACGCATAACATTTTGGAAATATTGTGCTTCACACAAAACACCGCCAGTCTGCCCACAATACAAGGGGGAAACCTTTTTATCAGAAAAGCTTGAAGTCATTTTTTGCACAAAACCAAAGCCCGCAGACATTCATGACCATGCTTCAAAAATCAATTGATAATGTATCAGTAAAAGTTTTAAGAATTTTGAGAACAAGCCACTGATTAACTGCTTCAAAAATCATTGACAATGAAAGCAAACAATGGATTAAGAGATCCATTATAAATTTAAATTCACATACCACACCAAGAAATATTGATGCTCCATAAATATACCCAATCCATGCCGGATCTTCGCTTTGCATCGACTGTTCAAAAAAGGATTTTTTAGATAACAGAAGTATTGAATCAAAACTGAATTGACAGTGCATTATGTACAACCCAAGGATATATTAATTGCTTAACCAAATAAAAATTTGGCGCTTCCTGCAAATAAAACAGCTTTACATTTCTTACATTGCAACCTTACCTTGAGACTTCCCTTTTCATTTAAAAATATAATTTAACAGTGATGGTCATAATACTGACGTGTATCATCCTCATCTAAAGTTCATTCATCTTTTTTGCCATTCCATTTCATACAATGCTAAAAGATACCTTCAAGTCTTCGTGCGGTGACACTGAACCATAAAGTAAAACTGACCTGCAAAAGGAGATTTAAAAAAACTGGCCCAACAAATTGGGAAGCATCATTGCCTATCTGCATATCATACGTAAGTCAATTAGAGAGAATGCAGGATTCAGACTGATATATCCATGCAAAATGCCTGGAAACTAAGAAATGGAAGCTCTCACCTTAAAAATCCCACCCAGCCAAAACCTGTAACCAAAAACGCACTATCATTACGGCTCAAGGTTCTCTTGATATAGAGACATAGAAAAATCGTATACCAAGGCTCCAATGGCACCATGAACCTGACTTCATAACAACAAATTTTGTGTGGTTCTGTGTGCAGACTATATCTTTTCTCTTACCTGGCTCCGTTACTCCTGTGTATGGCTCTCAATAGCCAAGGTTTCGGTTTGATACGCTCTCTCTCCCAACACATCTGGAAACTGTGCATTGCAGGTTATTGACAATGACCTCCATATTATTCTTTTTGAAAGAAAAACTCATTTACCACTATTGCAGGAAAGAAACATCAGTCAGCCCATAGGTATAGACAAGTTAAGAGTGGTCTAGCAATTTCAATTTCATAAAGTGTATTCAAAGACGATCAGCTTGAAAAAGCACATCCACATGCACATGCTCACTGAATATGACAGACTTAGCTTAGACATCATCATACCAAAATTTGACAGCTCGAGATCAACAAGGCTGCCTCCCACTAACCGGTAACACATGAACTCCCTCCGCTCCTCCACACCTTTTCGAAACCCCACAAGAACATGGAAAACAGTCCCTCACCAGCCGCCATGCCTTTCATGGCTACTCCTGTTCACTTCCACTACAGGTGATATCAAACACACAAAGCTACCCAATCGCCAAGCCAAATATAATGAGGGGCTATGCACCTGATAAACTATGGCATCTCATAGTGAGAGAGGGTGTCTATGTGGGTGTGCTCGCCCTGGAGAGGATAGTTAGGTAGGCCCGGATAGGCTAGGTAGGTTAGGCAGGGGTTAGGGCTAGGTTGGGTGCCCAAACTATGCCCCAACCAGGGCAGGTCAACCAACCTGCTTGGTCAGGTCAACCCGACCCAAACAGGGTCGGGTCAGCCGACCTGGCTGGTCGGTTTAATGGGCAGCTAACCATGCTGGTTGGGGGCCTATAAAGGCTCCCCTCCACTCTCCACTCACTGTCTTACACATGGCCATCTTTGGAGCATTCTCTTCCTCACTTTGACGAGCCCCTTGGCTGTGGATTGTATCCTTGGATCTGGATTGTATCCCAGGTCAGACGCCACCTAATATAACCTCTATGCCCAAACCCACTGTGTCAATTGTTCACTGCACAGAATGTACGCGCTGCCCTTCTCCGGCTTCATAACCAGAGATCACCAGATCATGAGGGACTATGCACTGAGCACTGAGCA
Source organism: Dipteris shenzhenensis (assembly GCF_047967505.1). NCBI lineage: Eukaryota > Viridiplantae > Streptophyta > Polypodiopsida > Gleicheniales > Dipteridaceae > Dipteris > Dipteris shenzhenensis. The sequence goes on from NC_141621.1 coordinate 38,339,374, forward strand.
CACGAGCAAGAGCTCTTGACTCTGGTCCTAGCGCAATTGTTCAACCATGCCGTATGCCATGGCTTCCCGCCTACTTGGAGCACTACCACCATAAAACTGATACACAAGGCAGGCAATCCCATGGACACTGGGAGCTACCGCACTCTTATGATTGGCCACCTTGGACCACATCTTCACCTTGAGGGCTATCATTGAGGAGGCGAAGTCGAGGCGCCGGAAAGTTTACACTTGCTTTGTAGACTTTCGGAAGGCCTTCGGCACTGTCCCACACTCCTGCCTGATCATGAGGTTATAGGAGTTGCAGCTCCCAGAGGTCATGATTTGGGACTAAAGAGGAAGTGCTTCCAAGCACACTTCCAAGACCCCCCAACAAAGGGTTGGCTTTTGGACACCGTGGTGAGGCCGACTACCATGTATGCAACACTTTCTGGGGGAGTGACATTTCAGCGACAGTGGAAGAGATTTGAGAGGCTACAGTGACTATGGGATCTAGGATGATCCAGAGTAAGCCCTCGATCCCCCCATCAGATCATATACGTAGAGTTCGCCATGACCCCTCTCCAGGTTGATGCCATCTTTCAGACAATGACATTCCTCCACAGAGTTTCGGCCTTACTCCAATGGAGATTACCGAGGCTAGCACTAGAGTCATCGCAGAGAGCAGTGTTGCTACACCATGGTATGCATGGGTGTCCACATTGTTTGATAGCCACAACATTCAGATGGACAGACTTCCCCCCTTTCAGTACAACATGGCTGCACTGCCCGAGCTGATCCCACAAGATCAGATCAACCGTCATATGGTTGGACCTTCTCCAGCTTCATATGTCCTGGGCTTGGGGGGGAGACAAGGAGTTCCCTACCAAGATCCAGTTCTACCATGACCACTTCTTGAGGGTATCGGAGTTCGGTCTCGTCATCAAACCTCAATATCTCGAGGATAGAAGAGTCTCAAATGCACTAAGGATTGCCATCGGACAGTTGCAAATTTTGTCACATCAGCTGAGGATTGAGGCACGAAGAGCTGCAGGCAAACCCAAAGAGTAGAGGATCCACAGACTATGCACGATGGGGGAGGTTGAGACAAAGGAGCATTTTCTATGTGTCTGTCCAATCTATTATGAGATCCGAGGACAGTATCACTGCCTCTTTCAGAAGGGGCTTGGCTTTGGTCTACATACACGACTAATCCATTTTCCTAACCAGGTTTGTGTTGGGCTCTATTGTTTTGAGACGTGACGATACAGAGATACACCGATACAATAGACCAGAAAGCAGCAAGGGGTGATGCCACAGGTCACCGAGATCGACCAAGCACAGGCACGCATCAGAGACTTCTATGCATCTGATTCAGCTCCAAGGGAGGCTGAGAAGGAAGAGCTAGATGAGATGAGGACATCATGGATTAGCAATGAGAGCCACCGTCACAATGCTGCCAGACGATGGCCCACATTTTACATGTGGCATAGAGAGTGACCAAAGCACACACGATCGAGGTATCAGCCCTCCTCAGAGGAGACCGCCAGAGACGAGGCATCACCCTTGACATAGCCCATCGGATACAGAGATCGAGGAGACCATGCCCTCCGCCCCCCCAAGAGACAGCTTGACAGACACAGATATGAGCGCTCTTTACATCCCATCAGAGAGCCACCATGGTGCCTGGATACATGGGGCCTGGGTGTGCACTCGGAGCATTAGTTTCAAGCCTCTCCCTCCCTCCCTCCCCCCCTCCCTCCCTCCCTCTCTCTCTCTCTCTCCCCCCCTCCCTCCCTCCCTCCCTCCCTCTCCCTCTCCCTCTCTCTCTCCCTCTCCCTCTCCCTCTCCCTCTCCCTCTCCCTCTCCCTCTCCCTCTCCCTCTCCCTCTCTCTCGACTTCGGATACACCTACTGTGTGCGTCTTGGCATTGTTGCTACGAAGTAAAAAACTCTCTCTCTCTCTCTCTCTCTCTCTCTCTCTCTCTCTCTCCCTCCCTCCCTCCCTCCTCAACCTCACTCACCCGCTCAGCCTCCCCGCCTCTCTTAGCACCGCCCGTACAACACTGCCACCCGTACAACAGGTCGCTCGACAACACCATACAGCAGGTCACCGTACATAGCTCGTCACCATCGTCCGTACCACCTAGCCCGTACACTAGTCGTCGGCCTCCCTACAGCTTGTTACCCCCGGCTGAGCTGAGCCCATGGCTCAGCCTGGGGGATTAGCTTCAGTGAAGGGCTTGGAGAATCTGCAAGGCCACCATGGATTTCCCGAAGGTAAAGACTTTCGCCACGACCCCCGTAAGTAAGCCCTCTTACTCCAACATTGCAGCTCCTGCAGACGTTAATATGACCTTGAGGAGGCAGGTATGCTACGGGTTTCGGCTGACAGACGAGGTCCACTCATCCTATGGGCAGGCCCTATTAGACCTGGGCAGAATACATGATCTCATTATCTATAATGGTCTTGACAGATGGCCCGCTTCAGGTGGTTTCACATGCTTTCCACATGGGGGGGGCTCCAGTGTTGTTGATTACATCATGGGATCCCCTGTCTTCACATCTCGCATTACTGACTTCACTGTAGCACCTCTCCCCCCAGGGGCTGATCACACATACCTTTTCTTTCGCATCTCCACTTCCCTTCGCACATCACCTTCCACCCCACTCAGTGCTTACTCCACCTACCACAATATACGCTTTGATCGGGATCACTCACCTTCTTACTCTGGCCGTCTGTACATACTTCTCGCTTATATTGACTTCATACCCTTTTTAGAGGATTGTGCTGCCCTTGTCACCCGCTCACTACACAAGGCTGCCATTCACGCCTTTCCCCACACCACCCGCTCCACCCGCCCACCACCCCCTGGAACCGTACCCTGTAATAGTTGGTACGATGATGAGTGTAAGGCCTTACGCCGTCAACTCAGATTCGAAACCAAAAACAGTCTTCCGAGCACACCAAATACGCTACGTGAATACCGTAGACTGGTACGAAGAAAGAAACTAGACTTTGTTCATCGAAACAAGGAGGAGCTATTGAACATTTTGTTTAGTAACAACTCTAAGGACTTCTGACGGAGATTTCTAGAAGGACGGTCCCCTCCGCCACTCACTGATACCCAGATCTGGTTTGATTATGCACGCACACTTTATGACATTCCAAATCAGCCAGTCCCTAGCCTCTCATTCACTAGAGGAGGGGTAAAGGATGCTGTAATGAAACTTCATAATGGCCGAGCGAAGGATCATGAGGACTCTATTGCCGACTTCATGCCTCCACTGCCTCATCCATCCTGATATCTTGCTGTTGCTGGGGATGATGATGATATTGATGCTGATGCTGAGATTGATATATAGTCGACCACCGACATGACTATGTTGTACTTAGGACTTAGTACTGCCATTCTGCATTTTTGGCATTTTGCATTTTGCATTGGTATGGACGCTCGTTTAGTAGCTCCACTACCACAGCTCGTTGTATCAGGATTTTCACAGTCTCATAGACCCATCGGTCTTCCGAAGACTTTAATAAACTTTCTTTCTTTCTTTCTTTCTCTCTCTCTCCATTGCTAAGCTCGAGACAATGATGCAAACACAGGGGGGGGATGGATGCTCTCTTGCTGGCACGCTGATCAGGGTATTATTGTACGCAGATGACATGGCAATTTTGTCTTCCTCAGCAGAGCGGCTCTAGTGACACCTTGACGCACTACAATTTTTCTGTTAGTCTCATAATTTGAAGGTCAACCTTGGTAAAACCAAGGTTATGATCTTCAATACATCTCGAGCCGTGATGCACCAGGAGTAGTTCACGTTTGAGGGGTTACCTGTTAAGATAGTTTCATCATACACGTATCGTGGGGTTGTCTTCTCCGGACCCATCTTCACTATGAGACCTGCGATGCAGGCCCACATGGGCAGGGGATGCGCTTCATTGGCCAAACTAGAGAGGCAGTGCTTTCTCTCGCACTTTCAGGATCCAAGGACAATGGGGCTGCTTTTTAACTCCTTGGTCCGCCCAACGGGGATGTATCGCAGCCCTTGCTAGGGGCCAAATTTGTCGCATATAGAGTGGGCTCGTGTGGAGCGGCTACAGGTTCTCATGCTATCGCGGATGATTCACGGTAAGCCATCCGTTCCTCACCAGATCATTCAGCTTGAGTTTCCATTACAGCTAGATGTGGCATTTCAAGTCATCACATATCTGTATCGAGTCAGGGAGTACGGGGATAACCCTTCTGGGCGCAGCTGACTATCAGCAAGAGGTGACCAGAGATGTCAGTATGCGCGCACAAAGAGATGGTTTGATCGACTGGGGCTTCACATGGATAGACTTCCTCCCTTCCAATACAGTATGGACACTCTGTTTTCTCCCCTTCTGTCACACGAGTCAACTAGGTCATCCATGTTGATCTCTTACAGCTACACACATTCCGGACCTGGCTGGGACCGAGCAATCTTCCAGTGAAGCTCAGCTTCTACAGGGATCACTGCTTGCATATCACAAAGGAGGGGTTTCATTGACCCACCAGGATACACGCAGATCCACTTACCCCACTCACTGAGGATCTCTATTGGGCAGATTCGGGTCTCTTCACATAGACTTTGTATCGAGAGCGATAGAGTAGAGGGCCTACCCAGGGAGAGACGCATGTCACCACAATGTAAATATCCTAAGTCAAAGTACAGTTGACCATTTATTTGATCATAATTAAAGAGTTTTATATGTGTTAATTATGGTCAAAGAGTTATTTTAATGGTCAAAGGATTGACTACGGTCAAAGATACTTGACTCTAGTCAAGTAAACCTGACTTCGGTCAAGGAGACTTGGTTTATTACCAAGAGGGTTAACTGCGGTTAACCAGAGAACTACAGAGCTGACTACGGTCAGAGAGTGTTGACTTCGGTCAACAAGACTTGGCATGTGCCAAGAGGGTTAACCCCGGTTAACCAAGATGTGCCAACTTCGGTTGGAGAGACTTGGCTATAATTAAGGCGCCTCGACCCTTGGTCAAAGCTCCTTAATTATAATCAAGAGTGTTGACTCCGGTCAACCAGAGAATAAATATTTTTTTTTTTTTAATATTTGTTTAGATGTGCACATGTGTTCAATGGGGACGCCCACCGTGACTAGAATTAGTCCACAGTGTGTTATTTGCATGCAAAGCGCTAACAATTAATGGGTGCCATGGTGGTGCGCTTTAATTAATTGTTGCAGGTACTAGGAAGAATTATTTTTTTCCTAAGCGCTACGGAAGCCTGACAAGCATCTAGAAGGCGGTTCGTGTGACCAAGTGCTTTGAAGACTCCAGAATGGCCCCTAGTGGCATGTAATAGGACTTAGTCTAGATTTTAGACAAGTGGCATGTTGCCAATTTGAAATGAGCTTGAAGCTCTTGTAATAAAGGGGATTTTTCACGTTTTGAAAGGGGAGAGTACCAGACAGCTCTACGCTGAACTTTTGTAACAGATTCTCTTCAAGTAATAAAATACCTTCGTGGGGTCCAGCCCGACATGTTGTCCTGGGCCCTATTGTCTTTGTAGAGAGAGGGAGAGGCATATGGACATAATGTGACATTGAGACGGAGGAGCTTCAGGTGTCATGTTTACTATGAGATCCGAGGACATTACTATTGCCTCTTCAGAGATAGCTATGGGGTTTTGTCCTGATTCCTCTCCTATCCACACCAAAGATGCTTGGCGGCTTTCATTCATGAGGTAGTCAGGCACTGCGAGAGGCTACTTCAATCACGGAGACAGGAGCAAAGATCCCTCTCAGAGCTCTATCACGGAGTTCTTCCAGCCAGATCACATAGACACCCACGATACGAGGCCTCGGCATGACCGTGACCTAGAGCCAATGACTCGATAGCTCAAACAAAGGGTTTGACGCACAGATTACACTTGGGGATATCCCCTCTCTGTTCAGAGTTGGAGCACGGCCGATAGGGGTTACTATAGCCCTTGTTAGGTGCAGAGCTATGACCAGGAGACGTCACAGGGCCACACCCATGAGCAGCCAACAGCACTCTATCGCCGATTTCATGCCTCCATTGCCTCATCCACCTTGATGTCCTGATGATGATGATGATGATGATGGCGACGACGACGACGATGATGATGAGATTGATATGTAGTCAACCACTGACATGACTGTGTTGTACTTAGTACTATCATTTTGAATTTTTTGCATTCTGCATTGGTGTGGATACTCGTTTAGTAGCTCCACCCTCACAACTCGTTTGCACCAGGATTTTCACAGTCTCATAGACCCATCGGTCTTCCGAAGACTTTAATAATCTCTCTCTCTCTCTCTCTCTCTCTCTCTCTCTCTCTCTCTCTCATAGTCTCATAGACCCATCGGCATTTGACACGGTTCTGAGAGTCCGCCTCATACGGCGCCTACAGGACTTGGGTTATGACCAAGAGATCATTTGGGCTGTCATGGCACTTTACGAGAGAGTTTCAGGCAGAGTTCGGGCAGGATCCCAGTGGACAGACGAGATCATGAGCACCATTGAGGTCAAACAAGGGTGTCCTTTGTCGCCTACCTTGTTTGGCCTCTACATTGACGAGCTTGAGATAGTGATGCAGACACAAGAGGGTGTAGGTTGCTCTCTTGCGGGCACGCTGATCCAGATATTGCTCTATGCAGATGACGTGGCTCTCTGTCTTCCTCAACAGAGGGGCTTCAAAGACACCTAGACGCACTACAGTCCTCTTGTGAGTCTCATGATTCATCTATTAAAATAGTTTCATCATACACTCATCTTGGGGTTATCTTCTCCGGACCCAGCTTCACTATGAGACCCACAATGCAGGCACGCTTGAGTAGAGGGTATGCTTCATTGGCCAAACTAGAGAGGCAGTGCTTCCGCTCACAATTTCAAGATCCACGCACCAAGGGGTTGCTTTTTGACTCCTTGGTTCACCCAGCGAGCCTGTATGGCAGACCTTGTTGGGGGCTAGACTTGTCGGATATAGTGTGGGCCCGTGTGGAGCGGCTACAGGTTCTCATGTTATCACGGATGATTCATGGTAAGTCATCCATTCATTACCAGATCATTCAGGCTGAGTTTGGGTCACCCCCTTTACAACTAGATGCTGCATTTCAAGTCATCACGTATCTATACCGAGTTAGGAAATATGGGGTTTATACCTCGAGGCATAGTAGGCTACCATGGATAGCTCTATCCTCTTCTATGGCACTTACAATAGGAGGAGACCAGAAGTGCCGGTATGCACGTACAGAGAGATGGTTTAAGCGACTGGGGCTCCACATGGATAGACTACCTCCCTTCCAGTATAGCATGGATGATCCATTTTCTCCCCTCCTATCACACGAGGTCAACCAGGTTATCCATGAGGATCTACTACAGCTACACACAGTTCGGACCTGGTTGGGACCGAGTGAACTCCCAGTGAAGCTTAGCTTCTACAGAGATCACTTCTTACATATCACAGCGGAGGGTTTCATTGACCCACCAGGATACACAGATTCACCTACCCCCCTCGCTGAGGATCTCTCTTGGGCAGTTCCGGGTCTCTTCACACAGACTTCGCATCAAGAGCGGTAGAGTAGAGCGACTACCCAAGGAGAGGCGCATATGCACACTGTGTGACATGCAGGAGGTTGAGACAGAGGAGCATTTCATCTTCAGGTGTCCTGTGTACTATGAGATCCGAGGGCGTTTCCACTGCCTCTTCAGGGATAGTTATGGGATTTTGGCCCATTTCCTCTCCTACCCAGACCAGCGGTGTTTGGCAGGTTTCATTCATGAGGCACTTAGACACCGCGAGAGGATACTCCGAGCACACAGACAGGAGCAGACTTCTTCCCCGGCTGATCCCTCTCAGAGCTCTATCACAGAGTTCTTTCAGCTAGATCACATGGACCCCCACGAGACAAGGCCTAGACATGACCGTGACCCAGAGCCTGTGACCCGACAACTCAGACAGAGGGTCGACACACAGATCACACTTGGGGACATCCCCTCCTTGTTTAGAGTCAGAGCCCGACCAATGGGGGCACAGTAGCCCTGGTCAGATGCGAGCTACGACCAGGAGACGTGCCAGGACCGCACCTCTGAGTGGCCGACAGCACTCTATTGCCGACTTCATGCCTCCAGTGCCTCATCCATCCTGATATCTTGCTATTGCCGATGATGATGATGATATTGATGACGATGCTGAGATTGATATATAGTCGACCATCGACATGACTATGTTGTACTTAGGACTTAGTACTGCCATTTTGCATTTTTGCATTTTGCATTGGTATGGATGCTCGTTTAGTAGCTCCACTACCACAGCTTGTTGTATCAGGATTTTCACAGTCTCATAGACCCATCGGTCTTCCGAAGACTTTAATAAACTTTCTTTCTTTCTCTTTCTCTCTCTCTCTCTCTCTCTCTCTCTCTCTCTCTCTCTCACACACACACACAAACACGTGCACCACTCTCACATGGTATGATTTGCCATCGGTGACGAGGGACCTAGAAAGGGCTGAGCTAAAGCAAATTCTGACGGCAATTGCGATGTAGATCTTAGGCTTGATGGGCTGATTGCCGATTTCCAAGATTCCAAAAGTTGTGCTGCAGCAGAGGGAGCCAGGGGCTGTTCGGAGGCAGTCTACACTTGGCGTGGACAGGCCACCAGTCTGAAGGCAGTCTGACGCCCTTCATTTGAGCTGAGGAGCGATTGGAGCAGCCTGTTTCAGAGCGATCTGCAGCAGTCCTCCTAGGCGCTCATAGGGGCAGTCTAATACGGTTCCATGAAGTGGATCAAGAAGGGTCTGCGCACTCTGCTCATGGCATCGTGAGGCCACAATTCGGGGCTGACTGCCCGTGGCAATCAGCAGCAGCAGTTCGGTGCAGTCTGCCCATGGAGAGGACAGCCCACATGGTCGGCCACTAGTCTGAGGGTAGAGACAATTGGCGGCCGTTTTGCAGTAGGCTGTTGGGGTTGTCGACAGCGAAGGGGGTTTGTGTTAAAGACATCAGAAGGGCAGTTTCCTTCAAACCTCCATCCCGGCATCTCTTCCTCTCTGCTTTGTGGACTGTTTTTGCCAAGATCAGCAGCAGGAGTACGAGGATAGGACTACTTTCATGGGACCCCCGTGTACGAGTAAAGAGGATAAGCTCAACCGCACGAACGATGCCCATTGGAACCTTAACATGAAAGATATGGTTCATCCATTAGGAATGGAAGCTTGAACTTCCCAAGAGCTCTATCAACTGGGATGCTGCCTGGGAAGATGATTTTCAAGAGGAGCTCAAAGACTGGGAGGATTAGGACTCAAAGGCACATTCAGCCTTGGTCAAGACAATCACAAAGGAGGTTTCTCCAGCAATCCAAACTCTGGACAGTGCATCTGAGGTATGGTCTAAGCGAAAGGATCTCTACACATGGGATTCGGTGATGCATACTGTCACTTTGCAAGGACAGCTGTACAATCTCAAGTTCCCGAAAGGTAGTACCGTGCAACCCTTCTTAATGCAGGCTGTCACGGGGGCGTGAAATTCTAAGTACTTTAATGTACTACAAGACCGTGACAACTTTGGTTTTAAAAGTCCAAGCATGGGCTTAATAATGTGTAATCAAGCGCGGCATGGTGCCTAGCACATAAGCGTAATTAATCCCTGGGCCCAAAGGCATTCCAAGGAATTAAAAGAGTGGTTGTTGGGAAATGGTGATGTGGCATTTTTAATGGGCCCCCTAGAGGGCCATGTACCTTCAATGGCCCCCCTAGAGTTCCAGGTGGCTCTAATGCCTTCTCTTTGCCATTCCTGGACCTTCTAAACTTCACATGTGTGGTTTTCTCTCTGATCTTCTCCCTTTGTTGAGATTTTGGACTGGTTTTTCAGCCTCCTTCAACTGAATTCCGTTTTTCTTCATAACTCCTCACCCGTTTGGATTCCTCGACTTCCGTTTGGCCCGATGGCTTCCCCTCTGCCTCCCCTTCGTAGTGATATGCTTTTCCCTCCGTGCGTTTGGTAGAACGGGCAGAGCTGAGCACTTCTTTTGCTGGTCGAATTTGCAAAAGTGGCTTTTTCTGGACCTTTTTGCTTCTACCGCCTCCTGGACCTCTCCTCTTGCAAAGCTACAGCTTTCTCTTGAATTTCGAGTGGTCCCACGCGCTAGTTGACTGGTTATTCTCAGTTTTGGAGGACTTTCCGGCGATGAAACTTCTCCAAAACCTTCTCAATGCATTCCTCTCTCAAGCATGCTTCTTTTGAGCCCAAGAACTCCCATTTCTTCACGACAGAAGTGCTTCTTTTCGCATTTTTCAGTGGAATGATTGCTGGTCGGCTCTTGTAAATGCTCTTTCTTCATGCCTTTGCACTCCTCTTTGGCTGAGAATGCAATTGGGCATTGGCTACTATGTCCTCTTGGCGATTGAGAACTTGGTTCGAGTTTTCAGGGCTTGGTGAGTTGTGATTTTGCTGCTGCAATTTCTTTTTGCCATAAGCTATTGGTTGGCCTCATGTGCCGCCTCTTTCTTGGCTCACAGGTGCCCAGGCAGTGCTACATGAGTCATTCTTTGGTTAGGTACTTTGTTGATTTTATTTTGGAGCTTTGAAAAGCTTTGTGAATGCCATCTGGAAACCACTCAAAGAGAGTGCAGCTGGGGTGCAGTGTGATTGCATCTGGACAGCCAATGGAATTGCACTTGGAAAAGAGAATGCCTTTGGATTGAGCCTATGGTTTAAGTGCACTTATGTGATGGTGTTCTATGCTTGAAAGCCTTGCGAAGGCTTAGTGAATTGGGGCTGCGTGCTCAATTGCAGGGAAGGTCTTCCAGATGCAACTTGTAATCATTTCACTGTGAAATATAAAGAAATACCAAAAGGGGCGGGGCCAATCGGGTGCACTTGTCTATGTTTGTTGAGTAGGGGCATTCTAGCCTCCATCCCTTTTTCAGTGGTTTTGTTATGAACAAATGGGTAAATGCCAAATGGTGATCATGCAATGGTTAATGGTTGTAATCATTTCACTGTGAAATATAAAGAAGTACCGAAAGGGGCGACACGGTGTTTGGGGCCAATCGGGTGCACTTGTCTATGTTTGTTGAGCAGGGGCATTCTAGCCTCCATCCCTTTTTCAGTGGTTTTGTTATGAACAAATGGGTAAATGCCAAATGGTGATCATGCAATGGTTAATGGTTGTGATATATGCTTTGTGAGCAGTAAATAAGTACTGAAGTGATTAAAGGTTTAGTTCCACTGCCCTCTGAGTGATTAGAGGCCGGTTTCATTGGTTCCATTGCCGGGACACCACACACTCTTTCTCAAGAGGTGGGCCTCGGTAGTTTGGTGGAAGGATATCTTTGCTGCACTTTTTAACAGCTGAATATTACAACCATAAACATGTTGAGTACCCATGAGCAAGAGAGCTCCACAACTCCTCAAAGGAGAAGGCACGAAAGCCTTAATGATCCAGCTAATGTACAGCTACAGGGAGCACAACAAATGCCTTTTGAGCAGGCCACACATGAAGCTACAACTGAGCTCAACGGTGATACTAGTTCTAGCAGTGAGTCAGATGATGCTACTATGTTGAATGCATAGCTTGCAAGTGCAGCGACTGCTTTGACTCAGCTGGCTGTCAGCTTCTCATGGCGGACCGCACACTCATGCATCAGTTTCCCATGAGGGACAGCCATCAAAAATGACTCAGAAAGTGACTTCCAAGAGAAAGGAATCACCCAAAAGAGCAGTTGAGAAAGAGGTACAAAAAGTACAGCCAGTGCAACAGTATGAGCAGCCAGCACAAGGCCTTGGTTTGGGTACTTCTACTCCTCAAAATAATAATGTGCAGTCCATAAATGTGGCTCAGCCACCTCAGCCATATTTGAGGCAGCAACCTGAATATTTTGGTACAGATTCTATCTTTGATGCTATGTTGATTTCACCGCCAATTGGGCATAGAAAGCAAGCCATGTATGACAATGTGGGAATGCAGCCAGGCATGCAAGCCATAGCATATGCTCCCGTGCCTAATGTTCAGCCAAGCATGGCTCTCCCTAGGGAAGGGAATGCTGCAAATATACAGCCATCTTTGGGACAGCCAATATCAAATGTATATAAAGAATTTAAGGATGGTGGTTCTCATGTCAAGTTTGATACATATAATGGAGTACAGGACAGGTACAAAGCCCTCACATTCCTTCAACAGTTTGATGCTGCATTTCTTGGGGGTTTGTTTACAGAAGCATCCAAGATGAGGAAGGTCGCCACATTTTTGAAAGGCAATGCACTTAAGTGGTACACCAACCTTATGCTTCATGGAGATGCACCTGCTACTTGGCTGGAATTTAAGCAAGTGTTCTCTTCTACTTGGCTTACTCCAACTTTTGAAGTTGAAGTACTTTCACACTCGCATGACTTGTCATACAAACTTTGCAAGAATCTTGATGATTACACCCAGAGGTTTTGGGATGTTTTGCTGCCATTGAGCTCTTACAGGCATGTTTCTTTGAAAGAGCAAATAGAGAGGTACTGTTGTGGATTGCCTAGTGAGCTACGTGATTATTGCATCAAAACCAAGGTGGGTTCTATGACTCAATTAATTGAGACTGCAAGGACAACATATGCATGGATGCAGGAGAAAAATTTGGGCTTTATGGACAGCAAGAAAGAAGACAACAAACGGGCTGCCAAACACCAGGATAAGGACATCAAATCTGAAGATTAAAATTATGGCAAACGACCGTTTCAAAAGGGAGGAAAAGCCCAATTCAAAGCTGGTCAAAGGCGTGGACAGCCTAATAAACAGCCCCGTACCAAGTTATCTGATGAAGAGAAAAAGTCACTCATGGAGCAAAACAAATGTTTTATATGCAAAGGAGAGGGACACCGCTCTTATGATTGCCCATCCAAGAAAAGAGACAAGTCAGATGATGATAAGAATGGTGATAAACAGGCTGATCGGAAGGGCAAAAGGCCCAAACCTTTTGCAGGACTTCTTCCAGATGTGATTGGGAGTTTGCCACATGCACATGATGAAGAGGAAACGAAAAAGACTGAGATGTGCAGAGCATGGGAAAAAATCAAAAATCAGAATTGTTTGTTTTTCTTTGATTCTGGGGCAAAGGCGAATTTCATAAGTCCTGAGATGGCAGGAAGGCTTGGCATCAAGCCTGAGGAAATGGGGCCATCCGGCATGTGTGATATGGCCAACCTTGAACTCAACACACCTGTCACTCCTATCATTGGCAAGTTGAGGATGCATATCCAGGGATATCAGGATGCAGAGGACTTCTACATTATGCCTTTGCCAGAGTGTGATGCTTTGCTTGGGATGCCTTGGATGTACAGGGTGGGGGCTGATGTGCAAATGAGAAACAAGAAGATTTCTTTAACTCATAGAGGCAAAAATCATGTACTTGATGTAAAGTTGAAAGGGGAGTCCATCCCTGTAGTTTCAACTTCTTGTATTTCCAATGTAATAAAGCGTCATATTTCAGCGTACTTGATTTTTGTCAAAGAGGACAGCCAACCAGTTCAAGAAGGCTCTACTCTTTCTGCTTTAGATAGAGAAAGGGCTGCTTTTATTTCAGATTTTCAGGATTGTTTCTCAGATGCACTTCCTCAAGAATTACCTCCCAAGAGGCCCGAGGATCATCAAACTGATATAATTCCAGGAAGCTCACCGCCTAATATACCTCCCTATCATGTCAGTAAGGCACAACAGGAAGAGATATGTCACAAGTGAAGGAACTCTTGGAAAAGGAATTAATACAGCCAAGTAATTCTCCTTATTGTTCCCCTGTGTTGCTTGTGCAAAAGAAGGATGGCAGTTGGAGAATGTGTATTGATTATAGGGCTTTTAATAAAGTCACAATTAAGAACCGTTTTCCAATTCCACGCATTGATGATATATTGGATCGGTTGGAAGGTTCCTCAATGTTCAGTCGTATTGACCTTAAAAGTGGATACCATCAGATAAGGATACGGCCTGAAGATGTCTACAAGACTGCCTTCCGCACTTCATTTGGCTTATATGAGTTCCTTGTGATGCCTTTTAGTTTGACTAATGCACCTGCCACTTTCAATAGAATGATGGACAGAATTTTTAGAGCACACAGAAAGTTTGTGGGCACTTTCTTCGATGACATCATTGTGTTCTCTAAAAATGAGCAGGAGCACAAGAAACACCTCACTATTGTGTTTCAAGAGTTGAAAAGACACAAGCTATTAATAAACACCAAGAAAAGTGAGTTCTTTATGCATGAGATTCATTTTCTCGGTCATATAGTCTCAAAGGATGGAGTCAAGATGGATCCTGCAAAAGTTGAGGCCATAAGGAGTTGGCCAATTTTGAAAAATCTGCATGAAGTCAGAAGCTTTCTTGGGTTGTGTTGATACTATTGGAGGTTTATAAAGTACTTTGCAGAAATTGCTTCTCCCTTGCATGCTTTACAAAAGAAAGCTATACCGTTTCGGTGGGGACCAAAGGAAAATGCAGCTTCTGAAGAGCTGAAGCAAAAGTTGTGTTCTGAACCCGTTATTATCTTGCCAGATCTTGCAAAACCCTTTGCTGTAACTTGTGATGCATGTGGGAACAGCATAGGAGGCACTTTGATGCAGGATGGCAGAGTGGTTGAATTGTACTTGTAGACATACGAGAAGGAAATGTTAGCAGTGATACATGCTTTGACCACATGGAAACATTACCTTCTTGGAGCTGATTTTTATGTGCACACAGATCATCAGTCACTTAGATATTTTCTCACGCAGAGAAAATTATCTGAAAAGCACATGAGATGGGCTAACTTCCTCTCAATGTTTCATTTTCAAATTGTACATGTGCCGGGTAACAAAAATGTTGTGGCTGATGCACTTTCCAGGAAACCACAGCCTGAAGCAATCTCCAAGAAACCCAACGTTTCAGCGGTGAGCATTGCTTACAACAATGTGTTAGATGAGATGAAAGATCAATATGTTAATGATGCTGATTTTTCAACTATTTATGATCAGCTTTCTGATGGTCAAATGCATGATCACTATATGTTGAAAGAGAGTTTCATTTTGATGCATGGACGACTCTGTGTCACTTATCAGATGCGACAAAAAGTCATAATGGAAAGTTGTGCTCTTCCATATGCAGGATATAGGGAATTACAGCAACAATTACAGCAGTGGAGCAATACTTTTATTGGCCATCTTTGAGGAAAGATGTGAGAACATGCATGGTTTGTCAGAAAGTAAAGTTTGACAGGCAGAAGGCACCTGGGTTGTTACACCCTTTGCCAATTCTGGATAGACCATGGCAAAGCATAGCTATGGATTTTGTGTTTGATCTTCCACGTACTCCTACTGGACATGATGGATTGTGGACAATAATTTGCAAGTTTAGCAAACAAGCCCACTTTGTGCCAGTAAGAAAGAAAATTACAGCAGATCAAATGGCCAAATTGTTTCTGCAGCATGTCTTCAAGTATCATGGGATGCCTAAATTCCATAATCAGTGATAGAGATCCAAGGATGACCAGCCTCTTTTGGAGAGAGGCTGTTTGAAAATAAGGGCTCTACGCTGAATTTTTCGTCATCTTTTCACCCTCAGTCTGATGGACAATCGGAGCAGGAAAACTCTACCATCTTGGATATGTTTAAATGCTATGTCTCAAACCACAAAAGCAAATGGGAGCATTATTTGCCTTTGCTGGAATATGCTTACAATAATACGATGCACACATCCACAGGTAAAGCACCTTTTGAAATAGTGGAAGGTGCAAGGAAGATACCTCCCATTTTGCATACAAAAGAGAAAATCTTCGAAGCTGATCGTTTTGTGAAAAGCCTTGAAGAGGCTTACAAGAAGATCAAATATGCCTTGCAAAGAAGTCAGGACAAGCAGAAAAGAGCAGCAGATAAGCATTGCAGGGAATTGGTATTCACAGAAGGTGATTGGGTTTTCCTGCGTTTTCAGAAGGCAAGGCTGAAAAATAAGAAAGGCAAGGAGAGGTTGTACACAAAGCTGAACATGTGTTACTATGGTCCTTTCCAGGTTTCTGAAAAGATAAACGAGGTAGCTTACAGGCTGAAGTTGCCTCCGCATTGGAAGATACATAATGCCTTTCATGTGAGCTAATTAAAGCAATATCATGGAGATATTCCCGAGGATTTACTTAATGAGGTGCAACCTGAAGTGGAAGAACAGGATGAACTTATGATCCTAGAGCAGATTCTGGCACACAGAGATAGAAAGCTCAAGGGTAAAGTTATCCGTCGCTACTTGGTAAAATTTCAAAATTACCCATCACTTGATGCGAAATGGATGAAGGAAGGTGAACTGGCAAATTCACCTGGGATATTGTAGCTTTACCTTGATGCTTTCCAGTAAGAGCCCCAGGCTCCTACAGGTAGTTCAGCAGAGCGAGCGTCTAGAGCATTACCTGGTGTTCGAGAGGGGAGTAGCACCTCCACTCCCTCAGTACAGACGGGCTCACCGTGATTTCATGAGGTCACTTGATGACACTGTATGTTTCATTTGAGATACTGAGCTGACAAGATTTCTGCTGTGAGACTTCATGATATTGATGCATCTTGACTATTGATCGCCGAGGATCACATAGATTCTGAGCAGTGTATATGGATGGATGCATGCCTCTCCTAGCCATATTTTCACTGTCTCTGTATACTATAGCTGCGGCTTTCTTGTATACTCTTTTATGCTATATTTCATGCTCACCCCTGTGTTTTGGGGCAGCAAACTGTGGTTTGCTGTTTCAAGAGAGGGGTATGTCACAGGGGAGTGAAATTCTAAGTACTTTAATGTACTACAAGACCGTGACAAATGTCACGGGAGCGTGAAATTCTAAGTACTTTAATGTACTACAAGACCGTGACAACTTTGGTTTTAAAAGTCCAAGCATGGGCTCAATAATGTGTAATTAAACGCGGCATGGTGCCTAGCACATAAGCGTAATTAATCCCTAGGCCCAAAGGCATTCCAAGGAATTAAAAGAGTGGTTGTTGGGAAATGATGATATGGCATTTTTAATGGGCCCCCTAGAGGGCCATGTACCTTCAGTGGCCCCCCTAGAGTTCCAGGTGGCTCTAGTGCCTTCTACATGCTCCTTTGCCATTCCTGGACCTTCCTGGGCCTTCTAAACTTCACATGTGTGGTTTTCTCTCTGATCTTCTCCCTTTGTTGAGATTTTGAACTGGTTTTTCAGCCTCCTTCAACTGAATTCCGTTTTTCCTTATAACTCCTCACCCGTTTGGATTCCTCGACTTCCGTTTGGCCCGATGGCTTCCCCTCTGCCTCCCCTTCATAGTGATATGCTTTTCCCTCCGTGCGTTTGGTAGAACGGGCAGAGCTGAGCACTTCTTTTGCTGGTCGAATTTGCAAAAGTGGCTTTTTCTGGACCTTTTTGCTTCTACCGCCTCCTGGGCCTCTCCTCTTGCAAAGCTACAGCTTTCTGTTGAATTTCGAGTGGTCCCACGCGCTGGTTGACTGGTTATTCTCAGTTTTGGAGGACTTTCCGGCGATGAAACTTCTCCAAAACCTTCTCAATGCATTCCTCTCTCAAGCACGCTTCTTTTGAGCCCAAGAACTCCCATTTCTTCGCCACAAAAGTGCTTCTTTTCGCATTTTTCAGTGGAATTATTGCTGGTCGACTCTTGTAAATGCTCTTTCTTCATGCCTTTGCACTCCTCTTTGGTTGAGAATGCAATTGGGCATTGGCTACTATGTCCTCTTGGCGATTGAGGACTTGGTTCGAGTTTTCAGGGCTTGGTGAGTTGTGATTTTGCTGCTGCAATTTCTTTTTGCCATAAGCTATTGGTTGGCCTCGTGTGCCGCCTCTTTCTTGGCTCACAGGTGCCCAAGCAGTGCTACATGAGTCATTCTTTGGCTCACAGGTACCCAAGCAGTGCTACATGAGTCATTCTTTGGGTACTTTGCTGATTTTATTTTGGAGCTTTGAAAAGCTTTGTGAATGCCATCTGGAAACCACTCAAAGAGAGTGCAGCTGGGGTGCAGTGTGATTGCATCTGGACAGCCAATGGAATTGCACTCGGAAAAGAGAATGCCTTTGGATTGAGCCTATGGTTTAAGTGCACTTATGTGATATCTATGCTTGAAAGCCTTGCGAAGGCTTAGTGAATTGGGGCTGCGTGCTCAATTGCAGGGAAGGTCTTCCAGATGCAACTTGTAATCATTTCACTGTGAAATATAAAGAAATACCAAAAGGGGCGGGGCCAATCGGGTGCACTTGTCTATGTTTGTTGAGTAGGGGCATTCTAGCCTCCATCCCTTTTTCAGTGGTTTTGTTGTGAACAAATGGGTAAATGCCAAATGGTGATCATGAAATGGTTAATGGTTGTGATATATGCTTTGTGAGCTGTAAATAAGTGCTGAAGTGATTAAAGGTTTAGTTCCACTGCCCTCTGAGTGATTAAAGGCCGGTTTCACAGGCAAAGTTTCTCCATGATCAATTACAAACTATGGGTGCTACCCTCACGACAAGTCAGCTGGCGACACTTATTCTCACCAAGCTTCCTCTACATTATCATGATTTTCCAATACTTTCCCATGATTTTCATGCTCTGATACCACTGAAACAGAACTAGCTCTATCTCTAAATAGTTCTTACTAATTCCGGACCAACAACTTTGAAAATTTGGCGTGTTTACAAGATGATACGTGACACATAGAGATCGGGGAACTTTCCCGCGATAATTTCTTGCATAGAGGTGGGTCTTAGGCTTCCAAACACATGCTCCCAATTTCAAAATCAATTTGACATGATTTTCCAATACTTTCCCATGATTTTCCTGCTCTGATACACTGAAACAGAACTAGCTCTATCTCTAAATAGTTCTTACTAATTCTGGACCAACAGATAGCCTTGGACCAGGCCACTCCAAACCAGTAGAGCAGAAATAGTCAGTTTTAGCAGGAATCCTTCCCTATTATGACGTCTAAGCTATAGCAGCAAGTTGATTTATTAGTGAAGTTTTAGAGCTGAGATGCTAAAATACAGGGAGGTACCTTTCAGAGTTGGAGAAGAGGTTAGTCAGGGGCTGGACTTACACAATAGCTTGCAAGCGGCTGGTTGCTCTTTCGTGATAAAAATGAAATTCAACCAGCTTTTAGGGTAAAGCCAGAAATAGCATGGCTGCCCCTCGTTTTATAAATAGGTTAATGTAGGTAGGAGTGGGTAGATTGGTCTAGCACCAAGCAGCAGGAAGCTCTAGGCAAATTGCAAATCAGCTAGGAGGGTTTATGCTGTGATTTGCAATCCAGACCTATATCATTAGGAATCCCTGTATGTGGAAGGTCAAGAAGACATGGTTGCCTAAGTGTTGAGGAGCCAGGTCAGCACAAGTCAGCTAGGCTTTGATGATCTAAGCTCCCTTCTCTTTGAGGAGGAATCAATTCTCATCTCCCAGGGAAGGCTTAGAGTCACTCTAGGTGACACTCCAAGTGGAGAAAAGCACTTTCGACAGCGAACAAGAAAAAGCGGAGCAAGTGCTACAAATGCGGGAAGAGAGGGCATCTAGCTAGAGATTGTCAGTCCAAAGGCAATTAGGAGTCGGAGTCAAATTCTTCTTCCCAATCAAGTGGTTCCAAGGCAGTAGTGGTTGCCAAGGGTTACCAGACAACACCAACCTTCTCCGTCTTCACCCACGAGTCAGAGAGGGCATGCGGGTGGGAGTGTCGGCTGATAACGGCCCCAATCGTTTGAAAGTCTAGCAAGTAAAGCAAGGTTGTGGAGCTATGGACCATATGAATTCGGAGTTTATTACTTGACATAGCAGAGACTATGGGCACGGTGTGTACCGGAGTTTGTTGTACGATGTTCATGTTCATGATGTGTTCCCCAGAGGATACGGGTCGTGGTGTATCCACAACACATCACTATACCCCACTAGGAAGTTAGTGTAGACTAGCATGAGGGCATCTCATTTGTTGTTCAAGGCGCCATATATCCAAGAACATGCCCAAAATCATCCTCTAAAAACACAACATAGTGCAATTCCAATCTCGTGATAGTCACTCATAAGGTTGAAAACATAAACTCCATCACGCATAGCAGGGACTAGCTTCTATGACAACCCCATTGACATCATCAACGCCCAACAGTGGGTGTTGTTCAAGGTGGCATAATGGTTCCAGAATCCACACTATTTGGTGTTCACTCAGAAGTGAATTCAGTAGGCACACTGATGGGGGGGTGATACTTGCATTTTCACCGGCTTGCTTCTTCAAATTATGTGCTCACCATGAGCTACAGAGAGGCTGTTAAAGTATGGCATCTCATAGTGAGAGACACCTCCTCCAGCTCCATACATCTCGGGCTTTGGGGGGAGATCAGGAGCTCCCCACCAAGACCCAATTCTCCTGCGACCACTTCCTGAGAGTCTCGGAGGAGAGATTCATCATCAGAACCCAGTATCTCGAGGACATGGGAGTCTCACACACACTGAGGATCGCCATTGGGCAGATGCGGGTTTCATCCCATCAGCTGAGGATTGAGATGGGGAGAGCAGCACGAATACCCAAAGAGCAATGGATCTGCATGTTATGCACACTAGGAGAGATTGAGACAGAGGAGCACTTTCTCTGCGCTTGCCCAGCCTATTACGAGATCCGGGGGCGTTACCACTCCTTTATCAGGATGGGAGTGGATTCGGCCCACTATCGCGATTGATCCACTTCCATGAGCAGGTTTGCATTGGGCTCTATCTACTTGAGATGCGCCGCCACAAGGAGACCTTGCTACGACAGATCAGGGAGCAGCAGGAGGGGACCACAAGATACAGAGGTTGACCAAACACAGCAGCATGTCATACATTTCTATGCATTTGAGTAAGCTCCAGGACACAGTGGGGTGGAGGAGGAGCTAGCTGATATGCGGGTGGTATGGATTGCTAGGAGAGGATTACAGAGGCCACCCGTGACACGGAGAGTAATCAGAGCACACTGGATTGAGGTCTGAGCTATCACTGCTTTCCTCAGAGGAGATCGCCCGAGACGAGGGGTCACTCTAAACATAGCTCAGCAGGTTCAGAGATCGAGGAGACCATGCCCTGAGGAGACCACAACTTCCTCCGCCACCACAGCGTGAGACGACTAGACATACGCAAATCTGAGACATCTTCGCCACTCATAGACGAGCGACCACAATGCCAAGTTTCGGATTCTGCATTCCTGCTCTCTTCTTCGTACTTCAAATAGCACATGATATGACATGACATGATATGATATGATACAATATGCTTTGTATTTGATTTTTGCTTGAGCTATTGAGCTCTTTATTTCAGCATAGTATAGTACTCTGTACTCTTCAAGGGCCTTAGCGTGCCCTTTGCTCCAAGCCTTTGTGGCTTGTATGAGTTTTTTCCCTTTTTGGTGTTTTCCACACTTTGTCCCATAGGCCCGCGAGGCCTCTTGCAGACGGTTTGTAGAAACCTCTTTTTTGTAGAAACGGTTGGTTGGCCCGTTTTGAGACCACCACCGTTATGCTCATTGTATCAGTTATCTTTAGTCTCATAGACCTTCACGGTCTCCCGAAGACTTTAATAAACTTTCTTTCTCTCTCTCTCTCTCTCTCTCTCTCTCTCTCTCTCTCTCTCTCTCTCAGTTTTTTCCCTTTTTGGTGTTTTTCACACTTCGTCCCATAGGCCCGCGAGGCCTCCTGCAGACATCTCTCTCTCTCTCTCTCTCTCTCTCTCCCCCCCCCCCACCATCTGTCTCTCCTGCTCCCACGCTTCTTCTCCGCTTGCTTGCACCTCCCGTTCCCGCCTAGCGCCTAGCCTTTCCCGCTCCTGTATCCTTCCGTCTGCTGTAGCAACAGCAGCACGGTACAGCAGCGGTACACCAGCAAGGAGCGGCACCCACGACTAGGTCGCAACGGCAGCAGCAGCAGCAGACCGTCTAGGTCACACAGGAGGGGGTAGCCCTATCTTCAGCCCCCAGGCTGAGCTGAGCCCCTGGGCTCATTTTGGGCTGTTAGAGACACAGCAAGAGGGCCCCCAGCTATTCACAGGCCACCATGGAGTTCCCAAAGGTGAAGACCTTTGTTGCAACCCCTATCAGTAAACCCTCCTACTCCCTCCAGCAACGATTGGATGTACTTCATACCTTTTGCGAGACACATAAGCTAAAGGTCAACCTTGGTAAAAGTAAGGTTAGGATCTTCAACACATCTCGGGTGGCCATGCACAGAGAGCAATTTACATTGGACAGATTACAAATGGAGGTCATCGCATCCTTTACAACATACTTTGGGGTTCTTTTCTCTTGCCCTATTTTCATGATGCAACCAGTGAAGCAGGCCCGACTAAGCAGAAGATAAGCTGCACTTGCTAGACTAGAGCGGCAGCGCTCTCACTCTCATTTCTAGGATCCCTAGACCAAGTCTCTTCCCTTTGACTTCTTGGTCCGCCCATGGGTATGTATGGCAGTCCTTGTTGGGGGCCTGATCCATGAGAGGTAGACTCGGCCAGTGTAGAAAGGCTCCAAGTTCTATTATTGTCACTAATGATCCACGGTAAGTCATCCGTATCATATCATTTTGGCTGAGATTGGGGCATCTCCCCTGCAGCTCCACACAGCATTCCAGGTGATCACATACCTCTTCTGAGATAGGAATTATGGGTTCCTCCACCTCAAGCCGATGCAATTAGCATTGATGGCATTATCCTCATCCATGACTTTAGTAGTTGAGGGTGATCAAATATGTTAATACGCACATACATGCAGATGGTTTGAGGCCCCTTCTGTTTTGCTCACCTACCACAAGGCTAATGGGAGAATCTCGCAAAGAGGGGGGTGTTGAAAACTAAAAATTTACACTATGGAATGGGCCATCTCACAATTAGAGGCCTGGTCGAAAGAATGAGGAGAGACTTTAAAATACACCCCTCTTCTAGATTACAACAAGGCTACCACATAAGGAGAAGGCTTATATAATACTAACTACACCAGCACCCACATGTGCTGGGTTTCATCATCAAAACTCTGAGCAAGGGCAGACGTAGTCATGATGAAGGCTAGGAATTAATCCAAAAAACTAATACCCTGACTGACAATTGCATGTCCTTGCATAAACACCCCATAAATCACCTAATACTACTTGTCCAAACAAATCACAGCTATTGACAGCTACAAAGAAGGTGGGGACTATGAGCTTAGTAAGCTCCACCTATGTTGCAAATTTTCCCAAGCGGGCTCTTCATCAAGCTGGAATTTACAAATTGCACTTAAGGAATGCAAAGCCTGTAGTATGCCTCTTCTTGCCCTCAAAAGGCTGCTAAGCAAAAACATTATATTAAACGCAATACACAAATACTAGCCACATTGCAAGACTTGAAGAACATACCATTTCAGATGCATTGTTTCTCACTCAGATATCTATGAGGAATTAATGTAAAAGAGTGAAAGAACTACTTGCTAGCACTTTGTCCGTCTTGCATAAAAAAGAATTGCTTGATGTGAATTTTTTGGAATCCGTCTTTAGATACTTTCATGAACAGATATTAAATGCATACCGCAGTTCTACAATGTTTCCAACGAGAATGATATCTCATTTGAAAAGTTGCAGATTAAAAAGCATTGAGCAATGTCACTCACTTGCTATACCGTACTTCTGTCTGGTCCCATGTATCAAGCTGCCAAATATCTGAATCTACTAGAGGTTTTTTGTAGCCCAACTTCATGAGTGGTGTCATCCAACTGAAAAGAATCCCTGCATGGAGAAAGCTTACATGTTAAGTAGCCGAAAGATGATGCAGCATTTTGTAGTTGAGCTTTTTTATGCATGTGCAACCTTGGAACTTCTATGCAAACAACCTATGGATGTCGAATTAAGAGAAGAAGACTTCTTAATCATGGGGGAAGAAGGAAGGGAGGACGGAGGAAGATGATTTGAGAAAAGAGGAAGGCATAAGGGGGAAAGGGAAAAGAGGAACAGAGAGAGAGAGGGGAAAGAAAAAAAGCCGGGGGGAGCGAGGGGGGGGGGGCGCTCTGGTCTAGGAGTGTTGTTATTCTTTTTATAGTAAAAACCCAATCTGCAGGTCTTGTGTGAAACGGTAGTTGAGTTCAATCCTTATGTTCAACAGGTACAGTTACATTTTCCATGTCATCCTTTTCATAAGATTGACTAACATGTCTTCCGCTTCCTCATGCTGAGGAGTTCTTCATCTTGAACCCATGCTTTGAAACTTTCCCACAGTGCGGGACGATTTCTGAGTAGGGCTCCAACAGGTATTAACGTCGGGCAACTGATTCCACACGGCTAAAACACCATCATTAGTGGGTTAAGGTTATTGCCACAGCCAGTGTATCAGTCTCAAAAGTGTGCATGCCGTGATCAAGCTGGCCATTTAAGGTACATGACAAGCAAAGAATGGAAAAAGATACAAATTGGCCTCAAATCATTAAAACATAATCGTGATTACTCCAGTTGCAAAAATGAAGCCCTCTAAAAACTCATTCCTCAAGTGTCAAGTGTGTATTGAAGGCAAAAAAAGGGCGAGCTAGGCTTGACAAACTGGGATATTTGGTCTAAAGAGAAGTAACAAGGGAGATAGTGGAAGGGACTATAAAATTACACCCGTCCACAAAAATTATATTTCTTGAATGGCATTTTTCTGACCTGCTCTATCTCCTATTCTTACTAACAAGAGCTCACCTTCCTTATGGCTCCCATCTCTACCTCTTAAACGGTCAGCCTTCACTAGAGCCATTGTTGTCGAGAATATCTCTTCTATCCTTAGTAGCCAGCAAGTGGATTTGGTCTCCCAGACAGCATACAAAGTTTCCAACACCTTGGTGGACAGCTGACCAATTGGTTCCGCATGGATCTGGCTCTCCTGCATACAGTTACGTTTGGCTATGTATGCCCTCCCGCAGAGACATCACACTATACTTCTCTACTTCTTCTCGTCTCAGACATCAACCTTGTAATTGGATGCCTGCTTTAGTGGCTCAACATAAATTACCCCCACCACATGGAGTTCTTGTTGTTCCTCCTCAGCAGTGATCTTCGATTGCCTCTGATAGACTGATACGATTTGCTATGTGCATCCTTCCGCAGAGATTCACAGTGTATCTCGACACCTATTCTACCCCCACCTGTTGCTCCCCTCCTCCCGCCTGCCCCTCCTTGCTCAGCCACAAACACTACCCACTGCCCTCTCTTTTAAAAGGGATGTAGAATAGCAACCCCTATTCAAAATGATACAAACTAATGCATCCCTTTCTCGATCAACTTATTGCAAGGCCTATGACACTACTACTGTAGCTAAGCATCAAGTCTATATAACCCAAACTAAATCAGAGTAAATGACCTTGGGTTAACAATTACATATTTGTCTGTAGGGGCAGAAACCTATTGTTGATTGAACCACAACCATAGAATTAGCAACTACATATTATATGAGAGTGCTCTCAACGGAAGCAAGAACGGAAGAAGGAGAGAGAGAGAGACAAAGAGCCACACAAGTTTTGGTGGCTGTAGAACCACCCTAATCTTCTTTTTCATTCATTTATATATGCGTTTGAGTATTGTACATAACTGGGGTTAAGGCACAGTGACCTTTAACCCCCACAACCTCCCACTTAAAGAACAATGTGCCTTTAAGAGAGAACAACTAGTGAGCATACTATCCAATGCCCATCAATACACGACAATACTCAAACTGCTGACTAGGTAGACTCTTCGTCAGCATATCTGCAGGGTTATCATCTGTATGAACCTTGACAAGCTCTATGCGCTTGTCCTCAAGTACCTCCCTGATGAAATGGTACCTGACCTCAATGTGTTTGGTCTTTGCATGAAAGACCAGATTCCGTGCTAGCTGAATAGCACTCATGGAATCACTATGCAATGTCAGTACACCTGTATGAATCCCCAAATCTCCCACTAGCCGATCAAGCCATATAGCCTCCTTGCAACCCTCTGTCGCTGCAACATACTCAGCCTCTGTGGTAGACAAAGCAATGCACTTCTGTGCGTGAGACATCCACGACACTGCACCACCTGCAAAGGTGAACACATAACCAGAAGTGGATCTCCTAGTATCCACATGCCCTGCATAGTCTGAATCTGTGTACCCAAGTATACGCATGTCTCCTTTACCAAAGCAAATGCACATCTCCTTGGTACCCTTCATGTACCTCATGATGCACTTAACTGCCTCCCAATGCCTCTTTCCTGGATTAGCCATATACCGGCTAACAACTCCCACTGCAAATGCAATGTCTGGTCTAGTAGCTATCATAGCATACATAAGACTCCCAACTGCTGATGCATAAGGAACCTTGGCCATCATGGCCCTTTCCTCATCTGATTTGGGACTATCTGTATGACTCAGTTTCACATATGGAGGCAATGGAGTACTCACTGCCTTCCCCCCCTCCATATTGAAACGCTGTAATACTTTTGTAACATACTCTTTTTGTGAAAACCAAAGGAGTTTCCTACTCCGATCACGCGTGATGCGCATACCAAGAATATGACCTGCAAGTCCCAAATCCCTCATATCAAAGGCCTCATGCAACTTGGCCTTTAATGCATCTAGCTCATAAGTATTCTTGCTAGCCAATAGCATATCATCCACATATAGTGCCAGGATTATGAGGCTATTATCCTTAGCCCTTTTAGTGTAGAGGCAGTGATCAATTTCACTCCTTCTAAAACCCTGGGACCGAATGAAAGCATCAAACTTCTGATACCATTCTCTAGGTGCTTGCTTAAGACCATAGAGACTCTTCTTCAGCTTGCAAACTAAATGCTCTTTGCCCTTTTCTTCAAAGCCTTCCGGCTGCACCATGTAAATTTCCTCATGCAAATCCCCATGCAAGAAAGCTGTCTTGACATCCATTTGCATAAGCTCCATATCCTCTGATGCCACTAGTCCAAGCATGCATCTAAGTGCGGTCATCTTCACAACCGGAGAGAATATCTCATCAAAGTCCACACCCTTCTCTTGCTTGAACCCTTTAGCAACCAAACGGGCCTTGTACCTAGGCACATCATCACCTGTGACCTTCATTTTGTAGACCCATTTACATGGCAATGCTTTCTTTCCATGTGGCAAAGAAACCAAGTCCCAAGTCCTATTCTTCATAAGTGAACTCATCTCTGATTGCATAGCATACTCCCACTTGCGTTGATCCTCACGCATCATAGTCTCTTTGTAGCAAGAAGGCTCCCCGCAATCAGTAAGCATCACATAGTCTACCCCTGGAACAAACCTATCAGGCGGTCTAGACACTCTAGATGATCTTCAAGGGCATTTCAGCTTGCTGTCCCATTTGCATATCAGCCACATTTGGCTCATCATTTCCACCAATAGATGATCCATCATCTACCCTTGATTGTATACCTGTGGGAGTACTTGGTGGCACCATTTCTTGCACATTTGGTGCATGGACAACTTGCTGTCTATCAACATATGCAGGTGGATTCACATCCTGGAAAGTGATTCTCCTCATTTCCACATCCCTCATGGGTGCCTTATGCATCTTCTTCTCATTGAAGACCACATCATGGCTGCGTATGATCTTCTTTGCTTCTGGATCCCAGAGACGATAGCCCATCTCTCCACTTTCACCATAACCTAGAAAGATGCATTTCCTAGACTTAGGATCCAGCTTCTTTCGAAGCTCTTTTGGCACATGTGCATATGCCTCACACCCAAATATACGCAAATGAGAGTAAAAGGGCTTCTTGCCACTCCATGCCTCTTCAGGAATACCACCATCCAAACTCTTACTAGGTGATCTATTGATCACATGCACTGCAGTCTTCATTGCCTCAGCCCAAAAACCACCAGAAAGACTTGCATTGGAAAGCATGCATTGCAACCTTTCTTGAATGGTACGGTTCATCTTTTCTGCAACTGGATTTTGCTCTGGAGTACGAGGGTATGTGAGCTCCCTCTTAATCCCACGTGTATCACAGAAATGCTGAAAGTCATGAGAGAGATACTCTCCACCATTGTCAGTTCGTAGGCATTTAAGCGTTCTACCTGACTGATTCTCAACCAAGGCCAGCCATTTCTGAAATACCTGGAACACATCACTCTTCCGAGCTATAGCATAAGCCCACACTTTCCTAGTTGCATCATCAATGAATGTCACATAGTATTCAGCCCCGCCTAATGACCGTGTAGGCATGGGACCACATACGTCTAAATGCACCAAATCAAGCATTTCAAACTCTTTCTTTCCCCTTCTTTTATGGGCTGATTTAGTTTGCTTCCCATAGAGACAATGCTCACAAAATTCAAAATCAGAGAAACTCAAATGCGGTACATAACCCAAATGGCATAAGAGTTTCATTCCATTCTGGCTCATGTGCCCCAACCTGCAATGCCACAAAGAAGTGCTTGGCTGCTCGATTATTGCAACAACATGATCAAATACCCCTGATACATGTAAGGGATACAAAGTCCCACACTTGGCACCCCTGGCCAAAAGCATAGAGCCCTTCTGAATTTTCCAACTCTGAAAGCCAAAAGTGGTGTGAAAACCAGCATCATCTAGCTGACCCACTGAAATAAGACTCTTGGTCAGCTTAGGCACATGTCTCACATGTTTCAAAACAAATGCAGACCCATTTGCAAAAGAAAACTTTATGTCACCTGCTCCCACTATGTCACATGCATAGTCATTTCCAAGATGCACACAACCTGTCTTTCCACTGTCATAAGTGGAGAACCATTCCCTATGGGGAGTAACATGGAATGAAGCACCAGAATCCAAAATCCAATCTTGGGAATATGCATCATCTGAAGTGGTAAGCAACTCTGCAGATAAACTAGACATGAAGAGAACATCATTGTCACTATCACGTGTGACTGCATTGATCTCCTCGATCTTCACTTTTCCTTTGTCCTCCCTTGGACTCTCTTCCTTTTGATTTGCACCCCAATTTGCATTCTTTTTCTTATCCTTTTGCTCTCTTTTCAGCTTGTAGCAATCCTTTTTCATATGGCCCTTCTTGCCACAATGGTAACACTCAATGTTCCGTGCCCTGGATTTGCTACGAGACTTCCCTCTTTCTTGGGACTTCCCCCTAAACTGTGATCTGCCCCTTTGCACATTTAAGGCTGCATCCTGCTTGTTGCCATCCATAGACTTCCGTCTAATCTCCTCGGCCAACAAGCTACCCACAACATCATCAAATTTCAGTACTCCACCAGGTGCAGAGTTACTGACAGCTGTATGGAAGGTATCCCATGAGGATGGCAATGAACATAAGAGAAATATTGCCTTAGTCTCTGCATCAAAATTCATTTTCTGAGCCTCAAGCTGGCTGAAAATAATATTGAATTCATTCAAGTGAGAAGCAATGGAGACCCCTTCCTTCATCTGCAGCTCAAACAACCTCTTCATGAGGTAAACTTTATTAGAGGCAGTTTCCTTCTCATAAGTGGCACACAGTTTCTTCCACAAATCTTCAGTAGTCTGCTCATTTACTACTGTGAAATAAACTGACTCTGCAAGATGAAGTCTAATAGTAGACTTTGCTAATGCATCCAACTCATTCCAATCATCCTCAGACATATTTGCAGGCTTAGCTTCAATCCCTGCCAAGGGTTTAATCTGCTTCTTTTGAATAAGCACATCCCTTATTTGTTCTTTCCACAAAGAAAAGTTTGTCCCATCAAACTTTTTAATGCTGAAAAACTCCTTTTCAGACATGAAAGAGGATGCCATGATGCAAATGAAACAAAATCCCAAATACTAGTACCTGCAAGAGAGAATCACACCAAATACTAGGTGCACCTAAATGTGTATGCCACAATAGAGTGAAATATCACCAAAATTCAAAGCTCAAAGCATCAAAAGATACATCTGACTCATGTGCATATACTATGCATCCATATGAGCAAATCTGGCCCAAAAGAAAATGCCAATAAGTGCCAAATGACTCAAGCATAAACACTGTCCACTGGCATATGCATCAATAATGTCTCATCCAAGAGAGCATAGCACTATCAGTGCATCACTTGCAATGTTTCAAAGCTGTCCCTCAGCATAAAATAGCATCCATGTGCAAAGCGTCCATAAAAAAATAGCATCCCACAAGGCAATTTGGGCCTATCAGCGCATCCAACAAGGACCGCAATGCATCCAAATGGCCTATAAATCATCCATTGCAACCCAATGCATACCACGAATGAGCGCACACTGCTCAAACTGCAACCAGAGTGATTTGCATAAGGTATGCTCAAGAAATCATAGTCCCACGGTAATGAGCGCTACTGAAAATAGAACCTGAGATGCTTCAAAACATGGGCGCCATTGCATAATCGGACTCAGCAAAAAAATCTGCAAATATCTCTCTTCTGCCAGAACTCCAAAATCCCAACCGATGAGTGAGAAATGGGAGTCCACTTATCCACTGCCATGTGGCATAAATCTAAGGTTTCAAAACCTTAGTATGAAAAATGCATAACAGAGAGACGAAATCGAATACACAGAGATTTATAACTCTGAAAATCCTCCACCGAATCACGCAAGAACTGATAGGTAGGGGTTTTTGGGCGTCCGGAACGCAATGGGACAGACGGTTTTGAAAACCGTGGTCTCAATCACTGGGTCCAACACACGGACTGAAAAACGTTTTTGAAAACAGAGCTATCTGTAAACTCCACCGGAGTGCGAATGATGAGCAACATAGAAGTTTTAGGACCTCCTAAGTCCACCGGAACTGACAGATCTGCAAATGGTTGCTCCAAACTTGAGTTCCAACACCCGGGCAAAAAACGCAGGAACTGACACAGTGAGTCAGAAATCCAATGAAATGATCCCAGATTCAAGATGAAGGTGTTTCCAAGCTCCTGAAGTAATGCGGACACCAAAAGCAAGCAATAGTTGCCTCTACAAGTCAATACGGAGTCTCTGTCATCGAACGAAACAGGAAAAAGCTCAAAAAACGACTTTTTCTTTGAAAGCTCTTAACAGGCTCTCAAAACCACTTCGCAAAGCCAAAGTGACTTTTCCAAAGGTTCCTCCAAGATCTCTGCACACTCGGATGCAAGTAAAGTCACCCACAAAGCTTCTCCTTCCTCCCACAGAGCTACTGAGCTTCAAGCATTCACGCACGCTCAGCTAGATCACTCGGGCTCTGATACCAGTTGAGAGTGCTCTCAACGGAAGCAAGAACGGAAGAAGGAGAGAGAGAGACAAAGAGCCACACAAGTTTTGGTGGGTGTAGAACCACCCTAATCTTCTTTTTCATTCATTTATATATGTGTTTGAGTATTGTACATAACTGGGGTTAAGGCACAGTGACCTTTAACCCCCACATTATAGGTTTCTTTGCGATACCAATTGAGCAGATGCTTTGCACATCGATGCTCTAATTCTCATGAAGTACAAGTTTACAAGCACATGATGTTAAGAACACTTACGTGAGAAGATGTTCGCATGACATTCGGGAAAAACCTGTTCTTCTCCATGGAGAGGTTGATAACCCACAAAGGTGTCCATGTCCGTTTGAGTTGCTGCAGCAGGAACTGCAATGTAACCCTCATATGTGATCATGTCGGGGAAGGAGAAAACCAAAAGTAGACCAAAAGCAACCTGCAAGACAGCATCTATGAATTATAACCATGGTAAGCGTAAGATAAACAAGAGAATCCAACCGCAGTCTTTGCCAGTCTTTGATGCAATGAGCTCACTCGTAAGTAAGAACACAACATCTTACTTTCTTTAACTAAATGCTGTCGGCATTGCTCTTTTGTACATTCCAATGAATTAAACACAACAGTTTAAGAACAAAACCAAGTATACCTTATATTAGTGAGCTATGAGTGCTTGTGACCATTGCCTTACATGTCTAGAGTTAGAAAATGCAATAAAGCCAACAAGCCTACAAGTTTAATCACCCTCATCAACTTCAAACCTGTCACTATTCCAAGCTATGATCCCTTGGACGTAAGGAAAACCCCACGCATAAATATCCTAGTTTTCTATCGATGTTGCAGTGCTTGCATCTAAAGAACCAGTTCTCCTCTACCATCATAAATAAGTAGTTTTGAAAGCATAAAGGTGATTGGCATATACTCAGACCATACATTAGGTTTCCAAGGATCATGAAGTTTATTAACAATCAAGATACCTTTACTATAATCCATAATGGAATGTTGTTGGAGCTGAGCATGATCAGTCTGTCCCAGTCCCTCCCTCCTCCTCTATAATCTATAGAAGCCAGCCAGTGCTACCTCATTCCAATGGTTTGTCTCCCCACATCGAATAGTAGACTGAGATATCTACGCCCGAGGTTGGGTCCCTACTACATCTCGTCCCTTGCTACCCCTAGCTCGGATCACCAGAGAAAAAGTCAGTGATTGTCTTGTAGCTGGGCTCCGACGGTCCCTCTTGTGCTCTCTTATGCGCTTGATCAGCTGATCTCTATGTCGTTGGGTCTCAAGGCCAAGCATTGCTGATCAGCATGAGCCATGAAAACTCTGAGAGGGCCTAAAACACTCCTAAATAGACAATGGTTGTTAGAAATATTAATCTCAAACGTAGTAACCAATGAAATAAGGGGCTAGGGGCACTTTCTCCCTTTGTAAGGATTTTCCTCCCTAAGATCAGTTAGAGGTTGAGTTTGTGGGTAATCACCATACATGTTGTGGGTGCATCCTAGGGTTTTGTCTCTATGACTATCCTTGTGTACTCTTTAATTCTTGTTGTTGCAATCTCATTTCAGCTTCGTGTTCTCTTGGTCTCTTTCTTCCATTTCCAACATTTGCTATCAGAGGCTCTTGCTCCCTAGCACCCCCCCACACCAGTAGACCATTTCAGTTGCAAAAACCTCGACTTTTGTCATGAAGAAAGTTTGCAAACAGTTCGTTTTTGCTGTCAGCTGACACATTTTTCACCTCAAGTGAGCTTGTACAGCTGCCCTCTTTATAGGCAATTGCTTCTGCCACTTTTTCACCTCAAGTGAGCTTGTGCAGCTGCCCTCTTTATAGGCGAGTGCTTCTGGATCAAAATCATCATTACTACATCCACATTCTTTGTTGGTCAATTGATTGTTGCACCTGTTTGGAGCCATTTTGCTGCCCACAGCAGGTGCCTTCTAGTGACCTGCTGTCCAGCCCAGTCGCAGCCTTTTGGAGCAGTGTTCTCAGCAGGCAACTTCAGGTTTGATGATTCAGAGATGTTTTATCAGTCTTTGCACAGTAAAACTGTTTTTTGACAGTTTCTCACCTCCTGTATAGCTTCGACAGCAGGGTGACTCTTCCTGGACAAGATTTGGTTGCTGTTTTGACAGTTTCAGAACTACATCAGGATCAAGTTCACGGATCTTGTTGTTGTAGTATGGGTTGTGATAAACACATGATACTTGGTGCTCTATATGGTTTGGCTGGTTGCCAGCTTCAGAGAGGGATAGTTGGATGTATCTGTTGTGTGCTTCTGGGTGCCTTATTGTCCATGGCGGGCTGTGATGGATATGGAAGTTTGTCACACTATCTTCTATCACTGGGACCACAGGACACATCTGTTTTCCACACGTAGCACATGTTTCGAGTGTTTTTTTCCTGTAACTAGCTGGTCGACTCATTTGGCGACTGTTTTCAAGCTTTTGGAGCTGTCTATTTTGACCCTGTTTCAAGCAGTGTTGTGAAGGACAGCTTGTTTAAGCACTCCCAAGTGCATACACAACCATATAATTCTGCAATTTGCTCTTTGGTTCAAAACAGAGGTGAATTTCAGTCATTTGACGCTCTACCCACCAAGGTTTGACTTGTTAGAATTTAGGCCACCTCATGAGTGAGGGCTTCTATGTGTGTGTGCCCAGTATGTGGGGCCTGTTCCAAGCTGTATCTGGGGCTGTATTTAAGGCTATTTACCCAGGTCTTGGGGCCAGCTAACCAAGCCACCAAGTTTACCTAAGCCTGGTTGGGCCAGTAGGCTGACCAAGGTCAGGTCTGCAGACCTGACTTGGAACGGTTAACTGTCCCTGGTTGGCCACATAGCAGCCCCAAGGTCGGCCACTTGGCAGCTTATTTATAGGGCCTTTCCTCCCAATTGGAGGTGTTCCATTCCACACACACACACACACAAAGTTTGTGCACAGCTTTCAATGCTGTAACAAGTGCTTCTTGCCTCATATCCAAGTCGCACTCTTTCTCTCTCTCTTGCTGTTTTATGCGTTTACATGTGCAATGTTTGGCATGTATCAGAGCAGCTATGTTTACGCCTTTCGGAGCTCGGACCTAGAGAAGCTACTAGTGCAGGCGTCCAGAGCAAGGTAGTTTGCATCGTGCACGGATAAAACCACTGCCTGTGTCTTGAACAAGATCGTGTAAGATCCAACTGGGGCTAACAGAGTTAGCTGCTGGAAGAGGTCAATTTTTCGGGACCGCACGAGCTATTGGAGGCAATCAAGAAAGCTTGGGGCTGAAGACCTGCCTGAGAGAGGCTGAAGTAAGGCGTGGACAGCAAGAGGACAAGCCTTTCCTCCTTTCCCTACCTCCTCTTCTTCTTTTCCAGCCTCTTTCTTTCCCCAGTTCTCTACCTCTTCTTCTTCTTTCCCACCCACCCTCCCTGTCAATGGGGCTTTTCGTTTGACTTTCCGAATCAATGTGAGTGCTTGGAGTGGGACCGTGGGACTTCCATGCATGAACAAGGAGGACAAACTCAACGAAACCAATTATGCCCATTGGAAGCTATCTGGTTCATTCACAAGGGTCTCTAGGATATCATTCAAGGGTACACGAGAAAGCCCGAATGTCCAAAGAACTCGATCCGTTGGGACACTGATAGTGAGGAAGCTTTCCTTGAGGAACTACACGATTGGGAGGACCATGACTCCAAGGCACACTCGGCGTAGATTCGGACAATTACGAAGGAGGTCTCCCCAGTAGTGCAAACCCTGCTAGTGCCTCCGAAGTGTGGCCTAAGGTGGAGGATACTATGCTCCGGATTCCTCTATGCGTAGGGTCAAGTCTACGGTCTTGAATTTCCTATAGGTAGCTTAACACAGCGGGTAAGCTCCGGGTCACTCTAGGTGGTGTTGAAGCACTTTCAACAGTGCAGAAGAAAGGACGGAGCTGGTGCTATGCTTGTGGAAAGAAAGGTCAACTGGCCAAAGATTGCTGGTCAAAGAACAAGGCAAATGAAAAGAGAAGGACCAGACTAATGACAAGTCTAATGATCCTAGGGCTCTGAATACTCAGATGGTTCCTAGCCAAAGGCTCAAGAGACAAAGCTATGAACTAGATGTGTTCACAAGTTCATTGCTCATAAGTAGCAAAAATTATGGACAGGATGTGTTCAAGTTCCTTGTTCGGGGTTCTTGGACTTGATGCGTTCACCTGAGGATCTTGGGCATGATATGTTACACAACTCAATATTCTTCACTTGGAATTCCATGTACACTCGTATGAAAAATCACAGCTCAAAAGATCTCTTTGCTATTCAAGGTGGCATTATGTTTCAAGGATCTAGGCTATCTGGTGCTCTCTCCGAGGTGAATGCAGTATTTGAGGTGCAAGAGGGTCCAATGTTGCATCTTCATCAGCTTTCTTCTTCGGACTTTGTGCTCACTATGGGCTGCAAACAAGGTGTAAGAATTTAGGGCATCTATGTGGGTGTGCCCACCCTAAAAAGGAGTATTGTTTTCTATGTATTTGGGGCCTGTTTCAAGCTCTATCTAAGAGCTGATTTTCGGCTAACCCAGGGAAGGATAGCTAACCACGCCACCAAGTTGACCTAACCCTGATCGGGCCAGTCGGCTGACCAAGGTCGGGTCAACCAACTTAACTTGGGTCAGGTCAACTGACCTGACCAGGGTCGGTTGACTCCCCTGAGTTAGCCACATGGCAACCCCTCGGTCAGCTACTAGGCAGCCTATTTATAAAGCCCTTCCTCCCAATTAAACGTGTTCCATTCCACACACACACACACACACACACAGATTTTGTGCACAATTTTCCATGCTATGACAAGAGCTTCTTGCCTGAAATCCGAGTCGACTCTTCCTCTCTCTATCTTGCTGTCTCGTGTTTTATGCTTCCACATGTGCAACGTTTGACGTGATTGAGGCATAGAATGTGCTTTGATCATTGCAATTTTTAGTTTTGTTTGTACTGTTTTCAGAGGCATTTTGCTGCCCATTTTTTAGTACATAAAGTTGTCAGTGGGTATATGCTTTGTTCAGCCCGTCATTGACTAGTTTGGGCAGAGATTTTGAGTGTGCTTTTGCTTATGCAAGGTGTTCACAATACATGAACTTGACAGAGTTTGTCGCCCTTTGTGCATTCGTTTGGAATGGCTCACAATCTGAATGATATTTTTGACATGCTTGCCCCGGAGGATAAGTTGGATGGCACCAAGTATTCTCTCTTGAGTTTTATGGTCAGAAATCTTTTGGTTGCCAAGGGACTTTGGGACTATGGCATAGGCCATCCCGGTCTTATTGCGCCAGGCACTCCTATGCGGCAGTGGCAGAGGACATGGGCAACAAGCACAAGCGCAAGCCGTTGTAGGTGTCACTCCTAAGCAGAGAAGATGGGACAACGTGATGCGCAAGCCTTATCTTTGATCTCACTTTCAATGAAGAGGTTTATTATACCTCATATTCCATTCTACCGAACTTCGAAGCGTGCCTCGCACTCAACTTATCTATGAGGGAAATCGAAAGCCTCTCACTTTTCAGGAGTTAGGGGGACTCTTGTTGTAGGAGGAACATGCAAGAAGAAATATGTCAACCAATACATGTAGTGGAAGCAAGCTTTTGCTCCTGCAACAAAAGAAAGGAAAATGTCATTATTACAAGAAGCCAAGTCATCACATCAGTGAATTCCCTAAGAGAATTGCAAAGAAGAAAAGAAAAGACTTCGGTATGGTTGTTTCAAGCTCAAACACTAATGCAGGAAAAGATGATGCTTCCGCTAATCTTGTAGAGCATGATTGGGCTTTTTTCACTTGCAGCTATTATGCCTCTTGGGAGTCACGCACACTCAATGTGAATGAAACGACAGACACGTGGTATTTTGATAGTGGTGCATCCAAACACATCACACCCAGAAAAGACTTGTTTAACATGCTGCCATGTACACCTGTTGGAAGGCCTCATGTGCCAACAATTCTTCTTATTCTATTAGAGGGATCAGAAAGATTTGCTCATAGCCGTTGATGGCTTGGATCTCCGTGTCTTGTATGCCTTGTATGTCCCAGGATTGAGAAGAATCTACTTCCAGTGTCCTCTTTCACTAGAAGAGGATTTCATGTCATCTTTGAAGATGACGGATGCGTCAATTTTACGAGCAAAAACCTATGAGCACATTTATCCGAGCGTGTTTTTCAAGAGATTTTTAAAAATGTTTTTCTTTAGGAAACATGGTTTTTACACTTTTATTTTCACTAGAACTAGATCCCTTTACCATAAAAATATACAGACTAGTCACTCATTCATTTTTACACAACATAATTTTCTTATTTAGAGACATCCCTTTGTACCCTTGTTATTACCTTAAAAAAGTGTTGATTCCTTTAAGAAACATTCCTCATAATCACTCTCAATGTAGTAATACTATGCATATATAATTACTTATTAACACATTTATATCATATGGCAATATCTTTTTAGTGTTTTTATAGCATATTTATGGACATGTTTCTAAAGAAGTTTAAATTACTATAAATAAGTATTAACTTAGGCTTATATATCACTCTCATAAAATACATGTAATATTTAATACTATATATGAAAGATTTTCCAAAATATAACTCCATAGATGTGCTCAAATGGGGTGTTCCGATCAATTTGAGTGGTTGAATGACTATATTTGGACATTGGATATGAAAGTTATGTCACTTTTAAAAGTGTTGTCCTTGGGAGACTTGCTTCAAAGGGGTTTCGCTGGCGAAACTACCTGGATGGCTTGCTTCAATGAGTTTTCTTTGAAGAAACTCTTTCATGAAGATAGGTTGAGAGAGGGTTTTCAATGTCACCTCCTATTAAGTAAAAGTTGTAAGAAGGATCATAAGGGAATTTTCATAGAGAAGTCTCTACATGTGGGTTTCTTCAAAAGCCATCCCATTATGCTCTCACCATTCCTACAGATTCACCTAAAGATTTTTGTATAAAATAGGCATTTCTATAATACTTTGCATATTTCTAAGTGAAACTATGTTTTCTTCTGATCGATTTTTGCCATATTTATGCATAGTTGGAAGCTTTTTTTTTCTTCAAAAGCCATCCCATTATGCTCTCACCATTCCTACAGATTCACCTAAAGAGTTTTGTATAAAATAGGCATTTCTATAATACTTTGCATGTGGGTTTCTTCAAAAGCCATCCCATTATGCTCTCACCATTCCTACAGATTCACCTAAAGATTTTTGTATAAAATAGGCATTTCTATAATACTTTGCATATTTCTAAGTGAAACTATGTTTTCTTCTGATCGATTTTTGCCATATTTATGCATAGTTGGAAGCTTTTTTTTTCCTTCGCTCGGACGCTCGGAAGATTTCGCTCAGAAAATGCTCGTCCTCGAAGATGACAGGTATATGGCTCGTAACAGAGAGAGTGATTATGCTTTGGTATTGACAGGCACACTTTGTCACGGTTTATTCTACCTTGATGCATATGACAAGAGAGCACAATCAGCATATGCAGCTTCTACATCTACCTCTACCATGCAAGATGTAGAAGTGTGGTATGCCAGGTTTGGGCATGTGAGCTTTGGCAGTCTTATATTATTGTGAAATTTCAAATGGTAGATGCCTTACCTCATTTGGAAGCCTCTCCTAAGCACATATGTGAGGACTGTATTTTGGATAAAATGAATGGTGCAGTCCGGAGCCGCCAAGAAATTACAGCTCGTTCATAGTGATGTTGGTGGTCCGATGCGAACATTATCTCTTGGAGGTCATTTCTACATTGTTACTTTCATAGATGAAATTACAAGATTCACTTGGGTGTTCCTTCCATACAAAAATCAGAAGTCTTCACTATGTTTAAGCACTTTATTGCCTTGGTGGAGAATCAATCTGAATGCAGGATACAGTTTCCAAGGCATCAGCAAACTTCTTGGCTAAGAAAGGCATTGTACATCAATGCACGGTTCGATATACTCCTCAACCTAATGAAAAGCGGAAGAACATGTCGCTCGTGGAGATGGGGACATGCATGCTTAAGGCCAAAATACTATTGCATAAGTTTTAAATGGAAGCAGCCATGTACTCCAATCATGTTTTGAATAGATGTCCACACCACAGCACTTAAGGTAATGGCACCATAGCAAGCTTGGTATGACAGAAAAACTGAAATGGGTTATTTCTGTACATTTGAATGTGTAGCCTATGCACATGTGCCTTAGGAATTGAAGGGAAGCTTGATGATAAGGCTGAGAATTGCATATATGTGGGCTCCAATAGTGAGAGCAAGGGCTACACACTTTACAATCTTGTGTCCAAGAAGGTATTTACAAGTAGAAATGTCATTTTTGCTGAGAATTCGGCTCTACCCCTTGCTGTTTTTGACCAAAATGAAGGTTCATCCGATTTTTTTAACAGGGTGCTACCCATTGCTTTTGATGCTACCGCTGAGATGCCTATCAAAAAAGCAGAATTTGCAGTAGGGTTGTTAAGTGGTTGATGCCTCAGCTCAGCCTAGGGCTGGTCCTATCACTCAGCAAGAAATTGAGGATGCAATGGCACAAGAAAGTACAGCAATGCAAGAAGCAAGGAAAGTCCTCGTAAGCTGCTCCGTAGTCTCCAAGAGAGCAAGCTCTTTGCAACTCTTCCAAGCCACACACGTAGTGACACCAGAGATGCTAAGGATGCCCATTGTTGTCCCTCAGCTTGGGCCAGTAAGCTACTTGAGATGAATCAGCCTGATTGCCTTTATGATGCATGTGACAATGTGCATTGGATGCAGGCTATGCAAGTGGAGATAGACTCCATTCCAAAAAAATCACATTTGGAAGTTGGTGGACTTGCCTATGGGCAAGAAAAGAAATTGGTACTACGTAATGGATCCATAGACAAGTACAATGCCCGTCTTATTGCAAAGCGCTATTCGTAGAGGAAAGGCATAGATTATGATGAGGCCTTTGTTCCCACTCCTCGTATAACTACTATCACGTGTGTGGTTAGAATAGCTACATTTTATGGATGGCATATACATCAATTGGACATTAAAACTGCAGTCTTGAATGGGACCTCTTGGAGGAGGTTTGTATCTCTCAATCCATTGGTTTTGTGGTAGCAGCCTCCTAAAGCCTCGTATGCAAAAATTGTTGGCTTTTTAACCAGCCAAGGAATGCAAAGTAGTCCAAATCAGAGCACCCTCTATGTCAAGAAATAAGGGGGTGATTTGCTCATTAATGTTTTATACATGGATGACATGCTACTCACCAGTACAAATGCCGCAAAAATTGCAGATTTCAAGGCTAAATTGCATCGGACATTTGATATGTCTGATATGGGGCTGCTAGATTATTACTTGGGCATTCAATTTGTGCAAGATGACAAAGGCATTGGTTTGTTGCAATCCAAGTACATTGGGAAACTGCTTGAACGGTTCAGATTTCTGAATTGTAAGCCCAGTATTTTGTTGCTGCTGCTCATCCCCCGCCTCCCTCCCTTGCTGCCCCCTCCCTCAGCCTCTCTGCCTCTCCCTTGCTGTCCGCCCCCTCTACAACCCTCTCCCTAGCCTCTCCCTACCCTCGGCCTGCTGCTTCTCCCTCCCTGGCCTCTCCCTGCTGTCCCGCCCCCCCCTTGCATTCTCCCTCCCCTCAGCTGACCACAGGTCCGCCCACCCTGTGGCTGTTCCGCCACCTTCCTCGCACTCTCCTCCCCCCCCCCCCCCGGCTGCTTGCAGGCCCGCCCCCCTTATGGCTGTTCCGCCCCCTCCCTTGCTCCCTACTCCCTGTCATTATCTGCCCCGCCCCCTTCCCTAGCTTCCCTGCCCCCCCTTCCTAGCTTTCCCAGCCCCCTCCCTATCTTCTTCCTCCCCGGCCCCCTCCCTAGCTGTCCTGCCTCCCCCCCCCCCCAACACCTCTCTCCTCCCCCCTCACTCTCTCAGTCTCCTCTCCCCCCAATCACCCCTTCCCCCTCAGCCATCCCTTCTGTCAGCCCACGTCCTTCCCCTCAACCTGCCAACACTCGGACTCTTGGCCCTTTATCCAAGTTGATAGAGACAAAGGGGCTTCCTTTCCTTCTTCTTCCTCGAGTGCGGGGAGGTTCAAAGGACCTCTTTTTCTATCCCGTCTTTGAGCATAGCGCTCGCAGCCTCCGATGAATCAAAAACAACCTAGAAGAAACCTCGCCCTAATAAGTGAACATCTTTGAGTCGAGGGGTGAGATCTAAAGGTAGCACCACAAGCATCCAGTCTCTGGCTTGTGATCTGAAAGGGTGAGACCCGTAAATGCGTGCGATTAACGTGGTAGAACTTTCAAGCTCTACATCTTTCTTGGGCTGCTGCAACTCGTCTTTTGAAAATGTAACTGCTTTATCCGTCGCGCCTTCTTCATGACTTGGGGTTCAGTTGCTTGGCTCTCTCTTTCGGGGCCTCAGGTCTTCTATGAGAAATATGACTCCCCTTGGATTTTATCGATTCGATGCCACTTAGTCAAGCCATGCTCTTTGGATGATTTTCCCACCTCACCTTTAGAGCTGTGCATGCCTGTGCAGACTCTTCTTGGGAGATACTGGTAGTATTGCAGTGTGGCATATTTGGAGATGCACATACACAGAGGCATTGGATGGATCCCAGGTCCACCCTTCACATACTTTGGCCAATATATAGACAGACACTATCCATACACCCATCTGGGAGAGCATGCAGGGGTCCTCCCAGGCAGCTTCTGCTAGGAGGGCTGCGTTCATAAGAGAATGGAGGGGCTCCCCCTTCTTCTCTAAGACTACTACAGGTTGAGATGGCACTTTAAGCCTCAACCTTGGTTGTTTTGTACCTGTTTCTAAGTGTTTTTCCTCATGCATTGCATGATGTATTTCCGCTTTGAGCTTGGGAAAACAAAGAATTGCAAGCCTATCTCAACTCCTATGGAGCCAGAGCTTAAGTTGTCCATGCATGATGACAGTGAACCATTTTGATGGCACCATTTGCAGCCAAGCTATGGGATGCCTCTATTCCACACTAAGAAGAGGGAATAGATTATCCACTACGCAACTATCGAGGCTTGTTTCTACCATTGCAGCTTAAAATTGTTGGAGCAGAAAGGCAACCCCATTGAGCCTCAGCAAGTCAATCCAGATCAGATCACATTACAAAGGATACCTACTCCATGTTATATGAGGAGCTCATATGGCTCTAGCTCGCACCACTCAATTCCACCTATAGGCTAGTATTGGTGCAGCTCCACGTTTAGAGGAGGACCCTGAGAAGTATGAGGATTCAGCCAATGGTATGACAATGAGGATGCTGACGAGGAGGATGTTCAAGACTTGGAGGATTAGAGTCTACTATCTACACATAGCTAGTAGGTTAGACTATATGTTTATTTTCTTATGATGTTTTTTTAGAAATTAGTAGTGAACTTTTAGTATGTACTATGACTCCTGAGTCACAACTCTTGAATCTCGAATATTGATGGTGGTGATGTTTTTCTTTTTATTGAATGACTCATGGCTGTGTATTTTGTGCTAATAGTACCATAATTATTGTGAATTTCTATGAAATTTGAACGGCTATTGAATGGTGTCTTGGTGCTAGCTTGCAATCGACTTTAAACTTTACATGTGTGCACATTATGTGCTGGAAAAATATATGTTTTTTCAGATTTCTGTTTGAAACCTTATTGAAACATTTCCCAAAATATGAAACTTCTAA
This sequence comes from Dipteris shenzhenensis, assembly GCF_047967505.1. NCBI lineage: Eukaryota > Viridiplantae > Streptophyta > Polypodiopsida > Gleicheniales > Dipteridaceae > Dipteris > Dipteris shenzhenensis. Next base: position 38,382,153 of record NC_141621.1, read on the forward strand.
ATAATTTGAAACCCATTTCAAATCAGCCGTTTTTTAAACGCCTGGTAACTATGAAAATTGGCAACCATTTTTTACCCAATAGTGCTCGTGATCTCCTTAATCCACCTTGTCACGAACCCTTCTTCAAAGTTCAGACCCTCTCATAGAGGGCCATCATTGCCCAAATGATCTCCTGACTGCACCCCATATATTGCAAGCATTTGATTAGGCGAGTTCTCAGTAATGAGTTAAAAGCCTTGTGGAAATCCACAAAGCGCAAGATGGGCCCAAAAGCATGCCTCCCTAGAGCTCTACAAATTGGCTCACCTATGTGTCGAGCATTGATGCATAGATCTTTGACATGACATGCTCAATCATAATGGTCCTCTAGTTTTCCATGCTCATGGGATCCCCTACCTTGTGAATGTTGTTAAGGGTCCATGTGTGGGGGCATCCGTGCAAATTGCTTCATCAAAAAGACTTGCCAAGATCAAGGCCATAGTACTTAGTCCATACACAATGTATTCAATACATAGTTCCCTCATAATCTTTTGCTCGGCCATTACATAGCTTCATATCTGTGTGATTGATGACACCAGTGGTGAACAATGTGCAAGAGGTGGGGCGGGGTAGCTGTGAGAGGTCAGGTGATGGCTGGTGGGGAATGTGTATAGTGTGCGTGCATAAGAGTGCGAGAGTGTGGTGTCTGTGAGAGGAGAGAGGGCCCATCACTAAAGAAAATTTCACTAGAAGTCCTTGGAGTTGTTACTAAATAGAATATTTATCAAATCCTCATTCTGGAGAAACCAAAGCCTGCTTCTTCCTCTAGACCAGGCGACAATACTCACATATTGTCTTTGCCTTACTGGGACGGTGATCCTTAGTCTTTAATCTAAATTTGACAACTCAAAAAATTACACTCATCATCGCACCAGCTATTGCAAGGTACTGAGCCAATGGGCACTGGACAAGTGGAACGAGTGGTGTTACAAAAGTGGTTGGAGCGCCCAAGAGCGGAATGTCTTTGAGCCCTGTAAGCAAAGTGGAAAGATGTGCAAAGTACTCAGGGAAGAGGCTGTGATCCAAGTGGATGTCATGATATGTAGTGTGTGTTGACGGTGTTGTGATATGCATCATGTGGTGAGGGATGGATATACTAAAGAAAAGGTAGGCATGGTCAGCTCCTGATGGTGGTGGGGAGACAAAGAAGTTCGTGATATGCAAGGAAAAGGGAAGGGAACCCATGAGGTAGTCAACTATGCTCGAGCCCCAGTGTAGAAAGCAAGTGAAACCACCCGAGAGGACCTTCGGTCTAGACCATTGTAAAAGACAAGGTCATGTATCTTGCCCATGTTGAAGAAACCATGCCTATAAGATGAGACCGAGGCTCGTGTGTCTAAGAATGCTCGAGAAATCCCTACCTCATCTAGGTCAATATGTGGCAATAAAACAAAGTCATCACGGAAATCAAGAAGTGATACCCGATGCATACCCGTGCTCGCATTGAAGTCCTTGTTGCTTTCTCGTGGATCAAGAATTCCATGGTGTCCAAATGTAGGGTTGCGTATGATGAAGTCTTAGCCTCCTCATATAGATCTCTAGCGAAGTGTGAGGTCTCACCAGAGAGGCAGCATATTGTGATGAATGCAAGGGTATCAGATCCAAACCCAAAGAAGTCTAGAATATGTATCACGCCTTTTAACAAAGATCATCCAAGGAAGAGATGATCTATGTAGTACTTCCACTGACTATAAGCAAAGGGCACTCTAGGCTCTGATGGGTCTCTGTGCAGTAAGCCATATCTCGTCCTGTGTATGATTTCGAGAAATTCCCTGCCTCTGACCATAAGGTACCATTACGATTCCAAACATTGCAGGTCTGGGCCTTGGTACTCGAGTCTCATAGACCTCATCCCCCTATATAGAGGGACCACCAGATGCCTGTGTGGAGGTACGAGGGATCCCCCTAACTTTGATGTTGAGAGACTTACTAGGTGGCCGAAACGGTGGCCTTCGTAGGCTCCTGTTTCGCAATGTCCACCCATCTAGAGGCCTCCAAGATGGCTAGCTCCATGGTAGCTAGCTGTGTTTCCACTGCCAGCCCGCTGCTTGGGACTATCGCTAAGGTAGCAAGCTCCTTACGGAGTTGTAGTACCTCTTGCTCGAGGCTATGGATAAAACGATCCTGCTCCATCTCTCATGCACGTATGCAAGGAACCTCCATGATTGAGCGGCTCCCAGGCGAATCTAGTGTAGCTGATGTGGTTGATATGACTGGTATGAGTATGATATGAAGGGGGACTAAGTGGAATAGGTAATAGAGGCATAGGGGGGGCCAGGTTCATGAAACTCCTAAAACAGATTGCACAAGGAGATGAACCTTCACACTCGGCCGTGACGACAGATTGAGAGGGGTATGGGGACATTTGGGAGATGGCAGAGGAGGTAGGGTGGAGGTCCGGACTACAAGGGCATGTCAAGGCCGGTGCCCATGCCGACATCAATGCCATGTTGGAGCTGAAATTGGTCCCAATGATGATGAAGATAATGCCACGGATGATGATATGATGATGATGATGATGCTGAAGCTAATGCTGAGGCCAAGGTTATTTCCTTCTACACGGCCATGATGTCTATCTGAATACTGCAGCCATTGCAACGGTTGTTGATGTCATCGACCTTAAACTAACTTTGGGAGTTGCTGGATTTTCGGCTATAATTCTCTCTTTTCTCCTTTTTCTCCTTTTGCCATATCGTTATGCTGTATTTTTCTATCCTTTTTGTTGAGTTATGAGGGGGAGAGGGGCTCGGTGCCCTTCCTTCCCATCATCGCTACAAGAGCATGATCGCAGAGGATTTTTCAAGCACAGAGAGAGAGAGAGAGAGAGAGAGAGAGATTTATTAACGAGTATACAAAGGCCAAAAACGCAAACATTAATCAACATGAGAGTACACCTCCCCTGGGGGGCCTAGAGGTTTCTATCACACCTCCAAGAAAACTACTAATAAATAAACATGTGAAACAAACAGAAACCCCATGTCCGAAGAGTACTCCTATTGTGTCTTGTCCTATCATGTGTCGGTCATAAGGACTCTGAGCTCCACATGGCGCAACTAGGGTCCCATTGAGAATCCAGTTGTTAGAGGTCAACATCTCCTGATGTCACCTAGAGAGAGGGCCTTGCTTGTGGGTGTGCCCGCCCAATGAGTGAGGATAGCGTAGAGAGTGAGGGCCTGTGTTGTAAGTGTGCCCGCCCCTCGTGAGAGTAGGTTAGAGTGGCTGTCCAGGGCCTCTTGCACATTGCCACAGAGGCCATAGAGGTTCCCAGGGGGGGTGTGGAGGAGTGTGGCCAGTTCTACCCTGAGGGGCTGCATGGATGTGCCCCTTGTTAACTTCAGCTTGAGAGTGAGTACAAGGGAAGCTAGGAAGGATCTTGAGAGCATGAGAGGAAGCATGAGCAAGAGAAGCTAATCTACGTGCATGGAAGAGAGAACGTAGAGACCACAAAGTGAAGACTTGGACTAACAAAGGATTAGGTTCCTTGTATTTCAGCCTTAAGAAAGACTCTTTTGGGCTCCTTCAAAATAGAGCCAAGAGTTCCACCAAGTGAGATAAGGCACCCACTTGGTTGTACAATACCCATACACTTGTTTTTATCCAAAACCACGAGTACAAGCAACAAGTTCCATGTGAGCCTCTCCATAGACAATGTATTACAAGAGATTTTCATTGGATGGTGATTGTGTTATCATATTGCTCTCTTCCTTTTTAGTGTTGCATTCACAGGATAAATGTGTGGGATGGTCACCTCCCCATCTGTAAGCCCCCATATGAGGAGTGCATGGGGGGGTTGAACCTAGGCAGAAAAGATAAGGGAGGGGGCTGCCACATGGGCAGCACCTCACAGGGAAAGGACAGCCATAAGGGGCTGTGACACGACCCCGCAAGATCTGACCCTATCACTGACCTAGAATCTCGTCCTCAATACAACCAGAATCATAGAGCAGGTGCCTCGATCCTCCCGACCACCCCCGAGCACGTGGGCTACAGCTCGACTCATCCATAGAGGCCCGTATCTAACCCAGGCGTCCCATACCACCTGAGCCCGTCCAGAGGACCTTCGATACACCACCTATGATCCACCATGTAGATGGCCAGAGTCCCGGCCTGCAAGCCCCATCCATCAGTTGAGGAGCGCTCAACTGATCTACACAATAGCACTGGCCCTCCCTCTATATAGAAGGAAACCCGCTATAGATAGCACAATGCTATGAATAGCTCCCTCCATATAAAGCAAGCACTATATACGAATCAATCTCTATATATAGCGATCTCGGCTAAAAATAGCCATCCAACCCTATGCTATCCTGTAACCCACGTTCACCTGCTATCCAACCCTAGGTACACCATGCACATGGCATACTCCCCTTCCTCTAAGAACTCACTCCTGAGTTCACCAGAAAGCCCGAAAACTCTCTGTGAAGATGAGTCAATGCCAATAACTATACTCTGACTATCAGTTTGAGTGTGCTATACTTTCCATGAGATTCCAATCAAAGAGAATCTAAGGCCAAAGCCACAATCTTTGATAACCAACCCAAGGAAAGTAAATCCCGTACCTGAATGTAAATGATTCTATCAACCTGAACTATTGAGTATCCTTGTGCAACTACTATCATAAGTTTGGATACTATGAAAGAGATTGCCGCAAGAAGCAGTATGACCAAGGTGGTCAATCCAGCAGTCCAATCATAGGATCATCCAGTTCTTATGACCTCTTATCTAGGAACATTAAGTTCCAAACAAGGCACTGACATACCATCATCAGAAGAGATGCGGAAACCCTCCCTGAGATTGAGTCTAGACTATGGAGCTCCAGGGTTGAACCCAAAAAATACATGGCTTCTCTCAGGGTAAAGAATCTTAGTCAGCCCTCGTTTTTTTTTTTTTTAATAATAAATCTAATCAGGTTGCCCCCAATTCAATTCAGCCTACTTGTACTTCACCCTAGAGGTCCTTGGGCATTATTTCACATTGGATTATACCACCACATCAGAGAATCTTTAATGTAACATACCTTAGTGTCCCATACCACCAAAGTATACTACAAATAAAAAACTCAGTGGACAATATGAGTGAATTAGGTAGCCAATCCCTCTTCAACTCAGATGATCCCAGATTGAGTCCGTTCTCAATCCTTTTCTTAATGTGATTATATCACCCCTTGGTGTTACAATACCCCAACCAATAGGTCAAAGAAGAAAACCAGTAGGTAGCATCCCTAACAACTCTTGAATCCAGACTATCCATGACCTCGGGCTAAAAGAGTGAGAATCAGAATGACCCCGCCTTTGGACATGATTCAAAGAAGGTATCCAACAAGACTCATCCTGGTCTAATCAATAAGAACCTTGATATGTCCAAACGGTAACTCGAAGAAACGCCATAACTCACAATCACATCGAGATCAAAACTTCAAATAGAAACCAAACAGGAATCTACGCACCAAGATTCGAGAAAGGGAAATCCAATTGTCTTAGTTAAGTCCAGTTTAAGATGTAACAAAGTCTCAGGCATCCTCAATGTACCATATATCTAAAAAACTGCAAGATATATGGAACAAAAGTACACGTTATAAATCAAATTATAAATGCCACTTAGCTACAAATCAAATCCAAATTAACCAAATCCTGGTCAATTTAATAACAAGACATTCAGAACACAACTCATACAAAATTGGGGAGCTTCTTGAACCAAGAGTGGTTCAAAAGATCCAGTCGAGCAAAAAATAATTAGGTGTCGGTCGAAACTGAGGATTCAACTTCTTCATCGCTTCTCAATAACTTGGAAGCAGTACAAAGACTCTAAAACAAGCTGTCTACAGTTAGAACAGCATGAGCCTTCTTCAATATATTTCTGGTACTGAGGGGTTTTATAGTAGTGAAGAGCTGCCCAGAGTTCATCCATCAAGGAATCCATCTCTCGTAGCAGGTCATGAGGTCTACGAGGAATAATCTCAGATGTAGCCTCGCCCTCCATCTCAATAAAACAGTAATCCAACATAGGTGTTTCATTACTTTCGTGTCCTTCCATGGCTGGAAAATATCTCGCACGGGAGAGGGACTAGAAGATAAGCAGCTATGTCCAAACGCGTGCTCTTCACACTAACAAAAGGGAATCTGGTGTTGCGTGGAATCAAGGAAGAAGGCGAGTAGAGGACAGCAAGAAAGATGGCGGAATCTGATAGGCTGATCTCAGACGGAAAGAGGGTGAGAAATTCACCTTCATGCGCTGAAGTGCTGAAGTGAGAAAAAGAGAGAAATCCCGGGTATATAAATAGCCAGGAAGGGCCAGCAAAAAACAGTTTCGCTTTTGATAGATCTGGTCCCGCTTTTCTCCAGCTAGCTAAAAATAGCCAAAACGCGCTAGATTTAGAGCAAGTGCTTTCCTTGCTAGAGAAAAACAAAAAAGCAACTGCTTTTTAACCAAAAAACAGTCTCGCTTTTAATAGATCATGTCCCGCTTTTCTCCAGCCAGCCAAAAATAGCCAAAGCGCGCTAAAATCAGGCCATACACTCCTTCCCAGAGCCAAGCACCTGCCCCCAATCATATCGCCCCTGTCTTTGATGCCCAAATCTCCTAAACAAGCCGCTTTCCGGCTTATGAACGCCCTCTCTTTCCTCCTACTTCTCAACTGCAGCAAATCTAGGTCTCTAGGGTAGGAATCTCATCCTTGAGAACCTAGAGCAAATTCTTTCCCTAACCAGCCCACTCTCACGCGTCCCCACACAGCCAATCACATCAACAACCCAAGCGTGGGTAGTTATAGGTCAGAAACGATCCATCCTCATATCTCTTGCTGAAAGCATCTAGTCTTCTCATCGCCTACCCTTCTTAGGGAATCACGATTTCCAAACACGTAGCAACCGAGAGAGAGCACACAGCCTATGGACTTCTATTTCTTCCACAACTCTCCCAATCATGAGCGCACATCATCAGCCAACAATTCAGCCCATACATGAGCGGAAATTCAGATTTGCAAGAGCAATCTCAAAAAACGTACCTGGAAGACATCTTTTATGCATACCTTGCATTGAATTCAATCATGATAGGATGGCTTTGATACCAGATGACACGACCCCGCAGGATCTGACCCTATCACTAACCTAGAATCTCGTCCTCAATACAACCAAAATCATAGAGCAGGTGCCTCGATCCTCCCGACCACCCCCGAGCACATGGGCTACAGCTCGACTCATCCATAGGCCCGTATCTAACCCAGGCATCCCATACCACCTGAGCCCGTCCAGAGGACCTTCGATACACCACCTATGATCCGCCATGTAGATGGCCAGAGTCCCGGCCTGGGTCCAAGCCCCATCCATCAGTTGAGGAGCGCTCAACTGATCTACACAATAGCACTAGCCCTCCCTCTATATAGAAGGAAACCCGCTATAGATAGCACAATGCTATGAATAGCTCCCTCCATATCAAGCGAACACTATATATGAATCAATCTCTATATATAGCGATCTCGGCTAAAAATAGCCATCCAGCCTTATGCTATCCTGTAACCCACATTCATCTACTATCCAACCCTAGGTACACCATGCACATGACAGGCTGCCACATGAGCAGCACATGAGCTGTCATGTGGGCAGCACAGCAGCCTGGAAGAGGCGCTTCAAGGGCTGTCGGTATGGGCTGGAACAGGCCCCGAATAGAGGCATACAGGTGGCACTGACATCAGCAAGGGTGTGCAGGCCCGGGACAGGTGGCGCAACTGTACAGAGCAGGGTACAAGGCTGTACGGGGCTGGATGAGGCCTGTTGGAGCAGCAAAGGAGGCTGCCATGAGGCAGGGACCTGCCTTTATATAGGCTGGGCCCTTGCCTTGATTGGAGGGCCAAGGCCCTAGAAGAGTGGGCCCAAAAGGCTTTGTGAGCCCTAATGGGGCTGGACCAGCCACACACTAGTCGGCCAGTTTGGTGCAGGCTGGTCGGTTTTTGCCAGCCCCCTTGGGGCCTATAAAAGGAGAGGCATTTGGCCTCATAGGATATAACTTGGAGCAGCAGTTGGGGAGCAGACAGCGGCAGCAGCAAGCCCACCCTTGGACCTACACACAGGAGGAGAACGAGGCTGACATAGGGCTGCAGACTGAGCTCAAGGTGCTGCCCACCTAGGCTGGCTTCCGGACAGCAAGGTGGAAGGGATCTAAACAGAGAGTCTACATATGCTCGAGGTGGAGCACGCGGGCTCAAAGATCTTGAAGTGCCAGGCTTGTAATAGAAGGACCTTTTGGTATTGTATCCTGTCCTAGTTTCTGGACGGGACGGAAATATAAAGTGTCGCTTCTATATTTGTCTCTGAGCATTGTCTATTTACTAGCTTGCACATCTTTGCACATTAAGTTAAGAAGTTTGTGATTCCACACCCCACATCACACTGTGTGAGCTCCTGGGCATTACTATCCGTCTTCCGCTGTGCGTACCCTCTGTTGGGTCATTTCTAACAAAATGACCAAGTTCCCCACATTTGCTACGTCTCTTTTTCTTTGGGTCCTTGATATAACATCTTGACTCAGTATGACCTTTCTTTTTGCAGAAAGAGCATTTTAAGTCTTTGTCACAATCAAGGCTCCATTTGGAGTTGAAGTAGATGCCCCCGCAGCTTCTTTGCCTCTCTTTTCTTCGTCAAGTAGTGAATATATTACATTTTCCAATGATGGATTAGGAACATTTTTTAATGTTGTTACCAAGGTTGGATAAACTTTTGAAACAACCTTGAGCAACACAACAATGGCATCCTCTTCATCAACTTTGGCATTAATTGAAGAGAGTTGTACCATCAAACCTTTCATTTTTGAAATGAATGTGCCCAAATCTTCACCACTTTTAAAATCTAATCCAAAGAATTCAATCTTCAAGGAGATTTTGGAGCTTTTACCTCAGCGCCATATAGCTTTTCAAGCTCGTCCCATTTGGCCTTTGACGTTTTGAGTTCATCCACATGATGAATGAGACTTTTATAGAGATATCTCATGATGATGGATTGTGCTCGCTCATCATCTTCCACCTCATTGAGTTTAGAAGAATCAATTGCCTTTGTGCCAGTAACATATGGCCAAAGACCTTTACCCATGAGGCAATATTTTACCTCCACTTGCCAAGAATGAAATCCTTCGCCCGAGAATTTTTCAATGTCGGTGTACAATTTTCTATGGGAGAGCATGAAGTGGAAATAGAACATAAGAGCAGTTAAGAGAGCACCACAACTTTGGATGCCAAAGCTAAGAACTAAGCTGGTCAACTCATAGGTTGACTGACATTAGGGCCTTAGCTTATGACTTAAAGGCCAAAAGAATTAAGGGACACGTGGCAGCAAAGAAAGCAATCTTCTTCCACCTTGAATTATCAAGGTTTTATGGAGAAGGAAGGGTAAAACAGAGGTGTGCGTTTCGTGAAGAATTCGCAGGAGTCCACAGCTGCAACGAACCAGAGATTGGAGGATGCAGCAAAAGGTTTTGGACCCTTTTGAACACAATGGAACTGACAAAATTTTCAGCACACGGCTGCATTGACGATTCTGCTACAGCTTCTTTTGCAATCCCTATTCCTTTGAATGGGCTGCTCTTTGCTTGATCGTTGCACAAGCTTCAGCTCTTGATACTGCGTTGAAGCATTGCAATCCCTATTCCTCTGAATCGGCTGCTCTTTGCTTGTTCGTTGCACAAGCTTCAGCTCTTGATACTGCCTTGAAGCATTGCACTCTGCTTGCTAGCTTTGGTGCAGTCCTCCCTTGTCACAAAGTCTCCTTCATACTTGCTCTACTCTAGCTTGCAACTTTTAGAGCTTCTCACCTTGCTGCCTTGATTCGATGCAGTTGCTATGAGCGCTGCTGGGCTAAGAGGCTGCCTACTACCTTGCTTGCTTGCGTTGCTGGGCTGCTAGCTTAGTTGCTTGCTGCTGCAATGCTTGCTTTGCTTTGAGTGTAGTGCTTTTAGAAAGTTGAAACTCGGCTCCTTATGCATCTCTTAAGCTGCTCCACTTGTCGCTTGTGCTCTATGCTTGTCGCACTCTGCTCTCACTGCTTACTATGTAGCTGCTATGCTGCAGTTGTATAGCTTAGACTAACCAGGTATAGACTAGAGTGGCGACCATACTACAGGAGACAAATTTCTAAGATTAGACAAGACATAAAGAGGGAAATGGCGACTTGAAGAACAGAAGCATGGGCTTACTAGAGACTAGCAAAGGAGAAGATAAATAGACTGCAACATGGCTCTGATACCATGTTAACTTTTCAGCTTGAGAGTGAGCACAAGGGAAGCTAGGAAGGATCTTGAGAGCATGAGAGGAAGCGTGAGCAAGAGAAGCTAATCTACGTGCATGGAAGAGAAAGTAGAGACCACAAAGTGAAGACTTGGACTATACAAAGGATTAGGTTCCTTGTATTTTAGCCTTAAGAAGACTCTCTTGGGCTCCTTTAAATAGAGCCAAGAGTTCCACCAAGTGAGATAAGGCACCCACTTGGATGTACAATATCCATACACTTGTTTTTATCACAAGTACAAGGGACAAGTTCCATGTGAGCCTCTCCATGAAACCCATGTGCCCGTGTGTTTCATAATGAGAATGCCATGTGATCACACCACTCACCATTTCACCTAGTGAATGTTACAAAGCATAATTCTCAACACCCTTATAGGCGCCCCACGTGAGGGATGGAGAGCAGAGGGTGGGGTCGGCCACCTTGGCTAGAGACAGCCCCTATTGTCGGGGGGAGGGGGGGGGGAAGGGGGTGGGGGCATCTTTACAGGGCCATGTGCAGCCTTAGCAGTGGGTCAGCCCACACTTGCTGGTCAGCCCTACAGCAGGTGGTCGGCCCCCTCTAGATCAGCCGACTAGGCAGGGGGGGCTACCTATATATAGGCCCCCCATTCTCATTATTTTCATCAGTTCATTGTGCGGTCTGGCAGAGGAGTAGAGCCAGCCCAGTTGAGCACTTGAGGAGCAGGGTAGTGGAGCAGTTCATCCACTCCCTTGTACTCCCGATCTCTTGAGCTCTTGAGCAGCCCATTGGTTCCGAGGTTTTCCTGCAGATGTAGCGGGGTTTTTTCCAAAGATCACTTGCAGTTCTCTTGTGCCTTTCTCTCTCCTTTCTCTCCTTCACAATGTGGTGTGTGTGTGAGGCGTGCTATCTCTCTCTCTCTCTTCCGTTCATTTCCACTACACTTCTCACACTAGTATGTCTGGATTAAGTCCGCAATCTGCTACTATCACCCTCAACTCCTCTCTATAGGGTGTACTCATGGGCACCGTGATGCTTCCTACAATCAAGATGCCGCAACGATGATACCATGAATGGGACGGATGCTCAAAGGGCCCGTATCCAATCTCCTAGACCTGATGTGCCACAAATTTGGGTCTCAATCGACATCTTCCAAACATGCCCTCTCTTGTGAAGAAGTATGTAATCTTCTTTGTCCAGGGTCGTGTCATGAGTCTAGACCTAACCTAGGTGACCTCGTGAGTGAAGAGTGGTACACATCTTTGCTCTAGATAATCAAGGCTTCACTCCAAGTCTGCATTAAGAAACACAAACTTAACATCCATTTGGTAGATTGGCCATTGGAAGTGGGCAGCCAATGCAGTCACAATCCAAATATTGTCCCAGCAAGCTGTCGGGAAAAAATCTCCTCATAATCATGACGCATAGCCCTTGGCCTTGACTTTTCCAAAGTAGTGATGCTGATTACAAAGGTTATGAAGCTCTTCGGTAACATGATGAGCATGAGCATTGGTAACTGAACCAGGTCCACCTTATGACCAACTGCTCCGAATTGAGCTCTCAACACCTTCACCCTCTTGAGGTAGTCACGCACAGTATCTCCCTCCTCCATCCTCATGGTGAACAATTGAATTAGAATCCTTGTTGTATTGTTCGTTTCATACAGATTCTTCAAGATGTCCAATGCTTCTCTTAAATTATCCGCCAACTAAATGTGTTCAATCATTCTGTTTGTTGTTGTATTGATAACCATTGACAATGCTTCGGCACCCTTTTTCTCCATTCTTCTACATTAGTTACCTTTCTTGCCGCATCCACTTCGTCTTTAGGTTTCAATTACCTTCCACAACTTCCTTGTCACCAAGAGGCTCCACAACTTCACCTTCTAGACAGGGTAGTTATCTCCATCCAGCTTGCCTTCTTCTCGAAAGTTTGGAATCGGTGCATGTGTTACCATAGGATTGAAGTTCCTAGAATAGACTCAACACAGATGCAATTGATACAAATACTAGCAATCCATCACTAATGCAACCCCGTCTAGAACTTGGTCACCTAGGATACATTCAGACGTAGGAGATGACTTCGATTTCCACAATTCTGAACTGAAATCTCCGTCCAAAGGTTCTCAGCTCCAACCTCCATGCACTTATGAATCTTCCTAAGGGCTCTGATACCATGTTAGAAAACAAAGCCAGAGGTTGCTTGCTATAGCCAACACTCCCGCAACAGAAGCATGTATGAAAACGTCGCCCAACAAACACACAATGATTAAATCAAATCTCGCTCCTTTCCCTTGTGCACACAAATGTAGATAGAGATACATACAAACACAGATCTTGAACAATGCCCATTCGAGTAGAACAGGTGTATTGTAGATTGCTCCAAAGATGTACAAAGCCTAATACAAAAAGTACTCAGTGTGCTACCATCTAGGAAGGTACTGCCTAGATGTGGACCCCTAGAACCTCTCAAAGTTGTCTTCTACCTGCTTCTGGTGCCTTCAATCCTTTCTCAGCCTGAGTGCCCAAGGAAGCTTCAGTGGGCTGCTTGGATGTCACTCCATCAAACCTCCTTGCTGCTTTGCAATGCAGCTAATGGCGAGGCAATGTATATGTCCTGATAGACCTGTCCTTCAGACACCGTCACTAGACATGCCCTTTTTTGGCCGACACTCCCTGCTGCTCCTGTCTGCAGCCAATATCTGATGTACAAAGGACCTCGATCCCTGGCTTACCTGCTGCATTGGTGGGCAGCCAAATATGAGACTCCCTGAATGAATGCCAAGGCCCCCAATGGGACCCTTTTATAGGGCTGAATGCCCCCCAGTCTGGCCAACATGACTGAAGACTCACCCAGTCAGCCTTGCAAACTGGGCCGACCCAGTCTGAAGACATGCCACCTTGTATTGTCCTGTAAGCTGACCAGTACTTGCTAGGACTATGCACAAATGCTCCATACTCTTCTGCAAAATGCACCTGTACCAGCCACCGTACTGCAGTACCATGCGCCTGCTGCTGCAGCCAGCTGATCCTGCTACAGTCGATGGCAGGTGCCTACTGGCTTGCCACCTGTTATGGGCCGGACCTGCTGCTACAGACATGCAACTGGCAGTCCGTGCTGCATCTGCCCTGGCTGATCCCTTCAGTCTGCTGAACAGTCCTTCGTTTGACCTGCCACTCCAGCTCTTTCTGCATCTTAAGGCTCATGGAAGGCTGTTGGCAGACATATAGTGGTGGGGAGAAGGGCCCACGTGTAGGTGCTGCCCATGTGGTAACTCTCTCCTCTCTTCCCCGTGGTAGCTTTCTCATCTGCCCATGTAGCTTCCCTGTGAGTCCAACCTATGCTGCTGGCACAACTCCCCTACGTCCTCATGCAATGGGGGGAGCTGACCTCGAAACTCAACACAAAATGTGAATATATAACCTCTTTTGTCCAGTTACATGCATCAATATATTTTTCCCTTCAATCTATTGTTCTGCTTTACAAGCCATGTCTATTATGGCACTACCTCTTTTAAGCATGCTCAAAATGACCATCATTTGCATTGAAAGTGAAATGAGAGCATCAATACATAGATGAAAGCAGACAAGTCATAAAGCTGCAAAAAAGTCAGACATGTCACAATTCTACAAAAAATTTAAAAACACTCATCACACTCTGGATTAGAAGTCATGCCATCTGTGATTAATACAAAGGACGCAGCATCTAAAACATAAGTGAACTCTCTGGCTTCCAAAAACACAGGCTTGACTTCAAGAAAGAATCAGTCACCAAGCAATCCTAAAATGAACATTCGATATCCATTCTATAACATTTTCTCAGCTCAAGAGAATGTCATAGAAATAAATAAATGACCAGAAGAAATACCTGCAACGTGAAATAACCAGCACACAAATGAAAAATTTGTCTGCAAAATTCAAATAAAAATAATAGCTTGGTGAGACAAGACAGACCTTACTCATAGTAGCAAGGTAGTACTTAATGCATTAATTGAATAGAATAGTATAACCAAAACAGTTTCACAAAAAATAAAAATCCTCTCTCTCTCTCTCTCTTTCTCTCTCTCTCTCTCTTCTAGGGGAGTGCTCTCTCGGCACAACTGACTGGCAGAGATTTGAGAGGCTACAGGTGATTATGCGGTCCAGGATGATTCAGAGTCATAAATTATTGAGGCAAAGTTCACCATGAAACAACTCTAGATTGATGCCATCTTTCAGACAGTTATATACCTTCATAGGGTTTGTAGCTGGAGATTTGTAGCTGGAGACTACCGAGGCTGCTGGCACTAGACTCATCCAGAGGACCAGCAGAGAGGCCGGTTAGCACAGTCTAGTATGCATGTATATCTAGATGGTTTGCTAGTCAGGGTATTCAGATCAACCGACTGCCTCCCTTCCTATACAGCTTGGATGCATCGTCCCCTCTGCTTCCACGAGATGAGATCAACCATATCATACAGTTGGATCTACGTCAGCTCTATACGTCACGGACATGGGGTGGAGACCAGGAAGTTCCCAACAAGATCCAATTCTATCACAATCACTTTCAGAGAGTATCAAAGGATGGAATGATTATCAGACCCCAGTACCTAGAGGACAAACGAGCCTCACATGCATTGAGGATTGGCACTGGACAGATGTAGGTCTCGTCACATCAGCTAAGGATCTAGGTAGGGAGAGCTGCAGGCACACCTACAGAGCAACAGCCTGCAGACTACACACACTTACTTGCCCAGTCTATTATTAGATCCGTAGACAATACCATTGTCTCTTTCACAAGGGGCATGATTTTGGGCCACGCTCGGCTAATCCACTTTCATGACCAACTCTTGTGTTGGCCTCTATCTGATTGAGATGCAGCGACACAGTGAAACCCTACTAAGACAGATCAGGCAGCAGGAGGTGACAGTGTCACAGGAGATAGAAATAGATCAAACACGGTGACATGTCACAGAGTTCTATGCATTTGAGTCAGCCGTCGGACAGTGTGGAGATATGGAGGCAAATTAGATCAATGGAAAGAGACGATGCAGAGCTGTGTAGCCAGAGACACAGAGACCACGCACAACACAGAGGATGACCAAAACACGCAAGATGGAGCATCTCAACCTTACTCAAGGGGGACCACCAAAGTCGAGACAGGGCTCACGGGAAACAGATATTACATAAACAATGGCCCCCATTGCAATGTGAGACGACCCAACAAAGGGAGATATGCAATATCTTAACAATCGCACCAGAGAGCTACCATGGTCCCAGGATCACAGATGACACCCGATCCCATCTCTTGGCATCTCAAGATTTATGAGTTTTGCGTTTTTACATTTCAAGTACTACTTTTGAGTTTCTTAGAAAAGCACGCAGCAAGGGCCCTAGTGAGCCCTTTGTCTCAACCCATAACAGCTTGTATGAGTTACTTTTCTGATTGTACCATGACTCCTAGGCCCGCAAGGCCTCTCGAAGACATAAATACATCTCTCTCTCTCTCTCTCTCTCTCTCTCTCTCTCTCTCTCTCTCTCGGCTGATTATTCGTTCTTTCTTTCTTTCTCTCTCTCTCTCTCTCCTGTCCAAGAAGAGATAAAATGGTTATACTAGCATGCAACAACAGAAATCGAGAACACACACGAATACAATAGATGAAGAAAGCATAAACATCATTCAATTTTCTTTATTAATGGTGAAATCGCTAGCTCTCTCTCTATAGATCCTCACGCTCAGAATTTACTGCAGAAATACTCATAAGAGCTCTCTCTCTCTCTCTCTCTCTACACACTGCTAGGGCCCAAGACAACATGTCGGGCTGGACCCCCCCGAAGGTTTTTATTTCTTGAAGAGAGAATCTGTTACAAGAGTTCAGCGTAGAGCTGTTTTATAGATAAAAATCCAAAACGTGAATGATTCATTACAAGAGCTTCAAGCTCATTTCAAATTGGCAACATGCCACTTGTCTAAAATCTAGACTAAGTCCTATTACATGACACTAAGGGCCACTCTGGAGTCTTCAAAGCACTTGGACACACGAACCGCCTCCTCGATGCTTGTTAGGCTCCCGTAGCGCTTAGGAAAAATAACTCTTCCTAGTACCTGCAACAATTAATTAAAGCGCACCACCATGGCACCCATTAATTGTTAGCGCTTTGCATGCAAATAACACACTGTGGACTAATTCTAGTCACGGTGGGCGTCCCCACTGAATACATGTGCACACCTAAACAAATATAAAAATATATATTTATTCTCTGGTTGACCGGAGTCAACACTCTTGATTATAATTAAGGAGCTTTGACCAAGGGTCGAGGCGCCTTAATTATAGCCAAGTCTCTCCAACCGAAGTTGGCACATCTTGGTTAACCGTGGTTAACCCTCTTGGCGCATGCCAAGTCTCATTGATCGAAGTCAACACTCTCTGACCATAGTCAGCTCTGTAGTTCTCTGGTTAACCGCAGTTAACCCTCTTGGTAATAAACCAAGTCTCCCCGACCGAAGTCAGGTTTACTTGACTAGAGTCAAGTATCTTTGACCGTAGTCAATCCTTTGACCATTAAAAGAACTCTTTGACCATAATTAACACATATAAAACTCTTTAATTATGATCAAATAAATCGTCAACTGTACTTTGACTTAGGATATTTACATTGTGGTGACATCCCCTCGGCTTCTATTCAGTTGACCTCAACTGAAAAGCTTCCTTGTAAACATCCAAAAGCTGTGGATGGTCGGATAACATGTCTTCGTCCATCCACTTGGCATCTAATGCCGTATAATTCTTGAATTTTACAAGATACCTGTAAAACTCCTTGCCCTGAGGACCTTTGCGTACAGTATGGTACACAATCTGCTCTGGTTGAAGGACCTCCTCCAGCTCATCCACTTCTGGTGGATCCTCTGATACTGGTTCTGTAGGCTCTGGCCCCTGGAATTTCTTTAGAAGACTCACATGGAATGCATTGTGAATCCTCCAATGCTCTGGCAATGCTAACCTGTATGCAACCTTATTTATTCTTTCTGTAACCCTGAAAGGGCCATAGTATCTGGGAGATAACTTTGCATACACTTTCTCTTTGCCTTTAAACTTGCGGAGCCTAGCTTTTTTCAAACTTCAAAAGTACCCAATCCCCTTCCTTGAGATCTAACTGTCTCCTATGCTTATCTGCAGCTCTTTTATGTTTCTCTTGAGACCTTTCGATTGCTGTCCGGACTTGGCTGTAAGTTGTCTGGAGGTCTCTCACAAACTGATCAGCTGCAAATATTTCATCTTTGGTCCTCAATATAGGTGGTAAAATCACCTTCCCATATATGACCTCAAAAGGGGCTTTCCCTGTAGAGCTATGTACTGTATTATTGTAAGCAAACTCTACCAATGGTAGGTACTTTTCCCAGCCTGAACCTTGGTCACCCACGTAGCATTTCAGCATATCCAATGCTGTGGAATTTGCTATTTCACTTAAACCATCTGTCTGGGGATGGAAAGAAGAAGAAAAATTCAAATTCATCCCCATGTTATCAAATAAAGCTCTCCAGAATAGACTGGTCATTCTGGGATCTCGATCACTAGCAATGGACTTAGGCATACCATGATGCTTAAAGATCTGTGCCATGAAAAGCTTAGCCATATGATCTGCCTTTATGGTTTTGCGAACCAGAATGAAATGAGCTTGCTGAATCTATCAATGATAGTCCAAATCCCATCATTCCCTGACTTTGATCTTGGCAAATCAAAAATAAAGTCCATTGTAATACTTTCCCATGGTGCCTGAGGCACGGGAAGAGGCATAAGTAGGCCAGGTGCCTTCCATCTATCATACTTCACTTTCTAACACGTAAGGCATTTAGTAACAAACTGATGTATATCTTTCCGTATCCCTAGCCAAAAGAAATACCTCTCTAGTGCTAGAGTTGTTGCTGTAATTCCTCTGTGTCCAGCATAGGGAGGTGCATAACATTCCTCCAAAATCTTTTTCCTCATCTCCTGGGTGATGCATAGGCAATCATCTTTCATTAGATACCCATCTTTCAGGGAATAGTGACTAGTGGATTGCCTCTCTTGCATTTGCTGTAAAATCTCACCAAAATCTGCATCACTAGCATATTGCTCCCTCATGCCTTCTAGGTCCTGATGATAAGCAATAGTCACATTATTGACCTGGGGTCTTCGGGACAAGGCATCTGCCACTCTGTTCCGAATTCCTAGGGTATGGACAATCTGAAAATGATACATTGACAGCATGTTTCCCCATTTCATATGCTTCTCGGAAAGCTTGGTCTGAGTCAAAAAGTATCTCAGACTTTGGTGATCTGTTTTAACAGTAAAATCTGCACCCAAAAGATAGTGCTTCCATGTATGGATGGCATGAATTACAGCCAATAACTCTTTCTCATAGATTCCCAGATATCTTTCTGCATCACGCAATCTTCGTCTCTCATAGGCTACTACATGTCCATTCTGATGTAATGCAGCTCCAACACACTCTCCACAAGCATCGCAATCAACATCAAAAGGTTGATAAAGATCCGGGACTACAAGAATAGGCTCTGTAGTCAAGTTCTCCTTGAGTGTATTGAATGCTTTCTTCTTTGATATTCCCCATGTGAAGGCTGCATTTTTCTTAGTAAGGTCATGTAATGGAGTTGCGATATCAGCAAAATGCCTGATAAACCTTCTGTAGTAAGAACACAGGCCTAGGAAACTTTAAACTTCATGCACAGCTTTTAGCTCTGTAGAATGATTGCGGAATCTTGTGGGTAAGCCAAGTACTTACTAAGCTATGAAATCCCAAACCAAATGCCAACACAATGACAATAGCAAAAAGAAAGATAACAAAAAAGAAAAGCGAAGAAGACATGGAAGGCGAGAAAAGAAAGAAAGAAAGAAGGATGTATTAACGTCTACAAGAGGCCTCGCGGGCCTATGAGAGAAAGTACAAAACCAAAATTAACTCATATAAGCTGCTATGGGCTGAAGCAAAGGGCTACTAAGGCCCTTGCTCAAAGTTAAAGTGCTAAACTAGTGAGCAAAATAGCAGAGTAGCAAAATAGCAAAAGAGTATTAAGTACTCAGAGCTAATGCTCCTAGTACCATAGTTACCAGGGAATGGGAACATATTGGGAAGAGGGAACGGGGGAACGGGAACGGAAACATCACATCATCAAATCACATGGAAACATGCCAAAATATTCAAATAAAATGGGGGCTTGCAAGGGGGCTGAGTGGGTGACAGGAGGGGCTGAGTGGTTGGAGCAAGTAGAAGCAGCAAACTACAGCCAAAATCATGGCCAAAAACAGCAATTAAGTGACTTTTACCACTCCTGTGACCTGTTAGAAGCCGGAATGCCATTTGGGAACGTTCCCATGGAGTTTCCTCATCTGGGAACGTTCCTGGACGTTCTAGGACGTTCCGGCATAGTATGCCTTTAGGGAACAGCGTTCCCACGTTCCAAGAAGACAGAACGGCGTTCCCTAGTAACTATGCCTAGTACACGCCCACGTTCCATGTATTCGGGTACCCTGGTGGCTCTCTGATGGGATGTGAGGAGCTCTCGTATCTATGTCTGTCGAGATGTCTCTCGATGCGGTAGAGGGCGTGATCTCCTCGATCTCTATATCCGATGGGCTATGTCAAGGGTGACGCCTCATCTCTAGCGGTCTCCTCTTAGGAGGGCTGAACTAGACCGGACCTCGATTGTGCATGCTCTGGTCACTCTGTGTGTCGCATGTGCAGTGTGTGCCTCTCATCTGGCAGCATCGTGGCGGACTCTCACCGCTAATCCATGATGCTCTCATCTCATCAAGCTCCACTCCCTCATCCTCCCCAGTAGCTGACTCAGATGCATAGAAATCTGTAACATGTGTCTATGCTCTGTCGATCTCGGTAACCTTTGGCCTCGCCTCCTGCTGCTCTCTGGTCTGTCGCATCAGTATATCTCTCTGTCCTCGCATCTCAATCAGATAGAGCCCAAAACAAATCTGGTCGGGAAAATGGATCAGCCGTTAAGTGGACCAAAGCCATGTCCCTCCTAAAAGAGGTAGTGATATTGCCCTCGGATCTCATAGTAGACTGGGCAGACAAAAAGAAAGTGCTACTCTGTCTCGACCTACCCCATCCGACATAGTCTATAGATCCTCTGCTCTCTAGGTATGCTTGCAACTCTCCCTACCTCAATCCTCAGCTGATGGGACGAGACTCGCAACTACCCGATGACGATCCTCAGTGCGTGTGAGACTCTCCAGAACTCGAGGTACTGAGTTCTGATGACGAGACCATACTCCGAGACCCTCAGGAAGTGGTCATGGGAGAACTGAATCTTCGTGGGAAACTCTTCTCCCCCCCAAGCCCTAGACGTATGAAGCTGGAGGACGTCCAACCATATGATACGATTGATCTCATCTCGTGGGATCATCTCGGATGGTGCATCCATGCTATACTGAAAGGAGGGAAGTCTGTCAATCTGAATGCCGTGACTACCAAACAACATGGATACACATGCATACCATGCTGTGTCAACACCACTCTCTGTCACTCTCGATCCGTAATCGGTGTGACGAAACCCTAAACTCGCCGAGTGAAATCCGGAGCGCATGCGGTAGATGAATCTGTGTATATCCCGGGGGCGTGATGAAACCCTCCTGTGAGATCTGGAGGCAGTGTCGGCGATAGCAATCGAGCTTCACAGGGGAGAGAGAGAGAGAGAGAGAGATATGTTAAGTTATTTCTTGAACAAACGAAAGACCATGCTAACATAAGGAAACAAAAGAAACATCAATGCAAATAAGGAATAAAGTGTCTCTTCTTTATCCTTTTCCCTCTATCATTCCTTTGTTTCTTTTTTTGGGGGGGGGGGAAGGAGGGGGGCGAAAGATCCGGCCAAGACCTAAGAAACGCAAATAAACATCTTGTCCTAGCATGTAAAACATGACCTAAGATGTACAATAGTATCAGTTTCGCCTAGTTCCTACCACTAGCAATTCAAAATTGGGATGCTTGAAATCTGCCTATCATTTTTTGCCCACCCCTCAGCTGCGGATATTCATGTCCAGCACTCTCCTTTTGTTTTTCCTTGTTATCCTCTTGAATCAAAAGGAAATAAACCCTTCCCTCCGTACCGGTCACATTGCCCCGAGCCACCTACATCCAAGTATATTTGAGTCTCTTGTCCTTGTGTCTTCAAAGTCTGCAACCTATGTTTTGATCTCTCCAATATGCATGCCATCTTCAAATCCAATTCTTCAATTGATATACCTTTGTAAGACTAGAATATATCCAATCATACAAATTTAGATTTTTTATTGTTCTAAAGTCCAAAAATCTACACAGGAAATAAAAGAGAAAATGAAAGAGAAGAAAAGAGAGGTAACAAAAACTTTTTGAAAAACAAAAGGAAGACATACTTAGCAAGCAAAGCAACACTTATGTCATCATCAAATCCAATTCTTCAATTGATTCCTCCAAGTCCTAATCAAGAACCTCACGATTGTCAATGATTTGTGCATACACGACTCTATTTAGGAACTCTCCATAAGATGCATCATGCATTGAGTCATGTGGCAAAATGTCACCTGCTACATTTACTTCATCTAAGATTCCTTCACTTTCTGTCAAAAGCATCCAACTCACAAGCTTGTACTTGCAGTACATCCATAGCATCAAGAGGCACATCCCTGTGAGAAACTTCTACCCTCTGCTCAATTGCCACAATAGGCTCTCTATCAAACATCAACATCGAAGAGTGAGAAGGCCTCACTGGCCCCCTGCTCTTCATTATCACTCACACCTTGCTTGCATTGGCACTACCTCTTCATAAATATGGGTTGATATGGCTCATGCCCACCCAGTTGTCTACCTTCAGCTTGTGTGGAGACTTCTTCTTGTAAATTGGCCATCATTGTCTCTGCCTCATCAACTAGTTGCATAAATGCATCCCAAGCATCTACCTCTCCATCATGTTGAGCATATCACGTTCAAACAATCTTCTTTTTGGTTGGAAATATAAAATCACTGGCTTCTCCTCTTCTTCAACATAAATATCCGCCTCATTTTTAGCATGCATACTCGATTCTTCTTCAAGAGGTCCTGGATCCTCTTCTATTGAGCCTTATACCCATAAGAGCTCTCCGCTTCTTCTTCATCACCTCCTTCAAGAATCTCTAGCTCCACTTCATTGGCCTTTGCCAAATATCATTTCTTATCTATGATCTAAAAGTCCGAAGTGTCATCAAGCACTCCTTCACCCATCTTCACCACCTTCTATAAACGACTCTGTAGCACCAGCTTATGGAAGTGATACATCAGGAAGAAATCCATTGCTTGGCGTATAAGGCAACACAGACATATCCAAAGAAGGCTTTAGAAGCTTTGATGCATAAGACCACTTCCGTTGTAAACTGGACTCATTGACCAAATCCAACTATGCAAGCACGTGCAAATTCAACAGCTTCAACCCGACAAGGATTCTTCAATTCCACCTTCAACCTAAGATCTGGCGTGAGCCCAGCAACAAATCTCTCGATCTTCAATACTTCGGGTGGGACTTCAAGATGCCAAGAAGTCTTCCATTCCTATTACAGCTCAGCAAAGCGTTTCAGATAGTAATCCACTTCCTGATTGGGCGCTTGCTGGTTATTACACAACTCCTTCCAAATTCAATTAGGATCCCTTGCACATGCATATTGGACCAAAAAAGCAGCTCTTACCTCTTGATATTCAGCATCCCGATTTTGGGTTTCCGATACATCTTGCACAAAACTCTGAAACTATATCCTTGGTTCACCTTGTCGACAATAGAGAAACCGAAGGACTGTGACTGATCACTATAACATCTCTTCAACTCACAAATACAATAAGAGCATCGCAAATGAACCCATAAGCTGTATCTTTCATCAACCTCTCGACGATTTGCAACATCCCACGCTCTCTAGACGGAACATAATATTCATAAACATAACATAGGCAATCCTTCAAGCTGATTTTCCACAAAGACAATCATACATAATGACTGACAAGAGGATCAGCACTGATGTTAGGCAGCGTTTCTCCCACAAGTCCAATCTTAGCTGCAAGATAGGAGCAACCTGCCAAAACAAAACCAGTTGCCTGTCGTATTCTCAATTTTCAACCTTCCCTTCTACGGATTTAGGCCCCAACTTCTTCTAGAAAGTCGTAGAACACGATTTCAGCTTTGCAAAAAATCTGAATTATCTGCATGTTCTTTACCCACGCCTCCACTGGCCTATCGACCATTAGTTCCACAATCAACAGTCACTTACTATCATCATGCAAATAACCATCTAGTCCTAGCACACAAAACATGACCTGAGATGTACAATAGTATCAGTTCCGCCTCGTTCCTACCACTAGCAGTTCAAAATTGGGGTCCTCAAAATTTGCCTATCAACGTCTAGGAACCTCGAACAATTAATTCAGAACACATCATGTCCATAGTCTCTGGTAGACCAAGCAATGAACCTCAAACACATCTAGTCCATAGATCCAAAGCTTACCTTACCTACCAGATTTCAGTTACAGGAGCTGCAATCAGCCCGCTCTCCCGCCCAAAAGTCCTCTCTGGCTGTGGCCCTTGGGGGGACCCATATCTCAGTGCTAGAAAGCAGGTACAATCTGAGTATCCTAAGCAAGGGCTGCCCTCAACTCATCACACTTGTCATCAATGTCGTCCTTGTCTTTTGATTTACCCTTGTCCTTCAACTGGCAATCTTTGGCCAAGTGACGTCTCTTCCCACAAGCATAGCACCAACTGATTTGTTGTGACCTGATGCCACAACGCTCGAGAAACCATATAGTATACGAGGGGAAGCTTTGTGAGGATGAGGGGAAGCTTCGTGAGGATAAGGTTGCCGACTGAGGAGAGCATAATGCAACACCCATTGCCACAAGCTGGTCATGGATCAACTTGGCCTCATTAAGAACGGCTATATCTACAAGAAACTCAAGACTGTAGAACTGACCCTGCAAAGCGATAACCCGCATAGAGGAATCCCGGGCATAGAGATCCTCCAGCTTAGACCACACTTCAACAGCACCAGTCAAGGTTTGCACTGTCGAGGACCTCTTTCATAATGGTCCGCACCAAAGCCGAGTGTGCCTTGGAGTCACGGTCCTCCCAATGCTACAATTCCTCAAGGATGGCTTCCTCCCAGTCAGCATCCCAACTTATGGAGTGCTTTGGATGTTCATGCTTCCATGCGTACCCCTGAACGATCTCCCAAAGACCCTTGTGGATGAACCAGACCTTCATATTCAACTTCCACTGAGCGTAATTGGTTCCGTCTAGTTTGTCCTCTTTGGTCACGCACGTGGGTGCAAAGAGTCAGATGAACA
Source organism: Dipteris shenzhenensis (assembly GCF_047967505.1). Classification (NCBI taxonomy): domain Eukaryota; kingdom Viridiplantae; phylum Streptophyta; class Polypodiopsida; order Gleicheniales; family Dipteridaceae; genus Dipteris; species Dipteris shenzhenensis. Next base: position 38,406,754 of record NC_141621.1, read on the forward strand.
GCCCTTTTGAAAGGGAGAGTGGGTGGGAAAGAAGAAGTAGGGAAAAGGGGAAAGGCTTCTCCTCTTGATGTCCACACCTTACTTCAGCCTCTCTTGGGCTCCTCCACTAGCTCCTGCAGTCCCAAACAATTGACCTCTTCCGGCAGCTAACTCTGTCAGCCCAGCTAGATCTTTACACGATCTTGTTCAAGACACAGGTGATGTATGGTGGGTGGGATATGGGCCACAACAATATCCCACGTCAGCCTGAAATGCCCGCAGTCTGTCCACCACTGTCTGCAATGTGTTCCATCAGTCCCTTTCTGACCTCCGAACAGCAGCATACAGCCAGAACGGATGCTTGCTCCAACTCACTTCAAACAGCAGCAAATAAACTCAATCTAAACGCCTGCAGAAGCCGCTTCTCTAGATCCCAGCTTTGATACCATGTCAAACATTGCACATGCGGAAGCATAATACGAGAGAGAGAGAGAGAGAGAGAGAGAGAGAGAGACTCAGATCAGAGGCAACAGTGGAAATGGGACACCTCCAATGGGGAGAGAAGGCCCTATAAACAGGCTGCCAAATGGCTGACCCAGGAGCTGCCGAGTGGTCGACCCAGATCAGGTCGGTTGACCAGATCCAGGTCAGGTCGGCTGACCCAACTATGGTCAGCCGACTGACCCAACTAGGGTTAGCCAACCTTGGTGACTGACCCAACCAGGGTTAGCCAACCTTTGGTTAGCTCCAGCAACTGGCCCCAAGCCCTGGAAAGACAGCCCCAGATTCAGCCTCAAACAAGCCCAAAATTCGGAGAAAAGACGACTCTCGTTAAGGGCCAACACACTCACATAGAAGCCCTCACCATGAGATGCCCTAAATTCTAACACCTTTTGCCCAAAGCGCCCTGTGACTCACACTTTCATTACTCTGGTAGACTAAACTGCCAAGTGCACTGAGCACCAAAACACAGGGTCACTAGATAGACTGACTTGATGCACCCAAATGGGGTAAGGGGTTTTGGGGGGTGTACCAATATCCTGGAATTGACAGTAAAGACCAATTCATAAGGTAGCAAGGCTAGAGGTTATTGCCAAGACTATGCACGAATTGCAGAATTAAGGACGCATTCAAGTGCACACGCTGTATCAACGCTAACTTGATGCACCCAAATGGGGTAAGGGTTTTGGGGGGTGTACCAATATCCTGGAATTGACAGTAAAGACCAATTCATAAGGTAGCAAGGCTAGAGGTTATTGCCAAGACTATACACGAATTGCAGAATTAAGGATGCATTCAAGTGCACACGCTGTATCAACACTAGGTCATGTTTTTATAGAAGGAAGCAGACTACCTAAAACTAACCCGCCCTGATAGCTCTGCAGCCCTAGGTCATTTGAAAAACTTTTTGACTAAGTGTTATGATTGTGTAGACGGAGGAGTGTACCAGTGGTACCTGGCAATCATCCCGATTGCATTACATGGCCTAACCCAAATAGTGTGAGCCCTCCTCATCAGAACACGTCACCTAACCATGGTGATTTCTGGGGTGGTCCTCCATAAACCAACTCCAGGTTCTCAAAATGGGTTGGACAGTGAGTCCCCAACCCCAAATAAACACATATATCCGATTCAATAAGTAAAAAATGAATTAATTAATTTTAACAAAACAATCACCTGAAAATGGTTATCTTGTTGATCTGGTTCACGACAAGAGCTGCCATGTAGGCAGTTGTCATGGGCTGCAGATGCCCATGACATACACCTTATCAGATTGGGATATACCATTGGACTGCTATGCATATTGCTGCTTGTGATAAGTCCATAACATCTGATAGATGTTGCCAAACATGGGGCAGATATTTAAGAGCAGTTGTTTTTTAATTGACATAACAGCAAAACAACCACTTCAGAATTCTATAGAAGGTTTCGTATGTCTAGATATTCATGTATACTTGTCTCAATTTCGTAGCATGCAACTTCTACAATTCACAAGCGCTATCAAAGAGAGGCGATAGCGCTGCTGTCACATCAAGTGAGAAACCATAGGTTCCACTAATCTTTGTATTTCCATATTCATTGTACTCCCTCATTGTTAGAGTGATCCATTCCGCTTTATTCAATGTTCAAAAGGCACATAATCTGCAGAATAAGAACCATCTAGAGGTGGAAAAGGTTAGATGGGCCAGAGCCAGGATCGAGCCAGGATCGCCAGGGAGGCAAGAATCTATAAAATCCGCCCACCAGGAGAGAGGAGAAATTAAGAGCATACTCTCCTTCAGTGCAGAGCATACATACACAACAGCAATGATCTCAGCCTGACCGTCCTTATGAACCAGCCCCAAGCAATTGGGTGCGTAGCTTAAGAAAACTCTGGGATACCAAGTAAAATTTTGGACATAGACGATAGGATGGCTAAGTTCATACTAACCACATAAGATTTACCGGAAAATGATGTAAAAGAGGTAAGTATCATCATGATAGTGGCTTCTAGTCTCATCAATCTTGTAGGTAGAGACAAACTGCCTCATGAATTGGGGAATCAACCCAAAGGAGAAAGGACACAAGCAAAGATATGCTAATTGAATTCCCAGTAAAATTCAAGAAAAACTCTGGTGAGAATCAATAGGAAAAATGGATTCATGCCAGAAGGACATAAACCAAATGGCATTCCATGTACTGACTCGCAAAAGTATATAGGTACTCTGCAAAAAGAGAGTGAACTCTTGTCAAAATGGAGCCCAACATGGAAAAAGCCAATCCAAAAAAGTATTAGGAAAGGCCGGTTATGCAACAGCTGTGAAAATTGAGAAGAAGATGAGCTTTATACCCTTCTGTATTACAGGAAGTTTTCAAAAGATGTGCTTCTTACAGAAATAGACTTATTGACATTATTGGGAGAGGAGCTTGGTGATCGCTTTGAGAGACCACTGATAAGATTAAATTAGCTAACACCTTACAGCACTATAGAACCGACTGTAATTTATATTTGTTTTCTTTGCCTCTATAGATCCTATTGGGGCTACATATACATGTAAACGTAGATGTGGAAAACCCCAACAGAATTGTAGGAGATTGCACATTAGAAGTTTCATTAAGTGTACATGCACATGCAAACGTAGATGTAGAAAACCATAACAGAATTGTAAGAGATTGCACATTAGAAGATTCCAATAAAAGTGTAGGCTCCACATTAGGTGAACTTATGCTTATATATAGTGGTCCCTCACAGGAGTCGCTAAACAATAATGTGGGTGATGCTCTCTCTCTCTCTCACAGATAATATGGCTAAACAGTGATTGAACAACAAAAAAGAATCTCATTTGGGTAGTGGCGTAAGAAACATACTGCTCATAGTATTGCCTCAAGTCGAACATAAATCGAAACATCGTGGCTTGTGCAACTAGTACATAGATGACTCCAAATCGCACATACCATCGGAATTCTTCGACGTATATCTTTGTCTCAAGATACAGCATCCATAACATAATACACCATGTGAGACTGCTCACCAGTAAAGTTACAATCTGGAAACATTCACAGTTATATTGGTAATTCAACTCTAAGCTTAAACATTTTTACTGCTCCAACTTGACTTTCTCGTTTAGTGTCTACAATTAGCTTTCTGTTTCTAATTCATTACACTTTCTTTGTAAAAACCACCCCTGTGGGCAACCCTTTCTTTGCTAGCACATAACATTATTACGCTTTCTTCGTTAAAACACCCTCGTTCTAGTTTAATCAAACTGATAATCGCCCTATCTCCACCGTAGAACAGAGACGTTAGCAATCCTAGCTTCTTTCTTGGACTTACCTCAAAAGGTGGAAGAAAAGAGCCTCCATCCAAATTGACAAATGATATGCCCAGGCCTATTTGTATCAAGGGTGACAGCATCAAGACTGCTGCTAGCAGAATCAGAAAGTAATTCATGAAAGGGTTCTTTAGGCGGAATTTTTGCAAGCTATGCCCACGCAATAGAAGCCGAATTCGGTATCCCACTAAGCAGCACAATGCGACATTGGACAGGGTAACCACGAAGACGTCCGCTATACATGGGGTGTATGCGCCGAAGCCGTTTTCGAGTTGCGTCTCCCAGACACCACCAGAGACAGGCTTGCAAAAGGACGCCATTTGGCTGGGACTACGATAGCAATACCGCCCAAATGAAAAAATGATAATAATAATTCAAAGGACTGTTGTGGGGAGTAAGGTGAAGCAAAACTGCAGATGTTGTAAGAGGGGAGCTCAAGGTGGGAGGAGGGGGGGAGGAAGCGAGCAATTGGGAAGGGTTTGGTGATGGAGGGGTGATGATGGGCGATGAGGGGTGATGATGGGCGATGGGAGACTGAAGAGAGGAGAGGAGAGGAGGCAATGGAGGCGGTGATGAAGAGGAGGGAGGTTGAAGGAGAGGTGACTATGGCGAAGAGAAGAGATGGCTGGCTGGCCGGCTATGGCGATTGCCACAGAGTTCGCTTCGCGCTTCCCCCTCAGCAAAACCTCCGGCAGGGAAGACACTGATTATATGTCAAAATCATATTTTTTGCGTCATCATTCCAATAAATAAGGAATATAATTTAGCACGGGTCCGAACATTTGCACGTTCTTAAATCTATTACTAAAGTCAACACCTTTGCTCACCCCCGACGTCACCCATGAATTTTACTCTCCCGAGCACCTCCCAGCATTTTGAATGGCACGTCCCCATGAAGACTTGTCAGGTTGGAGACTTTGATTAATGATGCCCTGGCAATGATTCTACAGGTTCTTTCAATCCAACCATGAGACAACCAAGGTCTATGGACCAATTAGAGCGGCCGGGCATTGCAATGATTGACTAGCACACCTTCAAATGGGGCTGCTGCGCTAGCATTGCAGTGCTGAAAAAGAAGAATCTCTAGCAGTTGAACACTCGTGGGGATGTGCAATCAAGCTGCTAGTAAGGCTCAACCCTATTAGCATGTGTGGGGAGCCACCCTCACATTAACTCTCAACAATCCATGAGCTTCCCAACCAGTTTTTAAATGTGTCCCTTCTACCTTGAATTCATTGCTACCTATCCATCTTCCCCTTTAACCACTCTCCCTCAAGCTTTTCTTCATCCTTTATAATTAATTGTCTTCATCCCCTTGCACACTCAAACAAGTTACATTTTATATCATTGGGTTTGTGCTCCCTTGCAAAGGAAATTTTGGTCTCTTTTTCCACAAGGTTGAGAATGTGAGTCCAAAGATGTTGGCCTTGATTGAGTGTCTCCCCCCGCCCCACCCCCATTGACAAATTCCAAAACTACAACCCATGCTTTGAAAATATTAATCTCTATATTAAGAGGCCAGGCAATTAGACGTTATGTGTGTTTGATAGGATTAGTTGGAGGTTTGCCCCCCTCCTTGGTCAGTTTTAGTAGTTGCTCATTGAGGTGGGTTAGCATTGAGCTCTTTTTTAAGTTCATTTCTAGACCTTCTTTAAAGAGGTCTTGTTTTAGCACGTTTATGTATTTTGGGGGATGTTTTTCGAGTTCTTATTGCTCTATTGGTTATTTGATTGAGGCATGGTTGAGTAGTGTTTGACTTTAATAAGCCTTTTTGGTTCTTCTGTGGTTTTTTGAATTTTTCTTGGTTCATTTTGTCTTTCCTTTTTTTCCCCTTCTTTTTCATGCAAAGGGTAAGGGGAGTGGGTCCTTCTCTTTATCTTTTTGAAATGTTGCAGCATTCTTTCTCTTTTTACATCCAATCTTTGGGTTTGTGTTGTTCAAGTTGTATTATCTTGTGGGTTGCTTACTTAGATCAACAATTTATCTACTAGTGCATGGTGCTTATTTCTTTAAGGCTGTGTTGGAGGGAAATCTTTGATCAATGCCGTCTCTTTATCAATTTATCACAAACTGTCAATTCATGGACACCATGCTCATGCACATTCATCACCAACTTCTATTGGCCTACAACTTGGACTAGATATTTGCAGCAACTAAAAAAAATAGCAAACACAATTTTTACTCTAATGGATTTCATCAATAACCCTACCACTCTTTAAATTGATGTCCTAGCTCCATCTCCAAGTAGTTAGGAACACAAATATTCCATGCAAATTGTTTTGTTGCAAATAGATTAAGATGTGTATGTGTGTGTGTGTGTGTGTGCACGTGTGCGTACGCATGCGCACACATGCATGTGTGTGTGTGCACGTGCGTGCGTGCGTGGGTGTGTGTGTGTGCACGTGCACGTGTGCATGCATGTGCGTGTGTGTGTGTGTGAGAGAGAGAAACTGAGATTGAATATTCAAATATCTAACATAAATGTTCTATGACGTGTCTTTGTTTGCAATGGAATGCTCTATGGCTTTTTTTTTTGGCACCATGATTGATTTTATGCTCCTTGCATTTTTTAAATGCCCAAGAAATCGAATGGATTGTCAAGATTCTCCATATTCTTGGATTCAAAAGAATCATAATGATTATGAGTAATTGCTTATTGATAAATACTAGACAAGCATCAAGATACATGAATGTTAATATCAAGGCCATTGGCAAACATGTGTCACCCAACACAAATTCTACATCTTCTAGACAGTAAATTACAATGCTTGGTGGTGGAACAATCTAAGGGGAAAATGACAACGTAGAAGGGAGGATGTTTCCCCATCCATCCATTTGGGATTTTGGAAAGCAAAATGCTATTGTTTTTCCCACTCTACATTCATTCTCTTCTCATTTTACAAGAAAAACTACTTATAGAACTCAATTTCTAAAGAAAGAATCCTATTGCAAGACCATTCCTTGGACTTAAATAGACACTCTAGTATGGAATCAAGAAACCTCCCTAAAACTATCTTTAGACTGAATTTTAGAATCAAGATTCTTCCATGTACACCCTAGGCCTTATCCAAAACCAAGTTCGCTCAAGCATATGAAAAATGCTTGCACCAACAATATACGTAATCTCGGATGGCATAGACAAGGGTGAAATTTTCTCTTAAACTTTATTTTAAGATATGACCTCATGGCATAGGATCTCAAGACTCATGGCAGCCAAGGTTTTTGTTTTTTGGGTCGAGCGGGATGACTTAGGTGTAAATTCTTGAGGATGGACCTAAGCAAGCATTGCCTTCAATCTACTAGCAAATCTTTTTAAGCTCATCCCTTGATATCTGCTTTGGTGCTCTAGGATAGTGATCTTGGTAAACTGAGGTGGGGGGGGGTTCTAATGATGTTGAGGGGTCACCTTTATCCTTGCTTTCCTTGTCACATGCCTAGATTGAAACTCATGGTTGATAATTTAATTGTTTTAAGTGGCACATATGTGCCAAAATGTCAAGTTGTTCTTCTAAATGGGGGAAGGGGTAAATTACATTAACTTGTAAGGGGTGTTTGAGCAAGTAGATGTGCCACTGCTCCTCACACTAATCTATGTCATGTACTACATTTGAGTGAGTGATGTCAAGATGAGTGAGCTTTAGTTGCATTATCATCCCCCTATCATCCCTATAGCTCCCTTATGTTCCATTGCAAAAAATGTTAGTTCATATGCTTACTAAAGCACTTCGTGCCCCAACTCACTCAACATGCTATCATAATAACTAGAATAGATAAACAAAGACAACAAGAGAAGAGACATCAGAAAAGGGAGCTTTGGGACAGAGAAGGGATCCTTAGAGAACACAAGAGAATGATCAAGAATGGCTTGCCCTCAAGGAACCAGAGTAGCATCTTACAACATTACAATTGAGGGGCTAACGATCCAAAAGCTATTTGGGATACATGAAGAAAGAACTGAGGGCATGGGGAAGAAGGAGGTCGTAAGGGAAGGAAAGCCACATGTTTGCCAATGTACAAGAGTGTGATGCCAGTGTGTCTAGCACCACGTGTATGCCAAGCTATAGTGCACATTATCGTGGCACATGTACCCGATTGTCACATCTTTCCCCCGTGAAAAATTTACCTCTGTGGTGTGGAATGGCTTCATCCTTGAGATGTGTGGAGTGGTTCTAGTTCCCTTTTGGCTATAAGTATATTGCTATAAAGTGTAAGTTGTTTTGCCTACAACTTTTAAAACTCGGTATGGTCCGATCAAATTTGTTAGAAACTTCTAAGCCAATCCTTTCTGTCTCATCGTGTAATGAGCCATGACTAGATCTCCTAGCAAAAATTATATTGCTCAATGCTTTTTGTTGTAAAGGAATCTTTAGACTAAGACAAAGTGACCCCATAAACTGACTTTCCAAAACTTCTATGCTCACAACAATCCCTCAAACAATCCACAATAGTAATTTTGGTTGATCAATCAAACTATTACATCCTAGTACTGATCTAATCGCATTTTGTCTTAACTTTGGTTCACTCATGCTAATAAGAAATGGCCCAAGTGTGAACTTATGGTGAAGCTCTTTGGCCCTTGGTGAATCTTTGTGTTCCTTTTTCCCTTTAATTCCTTAGTCTCATCAACATCTTTGCTTGATGTTGTGATAGCTATTTTTGCAAGGTGGCTATGACATCCTATATATCTTTATGAGTATCATCTCAACTAAAGCATCTAGTATTGAAGCCTTTTACTTCACATCAATGGATTTTCTATCTTGGAACTTAGCCTTTGATGTGTCCTCATAATAACCTTGAACTGCAAACAATAGGGAGTCAACAGAGTATGATGGGGCAAGATTAGAACACATAGAGGTTTCCTTGCATCAAGGATTAGGCTCATATTTCACTCTAGTGGACACATCTAGGACTCTAGTAGATATGGAGGAGTTGGTGGGCTAGGCAGACTAGAACAAAGGCATCTCAAGAAGTACATGATAGAGTTATGAGAAGGTCTACTGAAGAGAAGCTTTTACAAGGGGTTACCACACTCGATTAATATTGAAGGATGGGACTTTACCTTGAGAGTCACTGGAGGTCAAATCTTAGTTCTTGGGTTCTTAATACTGAGGGAATTTTTTAGGATGCTTGTTAGGAAGTTTTGTCAGCCTTGCTTAACCAATTTTGACTTTTCTACCCCTGATGCTTAGCAAGTCTCTTTCCAAGCTTTCATTATGCATGCTAAATCCAATTGTATTGTTTTACTAATGTTCTAAAAAGAGAGGATAGTATTTTTTGAAATTCTCAAAATTGAGACACGATCGAGTCATGACACCACTTGTAAAGAACAAATGCACAAAAGTCCAACTTTTGCAAATTTTACACAATTTTAAAGTTTATTTTGAAGGACTTTTTAAAAATAGAACGAGCTCCTTTAGTACAAAAGAAAACTTCCAATCATATAAGTACCTCCTTCTCACCCCCTTGTTCTACCTCCCACATCTTGTGGGAGTATAAACCCCCCACTAGGTATGAATTTTGATCTCGATCTTAATTTCAATTTCACTATCAATCTCAATGTTCCATGCCACACCCCTAAAATTCCTTAGCACCCCCTCTTTCGTTGTATTAAATCTTTGCTCCCTCTCCTTTATTCCTCTCTCTGCATTTTTTGCATCTGCCCCTTTATTTTTGTGTTCCTCCTTCTCCATGTGTCCATTCCATCCCCATGAACACCACCACCAACAATTTTCTTTACTGTTTCCTCCACCCCCTTCATTTCCCACCAAGAATCAAAGTGAAGTTCCAAGATTTTTGAGGGCTAGAGCATGAGGATCTCTATAGTCTAGCTGCTAATCTAAAAACTTTAAAATGTTTGTATTGTGTTTCACATGGAGTGAATGCAATATAGTGTTGTACTTGTCTTGAGTCTTTTGATATCAGTCAACATCAAGCTATCTACATGTGAGTATTTTGGTTATCATTGCCTAGCACTTATTCTTTCATTTTCCTTTCCATTTTTCTTTTCATTATGCTTTCCACATTTCCATTCCGTTCCTAGCTAGCTACTAGATCTCTTCATATGGTATCAGAGCCATGTTCCAAGCCCTGCTCTCTCTTTCCCTTTCCCTTCCAAGAGGTTGAGGTGAGGGAGGCCAATGAAGTTACTCTAACTCCTCCTCCTTGGAAGGCTGCCCTCTTCTCTCCTTTCTTGAGCTCTCTTCTCCACACCATGGTCTGCCACCTCTCTTCTCCTTCCTTCAGCTACATCTTTCTATGACCTATGGACGATGTGACGCTTCTATCCGGAGCTAGAAGCAAAATCATGGCTTTGTGTCTTCAGCAAAGTTGTAGAGGACCTTAAGTACTACAAATTTTGTTTTTACATCATTGCAATTCGAGTTTTCTGTGAAAAGTTACAGCCCTTGCAAGAAGTGACGAAATTTATTTCTGTGTGCGAATTTTGTTTTGGAGCTCACTGATTTGACAACCCAAGCATGATGCAACCAGCTCAACGTGGAGTTGTCCATTCTCTTCATCGTTGACCTCTGCTCCAGCCCGCCATTTGCTCCTTCTGCCCGACATTCTCTTAGAGCTACTACCCGCAAGTTCATGCCCACATTCTGCCCATCATTCTCTTGGAGCTGCTGTTCATGCTGCCTCTATCTTTTCTGCCTCTCATTTGATGTGAGCTCTTGACATTACATTGCAGTGACTCCTCCACGGGACTACAAATTTTGGTGAAGACTTCCTGAGCTAAATGTGAGTTCTCCAATACTACTTCGACACACTCCACTACAATGATCTCTCTGTATTGCATCGAGCTTGATGTAGACCACTCTACATCAACAAGTAACTTCTTCAATATTGCTTATTCGATCGGTGCCTGAGGTACTTTGCATTGATTGATTTTCTGATTGGTCATGGTACGTGAGGCTTCTACTTTGACATTGGTGACTCTCCTTCCTGCATTTTAAAGTCATCATGTAGCTACCCCATGGACTTCACTGACACATCTTTTGGGGCATTCTTGCCTAGCGCTTCTTCAACATTGTCATTGTCTCGCAAGGATGTGCACACGTGTGTAGTGGCTACTTGGAGGACATCTCTTATCATAAGAGATCTATTTTTTTATTACTACAGCTTGATGTATTTTAGGGTCCTTTGCCTTGGGTAGTCCCCCTAAAATGATTTATATTGAGTGTTTGGTTTTCATTGAGTCTAAAGGTCCTCTAACTTGGATAGTCCTCCTAAAAAGATGTATTGGTTTTCCTATTTTTTTGGTGTGTGGCTTCCTAACATGTCCTGTTATGAAGCCAAGGGGGGATGTACTGTGGGTATGTATTGGCTTTGATAGGTCTATTTGTTTATCAGGCCTGCTGGCTTGAGAGTTCCAGGATGTTGGTGCATTGGTTTCCTAGACCTCTGAGTTGGTCATGCATCCAGGCATGATGTGCCTCTGAGCCATGCTAGATGAGATTTCTATGTTATGCTCACTAGCCTCTGAGCCATGCTCACTTGCCTCTGAGATTGTGTGGGAACCATGTCTACCAGCATGCATAGTTCTGATGACCGTCATTGTCATGTTCTGTTCTTGGTTCCACTCCAGTAGTCTCTCACCTTGCCTTCATGGGGGGGTGTTGGAATATGAAGCCAAAGTGAGTCAAAACTGAGTGTACTAGGTGTCTTGGGGGTGTTTTATAGTCTAGTGAGTCTTAGACATGCCACGTGTCATATTGGGAGTTATCCCATATACACTATGGCTTTCTAGAGTCTAGTGTCACACTATATAGTGTTGTACTTGTCTTGAGTCTTGATATATCAGTCAACATCAGCTATCTACATGTGAGTATTTTGGTTATCATTGCCTAGCACTTATTCTTTCATTTTCCTTTCCATTTTGTTTTTCATTATGCTTTCCACATTTTCATTCTGTTCCTAGCTAGCTACTTGATCTCTTTAGTGAGGTGGTTTTAAAAAGAGAGTAAAGGGGAGATTTCTCGGGATATACATAAAAGAATAATTCATTGTTGGGGAAGTATACATGTGTGTGTATGTGTGTGTGTGTAATGTACACAATGTATTCTGTGTGTGTCATCTAAAAGGTATGTTTTTGACACACAACACGTGTTGATTAAAGGGGAATTAATTACTTAGGGTTTTACTTTTGCTCATGAACCCAAAGAAATCTTGTGAAAGAAAAAAACTTCTTTACGAAATCGAACAATAAGGTATCTTTTGATTAAATACAAACATTGTTCGTTTGCGAAACCTACTTAAATAGCTTAAGGGGGATTGAGATGCCTTTAGCATGTTCAAAGATCAAGTCGTCTTAAGAACAAGGGAATTGTAGCGCCCTAAAAGGGGGGCGCAAGGGGAAGAAGAAAATAGTTGTAGTCATTATTCATTGATGTATTGAGTTATGTGTATTTGAGCCCCATTGGTTGGGTGTTATTGCTTTGCAAGGAACATTGGATGGTCCATAGGAGATCTAGGGTATGAACTCTAGCTTCCATGGCAATACCACATCTCCCATAATGACATTTTGGGTACATGTTTAATTACATGCATGCGTTTTATTTCTTGGGTACCTTTTCTTCCATTGCACATAGAGCATGCAGAAGACCTCGAATAGGGGAGGAATAAGTTGTGCAAGAAGATTGAGCAAGCTACTAGTTTGTGAGAAACTCTTCTTGGAAAACCCTTGCTTTGATCATGGCCCTTGTCTAAGAAGTTAGTCCATAGTATTGTCGTAGAACTATAGTAGGGCCATCCTACAAGAGGTAGTGGGGCCTTGTGATCTCTAGAGTCTTGCTAGAGTGGACAAGGGGGCGACTAGGTGGTTATCCTCAAGACAACTAATGGTCTTGACTGTGGTATGCACTGTAGTGTATAAGTGTCCATCTCCTTTATCCTTCACGTTGGCTAGGTGGTTGGCACATATATGGGATTTTTTATTGCTAAGATTCTTCTTCTTTGACTAGTGTATTCAAAAATTCATCTACAACATTACTCCTAGTGTTATAACTGATCATCTCTTTTTGTTTTCATTTTGAGTGAACACTTGTGTAGTGTCCTTGGTTAATTCAGATTGATGGTGAGTTATCAATTCTTGATTGGGTTTGAGCCAGAGAGGAGGCCGGTGGTTTCTTTGTGGTGTTAATCATTCTATGCAAGGCTATAGGTTTTTTTAATGTTCTCTTTTTTAAAACTTTCTTGTTTCTTTGGTTTTTGTGGTTCTTCTAATTGCTCTTTTCCTTTTGGGTAGTAGCATGTTGTGTTTAGTGCCTATAAACTTTCCTTGTTTTTTGTTGGTTCTTCTAATTTCTCTTTTCCTTGTGGGTAGTAGCATGTTGTGTTTAGTGCCTATAGACTAGTCAAGACGTTTGGATTGGCTATGTTTCTATATTCGTGATTTGATTTCATGATTGTTTGTTTAGGAACTCAAGTTTGATCCTTTCTCATTAATGCTACATTTTATCAATGGTGTTATGAGAGTTAGTGGTTGTCTACTATGTTATTTATGAATTTTTAAGTGGCTCTAATATTTGTTTGTTGCCTTTCAGTATCTTTGGATTTGTTTAGCCATTAAGGCTTTTTTGAGAGTTTAGACAAGTTGGATTAGCTTGATCTTTCATGTGTCCTTGTGGTATTTCATCTCATACATGATCATGTGCTATTTCCCTACTCAAGCTTATTATAATTTATACTTTTTTGTTGAGGGTTTAGAGAGGTTGGATTAGCTTTTCGTACATGATCATGTGCTATTTCCCTATTCAAGGTTGTTATAATTTAGACTCTTTTGTGTGGCTTTCAATGGTGATTTATAGAGCTTTGATGCTTGTCTCTACAAACTCATGAGCCAAAACATGGACAAGTAAGTCATTGAACTAGATTATTCATTGGTACTTTTCTTTGTCTCTATCTCGATCATGATTGACTATGCATGCCAATCGCCAACTACTACTGATCTTCATGGTTGAGTTACTCTTCTTACGATTGTGGTAGCTCCTTAGTTTGAAATTCTCATTGGTTTTAGTCACCTTGTATACCATAAAACAATTATATATTCCATTTAAAACAATAGTAGAGGCGGGGCATTGCACAAACTCTAATAGGAACCAAAGAACGAGCATAGGTAGAGAGATAAACCCACACCCTGCTCTAGAAGAAGCTAGAGCATGCCCTAAACAACTACAAATAAAGAACCTACTTATCCCTTTCCAATATGTTGACAAAAGGGGCAGAAGCCATTTGATGTCGCAATCAGTGCTAATTGTTGAGAAAAGAGAGAAGAGACACTTCCCTCTCTTCCTAAAGAGTGGATGGGCAAGGAAAGCAGGGGAAAAACCTTCAAACCCAAAAAAAGACACTCCAATAGACCATCTTAGCCATGTCTATATCTGGAGATGAAGGAGGTCGGCCTGCTTAAACAATGACAATGACCAAGAAGACCAAGACTAGATCGGTCTACTCAAAGAGTGACAATGACCAAGAAGACCAAGAGCAAAATTTAAGTATGAAGATAAAGTAGGTTGGCTAATGCAAAAGGGCAACAAAGAGGACTAAGGGCTCATTTGGATGGGAAAGAGAAACAAGTCAACTCGTCATCACAATGAATGGTGAGAACAGGGACCAAGGCTAAGAGGGCTTGGGAGGGAGCGAGGAGAGAAAGGTGCAATGTTGAACTTAGGCAAACTTAGGCTCAGTGCCTCACCCACTTAGGAGCAACAAGAGAGATGAGGGAAGTGGCATGATAGGAAAAACAAAATTATACAAGAGGTGGGAGAGTAAGAACTCTATTCCTGACCTTTACAATATGATAGAAAAGCCAAGGTTTGGTCTATAGTGCCATGACATCCCAAGTGGTGTCAAATGAAAAAAAAGCAAGTAGTCTTAGGTCTTTATCAATGTAGTTAATTTGTCTTGTGCCACTACTGCAGAGGACCTTGTACATCTCTCAAAGGGCCTAGTCAATAGTGCTGTGACATCCCAAGTGGTGTCAAATGAAAAAAAGGGGAACAATCTTAGGTCCTCATGAATGAGGTCATTCTCTCTTACACTACTACAAAGGACAATATACATCTCTCCCCTAAAAAATGCACATCTCAAACACCGAAAAATCCATTATGTAATGTTAGATACCACCTCCCAAGATAGAGCAGCCTATGAAGAAGGAAATAAATCATGAGCTATAATAGGAATAAAAGAAAAATCTTATGGGTCCATCATGCTAAGCTCTATAGGACCACGTCTCTAGTGATGCTACATGAAGAAAGCATGGCCACCAGCCTGCAACTTATATAAGGCAAAGGCACCATACCCTTTGCCCCATATAGTTGCTCCTCATGTCATAATTAGATTGAGATGTGATATAAGAAAATAATCTAAAAACATGAATCTAAAGCACCCTGGCAATGTGATAGCTCCACAAGCAATGCTTGCTAGATTCCTTTGCAAGTAAACATCTCATATAAAGAGAAGGTCTACCAATCTACTATAACCATGAGTGTACTGAAATGCTCTTATGAATGGTAAGAAAAAGAAAGTATGAAACTTTCTTAGTTCTACTGATCCCCCCAAAAAGGGTATATAAGCTGGCCAAGAGCTACTCAGCAATCCCTTGTGACTGCCACTGAACGGCCGTGGGTATATGGTGAATATCTTTACTAAATCCTATATCCCATCATCATTGAAATCTAAAAATGGGCAAAGTATCTAAAGAAAAGGGTGCTGAATCCCTAGCTCTCAATCCAACTCTACTGAAGGTCTCCCTTGAAATATCTAAAGTCTCCATCTAGGCTCCTCTCTGATAATATATTGGGAGGGATCTGGTGACTATTTCTTCTCCAAACAACAAAAACAACTCTGATCCTCTGATGGTAAAGATCCTATTGGTCCAGTAGCCATGTGTACATAAGTTAGGGAGGCCCACTCTCGCTCCTATACACATGCTAAGCTCAGTGAAGCATCCAAACCAACTGGAAATAGGTTGAGGATCCTCCTAAGGCTCAATGAGGCTTTCTCTCCATGAGTGAGGGATGGCTCTCATAATCTGGAGTCTAGTGATAGGGGTTTGTGGGAGACGTCCATAATTCTACATAATAGTCTCCTCTATGATTGTCTGACCTCAGCTGAGCTAGTATATAATATAAGTCAAACCCTAGGCATGCCATTGCCAATCTAGATCTGATCTCACTACCAAGGGCAACACCTTGATACTATACCAAGGAGTTATGGAGAAGTGGTTGTCTAGATATCTCTTCTCTAGTGGAAGGGACTGCATGAATGAGTGTCAAATGGAAATATTCCCAGATTTGAAAGAGTCTTCTCGCTAATTGAGAAGTAGGCTAACTTCAATAATGCACTAAGAAAATCCAGCAGGCTGCTACTGCTGACACTTCCTGACCACTGACCAGTTCTTGTTGTCACTGTCACTCCCGTGGTCTAGGTTTTTAGGGCATTGATCACATACAATCATGTCATTGCTCTTTGTAGCATAGGTATTCACAAGTCTAGCATAGGTCCTCGGGTCATAATCCAGTGAGAGGTGTAGGCTAAAGCATGGAAAGCAGCTCTCATACTCGCATGGGTGAGAAAGAGGGTTGCATCATAATGATGGGTGGAGGCTCTCACCTCCATGGGAGTTTCAGGGTTTAGAAGGGGGTTGCAAAGTTCAAAATGAGGATAAGGATGAGAGAGCTAACTAGGTGTTTCAGGGTTCTAAGAGAGTTGCAGGGTTCAAGAGGGTTCCAGGGTTGAGGAGTGGAGAGCTAGTCTCGTTCATGACTTCAAGGGGTAAAGGGTTGAGAAGGAGGATCAAGGGAGGAAGGAGGAGTGGAGGGAGGAGGAGGAGGAGGAAGGAAGAGAAGGGTGGAGGAGGACGAGGGAGGAGGAGAGGGGAGGAGGAGGTGGCGGAGGAGGAAGAGGAGAAGAAGGGGGAATGATGGGTGATTGCAAGGTTAGAGCATGATATCACACGATAATGTTGAGGGAGCATGGACCCAAGGGAGAGATCAATCACATGAACACAATAGTGAACTTGTGTGATCAAAGGCTTGTCCTATGATCATCTGTGTGTGTGTTTAGCACACTAAGTGCTATGATGTGTCTTGACCATGATATAAGTGATGATGTAATGCAAAGGCCCCCACATGGGGAGGTGCCTTAGATTTAGGAGTCCCTATGATGTAGGAGAGGTGCCTATGATCTAGGCCACCCTCTCTCCCATTTTTTAAAAGAGAGGACTTCCCTCTAAAATCAATGGAACATTTTGCCCTTTGGTTCCCACACTCTTCTCCATGATTTCCATCTTCTCTCCCACTCCCCAACATGTGGTATCAGAGCTTCCTTGAGCTCCTAGCCCATCCTAGCTTCAATTTGCCACCTTATCATCTTCTTCTTCATAGGTGTTGCTACTCCCTTCCATGGTTGCGCCACCTGTAGGCTCTATTGTAGGCTGTCCATCTGCACACAGATGCCCTCCACATAGGTGCCTTTGTCTATGCAATCCTGCGCCATGTCTGCTGCCCCTGACTGACCTCCTGCCAGGTTAGATCCAGGACTTGCTATCCCTGCCTTCTACTCCTTCCACAAGTTCTGTCCGTTGCAGCCATGCTGGTCTCTTTGATGTGAGGTGCTGCCGATGTGGCAGCCCCCTCTCTTTCTTCTCTCTTGGGCACATCCTGCCCAAGGTCTCCCTCCCCCACACTCTCCTCATTTGGGGGCTTACAGATGGGGAGGTCACCATTCCAACACCCCCTCTCACCGACACATCTAGGCCCAATGCCAATACATCGATGAAGATGCTCTAGTAACTCCCTGGTCATAGTCCTCTAGAACTTTTTGATGTCAAAATCTTTTCCTGGCTTTTCATCCAATGGCTCCTGCTCCACCAGGTCCGGTTTCGCTTCCGCACACCATCCTAGTACACAGGTCCATCTTTGGTAGCACCTCTTGGCACCACCTCCTTCTGTCACATTCCTGCCTTCGAATTTAAGCAATCCAGCCATTATGATTTTGCAGTTGTCCCCCTCATAATGAGTGAACAACCTGGAGTCTTCCATGCACCATGCTCTGAGGGTCTGTTTCAACCCGTCCTTTCTTTGGCAAGGTCTGCAACAAAAAAACATCTCCAGATAACTTGGACCGCAAACTTTAAATGCACCTGACTGAACCTGAGTCACCCTCTTTCTCACAAGGGCACAATCCTCCAGTCGTGGAAGTCGATTCCCAAGAGCTTCTGAATCAAGGTCATCCTTCAACAAGGTCCCTGCCTTCAGGCTCCCACACCTATGAGCCTCCAGCTTGGGCTCTGATACCACATGTGCAGACTCATCAATAGACAATGAACTAGCCAGATATAGAAGACACCAAAACTTATATATTTCTGTCCAAAACTATGGACACAATACAAAAGAGATAGATCCAAAGTCCCACCAATGGTGTGGTCCTTTGATCTAACCACAAGGTGCTTCTCCTATCTGTGGGCTATCTCTTCTAGACTCGAGCGTGCGTGTTGCACCTCGAGCGTCTGTAGACTTTTCGTCGAGTGTGTTCTTCTCCACCTTACTGCCTGTGAATCAGCCTAGGTGGGCAGCCCCTGCCAGGCTTTGTTTGCAGCAGCGCACACAAGTGAATGTAGGCCCCAAGATAGCTATTCCACTGCTCCAACCTGCTTGTCAATGACTGCTCCAGAAGGTGTGATGATCTCAGCATCTTGCTGCCCTAGAAGACAGCCAAGGTCCACCAGCCCTTCCTGGCTAAGTCTGCAGCCCTTGTTGCACTCTCTCACCTCCTGTAGATAGGCCTAGAGAGTAGGCTTCCTGCGGCTCCTTTCTGCCCTGGAACTGTTGACTATGCTAGATATGAAATGAGGCTTGAGGCCTCTGCTTTTATAGGCCCCAAGAGGCTGGCAAAACCTACGGACCCAGATTCAACCCGTCGTTAATTTGGCAAGGTCTGCAACAAAAGTACATCTCTAGCTAACTTGGACCGCAAACTTTAAATGCACCTGACTAAACCTGAGTCACCCTCCTTCTCGCAAGGGCACAATCCTCCAGTCGTGAAAGTCGATTCCCAAGAGCTTCTGAATCAGGCTCGTCCTTCAGCAAGGTCCCTGCCTTTAGGCTCTAACACCTGTGAGCCTCTAGCTTGGGCTCTGATACCATGTTACAAAATAACCCAACAGAGGGTACGCATAGCGGAAGACTTATAGTAACGCGCAGGAGCTCACAAAGTGTGGTGTGGGGTGTGGAATCACAAACTTCTTTACTTAATGTGTGTCACATAGATGTGCAGACTCATCAATAGACAATGAACTAGCCAGATATAGAAGACACCAAAACTTACATATTTCCGTCCAAAACTATGGACACAATACAAAAGAGATAGATCCAGAGTCCCACCAATGGTGTGGTCCTCTGATATAACCACAAGGTCCTTCTCCTATCTGCCGGCTATCTCTAGACTCGAGCCCGTGCTGCACCTCGAGCGTCGATAGACTTTTCGTCCAGTGTGTTCTTCTCCACCTTACTGCCTGTGAATCAGCCTAGGTGGGCAGTCCCTACCAAGCCTTGTCTGCAACACACAGGTCCCCTTGGTCCTCCTGAATGTAGGCCCCAAGATAGCTGTTCCATTGCTCCAACTTGCTTGTGAATGGCTGCTCCAAAACGTGTGATGATCTCACCACCTTGCTGCCCTAGAAGATAGCCAAGGTCCCAGCCCTTTCTAGCTAAGTCTACAGCCCTTGTTGCACTCTCTCACTCCTGTAGATACGCCCAGAGAGTAGGCTTCCTGTTGCTCCTTTCTGCCCTGGAACTGTTGGCTATGCTGGATATGAAATGAGGCTTGAGGCCTCTACTTTTATAGGCCCCAAGGGGCTGGCAAAACCTACAGACCCAAGCCCCTAGATCTGGCCGACCTGGTCAGTCCTTCCTGCCCTAAAAAACCGACCTAGTTGGCTGCCCCTACTACCCCAACCAGGGCCCTATATAAGGGTCTTTTCTAGGCCCTTTTTCAGCCTTTGTTCCAGGGATTCAGCTCCCCTGGTTAGCCCATCTCCAGGCCTGATCTGCTGGCTCCAACCAACAGACCCACCAGCCTTAGCCGATGGCCGACCCAGGTGTTGCTGCTCCCTTCCATGGTTGCACCACTTGTAGGCTCTATTGTAGGCTGTCCATCTGCACACAGATGCCCTCCACATAGGCACCTTTGTCTGTGCAATCCTGCGCCATGTCTGTTGCCGCTGACTGACCTCTTGCCAGGTTAGATCCAGGACTTGCTGTCCCTACCTTCTACTCCTTCCACAAGTTCTGTCCGTTGCAGCCATGTTGCTCTCTTTGATGTGAGGTGCTGCCCATGTGGCAGCCCCCTCTCTTTCTTCTCTCTTGGGCACATCCTGCCCAAGGTCTCCCTCCCCCACACTCTCCTCATTTGGGGGCTTACAGATGGAGAGGTGACCATTCCAACACCCCGTCTCACCGACACATCCAGGCCCAATGCCAACACGTCGATGAAGATGCTCCAGTAACTCCCTGGTCATAGTCCTCTGAAACTTTTCGATGTCAAAATCTTTTCCTGGCTTTTCATCCAGTGGCTCCTGCACAACCAGGTCCGGTTCCGCTTCCGCACACCATCCCGGTACACAAGTCCATCTTTGGTAGCACCTCCTGGCACCACCTCCTTCCATCACATTCTTGCCTTTGAATTCGAGCAATCCAGCTGTCAGGATTTTCCAGTTGTCCCCCTCATAATGAGTGAACAACTTGGAGTCTTCCAAGCACCATGCTCTGAGGGTCTGTTTCAACGCGTCCTTCCTTTGGCAAGGTCTGCAACAAAAGTGGACCGCAAACTTTAAATGCACCTGACTGAACCTGAGTCACCCTCCTTCTCGCAAGGGCACAATCCTCTAGTCGTGGAAGTCGATTCCCAAGAGCTTCTGAATCAGGCTCGTCCTTCAGCAAGGTCCCTGCCTTTAGGCTCTAACACCTGTGAGCCTCTAGCTTGGGCTCTGATACCATGTTACAAAATAACCCAACAGAGGGTACGCATAGCGGAAGACTTATAGTAATGCCCAAAAGCTCACACAGTGTGGTGTGGGGTGTGGAATCACAAACTTCTTTACTTAATATGTGTCACATAGATGTGCAGACTCATCAATAGACAATGAACCAGCCAGATATAGAAGACACCAAAACATATATTTCCGTCCAAAACTATGGACACAATACAAAAGAGATAGATCCAGAGTCCCACCAATGGTGTGGTCCTCTGATCTAACCACAAGGTCCTTCTCCTATCTGCCAGCTATCTCTAGAGTCCAGCCTGCATGCTGCACCTCGAGCGTCTGTAGACTTTCTGTCCAATGTGTTCTTCTCCACCTTACTGCCTGTGAATCAGCCTAGGTGGGCAGCCCCTGCCAAGCTTTGTCTGTAGCACACAGGTCCCCTTGGTCCTCTTGAATGTAGGGCCCAAGATAGCTGTTCCATTGCTCCAACCTGTTTGTCAGAGGCTGCTCCAGAAGGTGTGATGATCTCACCACCTTGCTGCCCTAGACGACAGCCAAGGTCCAGCCCTTCCTGGCTAAGTCTGCAACCCTTGTTGCACTCTCTCACCTCCTGTAGATAGGCCTAGAGAGTAGGCTTCCTGCGGCTCCTTTCTGCCCTGGAAATGCTGGCTATGTTGGATATGAAATGAGGCCTGAGGCCTCTACTTTGATAGGCCCCAAGGGGCTGGCGAAACCTACGGACCTAGGCCCCTAGATCTGGCCGACCTGATCAGTTCTTCCTAGCCTCAAAAATCGACCTGGTTGGCTGCCCCTACTAGCCCAACCAGGGCCCTATATAAGGGTCTTTTCTAGGCCCTTTTTTAGCCTTTGTTCTAGGGATTCAGCCCCCCTGGCCAGCCGATCTGTTGGCTCCAACCAGACCCACCAGCCTCAGCCAATGGCCGACCCAGGTGCTGCTGCTCCCTTCCATGGTTGTGCCACCTGTAGGCTCTATTGCAGGCTGTCCATCTGCACACACATGCCCTCCACATAGGTGCCTTTGTCTGTGCAATCCTGCGCCATGTCTACTGCCCTTGACTGACCTCTTGCCAAGTTAGATCCAGGACTTGCTGTCCCCGCCTTCTACTCCTTCCACAAGTTTACGTTGCAGCCATGCTGGTCTCTTTGATGTGAGGTACTACCCATGTGGCAACCCCCTCTCTTCCTTCTTTCTTAGGCACATCCTGCCCAAGGTCTCCCTTCCCCACACTCTTCTCACGTGGGGGCTTACAGATGGGGAGGTGACCATTGCAACATATCCTTCATTTTTAAAAATCAATTCCCAAATTCTAGTGTGAACACATTGCTATGGAGTTTTACTTCAGGTCTTCAGGAACCTAATGAACAAAGTACAAGACTTGCTGAGCTTATCAATCACAAAATCGATGACAGAGGGTCGCAGATTTCATCGATGGTAACTGATTACATGTAACTAAAGTAAGGCTAGGTCTTATATCATTACTATCAAGATACGACCAAGTATCTACTAAAGTTTTGGAGTATCCTACTACTAATACAAGTGGTGGATGTGCTATATCATGCTGATTACTCTTATCAAATTCAGTTATATCAAGAGTTTTTGGATTGACCTTTTAGGGAACAAAGAGGAAAAAAGCTTGGACAATCTACAAATGATACAAGGACGACGAAAGTGAAAGTTGTCTTGGAAGTGGTTGAGGAATAAAGACAATCTATTTTTATTTACAAAGTTATTGGTACTCCAAAACCAACAACATTATAAGTCCTTCGCAAATCGATGACGACAGGGGATCATCCTCATCAAGGCTACTAAGTGTTTCAACACTTCAACTAACAATGGCAATATGTTTATCAATTTTCTTTATGCGATTATCTTTCTTTTTCAAGTCTCACATTAGACTCATGGTGTACACATATACATAGCAGTATTCTTGTTTATTAATTTAAGCAAGGACGTTTTAATAATGCAATATTCCCCTCTAAATTATTGCCAGTTGAGGTCAACTGAATTTTCGGCAACGAAGCTAATGTCTCTTTCTCACTGCCATATTTTTTCCATTATTTTACTTTCTTGAGATCTCGTTTTTACTGACCACACATATGTATTCTTCTTGTGAGCTCTTGTGACATGACTTGACATCCTGGCCAAGGATCTTCTGCTACCATGTGCACATCTTTATCACCAATTTAGAGTACTCTCTTTTCATGGCTAATCACCATGCATTGCTATCTCCAATGGACCAAAACCATTTATGCACCTTTCTCCACTTGTTATCAGGCTAGGGGCTTCGAGTGGTTACTTTCTTGGATGAATCTCATGTATATGTAAATCTGAGTCCCAATTTGAAAAGAAATAACATTAAAATAGTTCTATATTTAAGACTTGGTCTAGAACTCTAGACTTCCCGGAGGAGGTTTTGTCCAAAGATCTATACTACCATTATAGTGAGGCTAAGCATCATTGAATATAAAAAATACAAATGGGTTTAGCTTGTTGGAGGGAGCGGCTTCATTCTCACCCAATCGAGTGCTGGAGTACTCGTCTCTCTCTCTTTTATTTAAAGTTGTGATATTTTTATGTGGAATTTATAAAAGTTCTAAAATTCTAAGTTTATTAAGTTATTCGACTGGAAATCACACTTCTGTGCTCTAATGGGAACAAACACAAACGCTATGGAATTAGATAGTCGCAATCTTGTGTGGGTAGGCAACATGTGCCGAGGAGGAAGCATTGTCGATATCAGAGCAAAAGAAGAAAGTAGGCCACCATCAATCTGGCGAATATGAAATTGCAGCTAGGGTAGCAGAAGTTGCAGCATCACAAGAGGTCAAGCACTGTACAAAAGCGAGAAGAATTCACGAAACTCTGCAATGTTAGCAATGTTGATGACAATGGTGGCGAATCACTAGTCGAAGGAGAGGGAGAGTAACTAAGGAAGGGGAGTACACCTTGTCAAGCTTTTTAAAAAAGAGGAGAGTTACGGAAGAGCAAAAGTTTACAACTTTGATTGCAAGGATTGACAGATAAATCTTTCGAGATTGCTGCTGCAATCCAACTGGAGATCGACGCACAAAATTCACAATGTTGCTGATCGCAGTGTCGGAGGAGCACGACGAAGAAGAAAGGGCAGCAAGGGCAAGGGAAAAGCTATGGCTATTGATTTAAATTTGGAGATTCATTGCAAATTTGGAGCCTGGGCTTTTTGTTTTGCTTTATTTAAAGGTCAAAGGTGCCAAGTGGCCTCATAACAGCTGAGAAAACAGAAAACCTTCTATTGTGTAAAAGTAAATATAAAAGGGCAAGTTACATAGGATTAACACGTTTACATTAATCATAGATTGTGTCATAAAGAAACTTAAATATGAAACAAGAGCTAGTGTGTCCCATAATTGCTATCTGGATGCCCACGCACAGTAATTCTATCTGCATACCTGCTATCTGCATGCCCCCCCTTGGAAAGGTTTTGAGACGTGCTGTGCAGAACACGTATTAGGAGGTTTTGAAGAAGAAAATACAAAGAGAGAATGCAGACAAAATGCTGGATAAGCAGCTCATATTATTGTCCTACAAATCAGATAATTGTAAATGGCCAATGAGCCAAACTTTCACTACGAAAGCCCACAATTACCTCTGATAAATATATTACAATACCTTGAAAGCTTTGAAAAAGAGGAGCACTTAAGGCTTGGAGGTAGGAGCTTGTTAAAACAAAATCAAATAAACATCTAGCTTCCATAACTCATATGTACCCTCTTGTTGGGACAGCTGCTCAAAAAGTGCATAACCATACAGTTTCCATCCTTGATTCAAGGGTCACAGTGGAAACAGAATGACACATCCCAGCACTCCTGAAACCCCTGATCTGCAAAATAACCACACACAACATCAGAACTGAGCAGGCTGCTCACCACCCAACCGTGACATCTACGGGATATGATCCCGAATTAGAAGATGTCCCCCCGAGCCACGAGCTGAGCTACTGGCACGAACTCCCAATCAGATCCCAACCAGCCTGGTGTCCCATACCACCAGGTGGCGCTGTGAAGCCCTGGATCTGCCACTGGGCCTTGGGCTACGCTAAGATGCAGGCGCGCGTCCGCGACACAATCCAGGATCAGACCTAGCACCTGGGAACGAGACTTGCTCCCAACTGCACACTGAGAACTGAACCCCCTGGGCCTCTTTTATAGACTCGGGCCCCGGCGCCAAAAATAGCGAAGACCTATAAATAGTTCATACCCTTGCCACTCAACCCGAGAATCAAGCCTGCCTAGCTCTAAGCCTCCCCAGGCTAACCTGAGCTAGTTCTGTGTACCTAGTACACGTCAGATACCGATCCGTGCACATGACATACTCCCCCTCCTCTAAGAACTCACTCCTAAGTTCGCTAAGAAATCGGGAAATGTTCTTTGGAGGTTTTGTAATGTCTCCCATGTTGCATCCTCCTCAACACGATCCTTCCACTTAATCTTGTATTCCGTGATAGTACGATTTCGAATCTGTCTTTCACGGAATTCAAGAATAGATTCAGGTTCGTGAGGAATAAAAGTTAAATCTGTAACTTCTATAATCTCATGAGGAGAAACAATTTGATCCTCTGCACCCAATACTTCTTTCAGTCTACTGACATGAAAGACTGGATGTACTTTAACATCAGGAGGCAATTCTAGTCGATATGCAACTGGTCCAATTCTTTTAATGACCTTGAATGGGCCACAGTATCTGGGGGATAATTTCGGAACCAAACCAGTACTTAGGCTCTTGGATTCCTTAGGAATTCGCAAATATACCATCGTTCCTTCAGATAACTCTCTAGGTGAACGATGTCTATTAGCATAAAATCTGTCCCGATCTTGGGCACTTCTAATAGACTCCTTGGCAAACTGCAACATTTCCTGCATGTCTAGCAAGAAGTTCTTAGCAGCATCATTTTGAATCCCTTTTAATCCAACCATAACTGGTGACTTAGGTTGAAACCCGTACATAAGCATAAAAGGACTATAACCTGTACTAGAATGCTTTGCACTGTTGTAAGCAAATTCAATCATGGGTAGATAAGCTTCCCATGAAGACTGTCTCTTAGATACATATGCCCGAAGCATGTCTTCAACCAACTGGTTGACCTTCTCTGTACTGCCATCGGATTGTGCATGATCCGAGGAACTCATACTTAGAGTAGTTTCCAACTTCTCAAATACAAGTGTCCAAAAGGTACTTGTAAACTTTGAGTCCCTGTCACTGACTATGTCAGATGGCAAACCATACAGCTTGAACAAGTGGTCCACAAACTCGTGAGCC
Source organism: Dipteris shenzhenensis (assembly GCF_047967505.1). Taxonomy (NCBI): domain Eukaryota; kingdom Viridiplantae; phylum Streptophyta; class Polypodiopsida; order Gleicheniales; family Dipteridaceae; genus Dipteris; species Dipteris shenzhenensis. The sequence continues at coordinate 38,432,849 of NC_141621.1, forward strand.
AGCTGAACAGCTGAAATAGTTGTTCTTGTAGGTAAGAATCTAGCCATTTTTGTCAAACGGTCGACTATGACCCAAATAGAGTCATGACCCTTGCGCGTTCGAGGCAAACCAGTAATAAAATCCATGGAAATACTTTCCCACTTATTACCTGGAATCTGTAATGGCTGTAATAAGCCCGCGCTCCTAAGGTGTTCAGCCTTAGTAACCTGACAAACTCGGCAACCTACCACATAGTTCTCTACGAATGCACGCATCTTAGGCCAATAAAAGGTATGCTTCACAAGAGACAGAGTCCTATGTATACCTGGATGTCCCGCACTAGGAGCATCATGACACTCCCAGAGAATCTTGGATTTAAGGTCCAGAACATCAGGCACACAAATCTTTTCATTCCGGAACAGCAAGCCGTTCCTAATCATCCACTGACCTCCCGCCGCCTGTATCCTAGGTGGCACAATCCCTGAGTCCTGGTCAACCATGGAGCTCCCATCCTGGACTCTCTGCCAATAAGAACTGAAATGACTATCAGTTGCGTATAGCCCTCTCAAGGATTGAAATAGGTCTGAGGATATTTCCGTAAATGACAAAGCATTTACAAACTTAACTCGACTTAAGGCATCCGCCACACTATTCAACGAACCCTTACGATAACGTATTTCGAAATCAAAATCCTGCATTAGCTCTGCCCATCTAGCTTTCCTTCCTCGCAATTCTGATCCATCACACACATACTTGATTGACTGGTGATCAGTCAATACAAGGAACTTTGAACCATACAAGTAGTGTCTCCAAACCTTGAGAGCATACACTACCGCATAAAGTTCCTTCTCGAGTGTGGGCCAACGATACTGAGTGTCGTCTAGCTTCTTACTCTCAAAAGCTACAGGTCTGCCCTCTTGGAATAGAGCTGCCCCAATCGCATAATCACTCGCATCGGCCTCTAAAACATAAGGCCGGGTAGGATCGGGTAATGCAAGAACGGGTGCTTCCTTGATAGATAACTTCAAGGTTTCAAAAGCCTTGTTCATTGCATCATTCCAAGCAATCGGCTGAGTAGACCTGCGTCCACGACCTTTCAATATGTTGGTCAAGGGTACCGTGATTTGGGAGTAATCACGGACTGACTTCCGAAGAAATACCGTAAATCCTAGGAAAGAGCGAAGTTGTTTCACAGTCTGAGGTATAGGCCAATCTAAAACCTTCTGGATACGATCCAGATCAATGCTAATACCTTCAGAAGAAATCTTGTGTCCTAAGTAAATGATCTCCTTCATAAAGAAGTCACATTTACTCATCTTGGCGTAAAGCTTATGCTGTCTTAGAGCAAGTAAGACAACCCGAAGGTGTCCTATATGATCCTCAAGCGTTTTACTATATACCAAGATATCATCTAAGAACACGACAACAAATTTGCCCAGATAATCTCTGAACAAATCATTCATCATCTGCTGAAAAGTAGCAGGAGCATTGGTCAAACCAAAAGGTAATACGAGGAACTCGTAATGACCATACCTAGTTCGGAATGCGGTCCTATCGATGTGTTTAGCATAGATACGGATTTGATGATAACCCGTACGCAAATCAATCTTAGTGAAATACTTCGCTCCGGCCAAACGGTCTATCAAATCATCAGAACGAGGTAAAGGATAGCAGTTCTTAATTGTAAGTTTATTAAGTCGTTTATAATCTATACACATCTTCCAGGAAGAATCTTTCTTCTTTCTTAAGAGGACAGGTGCACCCCAAGGAGATTTACTTGGGCGGATATAGCCCATATTCAGGTAATCCTGAAGCTGGATAGCTAACTCATCCTCCTCTACCTGGCTCATCCTATACGGTGGTACACTGATAGGTTGAGCCCCTGGGACTAAGTCGATGCGATGATCTACTGCCCTTTCTGGAGGTAACCCTACCGGCAGTTGAGCTGGGAATACGTCCTTAAAATTATCTAACAACATTCTCAATTCTCGGTGTTCAAACACACTTAATTCATTTTTGTTAATTACCGAAACAACAAATGTAGAAAGTGGAATCAAAACACAATGATAGACATCATAATGAGAAGTGTTCAATATATTCCGCAGCTGCATCGCAGATACAATAGGCCCCTGAGAAGGGATAATCTTATCACACTGAATACAAAATTGGGTGCCTTTGTCTTCAAAAGAAAGGGTATGCTCCGTCCATCCGATCTGGATATTGTGGGTTTTAAACCACTCTATCCCGATCAGCAAGTCTACATGCTCTAAATGCATAACATAACATGTGAGAGCTCCCGTGTAGGCTTGAATCCGGATGGGAAGCGCTTCAACCTTGCGATCCCAAAACTGCTTCCCGGCTGGAAGCTGCACCTCGTAGGTGTGGTCGCTAGGTACTGTGGACAGCCCCATCTTCTGCACAAATTTGTAATTAACAAAATTGTGAGAGCTGCCCGGATCAAAGAGAATGTGAACCCGTTGGTCCCTAACTTCTCCATAAACTCGGAAAAGATCATGGGAACCAAACAACGAAGTATTAAAGGTACAATTGCAAGAAAGGGGGCAGGTAATGACATTTACTGAAATACCTGTCATCGTAACCTGGTTGGCTCCCTTGGCTGCGGTACGCGGGCCTGCCTGGAGCTTCGGTCCTAGCACCAATTTCTGGTTCTTCCGCTTAGGACACTCATGCTTCGTGTGGCCCCGCTCCTCGCAATAAAAACACCGGCCCTCTTTCTTGAGCCTGAGAGTGCGAAGGAAACGGGCCTTACCATTCTTCGCAGGAGTTAAGCTTTTCCTGGAGGCGTTGTCCGTAGACTTCGTCTCCCCAATACCAGTCGCATGCTGAAAGAACTTGCGTTTGTTCTTTCCGCTGGTCTCGGTAACTGTGGTTGCCTTGGTTCCGGCCATGGTATCATCATATATGCGCGCATATGTCATGGCCTCTTGCAATGTTGTGCACTTGTTATTTTTAATCTGTAACTTATAGGAGTCTGGCAAACCATCCACGAAAAAACCTAACAAGGTTACAGGATCCATTTTGGTGGCCCTGGTTTGCAGATCCCTAAATCTCTGAAGATAGACTTCAAAAGTTAAGTTCAATTTTGACATATCGAGGGCTTTGAGCTGGCCGACGATATCGTAGTCATCTTCCTTCTTCAAGAACTCCTTCCTGAAGATACCCTCAAATTCTGTCCAAGTGTCAGGCTTAGGCTGGAGTTCTTTCCACCAAAGCAAGGCTTTACCTGACATAAACCCTGCTGCTAGCTAAATCTTTTTCTCGTCTGGATAGGGGTGAAATTGGAAGTGAACTTGCCACTTGTGCAGCCAAGTGTCAACCACCTCCTTTGTTCTTGATTTCTGGTCACCTGGAAAGGGATCCGGAGTGATATTCGGGCCTAGCACGGAGGCCATGGCATCCACATGCGTGAGTTCCTGAACCGTGCTAGCCAGAAGAGTCAAGGTAGCTTGTATCCCTTGGAGTTGCTGTGTCAACCCCGATTGATTAGCGTTGACCTGCTCAAATTTACCATCTAGAGCAGTCGTGAACTCACTGAAGGCTTTCTTAGTGATCAGGTCGTCATAGAGACCCTGATCATCCTCTCCCACTGGAGTGTAATCTAATTCCTGCTCTCCCATAGTGAACTCGGGATTCGGAGCATCAGACATGGCTGAATACTAACTCGATTACAGGCTGAGAGAAATAGCTGGGAGAATCGAAACTGGAAGGAGAAGAGTAGAGGAAAGAAACCGTCCCTCCAAGATGTGGCGAAATCAGAGAAGCTGGCTGGAAAAAGAAGATGTCGTGCACCAACGATCAGCGCGCGTAGGGGATGGGGTCCTTCTGCAGGTCCGCTGCAGGCCGTACAGTACGGAATAGCTGCTACTGTTGCAGCCGTTTCGTGGAGGCGGATCTCAGGCAGAGGCAGGTCGCAGATCTGCTGCTATTGCAGCCGTAACTAGATGGCGAAACTCTGGTAGGGGCAGGCTGTTCTTGCGCTGTCAAGCTTGAGGCTATGGCTGGACTTGAGGTCTCGCCAGTCTTTATAGAAGATAGCACAGCTATTCTGGAGGCTGTGCTTTCTAGAAAAGCCTAGCCACGCTTTCCAGAAAAGCTGGCCTCCCAAAATTGGGGCTTGGGGCTAAAATTAGCATGCACACCCTCCAATCTTGGAGGGTCGATGCTTTTTTCTGCGCCACCTTCCAAGCTTGGAAGGTGGTGCTTTTTCGCACCTCGGCCACCCCTAGATGCAACTGAGCGCACCCTGCTCAGCCTGACGCACCCCCTGCCTGGGCCGCTTTCTGCACCATCAGATGGCGCACTCCTCAGCCTCTCCTACCAGCGGCACTTACCTCTGTGCAGCCCTGACCAGCATCTCGATTCCATCGCCTACTTATCAGCCCTGTTTCGCCTCTCTTCCACACTCTCCTAGCTAGAATTTCACTCCCTCTCTCACTTAGGCTCTTCAGTAATTTCGTAATCAGGTCTCTCCTTCTTCCTGCCTTTTCCAGATATCTCTTCACCCCTCCTACTCCAGGTAGACAGCAAAACACGCAGCAGGAAATCTCGAATTTCAGGGCATACCTGGAAGAGAAATCCGTCAAATTTCTCGCATCAGAAGTTCCTACCTCAGGAGTTGGCTCTGATACCAACTGACACATCCCAGCACTCCTGAAACCCCTGATCTGCAAAATAACCACACACAACATCAGAACTGAGCAGGCTGCTCACCACCCAACCGTGACATCTACGGGATATGATCCCGAATTAGAAGATGTCCCCCCGAGCCACGAGCTGAGCTACTGGCACGAACTCCCAATCAGATCCCAACCAACCTGGTGTCCCATACCACCAGGTGGCGCTGTGAAGCCCTGGATCTGCCACTGGGCCTTGGGCTACGCTAAGATGCAGGCGCGCGTCCGCGACACAATCCAGGATCAGACCTAGCACCTGGGAACGAGACTTGCTCCCAACTGCACACTGAGAACTGAACCCCCTGGGCCTCTTTTATAGACTCGGGCCCCGGCGCCAAAAATAGCGAAGACCTATAAATAGTTCATACCCTTGCCACTCAACCCGAGAATCAAGCCTGCCTAGCTCTAAGCCTCCCCAGGCTAACCTGAGCTAGTTCTGTGTACCTAGTACACGTCAGATACTGATCCGTGCACATGACACAGAAGCACAGCAAATTTAGGACTGGCAGCCAGAAAAGGTATGACATTAACATTAATGCTGTTTCATGGTCTCAAGGGCCTATTGATCTGTGCAGATTAATATTTGCACAAAGCCATTAGTCCGATTGGCAAACCACACCTCCCTTTCTCTTTGCTCTATACAATCCCTGTAATAAGGTGATGTTGATGCCCTGTGAAGACATCATGTTGTGAGTGTTTGAAGCATATTACTGAACCTCCCTCCTTAAATAAGAGCCCTCACCCAAAACTCAAAGCCTCTTGTTGTAAGTGTTATAACATAGTACATACGAATGGAGGCAGCCTGAAAATCTCATGCTGTACCAGAAGCTCCAGAAACCAAGCAACGGTACAGGAAATCCTGGAAGCACACACTTGAGTAACACAATTGCAACTACATCAGTGAACATGACATCCTGAGCTTCTCACTATAAACCAAGCCACAATGATGATGGACATAGCAAATAATAAAATTGGAAAGACGTCCAAAAGCCCACCATATTACTGCTTTTAGCAAACTGTCTGTCCGACCAGATTTCTTGAATTGATGTCTTCAGAATGTAGGCCCCTCTGTACCAGAATGCTCGTGTGGTTAAATATGCTGATGTTAACAGCTCATTCTTAAATGGTTCAGCCCTTTTCAAAAAGAAACATCAATTCAAGTAAGAAGCTGCTGTGTGAGTCAAGGACCTACCGTCGTCACCTCCGTCATCATCATCCAAATAATCATCGTCATCATCAAAACCAAAGTTCTGAATCAAAAAGATCATATGAAATCAGTAATGCTTTTCACTGAGGAGCAGAGGAACGAAGAGAGTTATTTAACTTTTCTTTGTTTAAAGGGCTGGCCCACTGTGAAAAAAACGAAGAAAGAGGAGGGACGGGGCACGGGGGCTGGAACAGTGTTCAGTAAGGCATCCAAACCTGTGCATAGTCATCCTCACCAAAGTCTTCCTCCTCTTCTTCCTCCACTGCTTCATTATCTTCATCGTCACCTTCACCAACTTTCTTGTCTTCGTCCTCTTTTCCTTCTCTCTCCTGCAGGTACCAAACGTGCTACTTAAGCACGGTAAAAACCAAGCACATTCCCAGAATCTAATGCTTGACTCAAATGTTTGCCTTAATAAAAATGGAAAGCATTTGTAGGAGCTGACTTCTGTAAGCTTTTCGCTCCGCTGCTCCAAATTTGCCAGTCTATCAAGCCTGTGCAGGTCTGCATTTATTGCAAGTATAGATGTTCATTATCACCCTGCACATGTCCTGACAGGTCGCATACATACATAGATACATATACATACATAAATTCATCTACAAATTTTTTTGATACATTAGACATATATGCATATATCCTTGTATTACATATAAATACATCAATGAGAGTGGCAGGCAGATGGTGCATGCACATGCAGATGCAACATTTTGAACAAATCAGGTTATTTGCATTGTTGTACAGCCTTTGAACTCAAAGAATGAACGTTCTGTAACGTCATTCCCATGACTTCAACTGGTCATCCATGGATACCTAGGAATTGTAACATATACAGAAACACTAAATGGGGAAACATCGCCTATGATAAATCAATACCTTTTAACTATGCATACACCTGAAAACCAGATGTACAGCAGATGCCATTTTGAACATTCTTATAATATCTGCTCCAGATAAAGTCGAAATCCAATGCCTAAGCAGGAAAGTACCTTTAGAGAATTCGTGATGCAGTTTGAGGCCATACATGACACAGGGAACATCATTAAAGGATGGCAGTTGTCACTCTAGGCTTAAGATTGTGACTTGAGGACATGGTCTGTGTAAGACAAATGCTAGGGACTTGCTTCAAAGCCAAGCCCTGACCACGGCGCGGGGGGGGGGGGGGGGGCGCGGGGGATCCACAAAGAAAACGTCTATCAAGTATATGAGAAAAGCCCCAAGAGCAAAGTGCTTAAGGCCAAAGTACACCATCAGTAGCATGAAAAAGCCTGAGGGTCAAGCCCTACTCAAAAAGCCCAGTGCCACCTCAAACTTGTTGTGACTTCGAGAAGAAGGGACAACCTTTCCACTCCATGAGGAAGATAGTCCGGTTGGCAAAGCAGCCCCACATGGCCATCAAAGTGTGTACAATGTCTATCCAAATACTGGCCATGGTGTGAGATGGGTAGACCAGCGAACCATCAAGTGCCTCTGTGCATCTGGATCACGAGATATGCCAGCCAGCTATGATCTCCCAACATGTGTCCACAAGGGCATGTGCACGTCTGTACCAAGAGGAGGAAACAGCGTCCAGAGAGCATAGCTCAACTGAATGACGTCAAACCAAAAAAGCCCAAGAGGCACTATTCATCTCACAAAACACTTGAGGAGAGCCAAGCCACTAAGCCCACAACTCTTCTTTCTTGGACTCATCCTTGTCTCCTTTTGATCAGCCTTCTTTTGTTTACAATCTCGTGCAAGATATCCGAGCATACCACAATAGCAGCACTTTTCTTCTTCTACCATTAGAAAGTTCCCCATCCTCTAAACAATCCTTCTCCTTGGGTTTTACCTTATACAGGCTTATCTTTACCAGTCCCCTTTATTTTGTTTGTAGCAGCGAGGGATTTCTCATCATCACCCTCTCTCTTTGTCGTACATCTTCTCCCTGGCTTCCTTGTGCACAAGCAACAGCCCCTGTTCCTCAAATATGCTTGGGTCACTCTTCAGATGTTAAGAAAGTGGCCAATCCCTCCCTCCCTCTCTCTCTCTCTCTCTCTCTCTCTCTCTCTCTCATTAGATTATGATACCCACCGATCACATAAAGCTTTTTATCCTATTATGTGCACACAAGATCAACCATGCACAGAACTCAAGTGATGGTGGAATAGCCAAGCATGTAGCCAAAAGATCCAAAATAGGGCGAAAACAGAGTAAATAGGACGTCTGCTCCACCGGAAGGACAGCAGGGTGTTGCTCCACTAGACAGCTTTCTACACTACTGCTCATTCACTCCCACTGCTGTGTGCCTCTTATGGAGGTCTTGGTGGCTGTTGGACGAGCTCACAAGCTGAGCCTCAAATCATGTCTTCTCAACTCGAACGGACTGCTTTAACTGAGGTCCAGGGCTCCCTTTTACAGGGAGGAACCCATGAGTTGGCCGACTGAGGCCTTGAATAAGGCCAACTAACCACCTATTAGAGCCAACTGGAGCTGGGTGGGGGCTGAACAGATATGGATGATCCCACCACCTGTAAGTTCTTGGCTCTGTTCTGGCTGACTTGAGAAAGGCCAGCCAGCCTCATAGGTGCATATAAAACCCTCCCACAATGGCAGCCATTTGCTGCAAATTCTCCAGTCATTGTGCCTTCCCATAAGGGCCTATTTTGCCACCCTTCCTGCTGTATGCAGGGCCAATGTAATGGGCAGCATCGTGACAGTCCTACATGGATTGATCTGCCCTGTCGGGTGGATCTAAATAACACCAAGCAAGATCTACATCTGCTGCCCACATGGCAGCCAGTTTGCTGCCCTGTCACTCCGTGGTCCTCATGAAGGCTCACAGGTGGGGAGTTGATCCATTTGTCCCAACAGTCCACAACAACCCTAGCATGTGATATGGCTGCACAGAGAAGCCCACTCATAAGTCAACTGCTCAATCAAAGAACAGGGTGCAACCAATATGGGGCACCCACTGATCTATGTTAACCAACAGCAAAAATACAAAAACAAGGCAGCATCTCCTCATCTGGCGCATTTAGTTGTCCCAAATCGGCCTTTTTGATAGCAACCTTGAACAAGAGTGGAGATAGTTTGAAGGCCTAACCTCGTTACGTGAGTTTGAGTTCTGACCATTTACCAATACAGCAAACACACTGTTTTGAGGAAGGGGGGCCAGAAGGGAAGCAGGCCCATCATGGATTGCTCTATTTCGCTGTTAAGTCCACTCATATTAGTTTCTGTGTAGTTCAAACTTCAATTTGGTCATGTGTGTAAGAGATAGCAGACCCTAGCCCACATGCATGTTACAATGGTATCAGAACATGATCGTGGGGAGTGCCAGCAACCTAGAGCTGGGAAACCAAAAGATCTCAGTTCATCATCAGTTTCTATACCGACAACAGTTCTCCAGCCATCCGGCGACGATTTTCAGAGTTCCGGACCCACATAAAGTTGAAGATTACAGTAATGGAATGTTGGGAGAGAGATGAGATACAGGAGTCAAAACTTGAGGCAATTTAGACTGTAGGAGAGTATAGTAGGTATTGCCTCAGGAATAAAATAGCCAAGTGTAATCTAGTCTAGAATCAAGCTTTATGCAAGACACTCTAGTCAAACCGTCATGTACTTGTGTAGGGCATGCAATCTTTGGATTAGATCTGAGAACTATAGCTTAGGTTTTTCATCCGTAGTTGTCTGGTTAAGCTTAAGTTTGACTTACCGTAATTAATCAAAGGAGCAATCATGGGCAAATTATTACAGACCACTTAGACTAGCCTTCGGATTAGCCTAATTAACAAGTAGTATGATTAAATTAAACCTCGGATTGGCAAAACTTAACCCTAGATTCTATTTTTTGTAAGAAACCTATGGAAGATTTACTCCTGATAGGTCCTTGTTGTCTAATTTCGTTTTTTGGCTTGAACTATCTTTTGCACGTCAATTTTCTATCCTTTTGCACATCAATTCTCATCCTCGCATCCTAATAATGCCTACATAGGACAACTAGGATAGGTAGTACTAGTCCTAGGTCCTAAGTGTCCTAATTGAACTAATCGATGAGTAACTAGTACATTTGTAGAAACCTTGGGGTAGAAGTTGTTTGTAACAAATCCCATTTTTCCATGGACACATTTTTCCATCTGTTTTTATTTTCAGCTGATTCAACCTTTTTCTCATCCTCTCCTCTCTTTTACTTTCTAAGTTATAAATTTGGTAGGTGCTCAATGATTGGACCTTCTTTGCAAGTGTAATGATTGGCTTGTCCATGCATGGAAAGCCACGTGGAAACTTCAGAATGCATGTTGGACGTGGTCGTGACTCCTGGTGTTCTCGTGGGTTCTCTGGCGACTTGATATTCGCATGCATTCGACTTTTGCTTCTCTCTTGAAACGGCCTGAGTGTGGGTGTATGATGCCATAGTTTTGTGGGTTCCAACAAGGTCGGTCAACCTGAGAAGACTGTGCATGGTAGATCTTTGTGTTATGTTCCTTTTTCTTGTGAAAATCCGAGTTGCTTAGTCGTTATGAATGTGTAAACCATGGAGCTCCTCTCTTATGATCTTCTTCAGCTTAATTGTGTGGCATATGGTTGCGGATTGAGCTATCTAATACATGATTTCATGTAAGATTTTTATGTGAGTGATAGAACCGAGATTGAGAGTGTGATCTTAGAGTTATTTCATCATTTTTCCAACAAGTGGTATCAGAGCAGTCGATGCTTTGTAAGTGTCGATGCTGTGTATGTCGAAGAATCCGAGTTACAAGGTGTCTTTAATCCCCACGAAATGCAGAAGTAGAAGGTTTAGAAAAGCCAGGACATCGCCCGAATTGCTAGCAGAGGCTTGTTTCCAACTACAGCTGAATCTCTTGAGATTTGGAGATGGATACTTTGCCTAAGGAGAAATCTGGTGGGATTGGGGTCACCTTCAATGATGGAAACTTTCCAACGTGGCAACTTGCGACTCGTGTATAGTTTATGCAGAAAGGACTCCGAGGAGTTGTTTCAGGAACTGAGAAGAAACCCAAGGAGCGCTCACATGATGCTGACAAGATCCCAGCATGGGAGGCAAAAAAAGAAAAAGCTATTGGCTATTTAGGAAGTGCTCTGGGACCGAAATATTTCCACCACCTTGATATGACTATGACAGCAGCAGAGAACTAGCAAACTCTCGAGACACTGTTTGAAGTTCGTATGAAGAATTCCAAAGACACCCTCAAGCAAGAATTGTTTGACCTTCAGATGGATGAGTCGGAGTCACTCGGAATATTTTTGAACCGGATGCAATATTACTCAAGCAATTGCAGCACGCATGGAGGATGAAGATAAGAAAGTGATTCTTTTGAAGAGCCTTCCTTCTAAGAGAAAGAAAACAAGAAATAAAGAAGAAAGGAAGCGTGTCACTAAGCAAAAATCAACAAGCAAGTCAAGAAACAAAATCTTCCAAAAAACTGGAATCTCTCTCTCTCTCTCTCTCTCACTCTCTTATTGAAAAAATAAAAAGCTAAATGGCCCTTTACACTTATGTATCGTTTCTACAAAGAGGCAAAAATACATTTCTAACTTAGAAAGCACAAGCATACTCAAACAAACTCTCTTTTGAAACTAAAAGAAAAACGAGCTATTCAGCTCCCCGCTTTTTGTTTTCAGCTTATGTTCAATCATTCTAAACATACCTAAGGCCGATACACCATACATAAAAGACTTCATATCTAAGATTGTGCGAAATTTTTTCATTCTTTTCCTTGGATTATACCTCTTGTGTAATAGTAAAGTGATCAAATTACTACAATGAGTGATAAAAGACTCCTTAGTTGTACAAAGGCGGGAAAATCTATGGAATTGGGAAGAAATGACTCCATATTTTGCCAAATCAGAAATGTTTGAGTCAATGTGAGGCATTTTTATAATATGCTCTGGCTATAGTCTAAGTCCTTTCAGTTTGGTCTCAAGTTTGGAAGGTGTTGAAAAGATTTACTTCAACATCTTGGTCTTGTATCTCATTGTAATAAAGAGCCTGGATAAACGGAAGGTAGGAGAGGGGGTTGGCAAAGGTGGGGGAGGGGTGGGGATTTTGCGCCTTAATAATGGTCATGGGTTCATCTTTTATCAAGCAACATTGTACATATAGGTCTCTGTCTTGCATTTCTATGGACACAGTTTTCTATATTATCTTTGTATTTGTGCACATGTTACTGATCACATGTGTGAGTCCTCTATTACAAGACTTCACATACCGGCCGTGATATCATTGCCAAATCCAATGTACTTGTCATTATCAGTACAAAGAGCTCTTCTTTTCCATGGTTAACATGAGTTACACCCTCTATTATGGTGGTGATGTCATTTTGCAAGGCTGGCCACAGCCGACACTGTATAGCCAATTCCATCCAAGTAGCAGGATGCTAGAAGCTAGTGTGTGGGGTGGACACTACTCTACAGGAGTTAATCTACAACCCATAGGATTATATAAGTATGGGAGGCAACATAAAGTCACATATCTATTGGACCCAATGCATGTATTCAAAAATGTGTCAAAAAGTTTGTGGAAACATATGATTGATAGAGACAACCCAAAGGCATGACCTAACTTGAAAGTGAAAAAAACCAAAAGAGTCTTTTGGACAAAAACAAAACCACATTGACAAGGTGATTTTACTAATGCCATCAAGGGTGTTGACAAAAGCAGAGGAGAAGAGCGTTATTGTGGGTGTGAAATTCTCAACTGGGTACATGAATAACTTAAAGGGTGCATTTACTTCAAATGGAAAACTAAGTGGTCTAAAGTTCACATGATAGGCACAAAATGATTCAGGTAACATTCTTCCCACTTAAATCAACCCATTTTTAACTCCTATTTCAATTTTACCGACACATCATTGTTTTCAATAATATGTACTTCCAAATGTTTCAAGTTGGATGTAGTACTAAAGTGCATTAGAGAGAAACAATCGGAAGAGGATGGAAATAGAGGATGGAGATGAAGATGGGGACAGAGATCTAGAGGCTAGATTCCCCCGCCCACCACTTAGACTTGATTTTTGAAAAGACCTTGGAAAATACTTTGATGATGACATGGAAGAAGAAAACAGAAGTGGCGGCCTATCACGTCTGGATCTTCGATCCCATAAAAAATGGGACTTCACGTTGCTTTAGATCAAACTCCACTAGTCAAGAGCCATTTTCGTTTCGGCGCGCAGCTATGTTCTCCACCTGGTCAGAAGGTTTTCTTCATGTATTGGTGTTTTTATGATTACAGTTATGTTATATTCATCTTGGGTGTTGATGCTAACTTAAAGGTTCCACCCTTCCAGCTCATTGTGTCAGGTTCTTTCGGGTCTTTGGAAGACTTTTAATAAACTCTCTCTCTCTCTCTCTCTCTCTCTCTCTCTCTCTCTCTCTCTCTCGCGGGGGTTAGCAAAAGCTTGGTACACGGTGTGATTAGCACAGCCTGGTACGCACGCATATCCAGATGGTTTGCTAGCTAGGGTACTCAGTGGACCCTCTCCCCACCTTTCTGACACGACCCTAGCACTCCTGAAACCTCTAACCTGCAAGCAAACACAAGAACACACCAAACGTGAAGAAACTGAGCAGGCTGCTCACCACCCAGCCATGACATCTACGGGATGCGATCCCGAATCAGGAGATGTCCCCTCCGAGCCACGAGCTGAGCTACTGGCACGAACTCCCAACCAAATCCTAACCAGCCTGGTGTCCCATACCACCAGGTGGCACTGTGAAGCCTGGGATCTGCTGCTGGGCCTTGGGCTACACTATGATGCAAGTGCGTATCCGTGACTCAATCTAGGATCAGACCTAGCACCTGGGAATGAGACTTGCTCCCATCGTCTCTTTGAAAACTCAACCTCTGGGCCCCTTATATAGACTCGGGCCCCAAGCGCCAAAAATAACGAAGACCTCTAACTTGTTCATACCCTTGCCACTCAACCCGAGAATCAAGCCTGCCTAGCTCTAAGTACACATCAGATACCAATCCGTGCACATGACATACTTCCCCTCCTCTAAAACTCACTCCTGAGTTTGCTAAAAAACCCGGGAATGTCCTCTGGAGGTTCTGTAATGTCTCCCATGTTCCATCCTCCTCAACACGATCCTTCCACTTGATCTTGTATTCCGTGATAATTCTATTACGAATCTGTCTTCCACGAAATTCAAGAATACTCTCAGGTTCGTGTGAAATAAAAGTCAAATCTGTAACTTCTATTATTTCTTGAGGAGAAACAAGTTGATCATCCACAACCAGTAACTCTTTCAGTTTGCTAACATGAAATACTGGATATACTTTAACATCAAGAGGCAATTCTAGTCTATATGCAACTGGTCCAATTCTTTTAATAACCTTGAACGGACCACAGTATCTGGGAGATAACTTCGGAACCAAACCAATACTTAGGCTCTTGAATTCCTTGGGAATACGCAAATATACCATCGTTCCTTCAGAGAACTCTCTAGGTGAACTTTCCTTCAGAGAACTCTCTAGGTGAACGATGTCTATTAGCATAAAATCTGTCCCGATCTTGGGCACTTCTAATAGACTCCTTGGTAAACTGCAACATTTCTTGCATGTCTTGCAAGAATGTTTTTGCAGCATTATTTTGGATTCCCTTTAACCCAACCATAACTGGTGACTTAGGTTGAAACCCGTACATAAGCATAAAAGGACTGTAACCTAAAAGCATTATTTCTTGGCACTGTTATAAGCAAATTCCATCTTAGGTAGATAATCTTCCCATGAAGACTGTCTCTTAGAAACATATGCCCAAAGCATATCTTCAACCAATTGGTTGACCTTCTCTGTACTGCCATCAGATTGTGCATGATTTGAGGAACTCATACTTAGAGTAGTTTCTAACTTCTCAAAAACAAGTGTCCGGAAGTTACTTGTAAACTGAGTCCCTGTCGCTGACTATGTTAGAGGGCAAACCATACAGCTTAAACAAGTGGTCCACAAACTCGTGAGCCAACTGAACAGCTGAAATAGTTATTCTAGTAGGTAAGAATCTAGCCATTTTTGTCAAACAGTTCACTATGACCCAAATGGAGTCATGACCCTTTCACGTTCTTGGCAAACCGATAATAAAATCCATGGAAATACTGAAATCGGCCTCCGATCACTCAGAGGGCAGTGGAACTAAACCTTTAATCGCTTTAGCACTTATTTACAGCTCACAAAGCATATATCACAACCATTAATCATTGCATGATTACCATTTGGCATTTACCCATTTGTTCACAAACAAAACCGTTGAAAAAGGGATGGAGGCTAGAATGCCCCTGCTCAGCAAACATAGACAAGTGCACCCGATTGGCCCCAAACACCGTGGCACCCCTTTCGGTATTTCTTTATATTTCATAGTGAAATGATTACAAGTTGCATCTGGGAGACCTTCCCTGCAACTGAGCACATAGCCCTAATTCACTGAGCCTTCGCAAGGCTTTCAAGCATAGAACACCGTCACATAAATGCACTTAACCCACAGGCTCAATCCAAAGGCATTCTCTTTTCCAAATGCAATTCCATTGGCTCTCCGAATGCAATCACACTGCACCCCAGCTGCACTCTCTTTGAGTGGTTTCCAGATGGCATTCACAAAGCTTTTCAAAGCTCCAAAATAAAATCAGCAAAGTACCCAACCAAAGAATGACTCATGTAGCACTGCCTGGGCACCTGTGAACCTAGAAAGAGATGGCACATGAGGCCAACCAATAGCTTACGGCAAAAAGAAATTGCAGCAGCAAAATCACAACTCACCAAGCCCTGAAAACTCGAACCAAGTCCTCAATCGCCCAGAGGAAATAGCAGCCAATGCCCAATTGCATTCTCAGCCAAAGAGGAGTGCAAAGGCATGAAGAAAGAGCATTTACAAGAGCCAACCAGCAAGAATTCTACTGAAAAATGCGAAAAGAAGCACTTCTGTTGCGAAGAAGTGGAAATTCTTAGGCTCAAAAGAAGCATGCTTCAGAGAGGAATGCATTGAGAAGATATTGGAGAAGTTTCATTGCCGGAAAGTCCTCCAAAACTAAGAAAAAACAGTCAACCAGCGCGTGGGACCACTCGAAATTCAACAAAAAGCTGTAGCTTTGCAAGAGGAGAGGCCCAAGAGGCTGTAGAAGCAAAAAGGTCCAAAAAAAGCCACTTTTGCAAATTTGACCAGCAAAAGAAGTGCTCAACTCTGCCTGTTCTACCAAACGCACGGAGGGAAAAGCATATCACTGCGAAGGGGAGGCAAAGGGGAAGCCATCGGGCCAAACGGAAGTCGAGGAATCCAAACGGGTAAGGAATTATGAAAAACGAAATTCTGCTGAAGGAGCCTGAAAAACCAGTCCAAAATCTCAACAAAGGAAGAAGATGAGAGAGAAAACCACACATGTGAAGTTTAGAAGGCCCAAGAAGGTCCAAGCATGTAGAAGGCACTAGAGCCACCTAGAACTCTAGGGGGCCCGCTGAAGGTATATGGCCCTCTAGGGAGCCCATTAAAAATGCCACGTCATCATTTCCCAACAAATTCCTTGGAATGCCTTTGGGCCTAGGGATTAATTACGCTTATGTGCTAGGCACCATGCCGCGTTAAATTACACATTATTAAGCCCACGCTTGGACTTTTAAAACCAAAGTTGTCACAGTCTTATAGTACTTAGAATCACGCCCCCCTGACATACCTCTCTCTTGAAACAGCTAACCACAGTTTGCTGCCCCAAAACACAGGAGCGAGCATGAAATATACCATGAAAGAGTATACAAGAAAGCCGCAGCTATAGTATACAAAGACAGTGAAAATATGGCTAGGAGGGGCATGCATCCATCCATATACACTGCTCAAAATCTATGTGATCCTCGGCGATCAATAGTCAAGATGCATCAATATCATCAAGTCTCACAGCAGAAATACTATCAGCTCAGTATCTCGGATGAAACATACAGTGTCATCAAGCAACCTCATGAAATCACGGTGAGCCCGTCTATATTGAGGGAGTGGAGATGCTACCCCCCTCTCGAACACCAGGTAATACTCCAAACGCTCGCTCTGCTGGACTACCTGTAGGAGCCTGGACCGTAGTCGGCTCTAACTGGAAAGCATCAAGGTAAAGCTGCAATATCCCAGGTGAATTTGCCAGTTCACCTTTCTCTATCCATTTCGCATCAAGTGATGGGTAATTTTGAAATTTTACCAAGTAGCGACAGATAACTTACCCTTGAGTTTTCTATCTTTGTGTGCCAGAATCTGCTCTGGGACCAGAAGTTCATCCTGTTCTTCCACTTCAGGCTGTACCTCATTAGGTAAATCCTCGGGAACATCTCCATGATATTGCTTTAACAAGCTCACATGAAAGGCATTGTGTATCTTCCAATGCGGAGGCAACTTCAGCCTGTAAACTACCTCGTTTATCTTTTGTTTCTGGAAAGGACCATAGTAACGCATGTTCAGCTTTGTGTACAACCTTTCCTTGCCTTTCTTATTTTTCAGCCCCGAAACCTCTGAAGATAAACCTCAAAAGTCAGATTCAGCTTGGACATATCGAGGGCTTTGAGCTTGCCTACGATATCGTAATCTTCCTCCTTCTTCAGAAACTCTTTCCTGAAGACCCCTTCGAATTCTATCCATGTTGTAGGCTTTGGTCGGAGTTCCTTCCACCATAATAAAGCCTTTCTTGACATAAACCCTGCTGCAAGCTGTATTTTCTTGTCATCCGGGTAAGGGTGAAACTGGAAGTGTACTTGCCACTTGTGCAACCAAGTGTCAACAACCTCCTTGGTACCAGACTTTTGATCTCCGAAAAAAGAATCTTGAGTGATGTTCGGACCTAACACTGAAGCCATGGCATCCACATGCGTGAACGCTTGAACAGTGCTAGTCAAAAGTGAATGTAGTCTGAATCCCTTGGAGTTGCTGTGTCAACCCCGTTTGATTCGTGTTAACCTACTCAAACTTTTCATCAAGAGCAATGGTGAATTCACTGAAGGCTATCTTTGTAATCAGATCATCGTAGAGACCCTAGTCATCCTCCGCATGGTAGTTCATATCCTGGTCTCCCATTGCAAGCTCAAGGTCTACAGAATCAGCCATAACTGAATCGGATCTGATGAGGAGATAGGCTAGAGAAGAGAAGCAAGCAGGTGGCTTCGGAGCTAGGAGGTAGAACCAAAGTGAAAGCTGGCCAAGAAGGAGGCGATGGAAGAAGAGAAAGCTAGTCGATGGAGAAGGTAAGCTGCTGTGCTGAGCTGATGCGGCAGCTCGAATTCTTGGACCTGGGATTCTGCTCCTGGCTGTCCGTACGAAGTGCTGCAGCAGGCTGTACAGGTAGTCTGGCTCCCGTGCGTGAAGGTGTAGAGGGGCTGGGATGTTGCACAATTTACAGGCTATGGGAGAAGGCAAATCGGCCGAACTAATAGCGGGAGAGCAGGCTTTTAGTAAAGCCCTACTTTTCCAAAAGCTCACCCTCCAAAAATGGAGGGATAGTGCTTTTTTAAGCCTCCAAGCCCCCCCGAAAAGCCACTGGCCTAGATTGCAATCTAGCCCTATCCTGCTGCGCACCTTCCTGCGCTCCCTTTTACCTGCCATCACAACCCCTGAGCAGCCAGCCAACGCGCGGGATCCCCTTTGGTTCACCCCAGCAGTGCGCTCTCTCTTGACTCCCTTCTGACGCCTCTACCTGGACCTCACTACTTCCTCCTAACTACACGTCTCTCCCTCTCTCTCAACCTGTCACTTCTTGCAACGAAATCACCCTGCACTCTCTCTCTCTCCTTCCTTCTATCCCAATCTAATACCACTTCCCTTAATCGATGAACCAGAAGACACTTGCAGGGTTTGAGCACGAATTTCGAAATAAGGGCATACCTGGAGAAAAAATCATCCAAAATTCTTGCAACTAGAAGTTCCTACCTCACGAGTTGGCTCTGATACCAGCTGACACGACCCCAGCACTCTTGAAACCTCTGACCTGCAAGCAAACACAAGAACACACCAAACATGAAGAAATTGAGCAGGCTGCTCACCACCCAATCATGACATCTACGGGATGCGATCCCGAATTAGGAGATGTCCCCTCCGAGCCACGAGCTGAGCTATTGGCACGAACTCCCAACCAGATCCTAACCAGCCTGGTGTCCCACACCACCAGGTGGTGCTGTGAAGCCTGGGATCTACTGCTGGGCCTTGGGCTACGCTATGATACAAGCGCACATCCGCGACTCAATCTAGGATCAAACCTAGCACCTGGGAACGAGACTTGCTCCCATCAGTTCTTTGAGAACTAAACCTCTGGGCCCCTTATATAGAGTCGGGCCCCAAGCACCAAAAATAGCAAAGACCTCTAATTGGTTCGTACCCTTGCCACTCAACCCGAGAATCAAGCCTGCCTAGCTCTAAGCCTCCCCAGGCTATCTGAGCTAGTCTTCTGTACCCAGTACACGTCAGATACCAATCTGTGCACATGACACTTTCAGTGCAACTTGGATGCCCCTGATCCCTTGGTCCCATGTGATGAGATCAACCATAGCATACGGTGCAACCTCCTTCAACTCTATACATCACAGATTAAGGAGAAGACCAAGAGTTTCCCACCAAAATCCAGTTTTACTGCGACCACTTCTTGAGAGTAGCAGACTCAAAGGCAGGGAGAGCCATGGGTAAGCCTAAGAGCAGTGGGTCTGCAGATTATGCACGTTGGCGGAGGTGGAGACTGAGGAGCATTTCCTCAGTGCCTACCCAGTTTACTATGAAATCTGAGAATGGTACCAATGTCTCTTTCAAGATAGACACGGTTTTGGCTCTCTCACCCGACTGATTCACTTCCATGACCAGGTTTGAGTTGGTCGCTATTTGATGGAAATGCGATGACACAAAGAGACCCTAGTGCGTCAAATCAAACAACGAGAGGAGGGTGCTACAGGAGACAGAGATGGATCGAGCTCAGTGACACGTCACAAATTTCTACGCATTCGAGTCTACCCGACATTGCGCATTAGAAAAGGAGAAGATAGCTTAGCATGGGAAAGTGGGATGAGACGATGAGGAGAGATGTACCCAGAGATATAGGGACCACGTGTTTCTCTGTTTTCTTGCTCCACCTGTGAGCTCCTGCTTTACCCTCTCGTCCCCTCTTCTTGGATTTACTTCTGCCGACGAGCTTTCCATGGCGAAAAGGCACGATTGCTCTTCTTCTAATGTCTGTGTCCGCGATAGGCACGATGCAGAGACGGACTAGAGCACGCATGATGGAGGTTCAGCCCATCACAACTCCAGTCGAATTTGGGATCGCTTGAGCAAAGGCGTCACTCTCGATATGGCCCACCGGGTACAGAGATCATGGAGACTGCATCCCCACCACGCGAGAGATGACTGGACAAACATAGATACAAGATATCTTCGCAGCTCAAGGAGAGCTACCATCGCACCAAGCTATGTGTTTTGACCCTGACTAGTTTCGATCTTTGAGTTTGAGTTTAGTTTAGCATACTACTCAACAAAGGGCCTTAGTGAACCCTCTGCTTTAGCAGAAAGTGGCTTGTATGAGTTACCCTTGGATTGTAATTTGTCTCATAGGCCGACAAGACCTCCCGAAGACGGTAATACATCTATCTCTCTCCCCACCCTTGACAAGGGAAGGATTGAGTGGACCAGTCGACATTTGGAGCATATTCCACTTTGAACTCAAATGACAGATATTATGATGATGATGATCATCATCATCATAGCGATGATGTAGAGGACTATTATTCTGATATGACTATGTAGCATTTAGCTTTTTGCTTTTTGCATGGGTGTTGACGCTCAGTTAGTAGCTCTACCCTTTCAGCCTGCTTGTATCACGTTTTCTCACAGTCTCATAGACCCATCCGTCTTCCGAAGACTTTAATAAACTCTCTCTCTCTCTCTCTCTCTCTCTCTCTCTCTCACACACACACACACACACACACACAAAATAGGGCATGTAAAAGAGGGAGGGAGAGGTACAGGGTGGAGGGAGGGAGAGGGAGGGAAAACTCCTTAGTAAGGAAGCAAACACTTAGGATTTTTTAATAAATCTAATATTGACTAACCTTTGGATTTTGAAAACTGCCTTGCTGGTTTTTTCCTTAGTAAAGAGGGGTGGATACATGGATTAGAATAGAAGCCTCACCACTTTTGGCTGAGTTAAAGTCTGATGTCCATTGAGAAGTCCCTTTGTATTGGCCATCGCGTCCTCGTTTTCTGTCTGTCATTATATTCCTAACGAATATCAGCATAAAAGAGGTCGATGCCTCAGAAATGAAAGATGTTGACAGCATAAGAGGAGTTTTTTTATTAATTGTATTTAAGCTCTACCGTGTTGATCTGAGAGGTGAACTTTGACTCATGGTTGGAAAGTCTACCTTGTTGACCTAGGAGCTCGGCTGGGAAATATGCAGGTGCGAGCTTAAGCACAGATGAAAGAGGAGGGCGTTTGGCATGGTGACGTGGCTTGTACCTGTCTGAATACCGCTCTATCTCTGCAGCCACTCCAGCTGCCATGATTTGAAAAATACGTGAGAACACGCTCTCAAAGTACATATTTTTGAGCTTTTTTAATTATAAAATACAAACTAAAGCATGTTTAGTCCATAACATGCAAACAAGATAGATAAATAGATAGATAGATAGGTAAATATGTATGAATCTGAACACTAACTCGTCTTTTCTTTCGGTTTTTCAATGTAATAAGGCGATGCATTCCAGAAGGTTTCTAGCCTCCTCCTTCGAGAAACAAGCTCCTCTTCTGCTTTTCCAATATCTGGAAGGTCCGGCAGGGATGCCATAGGCTGCATCCAGACATAAACCAAAGTTGTGTATTAAACGCGCTGGCATACACCAAAGCCCCCAAGCTCCAAAACGAAAGAGCACAGCAAACCTGTTTGTCAGCCACAGCAAGCTAGAAATAAAGTTATTGAAACGATGTGGAACTCCAGACTCACGGGGAAAAGAGGAGGAGGACCGTCTGCTTTCTTGACAAAAATGGGCTGTCCATCGTCACCTCGAGCTTGAGGGACGTAGCTACCCGCACCACCAAAGCGACCTTTGCCACGACCACCGAAACGACCCCGGCCTCGGAAAGACATATATGAACCTGCCGATGATGAGCAAGACGATGATGATGCGGAGTTTAAGTTTCAATTTTGGCAAACAATTAGGCTTGTTTTTTGTTTTGCCGTGTGTTTCATTATAAGCGGGCGAAGTTTTGTCATTATTCTGATTTTTTTGGAAATTTTTAAAATTCACAAGCTCTTATTTTGGTGAGGTACCTCCACTTTTAGAACTCGACTCATCGGAGGGGTATTATTGGTGGCCTTTTTGGAAAAGCATGGTTATTTGTCTACTTCTAGCATGCAGTATTATTGGTGGCCTTTTTGGAAAAGCATGGTTATTTGTCTACTTCTAAGCTTTCGAGACCCCACCATGAAAGTCCTCCGCCTCTCCTCACCATCCTCTTCATGGGCCTTGTCTCCGAAGGTAGCATCGAGATTCTCCTCCTCCTCCATGGTGAAACCATTCACAAATCCGTCGCCAAACAATTAGCCGAGGTCTGTATCATAATCAATAACGCTGGAGTCTTGGTGGTTTACCTCATCGTCATCAGCGAGGTCTTGTCGGGCTCCCAAGATCACCAAAGCTAGGCGAGCATGGCTTATGGAACACAAATGGTTGGTCATATTCGTCATTCTCGCTCTCGCACTTGCTCCTCTCTGCTTATACAGGCGAAACGACTCTCCACGCTTCTCATCTATTGTATCTATCCTTCTGGCTTTGATTTTTGTGCTCCTATCCGTGGGCATCGCCACAACCAAGCTTGCCATGGGAGGCCCCACCTCCTCCTTCCCTTCTTGACCTCCTTGTGACGAATGCCTTCATTTGCTTCACCCCATCTATTGCGAGCTCTGTGATCACACCCCTGTTATTGCCAGGGACACATCTCCACCCGGTTGTGTACATCTTGTCTACTGCATGATGGTTGTCTCCCTCTTTGAGCCTCCATGACTTCCGATGTCACCAAATAGCACTACCAAGAAGATCAAAACAGATTGGGATCTCTTTGGATCTTGTCAATTAAACATGCTTGTAGTGGCTGAACAGAATCCCAAGGCATCGTTTCGACTTTGTGATGGTTTTCGATGTACCTAGTCTTGATAAACAAACCAATAAAAATTGTGTCAATCGAAATTCACGACTATATACTTGTCTGCAAACTAGGCAGTGTGTGATCTTAGCTACAATACCGACAGTACCTACGTTAGTGTGGCACCCGACTCTGCCCGCCATCCGGCTCTTCCGTTCATGAATCGCTTCACAGGCTCGAGCAGAAGTATGAACAAGTCTTATCAATCTTGTGATAGTCACAGCTGTGACAAATGGGTAACGAAAAGAATCGAGGCTACCAAGGCTATCCACCCCAGCAGCCCTACGGCTATCCTCCACCAGGTATGTTTCTACTATCCATGAAAACGACAGAAGCTCCAAAAACTCATCAACACACAAGGGAGTAGGTGTTGTATTTGCAATAGTAAGTGATAATCTTGTTTGAGTAGAAGTACTATACAAATGATCTCATGCTCGCCTTCCCTGTCATCCATTTCTCGCTCCGCTAAATTATTGATTCATTTTTCTTCTCGCTATCTCTTGAGAGCAATTCGCGGCTTGTATATCTTACACTGCTGCAGTTGACGCTTAGTTAATTGGGCTCCACGGTGATCCCCAACATTTGGATCGCATTCCACTTCACAAGAGTCACTACTAGCCTGTACACCTATTGAATTATTCCTCATCGATCCTAGCCATAAAAGCGAATCTAGTTAGGATCGAGACACTGTGATCCTTGCCTTCATCTTTTGAAAATTTGAAAAGGCTGGCTGCTTGCAGTTAATGCACTCGCCATTTTGCCTTGTAATATCTAAACTATAGTGTAGCGATTCAATTGTTTTATCTGGCTCTCCTAGAGACGGTGCTATAAGTTATGTCAACAAAATCAAGGTGTGTTTGTGCCCTCTTATGTATTTTATGATGGTTACTAGCAATATCTTTTACATTTCTCTCGTACTTTTGATTCTAGACCAAATTTCAACACGATGATCTCTCTCATACTTTTGGTTCCAGACAAAGGTTTCAACACGATGAACAAGTTTACAAGGCATTTTTGGAAATCCCAAATATGCATCGCAAGGGGAAAAAAATTATCAATAAAGTGTATCAAGAGGTCAGGATTCTATCCTATACCTGTTTCACTCTATTTCTTTGATTGTCCTCTTTTTGGTTTCTTTGTCTTGTGAGATTTTGGTGTGCCCTGTTATTATCTCCGCTTTGATTTGTCCTCGAATGGTGACACTTGTTATTAGTGTGCCACATATGATAAGTGATGAATATCTCACTGTAAATTTTCTTGTTGTAAATATGTAGCAAAAATAAATCTATATCAAGCACAGTAATAATCTACATCCTAGTCCGCAAATTCAAGCAAGAGTCATTCTATTTAAAGATCAAGTACTTACCTAAGATTGAATGGGTATGGTCTGACATTTAGATTGTAGCTCTTTTTAGAGAGCATCAGGATCTTCTTGAGGAGTTTACCTACTTCGTCCCAGATTCTAGTGGTTCTCTTTCATAAAGTTTCGTCATAGAGAGCATTTTGGTACCATCTGCTTTAATAGATTTTCAAAAGGGTTTCCTTAGAATGCATGGGATTTAACTGCCTCTGTATATGTACGGTTAGGTGCACTTTTGAATACTCCTAAGTGTGATGATTTTGAAATGTATTGGTTCCTATGTACCAATAACAAATCTTGAAGACGAATGTGCCTTGCAGAATTCAGAAGATGAGGATGAGTATGCTACTAAAGCCATTGCTTGGGAAAAAGAAAAAAATTTGCAATCCAAAAAGCCGTTTGCCAGAAAGCCAGTTCGCCTGGAAAAAAAAGTTGTTTGCTAGAAAAGCCGATTGGTCTGAAAACTGATGTTTGTCTGTTGAAAGGGCTTTATGCCAACCAAACGGGCTTTATGCCTGCCAGTGAAAAGATTGTTGTTTACTGAGACTCTAAAAGAAAAAAGAGAGTTAAATAAAGCAAAAAAAAAGAAAAGTTACCATCAACACTTTGCATCTAACTGCTGGTCTAGGAGATATCATTTATAAAACCTTCATTGTTTTAGTTATTTTCTATTCTCTTTACTAAGCTATGCACAACTTCTAGAAGGACATCAAAGTGATTCATTTGAAACTATAAAGGTAGCCTTGTTGACATATTTTTTATATTTTAAGAAAAAAAAGGTGAGCTTGGCATTCAAAACAACAACAATAGACCCAAACAAATCAATTGATAACATCTTGCACAAACATAACTTAATCCCTGTCATGCATTATGGTTACACAACAAGCGATTGTTTATTTGACGTAGTCGCATACTTATTGAAAAACAGGATGATCTCTGAACAACTACGGACTATATCAATCCAAAATTTTGTTTCGAACTTGCACAACAATGACCAGCACATAATAAACTTTTTCAAAACATATTTGGATTTGAGCTTCATACGTGTACAACATGGAATTAAAATGCACGACATACCTTACACAAATCAGTGTTCCAATAACATGTGGTGGTCTTTAGGGAGATAGATTTTCCCCAATTCAAGTGTGGTCATCTGCAACCGGAAACATATGTATGCAGTGTGGCAATGAAAACGTATAGACCCCATTACGGATCTTGTATGATGATAATTCTATACACCCTTATTGCTTTGAGCTAATTGTTGAAACAACAACTCAATTTGATGATGAAGTTGCAATTCTGGCAGCAGCAACTACAGACCCAGATCTCGCACCTAGTGTTGAAAACCAGCACTCAATTGACGCTATCCTATGTTATCAACACAGCCTCGGTGATTATTTATTCGATACAATAAAGTACTTAGTCGATACTATTGGACTCTAATATTATCGATGTTGCTTCAGCCTAAATTATTACAACATTTCTCTCTTTTGATGCATGTTCTCGATGCAAATAAGTTTTGAAATCAACATTAGATATGCCACATGGGATGCAAGATCGAAGAATGATATTTCATATGGTTGTAGTCCATGACACAATATTATTTAGCTTGCAACCAAGGATGAGTTATGAGCTCTTGTGAGCGTAGTCTTATCTATATATTTGTTGGGATTCAATTCCCAAAAGGCATAAATCTTTGCTCGTCACCAAGGCAATAATCAAACACTACCCTTGACATTTGCAGGGAGGATCAGGTCTTGATGGACCCTCTATCGTGTCTCATGTTTATAATTTTTTGTTCTTTTTTTTTCTCTTTATGATATTTTCATTAAACGCTAGGATCCAAGTTTTAGTTTAAGATTTTAGTTATGTGCTCCATGACAAAAAAGGAACTTTACAATATAGAGAGCTATAGTGACAATAAGCGGGTCTCTCAAGGTTAAGTAGAGGCTATCCGCTTTGAAGTAACCTTGAATTTTTTCAGCTAAATGGATGCAAAAATTATCCTTAAATTTCTTTTCGATAGAACCTTAATTAATAGAGCCACATAAGCCAAATCCAGTGCCTTTGTGCATACATGCACTCTTGTTTAACTGTCTTCCAATGCCCAGTGGTAGCTCAAGTGGTAGGGCATTTGCCAGTACCACGTCTAGCACACAATGGGCGGGTGCTAGGTCTAGCGGGTACCCAATCTAGCACACCAGGTCTAACTCACAATGGCTGGGTTTCTTTTAGCACCGACTTCCACACAAAAAGCACCCCATTTTCACCATGTGTATTGTCCATGCTTGCCCATGCTTTGGCTCAGCACACACGACATGACGAAGAAGCATAGTTGGTGCGAATTGATCAATTTGCTCACACTCAAATGCCTCCACCCCTTCCAAGCATTTAATGAAGGTATCACTTGTCTGGAAAAGAGGCTCGACTCCGTCTGAGTACATGCAGGGAGCTCTCCATTTGAGAGCTGGGCAATTTTGATTGGCTTGCCCATCCAAGTCAACTCCCAGTTCCTTAGCCTTGAAGGCACTGTAATCCATGGCCAGGCCCAGATGGCAGCTTTCTATTGGATGTATGGGAAATGACACTCTGGTGCTGGAAATGGCACCCTCCAAAATGAAGTTGCAAAATTGAGAATTAACCACACTTCAACTCACTATTGAGAAATGTGCCAACGTCCCAAAACCTCCACGAGCTATGCATCTTAGGTCTTGTGTGCACTAACTCTTTGCTTTGTCCATCTCGCTACACAAGGAGTGCTCATGAGACCTGTATTGTCTTGTTTTTTTCACTCTTTGAAGATATTTATGAGTACCTCTTTGTTTTAAAAGAAAATACCTTGATCCATTTTTCTTTTAGAATGAGCTTGTGTTAAAGGCCTTATGACATTGTGATAGTTTTGTGGGAAATGAAAATTTAATGCCAAGGTGGCATCCCAAAATTGTTCCCTACGAAACCATTAAGCTCTTGAGGTCAATAGTTTCTTGGGAAACAAGACTTTGTGAAGCATTTGAGGATTGGAAGTGATATAAAATCCATAATTTCATGAAACATTATGATACTTAACATGAGGAATTAGTTTTTTCCATTAAAAGCTTTTTCCACCATGTCATTAGGGCTTAATCCATGAACATCCTCCACATTAGCATTCCCTATCTTGATAGCTACCATGCAAAAGTTTTTTAGTGATGTTGGCTCTCTAGCACGTTACAATTGTATGGCTAGCATTTAATGCCAATCGACCAACGTCGGCCCTCGACATTGTAGGAATGTTTTTGGGAGGAGCTTGTTGATAATCAATCAAGAAATTGATGCCCATTTTTCAACGAGCTTCTACCAAGAATGGCCAACTTCTTTATACAATATTTTCCCAATGGCAAGTTTTCTTTTTGGGTCTAGCCAACCATTAATATAAGCCAACACAATTATTGAAATACATTAAGGTGAGCGCCTTGTGTGGAGAATACGAAAGCTTGCTGGGAGAGAGAGTACTTAGGGAGTTGGTAATCGTTTATAGGGAGTCGTGTATGTGACAATTGTTGTGGTGTTACAACTGGGCGAAAGTGCAGTAGTAGATGAGTATGAGAAGACTATGAGATTGTAGCTGTAGCAATAGATGGGTTGCAGTGTGTTTTACAAGCAACTGTGAATGTAGGATAGATGGGTGCCTGGGAGGAAGATGGAGGAATGGGTGCATCAAGTGCAATCATGCTGCTTGTACTGTAATGCATAGATGATTAAGCAATGAAATAAAACATGCTTCCTTAGTCTAAGCTTATCGGCAATGTCTACCCTTCGCACTCGTAGAACAATTCACATTCATCATTGTTCCATCTTCATGCAAATGTGCAATCTTCAAAGGGGTCTACAAGTACGATGAATCCATCCAACCCCTTCCATTAGGCCATGTAGTAATAGGTATATTTCCTTTGTGGAGATCGGAGGTGGATGATCAAAATGCATGTCTAAGTGAAACAAATCATATTGGTTGGCAATCGTAGCCACGTTTTTAACAATCTTGTTAGAGTATGTCTATGTTGGATGTGCCAATGAAGGGAGATGGTAGGATGGAGTTTGCAAGGATGGCAAAGACATTACTACTAATAATAGAGCAAGATGGGAGGAAGTACAATGGAGATATCAATGATCCTAGAACAGATGTAAGCTCGAAAAGTTGATGCTGTGAAGCCAATGTGGAAGTATCATGAGCAGATAGCAATCTACAAAGTCAGTGCAGCACAAGTGGCCCTCCAACCAGAGAAGCTATTGTCGTAACTATTCTATTATATCCTATACCTTGGGAAGATCGAGTTAATGGCATACATTAAACTATGGAAAGGAAGTTACTTACACCCCAACAAATTCTTTGATTTGGAACTGATGTAATTGAGAGAGAGAGAGAGAGAGAGAGAGAGAGAGAGGAAGTGGAAGAGAGAGGAGAGGAAAGGGAAAGGGGGAGAGGAAAGGGGAGGAGAGGTCTTTTGCATTGCCATGGTAGCAAGAGGAAAGGAGAGAGGAGAAATGATTAAATTTAATTATATAAGAAGAGAGGGAAGGGGGGGTGCCACATTGCCACAGTAGGAAAAAAACTTTTTTTAAAAGTCGTGGCGGCCCTTTACGCTACCGCAGCAGCAGCGAAATGAGGGTGGGGAGGCATGGGAGAAGAGTAGAAAAGGGTGGGGACACAAGGGAGGGAGGAAGGAGAGGAGAGAGGGGGAACGGAGCCCAACGCGAGGGAGGGCAACGTGAGGGAGAGGGAGAGGTAGGAAGGGAGGGGACCACGATGGGGGCGAGAGTAGAAGGAAGGATGTGATTGAAAATAAATTACGAGAGAGGTGAGAGTCAATATAATGCCCTCTAGGAATTCAAACTTCCTGCTCCTCCCTCTCCCCCCCCCTCTCTCTCTCTCTCTCTCTCTCTCTCTCCTCCTTTCCCTTCCCCCCCCTTTTTCCCTTTCCCACCCCCCTCCCCTCCCTCCCTCCCCTTCTCCCTCCCCCCCTTCTCCCTCCCCTTTCCCCCCTCCCCTCCCTCCCCCTCCCCCTCCCCCGTCCCCCCCCTCCCCCTGCCCCTTCCCCACCCCTTCCCCCTCTCCCCTCTCCCCTCCCCCCCCTCCCCTACCCTCCTCCCTTCCCCCCCCTTCCCTCCTCCTTCCCCTTCCCTTCCCCCCCTTCCCCCCCCCTTCCCTCCTCCCCCCCTCCCCCCCTTCCCCCTCTCCCCTTCCCCCCCCTTCCCCCCCCCCCCCCCCCCTCTCCCCCATTTTCCCCTCCCCCCCCTTTCGTCTCCTCCATTCTATCAATTTTCTTTTTTCCCTACCCTCCCCAAGATAAATTTTTAAGGGCAAATATTTTCCCAAAGATGAATTTAAGCGCTTCTCCAAACTAGTGTGGCTAATATTTCAATCTTGAAATTTGATAAATTCGCCCAAAATTTAACATAACTTTATTGTATGAAGTCCAAATTTAGCCCTTCAAGTACTCAAATCAATTGGCATAAGCCATCTAAAGTCATCCATAAGGTTAGAATTTTTAAATTCCAGCTTATTAAAAACCTATGAATGAGTTTAATTATACTTAAACCAATTGAAACCTTAAAAATGGTAGCATGGCTAATATTTGTAACTCTACCCCATACCCTAAATCCTAAACCCTAATCCCTATAGCCTAAACCCAAATTCCTATACTGTAAACACTATTTCCTATAACTTAAACCCTTAAACCTATACCCTATATCCTATATCCTAAACCTTAAGCCAAAAAATAATATTTGAGGTGTGTTATTCGACCGTGCACATAACCAATGGGCACGATCCTTTGCACATGCGTCAATCAAATCTATGTTAAAGCACGTGCAAATTATCATGTGCATCGGATATGCTTTTGATGGTCAAAGTCCTCACAAATCCCATTTTTCACCAAGTGTTATGCACAACCGTAAAAAAATACTATTTGAGGTGTGTCATTCGAATGTGCACATAACCGATGGGCATGATACTCTCTACACACATGAATCCAACCTATGTTAAAGCACGTACAAACTATCGTACCCATCGTATATGCTTTGGATGGTTAAAGTCACCACAAACTCCATTTTCCATCAAGTGTTATGCACAACCGTCAAAAAATATTATTTGAGGTATGTTATTTATACGTGCACATACCCGATGGGAACGATAATCTTCACTTATGTCAATCAAACCTATGTTGAGGCTTGTACAAAGTATCTTGCCCATCGGATATGCTTTGGATGGTTAAACTTGCCACAAACCCCATTTTTCACCAAGTGTTATGGACAACCACCAAAAAACATGCTCTGAGGTGTTTATTTAACATGCACATACCTGATGGGCATGATACTTTGCAAGTGTATAAATCTAACATATTTTGATATGTATTCAAAATATCATGCCCATCAAATATGCTTTGGATGGTCAAAGTTACCACAAACCCCGTTTTTCACCCAATGCTATGCACAACCGCCAAAAAATAATATCTAAGATGTGTCATTAGAATGCGCTCATACCCAATGGTCAGGATACTTCACACACATCAATACAACTTGTATTGAGGCATGTGAAAAATATCATGCCCATCGAATATGCTTTGGATGGTCAAACGTGCCACAAACACCTTTTTTCATGAAGTGTTATGCACAACCGCCAAGAAATAGTAGTACTTGAGGTGTATTATTCGAATGCGCTCATACCCAAAAGGTACGATGCTTTGCAAAAGTGTAAATAAAACCTATTTTGCGATGTGTGCAAAATATATTTCCCATCGTACATGCATTGGATGGTTAAACATACCACAAACCTTGTTTTTCACCAAGTGATATGAACAATTGCCAAAGAATAGTACTAATTTGAGGTGTGTTATTCAAATGCGCTCATACCCGATGGGCACGATACTTTGCACATGAATAAATACAATCTATTTTGAGTTGTGTACAAAGTATCATGCCCATTGAATATGCTTTGCATGTTGAAAGTCGTTCACAAACCACCTTTTTCATCAAATGTTATGCACAACTATAAAAAGATTGAGTTTAAGGTGCGTTATTCGAATGTGCACATATTGGATGGACATGATACTTTTCATTCATGCCAATACAACCTATTTTTAGGTCTTTGCAAAGTATCATGCCCATCGATGGTCAAACGCACCACAAACTCCATTTTTCACTAAGTGTCATGCACAATCGCCAAAAAACACGCTTTGAGGTGTGTTCTTCGAATGCGCACATACCCGATGGCCAGATACTTTGCAAGTTCATCAACACAACCTATTTTGAGCTGTGTGAAAATTATCATGCCCATCGTATATGCTCTGGATAGTCAAAATCACCACAAATCCCGTTTTCCATCAAGTATTATGCACAACCGTCAAAAAATAGTATTTGAGGTGTGTTATTTGAACACACACATATCCAATCGGCACTATACTATTGATACAAGTAAATCTAATAGATGTTGAGGATTATTCAATGCATCGTGCCCATCAGATATGCTTTGGATGGTCAAACTCGCCACAAACCTCATTTTTTACCAAGTGTTATGCACAACCACCAAAAACACATGCTCTGAGGTGTGTTATTCAAATGTGCACATAGCCGATGGACACGATAATTTGCATGTGCATTAATACAACCTATGTTGATCTATATGCAAAGTATTGTGTGCATCAAATATGATATGGATGGTTAAAGTTGACACAAACCCCGTTTTTCACCGTGTTATGCACAACAGTGAAAAAATAGTATCTGAGGTGTGTCATTCGAATGCCCTCATATCCGATGGGCTCTATACTTTGCATACACATCAATATAATATATGTTGAGGTGCACGCAAAATATAATTCCCATCGGATATGCTTTCTATGGTCAAACGTGCCATAAACTCCATTTTTCACCAAGTGTTATGCACAAGCGCTAAAAAATAGTATCTGAGGTGTATTATTCGAATGCTCTCATACCCGATGGGCATGATTCTTTGCACACATGTTAATATAACCTAATTAGAGATGCACGAAAAATATCATGTCCATTAGATATGCTTTGGATCGTAAAATGCACCACAAACTCCATTTTTCACCAAGTGTTATGCACAACTGCCAAAGAATAGTATTTGAGGTGTGTTATTCAAATTCACTCATACCCAATGGGCATGATACTTTGCACACATGTCAATACTACCTATTTTGAGGTGTGTGCAAAATATTGTGCCCATAGGATATGCTTTGGATAGTCAAAGTCGGCACAAACCCACTTTTTCATCAAGTATTATGCACAGCTGCCAAAAAATAGTATTTGAGGCATTTATTTAAATGTGCACATATCGGATGGAAACGATACCTTGCACTCGTGTCAATTTAACATTTGTTGAGTCGGGGGAGGGGGGGGAGGGAGAATGGG
The DNA here is from genome assembly GCF_047967505.1 of Dipteris shenzhenensis. NCBI lineage: Eukaryota > Viridiplantae > Streptophyta > Polypodiopsida > Gleicheniales > Dipteridaceae > Dipteris > Dipteris shenzhenensis. The sequence continues at coordinate 38,465,631 of NC_141621.1, forward strand.
GGAGGGGAAGGGGAAGGGGGGGAAGGGGGGAGAGAGAGAGAGAGAGAGAGAGAGAGAGAGGGGGGGGGGGGGGAGAGAAGGAGCAGGAAGTTTGAATTCCTTGAGGGAAGTATATTGACTCTCACCTCTCCCATAACTCATTTTCAATCACACCCTCCCTCTCGTTGTGTTTACCTCCCTTTCTCTCTCCCTCTCCCTCTCCCTCTCCCTCTCCCTCTCTCTTTCCCTTACGTTGTGCTCCCTTTCCCCTCTCCCTCTCCCTCGTGTTGCGCTCCCCTTCCCCTTCCCCTTCCCCTCCCCCTCCCCCTCTCCCTCTCCCTCTCCCTCTCCCTCTCCTTTCTCCTCCCTTCTCTCCCTCTGTCTTTCTCCCCTGTCTCTCTCTCTCTCTCTCTTCTCCTTCTCATCTCCTCTCTCCCTCTCTCTTTCATCCCCACCCTTTCAGGTGTCGTCTTGACCTCAAAGTCAATCAATTGTATAGTGTGCCAAAGGGATTGCGTTGCCGCAGTAGCACAGCGGTGATTGATTATTATTATTATTATTTTTGCACTGCCACGGTAGCGCGATCTCTTCCCCTCCTCTCCATCACCCACCTTTCCCCTCTTATCTAATTAAATTTATTAAAAAAAATTATTTCTCCCCTCCCTCTCTCTCTCCCTTTCTCCCCTCCCTTTCCCTCTCCCTTTCTCCCCTCCCTCTCCCATCCCCCTTCATCCTTTTTTGTGTTACAATTCTTGTTGCTGCCACGGCAGCACAATTGACCTCTTCTCCCTTCTCTCTTCCCCTTTCCTCTCCCATTTTCCCTTCCCTCTCCTCTCTCCTCCCTCCTCTCTCTTCCCTTCCCTCCCCCTCCCTCTCTCTCTCTCTCTCTCTCTCTCTCTCTCTCTCTCTCTCTCTCCCCTCCTCTCTCTCTCTTCCTCTTCCCCCTATCTCTCTCTCTCACTCTCTCTCTTTCTCTCTGTCCCCTCCCCCCCTCTCCCTCTCCCTTCCTTTTTTTAAATTTCTTACTGCCGCGACAGTGCATCCCTTCCCTCTCCCTCTCCTCTCCCTCTCCCCTGTGTGTGTGTGTGTGTGTCTCTCTCTCTCTCTCCCTCCTCGTGGTAATGCAAGGGACCGCCCAAAATTTTTTTTTTTTGCTATCATGGCAGCGCGATAACTTCCTTACCCCCCCCTCTCTCTCTCTCCCTCTCTCCCTCTCCTTTCCCCCTCCATTCTATCTCTCCCCCCCTTCCTCTCCCTTTTACTTCTTTCCCTCTCTTTCCCCCTCCATCAAAATACGTCATTTGAAGGTGTGTGCTTAACAAGCTTTTGTGACTATTGCAAGGTCTTTATTGGCACCATTATAAAGTTCTTTGAGATTATACTAGTTTTGCTTTTTGAAACTCTGGAAGGTGTTTATTGGCACTGTTATTAACTCTTGGAGATTTTAGAGTTCCGAAACTCTGAAAGGTGTTTATTAACACCATTATTAAGTCCTGGAGATTTTAGAGGACTCTCATGGTAAATTAATCTCATGCATGGACCTTATATATATATACACGTACGTATGTATGTACATACACACACACACACACAGAGTTAAAAAACAAAAATTTTACTAGGAATTTTGCAATATAGAGAAATGTAAGAATTACATTTCTTAGTTTTTGCATTATTAGTACAAAATGATAGTGTAAGTAAATAAACTCTTTATTTCAAAAGGGTAGTGTCATCTTTTGGTTTTGGAAGGATATTTTCATAAAGTAGAAATTTTCAATAGAAATTTAAGTACAAAAATGAATCGGGACCGTGCACCACTCTATGTAAGAAGTTACGTTAATTTTCATAATTTTAGTTTTATTTGCTATTGTTTCTTATCATTTGGTGTAGCTTATCTGTGTTATGTTTTTATAATTTTGATTTTATTTCCTTCAAAACACTCTAAGAAATTGCTTGTTTTTATGTTTTTATATGTGTTTTGAAGAGTGCATTTTTCCTTAAATTTTATCCCATAAACTAGTCCAAAAGTATCTATAAAAATGAATTTGTACATTGGCAAGTCCAATATTAATGAAATAAGTGTTATTAGGGGGTTGAAGTCCTTGTGTAGGGTATTAATCAAGCTTTGGACTACATCACACCTCTTTACATAGTCATAGGCATCCACCTAAAGTGTTGGCCACCAATATCCTACCAAGAGGACTTTTCTTGCTGTGGCTTCACTAGCAAGCTGCTCTCCTTCTATGCCTCCATAGACATTTCTGATTATTGACATGATCTCATGTAACATAACACATCTTCATAGAATTTGATCAGGCTTGCCTAGGTTGTATAATTGACCTGTAATCAATGGTGGGGAGCAAATTTTAGAATCAATTTTGTTGCATCCATTGGTCTCAGTTCAGGGAGCGGCCTTCGTATCATCAAAGAGCCAATGACATCTACATACATACTAATTAAGGGTAGCATCTATTTGAAACAATGTTGCATCTGGCAAGTCATCTTCTACTCCGTTGGCTCTTCTCATGTCATTAATCATGACATGTGAACATGATGTAGGCTGAGCTCCCTTTCACACCATTGTTGTTTTTTAATTGAATTCTTGTAGTAGTAAAAGACACTTGGCTATTCGACCTATTGTAATGGATGATTAACTAGACAAAATGAGGCTTGAGGATCAACATAATGTACGAAGTCAATTGCCAATAGATAATGCCTAACTTTCTACACACTATAGACCATTGCTAAGGCTTCCCTTGCTATGGTGATCTAATTCACCTGTGCATCATTCAATTTCTTGCTTGCCAAGTATAATGGGTAGTCTTTGTTATATTTGCTAGGTTGACATAATACACTTCCTACTGCATAGTTGGAACCATAAGTATACATATGGAATTCAATGTCCTAGTTTGTAGCCATTGCTACACGAGCTATAATCAATTTGCACTTGAAGATTTCAAATACCTAGACATTCTTTTATCCAAATGAATTTAACCAATAGCTCGTACAAAGGTCCTACAATCATGGCATATTTGAGGATGAAGCTTCTATAGTATCCTACATCACCTATGAATACTTGTACACCCTTATCATTTATTGTGGGTGATAGCTCCATGATTATAATGATTTTATCCATGTCTGTATAGCAAACCCATGTCTAGAGACCATGTCTCCCAAAATTACTCCATATCTAACCAAGAATTGGCATTTTATAGGGTCAAAGGAGATGCCATACTCTATGCACGTTTTTTGTACACCTTCAAGACATTTTAGGTGATCCTTTTTACTTTAATAAATGCACAAGTCATATAGGAAGACTTATAGAAACGTGTTGAGGAATGCCATGAAGGTAGTGCACGAGACCCTCTGAAAAGGAGTTGGGGTATTGCAATTGCATGGCTTTGTATGCCAAATTTCCCCATTCTATGGCAAATACTATCTTTGTTTGATCTTTAGGAGCAATTTGTACTTGGTTTTACCTAATAAAACCATCTAAGAAGCTATTTTTGACAAGGCTACCCCTTCTAAAACTATTTCTGTCACATTAGTAGGGGGTAGTGATATCTTATTGTAGCTGCATTGATAATTTTGAGATTCACACACATTTTGATTGAATTGTTTTTCTTTGGCACAATTACAATCAATGATAATCATTGTGCTCATAAATCAAAAGTCTTATCTATTACTTTCTTAGTTTCTCATATACATGGGTGCCATACTTTGGATTTATCTTATAGGGTCACATACCTTAGCTATGGTATGTACTGTAACTTCAGGGTAAATCTATTTAATTCCTTTGTAGGACCAAGCCAAATAGATTCTATAGTCCATCAATAATTCTTCTAAGTGTTTTTCTTCCTCTTGTATGAGCTGGTCATCAATGTACATAGGCTTTTCTTCTTCTTCTTAGCTAGGCCCTCATAACTAGGGTTGCCCCTAGGCTATCTATTCCCTTAGTTTTGACTATCTTATTGGTCTGGGAATTGTTGTTGTTGTATCTCCTCCTGTATTGTTTTGGAAATAGTTGGGTACTTCTGCTATAAAAGAATTAAGGAATGGGCGATCATTGGAGCTCCAAGCAAGCCTTAGACATGATTCTTACGCTACCTCTTAGCACAATGATGTACTTACTTGATTGCTATGACTACTAGTTGTCATTGAAGATGCTTGTTCCATTACTTGAGTTTTCTCTTTCTTTTCTTTTGTTTTGAATTCCCTGTTTCAACCTTGATTCTCACATAGGGTTTGAAATTTTGAAATTCTTACTTTATTAGACCAGTGATGAATTTAAAATGGGAATTTGGAGGGAATTTGGTTGGCCCTTTTGTGGAGGATGCGCCTTCAAGGCCATTTAGGCCCCACTAGAAGTTTGGTGGCTTAGATGCTTGTAGCTTCATGAGCATCAATTGTAACACTCATAGCTCCTGACTTTCTTCCTTTCTTTCTAGATGTGGTTTTTAAATCTAGAAATGAACCATGTGATTAAATATTTATTGTCAAGATGGGGATGACACTTGGCTATCAACCATTTCATCCTTTCCAAGTATGTTCTGACTTTCTCTATTTTTCCCTACTTGATATTCTTGAGAGCACCATGACATCTTGTAATCTTTTTGTTTGAAATCTCCTTTTGAATTGATCCAAGAGGTCCCAAGGGGTCTCTAGATGAAAACCTCATATAGCACGTGTGATCAAGGTGTATTAAGAAACCCCTTATCTATGGATTTTTATAACCTATATACACCCCTTATATAAATTTGTGATCATAAAAGTACATGATTTGTTAAGTACAATTCCATCACACTAGCCTATATTGTTTTGAATTCATTAAAGTGTTCCACCTTTCTAATATTGCACATTTTTCTTCTTTTTTCTTAACCATCTAAAATTTGCTATTGCAAGAGGATCTAGCTTGGTCTACTCTATTGCCATTAGCACTTGAACAATTGGAATTGCCACATCATTATCAAATACTTGACCTTCTAATGTGGCATTGTCAACTTTTGTTTGTAGGTTCTAGTCAAAGTTTGCACCATAGTTATCGATTATGGCCTCTTTTGGATCACTATAAGAACAATACTTCTGCCACTTCTAGTTATTCATCCTAGATTAGTGGTTCTAGCGGTAACATTTGTGCATCCATATCTAGCGACATTGGATGTATTGTCTTACAATTACCAATTATGGCCAATGCCTATACCTGATTGTTGATGTCATTTTGTGTATCACCTTTGTTGGCATGAGCTCTTTTATTGCAAGAAGGAATGCATGCATGATTTGTGGCTATGCTGGAAGAAGCATCGTCAATATTTTTAGATATAGTGGGTTTGATTTCTCTTATTCCTAGAGAGTTCCTAGATGTATTTTGAACATTAGTATCTCTATTTTGGATTGTGATCTTATTAGTGTCCCAATCATGGAGTATTGAGGCTTCTATAAGCCAAGGTCTTCCCACTTGTATTTGGTACACTATCAATTGTTTGGGAAGATCTAGTGTAGTGAGCTATACAATGAACCTAACTCCAATGATTTTTATTGGAACATTATCAACAATTCCTAGTGTCTTCATCTTGGTGTGGTTTGCTAGGTGTATATTGAATGTGCCGTTCCTCAATAGTGGTACTCCCAATTCTTCATAGGGATATTGTCCACTATTACAGGATATTGGCTAAAAGCTTTATTCTCTAGCATGTTGGTTACATTTTTGATGTCATCCCTATCACTAAATTCTACTAAAATATCCTTATCTTCCTGTTTTGGTGGTGGGGAAACTTGTGTAGATTCAATCCAAGACTTGAAACTCTCCCATGTGGTAGGGCAATTTCTTAATAAGATTCCAATTGGGAAGTTTAATGGGCAGACATCTAATTAAGCTAGCTTATGCAACACCTTTCAATTGGGGCTATGGTGCATGTTGATTCGTCACACTTTGGTTGATGATACATTCAATTGCCATTTTAGAATTGGGTGGCACTAGTACCCAAGCGTCTACCTTTGCTAGCTTGTCTACCACAAACTACTCCAGTTCTTATCTTACCCATTGACTTACTGCTTGATACTAGGGTTTATAGATTTTGGCATTTGGATAGACTTATTTTGTTTCTTGAGTAGCACTGGGAGTTGATGTGCTTAACTTTGTTCTAGGATAGGCAAGACTTGTTCAGCTCTTAGAATCTTTGCTTCTTAAGTGAAAGATAGTCTTTGTCAAGCTACTTCTTTTTGCCTCCTTGTTCTCACAAGGACTAGCTAGGATACAACACTTTGCATTGCCAAAATATTTTGAATTTCAATGCCAAATATTCCAAGGGGTACATGTAGCTCTACTTCATTGCTCCGAATGGGTAATCCATGCATGCATGCCCAACTTTGCAATATCTACACACAAGTTGAAATGTATTTATGCTACCTCTATGTGGGCATTCTACTATCTAATGGTTTCCTCACATTTGAAGCACTTGATGGGTGTCTAGGCATGTGGTAGGCCTCACTTGATTTGTAATACAATGAGTTATTCTACGCCTTCCATGTAGTACATGGGGCATTGTGATTCACACTTGTAATGAGGCTCTAGTTCTTTAGGGTGGAATTGCTTAACAGGCACAACTGCTAGAGCAAGATTGGGAGCACAGACATACTATGGGGATTGAGGTTTCTCAATAGTTTAGGCACTTATTTTCTCATAGGTATGGGATTGAGCCTCACCATTTGTACATTAGATGCAAATGCTGGTTGCCTATATTGGGATTGGCACAAGTTGGTATTGTTGGGTCCTAGCTTGTGCAACACTACCATATTGTAGAAGCAGGTTTTTACATTATGACCCCACATCATAAAAAGAACATAACCCTAGTAGTTGGGCTCTTTTGGTGGAGTAAATTTGCTCCTCAGGGTCAATCACTCATTTGCATTGTGCTTAGTGGTGTGGTTTGCATTGGGCTTAGTGGTGTGGTTTGCAATGTAATGTGGAAAAAGCACATTTTCCCTTCTTAGGTATGTTGGCATGGGAGGTTGGGATACTTGTAGCCACTGTGCTGTTTCAAGCAATGATGTTGGCATGGAGAGACTACCACGTTGGCATGAAGACCACTGTGGCAGACCACCATGGCATGTCAATCTCTAATGGGACCCCTCAAGGTCCATATCCGCAACCACCATGCTAGATGTTGGAGCTATTTTAGTTCTAAACCAAGGAAAATAGTGTTATTTTAGAGATATTTTAGTCATTACTCCTTGTGCAACAGTTTCTCAACCATCGCACACGTTCTTGGAGCTATTTTAGTTCTAACCTGAGGAAAATGTAGACATTTGCAATTTAATATAGTTTCCTTGCAACCAACATGCTGGTTAGTGGAGTTATCATAGTTCTAAAGCACCGCATTGGTTATTGGAACCATTTTCACTATAGTAAGAACAAAATTTTCAACAATTTTTTGTGCAACGATCCATATGGTTGTAGTAAAATGTAAATGAGTGTAGAAATATGCCATTTGTTATTCTTTAGAGCCACTTTCACTACTTAAGTAACAGCCAACAATAGTTTTGGCGATAATGGTACTACATTGAAATTGACACAAAAGAAATTACATTAAGAAATTACATCCGATATTTTTTGCGATAATAGTATTACATCGAAATTGAAACAAAATAAATTACATCCGAAGCAAACATTTAACAAAACAGATTACATACAAAGATGCTAGCACTTTGTTTTTGTGACACTTCTTTAAGCAATTGTCAACACCACCATTGTGGTAGGAGTGGGTATCACTTTTTGCCCTTGTTAGCACTTTCTTACACTTTTGACCTGGTGCCTTGTATGTAGGGGACAATATGAGCACCTCGTAGTGCTATTGTAGGTAGGACTTTCTTATAATTTTGGCCTGGAACTCCTCGTATGCAGGGGACAATATGAGCACCTCGTAATTGAAATAACCTTTTTCATAGCAGCTTCAGAAGTCAAGGCACTCAAAGAGGGAACTCAACTTGGATGTGAGCTCAATTGAGCATAACATTCGACAACGGATAGGGAACTCAATATGGTGGTGAGCTCCAGCACACTGACGCATGCTCTCAGTGTGTTAGAGCTGATCACCAAGTTGAGTCTCTTCCCCAGTGTGGAAGGTTGTTCGTAATTATGAGAGGCTCAACACCAAGTTGAGTTCTCTCCTAGTGCCTCATGGAACAACAATGACCCATTTCCCTTGGCTCCCCATCCTGGAACATGGTTGGTCATGAGGTTTTGCTTTCAAGTCTTTCAAGAAATTGTCTTTGTCATAGCAACTTCTTTCAAGACACTAGCAGGGCTATCAAAGAATTGCTTCTTTCAAGGCACTGGCAGAGAGAACTCAACTTGGTGGTGAGCTCAATCGAGTAGAACATTCGACAGTGGTTAGGGAACTCAATCTAGTGGTGAGCTCTAGCACACTGACATGATCAAGGATTATTATTATAAATCCAAAAGAAGATATAAGATGCTAATTAAACGATGTTATAACAATGAATAGTAAAGACTTGCCTAATAAATAATCACATAACGAAAAATTAACAAATTTCATAAAAACTAACGATAACGAACTACTTAACAATGAACAATAAAAAGAGGGGGAGGGGGGGGAAAGGGGGGAAGGAAGAAGGGAATGTGTAAATCATGATTGAGTATAGGGAGGTGTGTGTGTGTAGCTAGATGGGAGGGGGACCTACATAGCAAGGGTTATTAATATAAATAAATAAGAATAAATAAGATGCTAACATAACTAACAGTGAACAATAAATACTAATAAAGAATCACATAAAGAAAAATTTAAAAATTCCATAAAAATCCCAAGAGTAACTATTAAACCAAAGCCCATGAATAAAAAATTATAAGAGGAGAAAGTATTAAACACGAGCTAGCATAACTATATATGACAATGCCACAGAGAGTAAATAAAAATACCAGGGAATTTACATATATCAATAGCTAATTCCTTACAAAAGGGATTAGGTCTAGAGGTACAGTAGAAGTAATACCAAGTGAAAATTAGGGAAAATCATACGGGTGAATGAAAATTTATTAACGCATGCTCTCAGTGTGTTACAACTTATCACCAAGTTGAGCTCTCCTTCCGCAATGCCGAAGGTTGTGCTCAATTACGAGAGTCTCATCACCAAGGTGAGTTCTTTGCCAGTGCTTGATGGAACAACGATGACCCATTTCCCTTGGCTCCCTATCCTGCAACTCCCTTGGTCATGGTTATGGCTAGTGGAGTGTTGCAGGATGGAAAGCCAAGGCAAACAATGGATCCCATGACTTGGGCAGCATTATGAAGGGGCATCGAGGTTGCAGTAGAAGATTCATCATAGGGGTAGAAGGGGGCTTGGAGAGAGCATGGAAGGGGGTAGGAGAGAAATTTTCCTAGGTGCGGTGAATTGTTTCTCTGCCCTTAAGGCCTTTATATAGCTAGACTTGCCACCCTCCCACTCTTTCCCCATTTGTTTCTTGTGTCAGTTTTGTGACTTTGGGTGCCTATCATTGCTGCTAAGAGCACACAATCCACTACTTGGATTTTGCTGGTTGCCCAGTCTAGTGTAGGCAGTCATCTACATCATCGTCTAGCCATGACGTGTGATTAGATGGTTGCCAAGCTAGAATCTTTTAATCATCGGAGCCAAGATCATGATAATTCAATAGGATAAGGGGGAAGGAGCAGTGGTACATACACCCAGCTTTGCTACTGCTAGTAGCCTAGCCTAGCATAGGTGGTCATATACATCATCGTCTAGCCATGACGTGCGATTAGATGGTTGCCATGGGAGAATTTCTTGGTCATCGGAGCCAAGATTATAATAATTCAATGGGATGAGGGGGGAGGAGTGGCGGCACATACACCTAGCTTTGTTGGTAGCCCAGCCTAGCGTAGACGATCATATACATAATCGTCTAGCCATGACGTGTGATTAGATGGCTGCCAGAGAATTTCTCGATCATCGGAGCCAAGATCATAAGGATTCAATGGGATGAGGGGGGAGGAGTGGTGGCACATACACCCAGCTTTGCTAGTAGCGCAGCCTAGCGTAGGCGGTCATATATATCATCATCTAGCCATGATGTGTGATTAGATGGTTGCCATGGGAGAATTTCTTGATCATGGGAGCCAAGATCATAATAATTCAATGGGATGAGGGGGGAGGAGTGGTGGCACATACACCCAGCTTTGCTAGTAGCCCAGGCTAGTGTAGGTGGCCATATACATCATCATCTAGCCACCATGATGTGCAATTAGATGGTTGCCATGGAAGAATTTCTTGGTCATTGGAGCCAAGATCATAATAATTCAATGGGATGATGGGGGAGGAGCGGTGGCACATACACCTAGCTTTGCTGGTAGCCCAGCCTAGTGTAGGCGGTCATATACATCATTGTCTAGCCATGATGTGCGATTAGATGGTTGCCATGGGAGAATTTCTCGGTCATCAAAAAATTCTAACAGTCTGATATGTTCTTACAGTCTATCTCCAGCTTAATGCTGATTTGAGCATGTGAGTTAGATGGTCCCTCATGAAAAGTCATTGTTATTATAGTTTGATTCCGACTCAATGCTAATTTGGGTGACCTGTGAACTAGATGGCCCCTCATGCAAAGTCATTGTTATTACAGTCAATTGAAGAAAGGAAAGATCAAAACATGACATCAGACTAGCATTGAGTCAGTTCATCAGGCTGTAATAACAATAGTTCTCATTCTAAACTATTGTTATTATTACAACTTGATAAATCGACTAAATGCTAATCTAGGCTTGTGAACTCAATGGTCCCCCATGCAAGTTCATTGTTATTACAGTCTGATTTCGGCTCAATGCTAATCTGAGCCTGTGAATTAGATGGTTCCTCATGCACAATCATTGTTATTATAGTTTGATTCCGACTGAATGCTAATCTGAAACTATGAATTAGTCAGTCCATCATGCACGGTCATTGTCACTAAAATAAGCTCGGTGGCTGTTTGGGATTAGTATATTGTTTGGGATTTATATTTTTCCTTGTTTGGGATTTATTGAAACAAGTGCGGTGGTGGTTATTTGGGATTTACTAAAGATTATATTTTGTGGGGGTTGTAGTTAATCCTAAACCAACAAAAATGCATTTTGTTGCTAGTGCCTACATCCTCTAGCCTTAACTATCATACAACTAACCTGTCATATTCATTAATGTAATGTGGGAATCTATCAGTACACGGGTCTTACACGGGTTTTCAAAGATAGCAAAGATATCACTGGATTACATCGTTGAGCATGTCAAGACGACTTGATTTGACAGATTAGAATATGTGAACAATTACATCTTGGATAGCAAGAGAGCAAACTAATTTAAAAACCCGATAGCAGGTTTCGAATGAAGGAATGGCGAAGGAATAGAGATGGAAAGCCACAGAGGCAATGACATTTTTCATGCCGCTTTTCCTGAGCTTAATGAAGCCATTTTGCAAGGGGTCCCTCAACAATCCAAGATTGTCGTAGATGAGATTGATTGCTTGGAGTAGGAACATAGAGTTCCCAAGAGTGTCATTCACAAGATGGTCATATTGCATAAGGAATTGTGGGAAGGCCTTCAATACTATAAGAACCCACAGTTTGCAAAGTATGTTGCTAAAGGCTCCCATTGTGCAAAGTGTCGAGCGTGTGTCATGGAATCCTTGTGTAAATATAAAGTCCTTCAAAGATCTCGGAATTTATCTCTTGGAATCTTGGATATATATTACATGGTACTTTTTTAGGGGCTGACCACCCCTCTAATAGAGTCGGCTTTTCAATAGAACTTAAGTAGTAAATTGTCTTCTTTGAAAAAAAACAATAATAAATTGTCTTTGTATTTATCCATACTTAGATACGATGGTGGTCTCTTTTCAAAATGTAGAAGAGTAAAACTTGGTTGTATACTACTTGAGTATATAACTTTAGAGGCTGACTACACCTTTGGCTTTTCTATAACTTTAGTTTTAAAGCAATAATTCGCCATTTATCCATCCTTGGATATGACTACTTCACTCAGCTGGACCTTATAATTTGAAAATGTTGCATTTAGTTGGATTCAACGGTTCTATTTTCTTATGATTGCTTCACTCATGACATGCGATTAGATGGTAATTCTAACCGTGTGATATGTTCTTATAGTCTATCTCAACTTAATGCTAGTTCTCATTCTAAACTATTGTTATTACAGCCTGATAAACCGACTGAATGCTAATCTAAGCTTGTGTACTAGATGCAAACTCAATATTATTACAGTCTGGATTCCGGCTCAATGCTAATATGAGCCTATGAATTAGATGGTCCCTCATGCATAGTCATTGTTATTACAGTCTGATTCCGACTGAATGCTAATCTGAACCTATGAATTAGATGGTCCCTCATGCACAGTCATTGTCATAAAGCAAGCTTGGTGGTTGTTTGGGATTAGTATACTATTTGAGATTTACATTTTCCCTTGTTTGGGATTTATTGATTGGGATTTACTGAAACAAGCGCGGTGGTTGTTTGGGATTTACTGAAGGTTATATTTTGTGGGGGTTGCAGGTAATCCTAACCCAACACAAATGCATTTCGTTGCTAGTGCCTACCTCCTCTAGCCTTAATTGGTGTTTGAGCTGACCCAATCATGATTGCATGATGTTTGAACCACCGAGCTAGTTTAGGACAATCACATTAAGTCCAAGCCGGCTTGGCTCTAGTGTTTGAGCTAAACCAGCCACATGGTTGATATTCCAACCACCAAGCTGGTTTAGGACAATCGCATAACTGGTGTTTGAGCTAACCCAACCATGATTGCATGATGTTCCAACCACCGAGCTGGTTTAGGACAATCACATTAAGTCTAAGCCAGCCTGGTTCTAGTGTTTGAGCTAAACCAGCCACATGGTTGCATGATATTCCAACCACCAGGCTGGTTTAGGACAATCACATTAAGTCCAAGCTAGCCTAGTAAAATATCCCAAAGCTCAATCACAAACAACCACTAGGCTGGTTTAGGCAACCATTGACTTGCATTGTATCAAGAAATGAAACAAGTAAACTATCCCAAAGCTCGATCACAAGCAACCACTGGGATGGTTTTGGCGACCACTGACTACGTTGTATCGAGCATGTGTATGATGCACTACTACACATGGGTCCTATTCTGATGCTTAAGCACTGATGTTTAGCATGCGCGGGGCGCTAATCGTCAGTAACCAAAGCGAGATTCGTTAAGTGTCGCTAGACTTTAGGCAAGTGTTGCTATATAATGATGTTTAAAGAGCGTCGCTATATAGCAACACTTATTAGACTTGTGAATGGTCGTTATATATAGCGAGACTGAGATAGTTTCCTATAGCGACGTTTTACAAACATTGTTTCTTCCTATACCGACCTTAAAAGATAGTTTTTCCCAATGATAATTTTTTTTTTCCTTTTCATACATGTTTGATCCTTTGAGAGAATAAAAGTATAAGAGCATTTACATCAAGCCTTTGAAGCTCATATATTCATGTCCAAGTTTGAGATGAAAAAAATCAATGAAGAGCATTTACATCAATGGCTTCATCCTGAGCCAAGTCTAACATGCCAAACAAGTCTATCTCTAACTCTATACCGAGTTGATATCCTATATCATCATCGTACTCTAGCATCGTACGTTCACCTAAGACTTGATCATCTTCTTCAATAAAGTGTGGTGATTCTTGATGATCGTCATCTTCTTCCTCAATATCGTGATCTCCATCTTCCTCTCGTATGATGTCATTATGCGCATCTTCCTCTTGGCTCATATTGTGATCTTCATCTTCTTCGCTATATCCATCTGGATCAATTGGATCCGGCGTTGGTAGTGGCATCTCCATATCCACATCTCTATCTTCGAAAATTTGCTTACTTCGTGGTGCAACTTGGATCATGTACCACCATCTTGGATCACAGAACGATTCGGATGGAAAACCACCTATATTGAAGATGGGTGCCAAATGCCATCAATTATATATATGAAATTATGCTTAAATACATGTATCAATGGATCTTTAAAAATGAAAGCTTCGATCAATTAAATCATTAGTATGCACCTACTCACAATGCTCGGGAAGAACAAAAGTATCACTTTCATCGGTCCAAAGTTTGGTGGAGTCTATTGCAAAGAAACCACTATTGTTGTTTCTCACGGTCGCATGGGGACCGTTGTAAATAGTTCTAAACCATTTTACATCAAGAATGAAAATACTAAATTGTCTGAAATTAATTTCATAGATTTTGCATATGGTTCCATAATAATCCAACTGTGAGGAGAGAAGATTAGTATCTGAAGCACTTGCTCGGCTATCTTGTGTGAAGTTAGCCATGACTCCACAATCATATGTGACTGTCTTTGAATCGATGCATTCCATGAAAAAATGTCATCCATATGACCATAATGCACTGTACTTTTTGTACTGCAAAAGAGCATCATTAAAACAATGAAGATGCATCTATTTTATAGCGTATATTGCCACAGATAATTACTTAATTACATCAAGAGGTAAGAAACTTACATGCATCATACATCCAGATGATAACTCTCGCTCACGCTTGTTTATTGTCTCTCCATCACGTTCGGCTTTACGTAGAGCCAGTTGTACCCAATTAAGTGACATGTGAGTGGGGAGAAGGGCGAGATCCCATGGATATGGTTGTGATTGCCTGTACATTACTCTGCATCTCGTCCTTGCATTTATTCTTTCTGCTTTGGCCACTTCATATCTCTCAATCCACTTTTACATCTCCTTGCTATTGAGGATACAAAACTTATTGAATTTCTCCATTTGCTCTTTGCTCATCTTTATTTCAATCCCTTTTCCTTGGGGAACCTCACCAACGATGCAATCATCATCCTTGTTATGCCAAGCTTGCGGCATATTGGGATCCGTGGATGCAAAGAAACTTCATGATATATACTAATGACTCTTGCACAAGCCATCCCTCTACCATGCTTGCTTCTATGGTCTTGCTCTTTGTCTTACAAATCCCTTTAAAGTTTTCATAAACTGCTTGAGAAAAAACATCCACTGACTATGAACGGTACTTGCAATGGCCACCTCATCAACTATGTGCACAAGCAAGTGCATTTGAGTTGTCATAATGCTCGAGGGAAAGTGCTTCTCAAGCAAGCATACTGCTTTGATGGATTCCACCCTAGCCTTCTTGATGCTTGATATGGAGATCTCTTTTTGAGATATCCACCTATTTCACATGCCCATGTAAGATATATTCATAATCACTTTACAGATAATTCAACTTAAATTGAAGAAAATGCAATCAATGCGATTTGATAGTAAGCACACCTCACAATACCACTGATCTTGAATATAGCATTTCCAAGATCTTCTTGTAAGCACCCTTTTATTATAATTGGGAGGATGAACTATCAAAGCAACAAAGAAGTCATGTTAATAATATAACATAATCATAATTACACTAATGCATCACGATTATCGGTGCACTAATCTTACAGCTTAGAATACCTATAAGACCTTGTGCCAATCATGGGACTTGAGCCCACTAGGTTTATTGTCCTTTGAAAATTCTCTTTTCAAGCAACGCATGTACCCTATGGGTGTTTGAAAAGAGGCAATGCTCACCTTGACCATTGCCTCCTCTCTTGTGGAGAGGATCCATGTTGCTTTCGGGAGGACAACTTTTCCCAAAGCACGCACTTGGGGCCACAAATGAGACATCCTATTCATAGCACGCAAGTCTTCTCGCACTCCTCTCGAGTCTTTGGAACCAACCAAGTGTGCCTAAATAGTAGCCCCCACATTCTTGAAGATATGCATGGGATCCAAGAGATGATTGATTTGTGATTGACCTCAATAAGGAAGCTCGTTAAAGATCGATAGCCTCTTCATACCACGAGGAGGTTCCTCTCCATTTGTCATCCAAGCCTGAATCTAGTCACTTGCCTTCAAATATGGTGGTGGTGGATCAAGCTGACCTCCACGTGCAAGATGGTCCAGTGGAAGGTATCCAGCATGACCTTCATAAACATTTTTCCTCATATGTTTGGAGTATCGTGCAAGCGATTTCAAACCCAGTCCACAAAGAGGACAAACATGGTACCCACTTGTAACAAGTCCTGCACGTGTGCATGAATGTGTTAGTATAAGACATGCATGCGAAAGAGAGTCATAAAAGCATAATCCTATATTATACATGTAAAGACACAGTCACGTACCTGCGCACTCTCCATATCCTGGGTAGTCATGCATGGTCCACATCAAGATAGGAGCTCTAGAAATATCAAAGACCCGCACTCCTCTCCATAAGATCTGTAACTCCTCTATCAAAGGTACCATGTACACGTCCATATTTTTGGCCTTGTACTTCCCTGGCACAAGTAGTGCAAGCATGAGGTGTTCCTTCTTTATTGTTAGCCATGGTGGGATATTGTAATTCACCAAGACTATGGGCCATGTTGACCAAGATGTCGAGCATAACCCGAAAGGATTCACACCGTCCATGGTGAGCCCAAGATGTAAGTTGCATGGTTCCCTCACAAAGTTCGTCCATTGATTGTCTATGTGCTTCCAAGCTGCACAATCTACGGGAATCCTCAATGTGTCATCAGTGGACTGATGAGATGCATGCCAAGTCATCAACTCCGCTATGGATTTGCATCGAAACATGTGCTGTATTCTTGCAATGATGGGAAAGTGTCTCAAGACCTTTACCGGTATCTGCTCACCCTGCAAGTCATCTCTATATCATTGTTCCCCACACTTCGGACAACTAGCCAAATCTCCATGCTCATGATGAAAGAGAATACATTCATTATGGCAAGCATGGATGGTATCATAATCCATACTCATCGTTGTTAAGCATCTTCTTCGCTTCATCTCTTGATGAGGATTACCAAAAAGTGAGCGAGGAAAAGTGAGCGACCCAAAAAGAGCGAGCAAGAAAAAGTGAGCGAACAAAAAAAAACAATCAAAACAAAATAATAATAGATTGACAAATCCTTATTTTAGCAACAACTGTCTAAGTTCTTCAAAAGTTCATAAGAGAGTTGGACCTATGTCATTGCTAAGGCATCATTAGTTAAGATGCACCCTATCTTTGCTCACTTTTACTCATTTAATTCTTTGTAATCCTCCATAATCAAGGTCTCTCTCTCCACCAACATAAGTGAGATCAACAATGAAATCTTTCACACAAGTCAAAAGTTTCATAGGACTTCTTGAATGGAATAGTCCACATTACATGCATGTGCAAATGCTTGGTTTTTGAAACTCTATTCACTCTTAGAACAAAACCCATGTTTTTCTGTTTGCAAAAAACCCTCCCTAATGAATCACTCTTACATCCCACCAATCCAAAAAAATCTAAAAATTAAGTACATTCCTTTCTTTAAAATGAATTAAATTCCAAAACAAATCAATCTTTGCTTATAGAAATCAATGGTAGAAGCCAAAATAGACAACATATTGACATGGTCCCTATTAGGTAAACTTCCTCAAGAAATCAGCTAATTGTTTATTAAATTCACATTTTGATGCATGAAGTTTTACTAAATGGTGCAAAAGGTCATGATAATCATCTAAATCATGCCTTGCCATTTGTTTTGATATGTAACACGACCCCATTTGGATTTGTAAATCAAAAGATATAGGATGTCAAAATTCGTACCTTTTGGGCCAAAAGTGGGAGCGCGTTAGCGCGCTGCCTGTTTTGGCCCAAAAGATGAGAATTTAGGTAACGCGCTCCCTCTTTTGGCCCAAAAGGTAAGAATTTTGATGTCCTGTATCTTTTGATTTACAAATCCAAATGGGGTCATGTTACATATCAAAACGAATGGCAAGGCATGATTTAGATGATTATCATGACCTTTTGCACCATTTAGTAAAACTTCATGCATCAAAATGGGAATTTAATGGAATTTTTGCAAGTTTGTTGCAACAAATTTAGAGCAAGGCCACTCGTAATAGGAGCATGTTAGAACACTATTTATATATTGGGACAAAAAAATCAAATGTTTTCTATGCAAGTTCTTCTAATGAAAATATATAGAACACTTTTACCAAGGTAGACTTTCAACCTACTTTCAATAACATGTTATGATCATGTTCAATGTTGAAGTTTTTATTGAATGATGCACTACAACTATATACTACTTGTTGGTAGCCAAAGCATTTCTATGCAAGCTCATCTCATGAGAACAAATAACACTATCACTAATGTAGACTTACAAGCTTATGTTATAATAATCATCTTCAAAATTATAGTATACAATAAAGCTTTATTAACGATCAGTACATACATATAGTTAGATTATGTTTTTCTCAAGTGATGCACTTCAACTATATAGTACGTATTGTTGATAGCCAAAGTATTTCTATTTAAGCTCATCTCATAGAATATAGAACACTATTACTAATGTGCACTTGCAATATTATGTTATAATCATGTTCAATGTTGAGGAAGCACTATAAATCTTTATTAATGATGAGTACATACATACAATGAGATTATGTGTTGGTAGCCCAACCATTTCTGCTTTGCTCGCTTTTTCTCGCTCAATTATTTGGTCCTGCTTGCTTGACATCGCTCGCTTGATTGACTGCCTCTCTCTTGATGCGGGTATGGTATTTGGTGCAGGAAACATCTTCTGGAGCAACCTATCATGATTTAAACATACATAGGCTTTGAATAATGATGATTCTAAAACCTATACGATGATTCTCACCTCTCTTTTCCCCTTTTCTTTCTTTTTTCCCCTTTTCTTTCTCTTTTTCCCTCTTTCAAAGCAACAAAGAAGTCATGTCAATAATATAACATAATCATAATTACACTAATGCATCACGATTATCGGTACACTAATCCTATAAATTAGAATACCTGTAAGACATTCAGCAAGCTTAGAATCCTACAGCCTGACATTGAGCAAGCATTTACAGACTCCTACACTCTTTGAATTAGAGTGACGGAAGTTTGTATCTGCTTGCTCAATGGTAGGCTATTGAAGCTTCACATGGGGAAAAAGAGAGAAGAAAAGAGAGGAGAAAAGAGAGGAAAGAGAGGAGAAAAAAGAGAAAAAAAAAAAAAGAGGAGAAAAAGGAGAAAAGAGAGGAGAAAAAAGACAAAAAACGAGAGGAGAGAAGAGAGAAAAAGAGAGAAAGTGAAAAGAGAAAAAGTGGGGATAAAAGAGAGAAAAAGAGAGGAGAAAAGAGAGGAAAATAGAGGAAAAGAGAGGAGAAAAAAGAGAGAAAAAGAGAGAAGATAAGAGAGAAAAAGAGAGGAGAAAAGAGACGCAAAGAGACAAAAAGAGAGGATAAAAGAGAGAAGGATAAAAGAGAGTTACAATTCAAACATACATAGGCTTCAAATAATGATGATTCTCAAACATACATGATGATTCTCAAAACAAACAATATCCAAATAATGAGTCAAATTAATGCGGGAGCTAACCTCATTAAGGCCAAGACACTTGTATATGACCACCCATACTTTGCTTGCAGATTCAAGATTGAGAGACAAGCCCATAGTTTAGACATCCTAACACCCTCGTACAACTGTGTTGATTGCAACTCTCACATATTGACCTCAGAATCTGACATCACATGTACATGTGATGTAGTGTCCCTAAAAATAGAATCCATCATGTCCACCATACCCTCATCATCATCTGACACATCCGAGAGACTATAGTCTTGCTCAAAGTGTGAAGGTATATGCGCACCCTTGCCACCCTCCTCATCCTATCTCAAGATTTCATGTACATATAAGATCTTGTCTCAAGGTTTTGTGTCATAATGGTATCCAATATTAATCATGAACTCAAATAGCATTGACTTACCAATGATCCATCACCACATGCAACACCAATGGTGGGTACTGGCTCAGGCCCCATACATCTGCAAGTGGCACATGACAATATGACGTTGATGTCGTACTTCTTGCTTGCAATGAGTGCAATGACAATACAACCTCTCCATAAGCCACTCTGCACTCCCGGGCATTGGCACATCATTTGACGAGCTTCCACTCATCCCTTTCATCTACACACTTCCAAAATCACAACATGAGCTGCAAGGAAATCTATTAAGATCCAAAAAATAGCCACCCATGAGCTCCTTTTCTCTCTTCTAACAATAAGTGCCCTGAACCGTCACTATATAGCGATGCTTTGTCCTGTTCCATTGCTATATAGTGATGCTTTTTGGATATAAATGTCACTATATAGTGACTGACCAGCGTCGCTATATCGCGACGCTGGGGGCTTAAACTCAAAACCCCGCACGACGTCGTCTTTCACATCTCTATTGCGAGAAAAGCAAAAATCTCTCCTTCCATCTTATATTCGTCGATGACCTCGCTTCCCTCCTCTCTATTCCCCACTCCTCACCCCTATCCAGCCCCTCTTCCAACACTTGTGCTCCCTCTCCATCCTTCTCCCTCTCTGCTTGTGTGAAAGGAAGTTTTTCAAGAAGGTGGGTCTCTTTAAGCAATGTAGGTTCATTTTTTGTGAGATTTCATTTTGTGAGTGTTGAAGCATGTTTCTCCTTGTATTGCTAAGGCTATGTGCTAATTTTCATGCTTGATTTTTAGAGGCTAAGGACAAAAAACGAGATTTGGTGAAAGAAAGAAGACTCACCTCTTCTCTTTTTGGTATTTTTCTTCCTCCTCTTTCTCCTTGTTTGTAGGCTTCTCCAAACTCATCCAATCCCTTTGAAAAGTTGCTTCTCCAAACTTCTCTTTCCTCTAACTAGTTATTTGAAAAAATGGTATGTTTTCTCTTTTTTGTAGGGCCTATCCATGAAACACGGCTCGGGACTTTTCTAGGTAAGAAAGTGCTTCCTCTTTTTCCCTTTTGTTATTTCTGTTGTTTGCATTGGCATGTAGCTAACGCCTTAAGCACTAGCTGCAGTGATGGGTGTAGGAACCCTCTCTTTCCCTCTCTTCTCTTATTCCCTCTTCTTCCCCTCTTTTACTCCCTCTTTTCCCCCCTCTTTCCCTCATATGCTCATGCATAAGCGTAAGCATATGCTTTCTCTCTTTTTCTCTTATGCATATGCTTTTCCTTCTCTTATGCTTATGCTCTTTTCCCCTTTTCTTTTTCCCCTCTTTCAATCTCTTTTTCCCTCTTCCTTCTCTTATTTTCCACTCTCTTTTTTCCTCTCTTTTTCTCGTCTTTTTATAAGCATATGTATTTGCCTATGCTTATGCTTATGCACAAGCATATGCTCATATGCTCATGCATAAGCACAAGCTTATGCTTTCTCTCTTTTTCTCTTATGCTCATATGCTCATGTATAAGCATAAGCATATGCTTTCTTTCTTTTTCTCTTATGCTTATGCTCTTTTTCCCTCTTCCTTCTCTTATGCTTATGCTTTTTTCCTCTCTTCTTTTTCCCCTCTTCTTTCTCTTCTTTTTCCCCTCTTTCAATCTCTTTTCCCCTCTTCCTTCTCTTATGCTTATGCTCTTTTCCCCTCTTCTTTTTTCCCTCTTTCAATCTCTTTTCCCCTCTTCCTTCTCTTCTTTTCCCCTCTTCTTTTTCCCCTCTTTCAAACATATGCTTTCTCTCTTTTTCTCTTATGCATATGTTTTTCCTTCTCTTATGCTTATGCTCTTTTCCCCTCTTCTTTTTTCCCTCCTTCAATCTCTTATGCATATGTTTTTTCTTCTCTTATGCTTATGCTTATGCATGAGCATATGTCTCCTTCTCCTTCTCCATTCCTTCTCTTTTTTTTCCCTCTCTTTTTCTCTTCTTTTCATAAGCATATGCCTATGCCTATGCTTATGCATGAGCATATGCTCATATGCTTATGCATAAGCACAAGCATATGCTTTCTCTCTTTTTCTCTTATGCTCATATGCTCATGCATAAGCATAAGCATATGCTTTCTTTCTTTTTCTCTTATGCTTATGCTCTTTGTCCCTCTTCCTTCTCTTATGCTTATGCTCTTTTCCCTCTTCTTTTTCCCCTCTTTCAATCTCTTTCCCCCTCTTCCTTCTCTTATGCTTATGCTATCTTCCCCTCTTTCAATCTCTTTTTCCCTCTTATGCTTATGGTCTTTCAAACATACGCTTTCTCTTTTTTTCTCTTATGCATATGTTTTTTCTTCTCTTATGCTTATGCTTATGCATGAGCATATTTCTCCTTCTCCTTCTCCTTCTCCTTTCCTTCTCTTCTTTTTCCCTCTCTTTTTCTCTTCTTTTCATAAGCATATGCCTACGCCTATGCTTATGCGTATGCTTATGCATAAGCATAAGCATATGCTTTCTCTCTTTTTCTCTTATGCATATGCTCTTTCTTTTTTCTCTTATGCATATTTGGTTTTTTTCCCCACTTTCAATCTCTTTTTCTCTCTTCTCTCTTCTTTTTCCCTCTCCTTCTCTTATACTTCTCCTTCTCTTTTCCTTCTCTTATGCTTTTCTTATGCTTCTCCTTCTCTTATGCTTCTCTTATGCTTCTCCTTCTCTCATGCATATGCTTTCCGTCTTATGCATATGCTTATTTCCTTCTCCTTAGTTGTATTCAGTACTTTTTTCACATGCTCCTTAGCCATATTTGGTTCTTTTTTATTTCAAACAAATTTTAAATGGAACAACCATGCCCTCACCCATGGGTGTCCTCCCTAAACCCCAACCCGGTTCCCCATGTCGTAGGGATTATAGACATAGCTTTGCTACTAGCTCATGTAAAAGAGAAGATTGCGCAAGAGAGTGACTGGGTGAAGTACAATGTGGGGGTGCATGCTTCAAGGGCATCTAAGGAATGCACGATAACCTACAAGATCTTTGTAGGTTATGAAGAGACTACCACGACCGGTGGAGCCTCAAATATGATTGTGTAAAGGACATAATGGATTGTGTGGAGGCATTCATGGATTGGGAGTACATAATCACTGAAGAGCATGACCGCATATTAGAAGAGGTGGACGATGAGGTCCCTAGTGATCCACCTAGCAGTGCGGAGGAGGAAAGTACCTCAGATAGTAACACAGAGTGGTAGACCTCCTCCACCATTTTGGCATTTTTAGAGAATATCTCTTTTGGAGACAAATTTTTCTAAAGCATAATTTGGAGACATATATTTTTTATATACATAATTTTAGAGACATACTTTTGGTCTCTATTCTTTATATATATATATATATGAAAATCTTATTGGATTCCACTTATCTTTCATAAATATTTGTCTTTTCAAAACTTGCTTTTCATAACTGTCTTAAGTAAATAATTGTCCTTTCATATTTATCCTTTATGCATTGATGTCATTTCATAATTTTCACAAGTGATTAATTGCCCGCTCGTAATTTCTTGAGTTTGAATTTCATAATTGTCTCAAGTAATTAATTGTCTTTTCGCTTCTTACATGCTCTTGTTTTTTGTTTTTGTGTTTGTGTCTACGTTTGTCAAATCCCCCCAAATTAGACATGGGATCATGTCGCACATCTGACGAGTACGAAAACCCTCGTAGGAGGAGACTTCATGATCTCTATTTTCCAGAGGACTTTGATTCCACTTAGGTGACACCTCAGGGGCCTACCCCTGTGCCTACCCTTGGCCTGACTCCTCTCGGATGTAGCACTGTGACTACTCCTCGGGGAACTCCTTTGCTAGTAGCCCATGGCTTTGTTGGGAGTCCCGACGAGTTTATCGCATAGATGACCGATGCGGAGGCAGTGAGATTCTTCTCTTTGCTATTCCAGAGGACCTTAGCAAATCCCTCTCCTACATCGATAGCTATCCCCTCTAGCCCCTTCGATTGAGGGGTCATCACCAAGGCGTGCCCATTGTAAGGGAAGGAAGAGTAGGAGGGGTTGCTTATGTTGTGTTGAGTCGGGAGATGTAGACGAGTTAGCACACTCACATCCCTACAGGTCTCCACTTGGTCCGAGACCTAGTACTAGTCAAGTCCCTTGCCCTCTCCTACTCCCATTGCTACTCCTTGCTCCGTAAGTGCTCACAGTAGTGACACCACTCGCTCTGACTCTGCCACTACCATGAGTCCTCCTTACCCGGTCGAGGACTTATCCTATGAAATCATGGTTGCTGGAGAGATAATAGAAAATAAAAAGGGCTCAGTAGTGATGGCCACCATGAGGCGGTTGATGAGCCATCGCTTCAAGAGCGGCATAACTACTGACTGACGGTACCAAGATGAGGGAAAGAAAGAGGCAATCATCGATGAATTGAAAAGACAATATCCTAGCCCTCCAAATCGGGAGTTCAATTCGAATTACATGAAAGAGCGCATGGGCGTCCTCTTGAAGCATTGTAGGTCAAACTTGCATACTTCCATCGCAAAGGGGAAGGCTCAACCCAGTTGGGCAGACAAAGCTAATTGGAAGTTTTTCAAGAAGTAGTATAGGGACCATCTTGAACTGTTCGAGGGTACGAGGAGGGCTACGAGGAGATGGCTAGACTCCTTAGGTACTTCGCACTTTGGTACAGGCGGATGCTTGCCGTTTGAGGCAACCGTGGTAAGTCTACTTCTTCTCATTCAATGTATTATTATATTTGTTTTACTACATATTGCATGCACTTTATCTAACTCTTGTAAATTGGGCCCACAACAAGCTGCAATGGGTCGCCTTCCTACAGACACAGAGATGAGACGCACGTTTCGTGTAGGAACAAAGCCGTGGTTTATTGAGCAAGAGGTGCTGGGAGCAACGGTCGATTGGGCTGAGGTGGCTACTCGCACGGTATAAGTCTGCTCCTACTTGTAATCTCACTTTTTAAACTGTTTTATTGTTTAAGTTCCAATCTAATTTCCAATTAATATGGTTTCACTCTTAGAATCAAAGCTCAAACGTCCCATCAGCGGAGGTGAGTGGTGATGATGAGAGATTAGGCTTACACGGCTTCGACGAGGGCCAGGGATCAGGCGCAGCTCATGAGGGCCAGGGATCAGGCCAGTGCGACGAGGACGAGGATGATGATTCAGATGAGCAGCAGTAGTAGTAGTTTGCATATACTTCGCCATGTATATGTTTTTGTATATCAGCTCGTTTGAGCGATTTTGTATCACCCTTTTCGAAAGGATAATTTTGTAATAACAAACAATTTTGCATATCTTCGACATGTATATGCTTTTGTCGCTCGGTTCATTTGAGCGATTTTGTATCACCCTTTCCATAAGGAAAATTTTGTATAAAAAAACATTCTTTTGTAATTACTAAATAAAAAACGTTAGTGGGGCAAAATAGGGCTTACTGTGGCCCTATTTAGCCCCACTAATGTTTTTTTAAAACTTTTGTTAATCGTCGCTATATAGCGACGTTTACCAGTGTTGCTATATAGTGACATTTATTAGTGTCGCTATATAGCGATGCTTATATAGTGACCATTCTTTTTCGATGCTTATAGTGACGTAAATATCGACCTTTGTGCCCATCAAAAAGAAACTTTTTAGTGTAAAAAAGAGCGGTATTTCCGTCGAAAAAAGACCTATGTCTTGTAGTGATGTGCCTTTGGGGTGCCAACTCAACATATAATATATTACTACCCTCGTCCAAAATCCAGGGTATGGGGGGACAAGGTCCATATATAATATGCATGGATTTCCTTAAAAATTTTCAAATATGCCATGGAAAAATATGAAAATTTCATGTCCCCCCTCCCACAAAATATAAGGTATATAACTTGAAAAATATGCAAGATTTTAAGATTTGTACATATTTTTCATAATATGTGAGGCCCAAGGGGGAGGGTCTTTTGGATGAGGGGGGGTTAAACAAAAAATACACTAAAATATGAAAACCCATCTCCTTTCAGATTAATGTAACTTTTTCATGTGTTACCCAAATTTCAAGGTGTAAGGACATATTTGAAGCTCTTTTAGTGTAGAACACAACCATGTTAATTTGAAAAATTTCTACTCATGGCATATTTTTAAATTCATCTCATACTCAAGATTTTGATAGATTTTCTCACTAAAGGGAGTTGATGCCCCAGGGATGTGCTCGTCAAACATCTTGCATCCCATGTGCTTTTTACAGATGTCCTTGTTTTTTGAAAAAACTCTCAAGAGATGCATGAAGAATGGAAGAAATGCCTGATCATCCCGATCTGAGTAGTCTATGGGCTTCAACAGAATGCAAGAAAAGGAGAGACAGCCTAAGTGCAAAAGTCATTGCAATAGTGGTGATGTTTTGGCACAAAAATACAAGGTGTTGGTAGGGTTGTTACTCTATGAACTTTAAAGTATAGGCTAAAGCTTGTGAAGACTCGAGAATGGTATTTGCCTGAATGACCTTGCGTAGACTTTGGTTTGCCATTGTCTTCTTTTGGGTAAGTTGTCTTCTATTCTTTGCTTGCCTCACTAGCTAGCTTCTCTCTATTTTGGTTTGGCATTATTGTCTTTCATTGATCATCACCATGACAACATGCAGCTCGCCATGGCTTACAAGAGAAGCAAACAGAGGCTGTGAGATAGAAAAGCTGAAAAGCTTGGTCAGGGCACAAGGAACAAAAGACTCCTTGTAGAGCAGTAGCAAGAAGCAGTTGTTGCAGATGCATGCATTCGATCATTGCCATCAGAGTGAAGAAAATGAGCCGTGATGTCACGATCAGGGTGGGGGCAGGTTGCAAGTATTTAATCGTCCAAGATTTGATGAGCGAGAGGTGTGAAAATTTAAAATTTGCGGGAGTAGCAAAATTTCAGTTGTTGATTTTCCCCCCTCTGCCAGCGACGATACACGTCAGTAGAATTGGATATCCCAAACAAGTGCAATGTGGCCTAAAATGCTTGAAAACACAAATAGGCCAAAGGGCATGCTATTGGGTTTGGTATTGTACATTATTAAATGCAATGACCTTTGGCATGCTTATGAGCCATATAGAAAGCAAGCGCATGGAAAAAGAAATAAGTCAAAATTATAAATAATCTTGGATTTATTAAAATATCTTTTCACATGCACAAATTGAACTTTTCCAACTCCTATTTTAAGGTGAATCTAGATTCCAATATGGCAACAACTATCAATGTTTTAAGACCACCATGCACTAGTCCCAATAGTTTGGATTCCAAAATTTCAATCCATTTTAGTTTCCAACAAATAAAAAAAAAGTTATGGAGTGTGCCCTCAAATGGATATGCATCACTTTAGCACAACATTGGAGGCCCATCAACCCAGTCATAATGATTTGATTTAGGTGTGTCCTTGGGTTGACAAGAAGCTCACATAGTGTACTTTAGAATGATTACTTGGTTGCATGTATGTATAGAATAAAATTTTGATGTTTTTAGATAAATTGCTATATCCTATAGTCTTCAGGATGCATGCTTCATATGCAACATAGCACTTGTAATGCTTTGACAGTCTCATTCTAGATCCTTATTCCATAATTTTTTGCTCTCATGTTCAAGTTTGGAATGTGTACTACAACAACTTGAAGACAAAGTTTGCCGAATTCCATTGAGCAATGCATAAGTTATGGGTCATGCAAGATAACCATATACTAAAAAGTCTTTGAACCTCACCAAAAATGGCTACACCC
Source organism: Dipteris shenzhenensis (assembly GCF_047967505.1). Classification (NCBI taxonomy): domain Eukaryota; kingdom Viridiplantae; phylum Streptophyta; class Polypodiopsida; order Gleicheniales; family Dipteridaceae; genus Dipteris; species Dipteris shenzhenensis. Next base: position 38,493,090 of record NC_141621.1, read on the forward strand.
AAGCAAACAATGACCCTAAGTGTATAAAAAAAACTTACTTGTGTCCTTCAATATCATGAAAATGATTATCAAGTTAGATTGTGATTTTGACCTTTGTAGGCAAAAAAATGTGGGTGTGACGACCTATTCAAATCAGTGCCTAATTTAATCCATATCTAATGGAGGTTGAAACTATGGAAAATTAATTCAAAAAAGCTCCTTTAGACTAGAACTTCACACATGTCAAACTTCGGTTTGAATGGGGTTTAATTTGGCCTCCAAATGACAAAGTTACGAGCCTTGAAAGAAGGGCTAATTTTATCAAGAAAGCTCCCCCGCCTCCCTCTTTTAAAGTTTTTTTTTCTTAAGAAAAGGGTAGACGTTAGCCTAACCTATAATGGTTAGGTGATTGTGGTTTACTTTCAATAACCTTAATAAGGTGGTTTAGATAATCTACCTTTGGTGAATTGACGATGGTTGAGTGAACAACTATGAATGTGGTCAAGTAGCTCTAATAGTTAAGAAAATCTAACTAAGGTGAAATAATTATGGTTTAGGGTGACTAGTCTATAGTTAGTTAGGCATAATATGATAGTTTTTTGGTCAGGTTAGTTTGGGTTAGATACATTAGTCTAGTCTAGGTTTATTTTTTCCTCTTTGTTTTCTTTTGTTTATTAGGGTGGCGTTGGCATGGCTACGATGACACTAAATAAGCAAAGAAAATAGTTCTTGATAAGCGACAATGGAGATGGCTAACTAGGAGATGAGAGGAGACTCACGAGAGGGGAAAAACAAGGTTGCAAGGGGGGGATGAGGGTCAATAGTGAGGGGAAATGGGGCATGTGACTGGGTTGTGCGGGGAGATAAGGGAGAGAGGTAGCACGGTTGCATTTAGGAAGTGGGGAAGAGGGGAGGGAGTGTTGGAGAGGGGAGGAAGTGCACGAGTGGCAAGGGGAGCATGAGGGGTGTAGTGTAGCAGGATAGTGGGATTGGGTGGCATTAGGTTCATGCAAGGGTGGTGTAGCATAACAAGGTGGTGGCAAGGAGAAGTCTATGTGGCATAATAGGGAAATCTAGGGTAGTCAACAAGGGGACAAACGATGATGAAAACTAGGGAAAAGTTGATGAAAATGGAGCCAAATGCGAGGGGAGGTGATGGTGACTCCATTATCTATACAAGGTGCATAGTTTATGAGGCGGGTTTATATGGCTATAGGGGGGAGGGAGTGGAGGAGTGTTTCTTGATGCTAAGGGTGCTTCAAGGGTGGTAGTAGGACTATTTCGATGGGGCAATGGAAGTCAACCAAAAATTAAGGGGAGAGGTTTCTATGTGCAAGAGCAATGGAACTGTTAAAAGCTTCATGAGGGAGGTAGCAAGCTAAGGGTGTCCACTTCCAGACCACTTTCGGGTGAGTGTGACACCCGCTCGAGTGAAAATAAAAAGGTTTTGCTTCGGTGTGAAATACCTCGATTGAGGTATTGTCTCCAATGAAACTCACACACGAGGACAACCGAGCCAAGCCAATACCTCGATCGAGGTCCTAGACTTTCTTTCACCGAATCGAGCCTATACCTCGATCGAGGTCTCGTGGCATGCCACCTATACCTCGATCGAGGTATCGTGGCAAGCCAGCTATACCTCTATCGAGGTATTGTGGCAAGTCCACATACCTCGATCGAGGTATCGTGGATAGATGACTTCAATCGTTTCAAATACCACAATCGAGGTATGTGCCATCCGACATGGCAGATGACATACCTTGATCAAGGTACCGTGGCAAGTCCAGAAACCTCGATCGTGGTATGCTGGACTGATGGCTTGGCCGCATGTCCGATACCATGATCGAGGTATGTGGCATCCGGCTGCCAGCTGACATACCTTGATCGAGGTTTCGTGGCAGGTCCATACCTCGATCGAGGTAGATGGACCGATGTGTATGTGGCATGTCAAATACCTCGATCGAGGAATCGAGGTATGATGGAGCGATGTGTATGTGGCATGTCAAATACCTCGATCGAGGTATCGTGGCATGTCTATACCTTGATCGAGGTATGATGGATCGATATGTATGTGGTATGTGAAATACCTCGATCGAGGTAGTGAAACCCTAAATTTTCGTATATAAAGAGAGGGACCCCCCTCATTCTTCATACCTCGATCGAGCTCCTTCTCATTGAAATCGACGGATTTGCGGGAGCTCAACGGAATTGCAGCAGCGACGGACAACGACGGAGATGGATGGAGCGGGAGATTCTAAGTGAGGTTTTTTTAATGTAGATTTTAAAGTTTTTTCAAATTATTTTTTTAATTACATAATTTTTTATTTAAAATGTGAAAATGTATATATTTTGTTTTTTAAAATCATCTATTAAAAAAAAGAGATTAAAGTTATTTTTCAAATTAGTGCTATTTTTATTTAAATAAAAAAATATTTAAATTTAATTTTTAAAAATCATCTTAGAAAAAAAAAAAGAAAATAAGAGTTTAAGGTAGCTTTTATGTTATTTTTAAGTTAGTGAAGTTTTTATTTAAATGTGAAAAAGTATATATTTTGTTTTTTAAAATCATCTATTAAAAAAAAAAGAGATTAAAGTAGTTTTTATGTTATTTTTTAAATTAGTAAAGTTTTGAATTAAATATAACATTTAAATTTTGTTTTTAGAAATCATCTATTAAAAAAAAGAAAATAAGAGTTTAACATCGCTTTTATATTATTTTAGTTTATAGGAATATCTAATTTAATTACAAAATATTTCAAAATTTCAAATGCATTTTAAAGTTTTTTAAAATTATTTTTTTAATTACGTAATTTATTTTTTAAAATGTGAAAATGTATATATTTTGTTTTTTAAAATCATCTATTAAAAAAAGAGAGATTAAAGTAGTTTTTATGTTATTTTTCAAATTAGTGCTATTTTTATTTAAATAAAAAAATGTTTAAATTTTATTTTTAAAAATCATCTTAAGAAAAAAAAGAAAATAAGAGTTTAAGGTAGCCGTTCCTCCTGTAGATGTGCCGACTAGGACACCCATAGATGCACCAGGCTTCCTACCACCACTTGCATCCTTTGCCACGAGGATTTTGACACCGTAGGGTGGTTTGGACTAGGGTGCAGCCACATCGCACATCTCCATTGCATGACCTGCCACATGGTGGCACGATCAATGTGCTCTGTATGCTTTGTTGACATTGATGTGGCCACATACAGAGGACTAGGCATGGATGATCTGTATTGTCAGGCCATTGATCCATTTGCCCGCATGGTCTTGACAGAGCACTACAGGGAGGAGACACAGAGAGCTTTGCTACAGCATGAGGGTGCTAATACATTAGTGGTTGTAGCATGTGTTCCGCGATGCTTCTCATATGGTGATTTCATGCCAGGTGATGAGGCACGAGCAAGGGAGGCACGCCATATTGAGCGAGAGGCAGAGCTTCAAATATCATTGCAGCAGTGGGTGGAGTAGCAGCTTGGGTGGGGCTGAGACCAGTGTCTTCTACATGTAGAGACGATTACTCGCGCTGGATTTGAGGCACGAGTATTTGCAGACGCATGACTTTGGGAACTGAGGTACGCATACATAGAGGAGGTGAGGGAGGCAGAGATGGCAGTGGTGGCTCATGCAGCATGCCTTCCTCTTCATCAGGATGAGGCTAGACCATCTCATGCAGGAGATGAGGCTGGCCCATCTGGTCCCGGCTTTGCCTGAGGGCACACAGCGGATGGTTGGGCAGCAGGTCATACAGGAGCCACGTCAGAGGATGACTAGAGGATCATATGTGGAGTTATCAGATTTTGATTCAAGATGATTGTTTAGGCTTCACACATATCTTGTTTAGGGATGCACTTCTGCATGATGATGATGATGATGTACACATTCATTTTGGTACTTTCATGATATTGTTCTTACTTTTATGATGTATAAGCATTTTGGTATTTTCATGATATTCTTCTTACTTTGTTTATCTCAATTTATAGTTTGTTCAAATCTAACATAAACATTTAAAATTAGAAGTATGATTTTGAATTTCAAATATCTCAATTCACACATCTAATACATAAGGTATTTTAAAAATAATGCCATGTGAAGTAATTGTAAACATTAAGCATTGAAAGTGTTCAAGTATAAGGTCTCTCTCTCTCTCTCTCTCTCTCTCTCTCTCTCTCTCTCTCTCATTCTATCAACTTTATCAGTTTGAATACCATATTCGTATATAACAATGATTGCAATTATTACACTAAACCTAAGAGCCATGTTAAGTTTCATCCCCATGTGTGTATTTCAAATTATGAGTATGATTTTGAATTTCAGATATCTCAATTCACACATCTAATACATAAGGTATTTTAAAAATAATGCCGTGTGAAGTAATTGTAAACATTAAGCATTGAAAAGGTGCTTCAGATACCTTCCACGTGGCACAAACCAAATCAGTTGGAGACCAAATCTTGCGTGGACGTAGGTCTAGAGAGCCTAAGAGCCGTGCAGAGTTTCATCCCCAACAGATAAGTCCACATGCATATTTGGTTAGTACGTGCACCATTTTTCATGCGTGGTTACTAGTAGGGATTGTAAAAATGTACGCATTATACCTTCCACGTGGCATATACCAAATAAGTTGGAGACCAAATCTTGTGTGGATGTAGGTCTAGGGTAGCCTAAGAGCTGTGCGAAGTTTCATCCCCAACAGATAAGTCCACTTGTGTATTTGGTTAGTACGTGCACCATTTTTCATGCATAGTCACTAGTAGGGATTGTAAAAATGTACGCATTATACCTTCCACGTGGCACATACCAAATCAGTTGGAGACCAAATCTTGCATGGATGTAGGTCTAGGGTAGCCTAAGAGCCATCTGAAGTTTCATCCCCAACAGATAACTCCACGTGTATCTTTGGTCAGTACGTGCGCCATTTTTCATGCATAGTCACTAGTAGGGATTGTAAAAATGTACGCATTATACCTTCCACATGGCACATACCAAATCAGTTGGAGACCAAATCTTATGTGGATGTAGGTCTAGGGTAGCCTAAGAGCCGTGCGAAGTTTCATCCCCAACAGATGAGTCCACGTGCATATTTAGTTAGTATGTGCACGAATTTTTCATGCGTAGTCACTAGTAGGGATTGTAAAAATGTACACATTATACCTTCCACGTGGCACATACTAAATTAGTTGGAGACCAAATCTTGCATGGATGTAGGTGTAGGGTAGCCTGAGAGCCGTGCGAGGTTTCATCCCCAACAGATAAGTCCACGTGCATATTTGGTTAGTACGTGCACCATTTTTCATGCGGTCACTAGTAGGGATTGTAAAAATGTACGCATTATACCTTTCACGTGGCACATACCAAATTAGTTGGAGACCAAATCTTGTGTGGATGTAGGTCTAGGGTAGCCTAAGAGCCGTGCGAAGTTTCATCCCCAACAGATAAGTCCACGTGCATATTTGGTTAGTACGTGCGCCATTTTTCATGTGTAGTCACTAGTAGGGATTGTAAAAATGTACGCAGTATACCTTCCACATGGCACGTACCAAATCAATTGGAGACCAAATCTTGCGTGCATGTAGGTCTAGGGTAGCCTAATAGCCATGCGAATTTTCATCCCCAACACGTAGTCACTAGTAGGGATTGTAAAAATGTATGCATTATACCTTCCATGTGGCACATACTCAATCAGTTGGAGACCAAATCTTGCGTGGATGTAGGTCTAGGGTAGCCTAAGAGCTGTGCACAGTTTCATCCCCAACAGATAAGTCCACATGTGTATTTGGCTAGTACGTGCACCATTTTTCATGCGTAGTCACTAGTAGGGATTGTAAAAATGTACGCATTATACCTTCCACGTGGCACATACCAAATCAGTTGGAGACCAAATCTTGTGTGGATGTAGGTCTAGGATAGCCTAAGATCCGTGTGAAGTTTCATCCCCAATACATAAGTCCACATGCATATTTGGTTAGTACGTGCACCATTTTTCATGCATAGTCACTAGTAGGGATTGTAAAAATGTACACATTATACCTTCCACTGGCACATACCAAATCAGTTGGAGACCAAATCTTGCATGGATATAGGTCGAGGGTAGCCTAACAGCCATGCAAAGTTTCATCCCCAACAGATAAGTCCATGTGTGTATTTGAATAGTACGTGCGCCATTTTTCATGCATAGTTACTAGTAGGGATTGTAAAAATCTATGCATTATACCTTCCACGTGGCACATACCAAATCAATTGGAGATCGAATCTTGCGTGGATGTAGGTCTAGGGTAGCCTAAGAGCCGTACAAAGTTTCATCCCCACGAGATAAGTCCACGTGCATATTTGGTTAGTATGTGCGCCATTTTTCATGCGTAGTCAGTAGTAGGGATTGTAAAAATGTACGCATTATACCTTTCACATGGCACATACCAAATCAGTTGGAGACTAAATATTGTGTGGATGTAGGTCTAGGGTAGCCTAAGTGGCATGCGAAGTTTCATCCCCAACAAATGAGTCCACATGCATATTTGGTTAGTACCATGAATTTTTCATGCATAGTCACTAGTAGGGTTTGTAAAAATGTATGCATTATACCTTCCACATGGCACATACCAAATCAATTGGAGACCAAATGTTGCGTGGATGTAGGTCTAGGTAGCCTAAGAGCCATGCAAAGTTTCATCCACAACAGATAAGTCCACATGCGTATTTGGTTAGTACGTGCGCCATTTTTCATGTGTAGTCACTAGTAGGGATTGTAAAAATAAATGCATTATACCTTCCACATGGCACCTACCAAATCAGTTGGAGATCGAATGTTGCATGGATGTAGGTCTAGGGTAGCCTAAGAGTCATTCGAAGTTTCATCCCCAACAGATAAGTCCACGTGCATATTTGGTTAGTACGTGCGCCATTTTTCATGCGTAGTCACTAGTAGGGATTGTAAAAATGTACGCATTATACCTTCCACGTGGCACATACCAAATCAGTTGGAGACCAAATCTTGCATGGATATAGGTCTAGGGTAGCCTAAGAGCCATACGAAGTTTCATCCCCAACAGATAAGTCCACGTACGTATTTGGTTAGTACGTGCGCCATTCTTCATGCGTAGTCACTAGTAGGGATTGTAAAAATGTACGCATTATATCTTCCACGTGGCACATACCAAATCAGTTGGAGACCAAATCTTGCATGGATGTAGGGCTAGGGCAGCCTAAGAGCCGTGCAAAGTTTCATCCCCAATAGATTAGTCCACGTGCGTATTTGGTTAGTACGTGCACCATTTTTCATGCGTAGTCACTAGTAGGGATTGTAAAAATGTACGCATTATACCTTCCACATGGCACATACCAAATCAGTTGGAGACCAAATCTTGTGTGGATGTAGGTTTAGGGAGCCTAAGAGCCGTGTGAAGTTTCATCCCCAAGAGATAAGTCCATGTGCATATTTGGTAGTACGTGCGCCATTTTTCATGTGTAGTCACTAGTAGGGATTGTAAAAATGTACACATTATACCTTCCACGTGGCACATACCAAATCAAGTCGAGACCGAATCTTGCTTGGATGTAGGTCTAGGGTATCCTAAGAGCCGTGCAAAGTTTCATCCTCAACAAATAAGTCCACATGCGTATTTGGTTAGTACGTGCGCCATTTTTCATGCGTAGTCACTAGTAGGGATTGTAAAAATCTACGCATTATACCTTCCATGTGGCACATACCAAATTAGTTGGAGACCAAATCTTGCGTGGATGTAGGTCTAGGGTAGCCTAAGAGCTGCACAAAGTTTCAGCCCCAACAGATGAGTCCACGTGCATATTTGGTTAGTACGTGTGCCATTTTTCATGCGTAGTCACTAGTAGGGATTGTAAAAATATACGCATTATACCTTCCGCGTGGCACATACCAAATCATTTGGAGACCAATGCATGGATGTAGGTCTAGGGTAGCCTAAGAGCTTTCATCCCCAACAAATAAGTCCACATGCATATTTGGTTAGTACGTGCACCATTTTTCATCCGTAGTCACTAGTAGGGATTGTAAAAATGTACGCATTATACCTTCCACATGGCACATACCAAATCAGTTAGAGACCAAATCTTGCGTGGATGTAGGTCTAGGGTAACCTAAGAGCCATGCAAAGTTTCATCCCCGACAGATAAATCCATGTGCGTATTTGGTTAGTACGTGCGCCATTTTTCATGCGTAGTCACTAGTAGGGATTGTAAAAATGTATGCATTATACCTTCCACGTGGCACATACCAAATCAGTTGGAGACTAAATCTTGCGTGGATGTAGGTCTAGGGTAGACTAAGAGCCGTGCGAAGTTTCATCCCCAACAAATGAGTCCACGTGCATATTTGGTTAGTACGTGCGTGAATTTTTCATGCGTATCCACTAGTAGGGATTGTAAAAATGTATGCATTATACCTTCCACGTGGCACATACCAAATCAATTGGAAACCAAATCTTGTATGGATGTAGGTCTAGGGAGCCTAAGAGCCGTGCGAAGTTTCATCCCCAATAGATAAGTCCACGTGCATATTTGGTTAGCACGTGCGCCATTTTTCATGCATAGTCACTAGTAGGGATTGTAAGAATGTACGCATTATACCTTCCACGTGGCACATACCAAATCAGTTGGAGACCAAATCTTTCATGGATGTAGGTCTAGGGTAGCCTAAGAGCCGTGCAAAGTTTCATCCCCAACAGATAAGTCCACATGCGTATTTGGTTGGTACGTTTACCATTTTTCATGCATAGTCACTAGTAGGGATTGTAAAAATGTACGCATTATACATTCCATGTGGCACATACCAAATTAGTTGGAGACCAAATCTTGCGTGGATGTAGTTCTAGGGTAGCCTAAGAGCCGTGCGAGGTTTCATCCCCAATAGATAAGTCCACGTGCGTATTTGGTTAGTACGTGTGCCATTTTTCATGCGGTCACTAGTAGGGATTGTAAAAATGTATGCATTATACCTTCCACGTGGCACATACCAAATCAATTAGAGACCAAATCTTGCATGGATGTAGGTCTAGGTAGCCTAAGAGCCGTGCGAAGTTTCATCCCCAACAGATAAGTCCACGTATGTATTTGGTTAGTATGTGCACCATTTTTCATGCGTAGTCACTAGTAGGGATTGTAAAAATGTACACATTATAGCTTCCACATGGCACATACCAAATCAGTTGGAGACCAAATCTTGCATGGTTGTAGGTCTAGGGTAGCCTAAGAGCCGTGCGAAGTTTCATCCCCAACAGATAAGTCCATGTGCGTATTTGGTTAGTACGTGTGCCATTTTTCATGCGTAGTCACTAGTAGGGATTGTAAAAATGTACGCATTATACCTTCCACGTGGCACATACCAAATCAGTTGGAGAACAAATCTTGCATGGATGTAGGTCTAGGGAGCCTAAGAGCCGTGCAAAGTTTCATCCCGAACAGATAAGTCCACGTGCGTGTTTGGTTAGTACGTGCACCATTTTTCATGCGTAGTCACTAGTAGGGATTGTAAAAATGTACGCATTATACCTTCCATTTGGCACATACCAAATCAGTTGGAGACCAAATCTTGCATCGATATAGGTCTAGGGTAGCCTAAGAGCCATGCGAAGTTTCATCCCGAACAGATAAGTCCACGTGCATATTTGGTTAGTACGTGCGCAATTTTTCATACGGTCACTAGTAGGGATTGTAAAAATGTACGCATTATACCTTCCACGTGGCACATACCAAATTATTTGGAGACCAAATGTTGCATGGATCTAGGTCTAGGGTAGCCTAAGAGCCGTGTGAAGTTTCATCCCCAATAGATAAGTCCACATGCGTATTTGGTTAGTACGTGCGCAAATTTTCTTAGTCACACTTTTAAAATGTCCTAAAGCAGAAAACACAATTACAACATTACTACCAATAAAAAAATTTTTGTTTTACAAAAACAAAAAATCCCATTGAGAAGACAGCGGACATCATGTATAAAATAGAATCTAATACAATGATGTGTATGAACATGTATAAAACCATCCTAGTGAAATACAAAATATGAGTCCATGAAAATTACAATGGTACGGTCACACAGTGAGCCTATAGATACATATCGAATATAAAAATATGTAATCAACTAGTAATACCCAAAAAAAATCTATCTGATCAACTGATGATCCCAAAACTATGATATGTAATGTGCTACTCCTCAAGATCAACTCTTATGCCAATAGTTGCAAGTATGCTCTTGTGATCCTCCACTGCAAGGAGCCATCGTGGAGTGGACGTCGCCTTGCGAGTGCGAACACGACTCAAAGTAATCTTGATCGCAACAACAAGATGAGAATACATGTATGCCTCCTGATCCGCCATGTACTCCTGGAACTCAATATAGCGACCACACCTCTGTATCTGTTGAAAATAGTGGCCACCTACGATCATGCTATGAGCATTGAAGTGCATCCCATGCCCATCTGCTGTATCCTCATTCAGCACACTCTTCACCATAGAGCATTGCAACAAGTAATAATCCACACCCTCCTCATTGCCCTCCAAAGCAATGATCGCAAAGATATCACCAATACACAAAATATCTGTAAGCTGGTCATAATCTCTAGAGGAACTGAATCCCGCATCCTGATCATCATGTACCTCCTCCCAAGGCTGGAAGGGAGAAAGCACTCGCAGTGCCCATGTATCAGCCCATGGTATCATGGAGCACCCTCCCCAATCATCATCAATGCATGGGAGCAAAAACATGCAAACCATCGAGAAAAGATCACGGGGTGAGACTCACCTATGCTCCTGATGGAATGGAAATCAAGAGTGCCAGACACTGAATGATAATTAAAAGGCCTAGACCGATCAAGACTCCCAATGTCCATGCACCAAAAATACCAGCTCACCACCCTATCGTCACGCGACTGAAAGGAGGACATAGCACTAGTGGATAAGTGCTGGCTGCACGACCACACCACATCATGTGCATCCTTGAAGCGATCAGCACTGTGACGCAACTGGTATCGACACAAAGCACGCTTCACGCAAGCACCTACACTGTCTTGCTCTCCCTTACCGTGCCCTGTCTCGAAGTAGCTCCATGTGATCGGAATGCCTGTCTCACGGTGCCATCTGCAGAACCAATAAAGCTGTCTAGCAGATTTGAACTGACCACCATAGCCATCTGAATAGAGCCAGCGCCGCTGCCATGTGACACCATGATCCCTCAAGAAACTATCATGCAAAGTGAACCAATGCTGCACAAAATGGGCATCATGCGATTGATCATCACTAATGTAGGAGTGATACTCTCGCACAATGGTCAACGCGTGAGTCCATGGTGCTATCAATGCCATCCACATGAGCCTGTGCATGACGATAGCTAATGTGCACAAATATAGCAACCTACAATATGGCATTGGAAAAAAATATGACTATTGAAATAATTCAATATAATGAGGCCATAAAAAAACCAATAACTCAATCACATGTCACCTGTTCCGAGAAATAATACTCTGATTGGATCTCATGCTGTGGTGCAAAGGTATAATTCTCCGCAAAGTCCACCACTGAGACAACCACCCCTATAGGAAATGTCCTCAAACATGCACGGAACTGACGATCCTCCCACTTCGCAGTGTGCGAGTGGCATATGTAGCAGTACAGCTTCCCTCAAAAACTGTCAATGAATACAACACGTGGTGTCTCCTTCCCCACAAGTTGCAACCTCCTCGACTGTGCACCACCATCTAATGTCAGGGTACTGTACTCGTACTGCTGCCAATGAACCATCTGCATGTCACAAGTATCTAGTGCAACTCGTGGCACTCTAGCAAAGTCACCACACAAAGTACACCTGCTTTCCACACAATCAAGGGAGTGGAATAAAGCATCGCCATCTCGTGTACACAATATGGAATGAATGAAGTCACGAGGGCTAGTAGGAACCACTCCCCTATGACCATCAAGGGAATGGAATACATCATACATCAATCCAAAATCCACATGGTAGCGACAATAGCATGTGTCACGCTCCTGAGAGCATCGCACAAACCATGGCCTGCATCGCTCAGATGACCTCTGCCCAATCTTGAACTCCGGGTGCGCCTTTACAAACTGAGTGTACAACTCAGTCTGGGTACACTCCAAAAAACATGCACCATGCTCAATGTACACACTGTGTGACACCCTCTTCTACAATGACTTCTTGAACACCAGGGATGCTCTGCAACGCTCCTCCCAAAACTGATGTATGAAGGACCTAGTGGAATCATCCAACAATCGATCACTGTGAGGTGCACGACCACTCAAAGCCCAAAGAGCATCAGTCTCACTATCCTCTAGACTCTACCTCCTAATCATGCCTGCTCACAATGTGCGCGGTGCAATCTGAAGAAGACGTGAAGCGGTATGCACATGGCCTATAGAACACTGCTAAGGACCTCGCTACATACATCCCTATCTCTACGTGCACCAAGACCAGCAAGCCTCCTACACTCTACCAAGTCAGGGTGATCAATCAGGGATGTGAGAAGAGCAGACTGCGAAGCTGGCATGAGGTCACTAAAAAAAGACTGCACGATCTTGCTAGTACGACAACGGATAGTGGACTTCAGCAAGTCACATCATGAAGCAACACTATACTGCAAGGTGGGGCAAGGGGATCAATGGGAGATGGTAGGGTGGAGGGGGGAAGGGAGGCGCCAAGGGAAGGGGGTGAGGGGGAGGGGGACGGGGGAGGGTGGAGGGGGATGAGGTAGAGGTGGAGGGCAAAATGTAGGTGGCTAGGGGAAGGGCGGAAACTAGAGGTAGGGGAGTGGATGAGGATGTGGAGGGGGGGACAATGGAGGTGGGGGTGGGGGTGGAGGTGGAGGTGGGATGTAGAGGTGGAGGTGGATCAGTGGTGGCAGCGCGAGCTCTAGCTCTAGAGGCTCTCTTGCACACACGAGCCTTCCGCTTGTGCTCCTCGTCAATGAGATTTGGGGGGGGTTCCTACATCTTTCACGTCTACTAGCTCTACGGTTTTGAGAACCCATTATCAATGAAAGTAGGATGGAAGGTGTGACAAAGTGATGGGGAGGCAAGAATGGCTAAGAATGGGTGAAATGAACCAAAACGTGGTGTCTTATAGAGAGCCTCAACTCATCCACTAGATTGCTCTTGATTATTATTGGTGGAGAAGGTGCTAAGATTGAAAATAATTGGCTACTAAATTACGTTGGATTTTGTTTTGAAACTAATTTTTGTGGTTAATCCAAATACCTCGATTGTGGTCGTAAACCTCGATTGAGGTATTCTATGCTTCGGTCATACACCTCGATCGAGGTATTCTATGCTTCGCTCATAAACCTCGATCGAGGTATTCTATGCCTCGGTCATAAACCTTGATCGAGGTATTCTATGCCTCACGCACATCGCAGTCATAAACCTCGATCGAGGTATTCTATGCCTCACGCACATCGTGGTCATAAACCTCGATCGAGGTATTCTATGCCTCACGCACTCAAATCACATGCATGTATAACTTACCATGCATGTTGATGATGTGGCTCACCATCATCATGATGTGTATACATGTGGCTGATGTGGCACCATGCATGGTGATGATGTGGCAATATGGTGTGGAATATATGAGCCTCTTCCATGACGTGGAAATGTGATGTGGCATGATGAGTTGGCATTCATGAGGTGGTAGATTGACATGGCAAATTGAGGTGGAGGGATTGGTGATGTGGCAATGTTGACGAGGTATGCCAAGGTGGCAAGGTGTGATGACATGGCTCCAAGAGTCCCTATGATGTGGAATGATGAGGTGGCACATGTGGCTGATGTGACAGCACGTGTGGCAATCTAAGGTGACATGGCATGGAGTGATGTCACATCTCCTTGATGACATGGCACCATGCGGTCTAACAACGTAGCATGGTTACAAGGCAAAAATAGATGACTCAGCCTTCCACATGGGCAGGATGCACACTCCAATGGCTTGCCACTAGGGTCGGTGATGTTCGTAGCCTACCTAACCAAGCCTACCTTGTCTTGGTATTAGGCTTGGGTGGCCCTTTTTCCCCCACAAAAGGGAGATTTCACTCTTGGAGGCCATATTGTACGTTTCCCTTACTCAAATTTAACCAAAATTTTTTCCTCGTATTCATCATGCAGAGGACTAAAAATATTGACATTTTCGAAATGTTTGGTCATGTTTGAGAATTACTAGATTTATTTTTAATATTCTTTGTTGATCCTCTAAGGAGTAAAAGTAAAAATAAAACTTCAATCTTCCTAAATCTAACCATTGGATTTGGGATTTGATGATTGAACCACACACCCTTATGTGCCTACTAACCTTCCACTGAATTGGATTTGCTTAATTATTCAAAATACTAAAAAAGTGTGGTGTGCTACTAAAATGCATGTATTTTATGACTTTATTTATTATAAATAATTATTTATAACTAGATAAATCATTCAAATAATTACCAATAAATCAAGTTAAGCTCTTCATAATGTAAAGAGACCACCTACAAAGTTTCAATAACATTTAATCTAAAATGAGTGAGAAATTTAGAATTTAATATGATACTCTTTGTTCGTGACAAAGGTGTGACCGCCCTGGAACCATGCCGTGTGACACAAAGAAATTTTTTGTGTGTGCATCAAATTTTCAATTAGACTATACCATTGTGTGCACAATAGCATGTGTGATGTTGTGTCTGAAGACTTCAAAGACTAGATCCATAGGGAAGTACGTGAGATTTGTATTTTTGTGTACTAAAAAGCTTGTTTTTCCACCTCCTAAGGATTGGGGAGTGAACAAAAAGTGGACACCCTTAGCTTGCTACTTCCCATGAGAAATAGAACTAGTGATAAACCAGAGGCTAAACTAGAGGCATGAAAAAATATATGGGATGGAGATAGTCCAAGAATAGTTGGGGGGGAAGGAATAGGGAGGAAACAAAAGGAACGGATAACGAGGGAAAATGAAGGGGGGGAAGAGGACAAAAAGTAAGGGGGGGAAAAAAAGGGAGGATAAGGGAATGAAGGGGGGATCATATTAAAATGAGGGGAACTAACAAAATGACATTAAGAAGAAGTATGCCACTAGTCATGATATTTCTATTATTCTTGCTTTCATATCAAAGGAAGAGGGGAACAAGGATTGGAATGACCTTGTTTTAGGTACAATTCCTTCTCTTATTTATGATGGGATGGAGTCAAATATTGACATTGAAGACATTTCAAAAGAGAGACTTGGAAAAAACCAAGACTCCATTTGAGAAATTCAAGAGACCTATCACTTTTGAGAGTTGCAAAATGCATGGAGGGAGTTTGAATAAGTTTGAAAAAGATCCTTCATATTATAGACTGTTGGTTGAATCCTTTTGTCCTCTGAGAAAATGTGTCTTATATGCATATATAGGTGGCTATGCTATGAGAGAGGCTCTACAAAATGGAAGAAGTACAATAGTTATAACCAAGAATACCATGGAGAAAACACTCTTGGAGGCATATGTATGCAAAATGGTTTAGAATTTACTAGTAGATGTGAAAATGTTCTATGATAGTATGTTGGGGAAAGATTTTAATGGACCCGAGGGGGTATTGGAAAAACACTACTTGAAACATCTACATCATATATGTTGGAATTACAAAAGGCACCAAGTGAAATAAACATTCACCTAATGCACAAACTCATAAACATGAGTGAAGCAGATGTAGAATATATAAGGTTAGTTGAAAATGTTGGAGATGATACTAGGGAACTTAAACCAAAGGAGAAAGAAGTGAGGGAAGAAGTTACAAATAGTGACAAGATGAAAAGTTAAAGTTCCTTATCTAAATTACAATTGTTAATATGCTTAGGTTTAATTTTTATCAGTGTGAATGTGAGTGCAGAAGAAATGTTACTTCATTTGGTAGTTTGAATTGAATATCTTTGTAAAAGAGAGGATCCTCAGCGTTACATCAATACAATATTGCTTTTTTCCTTTTTGCTATATCATACTTGACTTTTGAGACTCTTTGTCTCCATTGCTTGGTATTTTTGCATTTGCTTTATGATAAAATAAAAATTAATACATTTTTGAGTTGGAATTAATACATATTAACTACTAACAAAATGATCACACACTGTATAGTCAATTTTGAGAATACATTTTAAATGTATAAAATTCTTTAGCAAAATGGTATGTGGAATCTAACATTTACCAACAATACACGTGTGTATCATTTTAGATTGAAATGGTGTGCTATTAAACACTTGGCAACAACATCCTCACTTACCAGATGTCAAGAGATTTGATCATGGAAAATATATATAGCTTTGCCATGGGTGGCTGGCATTCTTAAGAAAGGCACCCAAAAGGCAATGTCTTTGTTTAGGGTTGGAATATAGTCAACAATGACATATAGGAATGTGATGAAGGTGCATGTTTTCATGGAGGATGAAGTTGGGGGAAATCTTCCCTTTTTTTATGGTATGAAGCCAAGAAAATTTTTTCCAAGTGGAAGGTTTGATGAGATTTGACAAATAAGATGTTACCGCATGTTTCAAATTATTGTGCTATGTCTAGAGATTTTTCTATTCTGCTCTGGATTATTCAAACACAGTATTAGTGGTGCATGAACAACCAAGGAAAATTGTTCATTTCCAAACACTTTTGAAAGTTGGGATGGAGGTGTTAAAGATAAGTACTTAATTGATGTATTGTGGCTAGTCTTGGAAAGAACAAAGGTGGCTTCTAATCTCCAAGCCTATGAGAAACAGGATCCCATACTTTATGGGTACCTAAAGGAAGTGATTGAAGATCATGGTACATCAACATTTACCTCCCACAACTAAAAAGAAACCCTTTGTGGATGAGGTGAAAACCAATAACAACTAAAGGAAAAGAAAAGGTTTCAACTATGTAAAAGGAGCTTGATGATGAGGAGTGATGGATTTGAGAATAAAATTGAAAAAGGAAAATCATCACGAGGAGAAACAATGGCCATGGCTATCCACCTTGTCTTAAAGAAGCAAAGTTTTACTATATACGAAGCTTTATGTTTGCAATTCATGTATAGTAAATCTTTCCTTCTTTAAGGGACTACTACAAAGGCTGAAATGAAGTATTCTCTGCAATTCATGTTTGCATCTCAAGGGACTACTATAGAGGCTCAAATATGAGAAGCACCTTATGAATGGTTAGAGATTGTGGCAAACATACATCATCATTGTTGTACCATTTTGATCATGAACTAAATAGATATTTTGACATCTTAGTGTCAATCAAGTATCAGTTGATGATTGGAAATTTAATTATCAAAGGTGTTTTTTAAACACCACCTTTCTCTTGAGAATGAATTTACCTCATCTTTTTGTTACCAATCTCAATTGAAACATGCAATTTGTATCTAGTATATGAACATGTTTGGACTTGAAAGTTTATAAACAAAATTGATTATTATCATATTAATAGGCTCTAATTTACTTGACATCAATTAAAAACCAATATACTCAACATCAAGAGTATAGATTGAGTTTAAATTAGATCTTCATACTAGAAACTTAATTTTATTTGAATCTATTTGATGCGAACTTCTTGATCTATGTGCATGCTTGATCCAATGGAAGGTGTTAGTCACTATAGTTTCAACATTCTAAGAAGTTGATCTATGTGCATGCTTGATCTAATGGACGGTGTTACTTGCTATAGTTTCAACATTCTACGAAGCATGGTATCCTATCAAATCAATTAAAGTTTGTTGAAGAATGATGTGGATGTTACATGAATTCTATCTCATCACAAATACATCTTAGACGTACAAAAATGGGCACCTTCATGCACATACTAGTCCCTTCAAGGGAATCAATAATTCATTTTAACATGAATTACAAACAAGGAATCAAATAAATGATGTGCTTTTTTGGGCAATGTCGGGTTGTAAAATTTTTAAAAAAAATCTCATTTTGAAGCATAATTTCATACTTTCAAATCAATGTCAGACTTGAACAAGTCTTAAAATATCTGATAGGTGTCTCATATATAAATGTTTATTATGTTAAATCTACTATAAATTTGCGACTCCATGATATATGGGGTATCCTAACCCCATCCTTGATGGTTGTACAATCTGTTATAGGTGAGAGAAAAAATGTAAAGGTAAAACTATGGAATGTTTCTAAGGCAATCAAGATGATAAGCTTAATATATAGGATTGTATGAAATGTAATGAATATCATTCATCCATTGTTATCATAATACCTCTTATCATGAGTTTGTATTGTCAAAGTTATCATGGCATAGTCTTTCACACGATCTGCTTAAATGTATTATGCATATTTCCCCCCTAATTACATAGACAAGATATTGTCATTAGTAGCATTTGATATCATTTTTGTTATAGTGTTTAAAAGGTAAAAATATAATATGAATCTCTCAAAGAAAATAACATTTAGAACCCTAATTTTAGCTTCAAAGAGAAAGGTGTGCATTATCTCCCACAATATGCAAAAATAGTACATGAAGCAAACTTGGTCAAAGTCTCAAAATTCCTAAATTCATCTTCGTTGAAACCCAAGGGGAGCGAGGGCTCAACGAGGGGTGGGGGGTGGTGGGGGTGCATCCAAGGTTTCTTTCTCCTTTGTATTTTTTCTGAGTTAGGAAGAGAACAACATGGAATTGTTGCTTCTCCAAAGCGGCATGGGGGGGCTAAGTATGCATGGTGCATTTAATGTAAAATTGTAGCGTTTTTAGTTAACGAAAGTGAGTAGAGATGCTTTGCCTTTGCCTAATAATCATTTATACTTAAAAGGATGCCCTTTAGGGTAAGCTTAAGGGGTTCAATATGTACAAATCCTAGATGATAAGTATTTTTGAAATAATAAACCCATGAGTGTAGATTCAAACTAATGCACTTGATTGCTTTTCCTTGTATATTTGCATTAACTAATATGATCTTGACTCCATTGGTAGAAAGGAAGTGATTGCATGGGGAAGCTCTCCAGTTTGCAATTTGAATTATCTTTCCAATAACATTGATATCATATGGAGCTTTAAACACATGAGACACAAGAAGTGTGCTTGGTATAAAATGGCATTGCTATTCCCATTGCAAGGTGTGGAGGTATAGGAAGGGCATCATTGTCATCTAACCATGTTTCCCTAGTGTGGATGTACGGTGAAATGCAGCTGAGATGCTCTAAAATCTTTTGCAAAGAGGGACGATCATTTGGGTCTTCTTGTAAGCAAAGAGTGCATATGTCTGCAATTAGCTGGGCCTCATTAATATCAAAGTCATGGCCAAGGAGGGGATCTACCACTTGCTTAACGGTGGACCGACAGGTATCCCTCCACCAATCGGCAAGAAGGAGAGAGTCCTGGAATGCTTTGCGGCCAGTAAGTAGCTCGAGGAGGACAATACCATAGCTATAAACATCACTAGCCGGGGAGAGGATGCCAGTGGAGGAGTAGTGAGGATCAATGTAGCCCAAGGATCCCTTAACTGGGGTGAAGGTGAGGTGAGGCTGGCTCGGACCAAGCTTGGATAAGCCAAAATCTGCAAGCCGTCCAGCATTCTCGTGAGTGAGGAGGATGTTGGCCGACTTGATGTCCCTATGGATAACAGGCGGATTGGCTATTTCATGCAAATACTCAAGTGCCAATGCAACGTCCATTGCTATTCCCATCCTCTCCTTCCATCTCAATGTTTTCTTGCCCCCCATTCTTCTATGCAATCGATCATATAGGCTTCCGTTCGTAATAAATTCGAACACCAAAATTTGCTCACCTGCATGTTCAACATATAATGCATATATTAAAACAAACTAAAATCAGTGTGATGGGCATATGTGGCAAGGGAATTCTTGTTCTGCATTATTAAAAACATCATGAGACACACAAGATAGGAATTAGGAAGTGACATAAAGCACATTGTAAAAAACATCCCCATATTTTAAAGAGATAAAAGGTCCCAATTGCATTTTTGGGGAATCTAGCAAGCTTTTAGGTAACCAAGGGTGTTATATAGGTAGGATATGTCCTTAACAAAAAAAAGGAGGTTAAGGTAATAAATGTATTGAATGGATTGTTGGTTAGCAAGAGCCTATGGTTACCCTTAGGGTCCAAAGAGTGATGGCTTCAGCAAAAGAACGGGTAATAGAGGTATTGACTAGTAAGTGTCTATGGTTGCCCACTACCACGGAAGGGTAAACCCAATCAGGCTGCCCACTACTAGGGAAGGGTTGCCCACTACCAGGGAAGAGTAAACCCTATCGGAGAGGTGTGTGGGTGAGTGCGCATTGTGCTAGAATGTGGCTAAAGTATAAGTTAAGGGAGACAGCCCTCTCCTGGATGACTTGCTTTCTCTCTTGGATGACTTGCTTTGACTGGTTTTAGGCAAGAAAGTAAAAGTGTAAGTCTAAAGTCCATGTTAATAATATAGGCTTCAAGAAAGGACTAAAAAGCTTGTCTTTGGCCGATCATCGGTAGCTCAGGCGATTCAATCTTTGCTCATCTGAGCCGGATGCTCGCATTCGAATTTCTCGAGATGCCCCACTCTCTCACTTAATGTAGGGCGCGAGCGGATGTATGCTTGGTAGGCGGCCCTCTTTGTGTGAGTATATTTTTAAAAAGGAACTACAATGCTTGGCGAGCTACTAAGTATATTGTAAGAAGCTAATAATAGGCCAGTCGATCTAACACCTTAGAATGTGCCACATGGCATCGTAGGAAGAAGCTACTAATAGGCCAGTTGTCCTATGAAGCTAATATAATAGGCCAATTGATCTAATGGCTTAGAATGTGCCACATGGCAATTTCATAAAAAGCCACACAAAAATTCATCTCTTGTTTGGTTTATAAGTGGCAAGCACTACAAGTATATTTTGAAAAAGAAAAACCAAACAACATCTCACCATTTTCACAGCAAAAACCTTGTAGATTCACCACATTGGGATGTCGCAAACGTAGAAGCAACGAAAGCTCCTCTACGAAAACTTGGGAGTCCCATCGCCCCTTCACCGCCCTCTTCACGGCTCCCACACTTCCATCTCGTAGCACCGCCCTGTACACCACCCCGAATCCCCCTTCCCCCACTTTGTTCTTGAAGTTGCCCGTCGCAGCTCTCAATTCCTCCAGCGCGTATGTTTGCACTGCTGCCTTGCTCTCCACAGATGTCGAATCGCCCCAATTGCTCTCACTGCTCTTCACTTTCTTCTTTTGCATGGTTACCCCCAGCTTCCTCACTGCGCACATTCCTAACACACCCAGTATTGGGGCGAATGCGACAGTCGCCACGGTCACCAGAGCTATACCAACCACGTCGCTTGATGCCTGACGGCTCGACCTTGCAAACCCCGAGTCTTCTATCACCACTATGCTGTCTATAGCAGGAATGCAGCTGGATGCCGTCACAACGTTGACGAAAGAGATGTTGGTCGCCTTGCTGTAAGCTGTGAAGCGCACGGATATACGTGTAGGACCTCTTCCTGTTTGAAGCGGTAACACAATAGTAGTACTACCTACGGATGATGGGGATATGTGGAGTGTAAGGGTACAGTCATTGGCTTGGCAACCATATGATGCAGAGAGAAGGAGCGAGAGCATGTAAGGAGTGTAAGGGGAGGTGGAGATAAATTGAGTGATCATTACTGTGCCTTGCGTCCCGTTCACACCCATCACAAGACTGTTTAAACCAACCCCCCCATCCCAGGGGAGAGTGCTACTATCTACCAGAACTACAGTGCCCATTGCAACGGACCAGTCACAAATATACGGTTGCCCTTCACTTACCTCGAGAATATGATCCTCTGCATTCATGTTTGCCCGAGTCGGTACTCCAGTATCGCCAAACGCGCCATTGCACACAAGATTGTTCCCGTTTCCAGGACATGGCGCGTTCATGGCAACCTTAGAGGAAAGCGTCGTCACTCCGTTGGGAACCGGAATGACCGTGAACAGATTGTAGCTCTCATCTTCCGCTTTCATTTCGGGCTCGAGGTCGAGTTTTGTAACTGCCCAAGGACTCTCAGTTGGTGCTTCTGACTTGAGGTACAACGCCCCACCAGTGGGCGACAATACGCCGGCCTTTATTTTCCTACCTTCAAGAAACCATTGTTGATTCGAGCCTCCAGTGCAAGGGTTAAGTCTCAACTTATAGACCGTCCATGGAACGTATTCCAGACACTCGAATGCCTGATCAGCGCCTGGCCGTGGCATTTGAATAGCTTTGGTCGAGGCATTGTATATCCAAAGAGTACCGAAATCGTCGGACACAAAACTGGCCATGTACAGCGCCACGGAATGATTCTGTAGGGGATCAGAGACATAGGAATAATCGTAAGGAAAGCTCAGAACACTGAGACCGAATCGATTACAAAGCCTGGCATAAACCCCAGCGTCCGAGACACTAAGGTTGCCCAATACGATCCAGCTTAGCCGTCCATCTACTGCTTCTTCTGCTTGCGCATTGAACTCTTGTCCATATGCTTGAATGGTGAATACAAAAACGCAGAACATGATTGCAAATCGTCGACCTTGTCGTAGTTGGCACATCCTCCAGTATCTATTGTTGGCCTACGCAGATTCTTGATGTGCATCGATCCGGTCTTCTTCAAAATCAGTTACGTGGGATGAACGCGTTCATCGGAGTACCAACAAAAGATGCCTCTGATTGTGTACACGTCCCACAGTACACTCCTGAGTCCTTGTAAAAAATTTCCGATACAATGAACGTCTGTTATGAATGTACTGTGAACAGCTGACTATCAATTTAGTGCAGCAGGGGCATTTCGACGTGGATGAGATTTACGACGTGAAGCTACAAGAAGCGAAGAACGTTGTGCAGAAGGAGCTGCCTAAGATCACGTGGGCGAGTATTGCAGAACAGGAGCTGGTCGACGGTGCCATTAGTGACTGGCTTTGGGCACAGGGAATCTTGTGGGCATAGGGCATAGCTCTTGCTTGTCGGGATTGGACGGCCTTAATATCGAACTGAGACGAAAAGGTTGGTTATTAGGAAGAAAACAAGCCAAAGTTGTTCATCAAAAGATCAAGGTCAGGGGTGAGAAGCAAGGGGGTCACCTTGAGGAGGTGATTCTTAAAATTTTGGGTCTCCTTGGGACCTCCTTTTATGGAGGTGACTCGGGACCTTCTTAAGTCACTTAAGTTTTCCCAACCTGCCTCTATAGTGGGGAACTAGGTGCGTGTGATAATGGCCCTAGGCATGGCACCGTCTTGAAGGGGGTGAGGGAGGGGGCGTGATAATAGCCTCATCTACTTTGAAGGTTAAACTATCCATGTGAACTTAGTCTAGCCATGTGCTTTATCCATTGTTAAAAATCCCGATTTTGGATTTTGTATATTGCATTTCGACGTACTTGCTAAGTGTTATCTGTTCACTCCTAGTCATACTTGTTTGTTCAAGTAAATCCTTAATAAGTAAAATCTTGATAACCTACTTGCTAGAGTTATTTGTTCACTCGTAGTCATACTTGTTTGTTCAAGTAAATCCTTAATAAATAAAATCTAGATGACCTTCTTGCTAGAGTATCTGTTCACTCCTAGTCATACTTTTTTGTTTAAGTAAATTCTTAATAAGCAAAATCTTGATGACCTTCAATTCTGGCTATTCTGTCCCCCAAACCATTTATGAGAAAAGAGGATTCGAAGATGAAATTGAGACATTATGGTGGTGGCTAGGGGCTAATGGTAATGGGGCCATTAGCATCCAATGCTTCTGAAATGCACATTTAATCTAATGCGTAAGAACCTATACTATCTAAGGTGAAATTACCATGGTGAAACATCACTCGCAACACTCTTAAGACTCAAAAAATGCTCAATACCTTTATCTTTATGACTCAAACTCACACAAATACACGCTAAACCATGCGGAGTTTAAGATGCATGGAAGCTAAACTTGAAATTTATTTACTCTATATAGTACTTAATTCTCTCGTTTATATCATCTGATGTGTCTATGTCACTTTGTTGCATTGGAATTTATACACTTGATTTCTTTGAAAAAACTATTCTATTTTAGAGTGTTTGGAAGAAAGCCTTCCCTTCATCTTCAAGGGTGTGGTGTACATACACAAATAGTGAAGACAAAGAGAGCTTGTTCCATTAGGAACAAATATTCTTTACTCAAAGAAGGCTTATTGGCATGGATACACTCAACACTCCGTTATATATACCATTTGAGAGTGATTATTTTGTCTTTTTTAAAAAGCTCATTGTCTCTTGTAAGGTATAGCTAACAACTTCTTGGTAACTTAAAATGCATGTATAATTTGATACTCAAGCAATACATTATAGTACTCAAGCAATACATTATAGTACCATAATCTATTTTGTAGTTTCACAATTTATTTCGTGTCTTAAATATGTTTCATATGACTTTCATATGACTTCCATGAGGTTTTCTTTGACTTCCTTTCTCAAAATTCCATAGGTTATGCCATTAACTTAAAACCAAGACTAAGTCAAGGTATAATAATGAAATGCTAGCAAGAGGATTTTGAAATAATTATTTCCTAATTAAAAAATAAATTATAGACTATCCTATTTGTCACAAGCTGTCCTTCTTTCCCCTTTTCTTTTAGGGTGCATAAATGTATATAAATATTAGGTGTAGATGACAATGAAGAGAGCTTATTCTATGAGGAACTTATTGCCTTTGTCCTTTATTCATATGTATGTTAAGGCCACTTGTGATATTTCCAAGAAGCATAATATTTGAGAAATTGAGAACTTAATATTAATATATAAGCTTTTAAATTAATTATTCTTGATCATTTCTCTTATATGTAAGCTAGAGCTAACAACTTGGAGATTTAAGTTGCAATTTACTTCTTAAACAATAAACTCTAGATTAATAACTCAAAAAAGCTACTTTGGTAAATTCACTAACTACAACACTGGTAGAAATGGCAACCTAAAAATGCCATTTCTACATTGCACTTTCTTGCTTCCATTTCCACATGGGTCAACGTTTGCTTGGGTGTAGCCAATTGCGAAACTATTTTTGGGGCCATTTTGGGGCTGCGCTATGACATGCTCCTAGGTGAGATTTTGAATTTGGGGCGGATCTGTGCTCTTGCTGAAAATTTTCCCAATGTCATGATGTCGCACTGGCATAATAATGAGACACAATCTATCATTCTGGACATCGCAGAGCTAGACACACGGCAGTTTTACCTTGCTTCGTGCAGTGCAGGCTACATCGTGCATGTCTGCCCTGCTTTGCGGAACACAGTCTCTAGCCTGACCACCTGTTATCGCATAGCCTTTTGTCACTATAGCTTTTCGACCTGTCATCGGGTAGTGTGCGGATGCAGATCATGGAAATCCAAGGTTGGCTTGGAGCAACCACTGTGCTAGTTCTTAGAGTTATGGAGTTACCTATTATGACTTATTACAAAAGGAGATCTATGATAATCATTGTGCTGGCAAATAGAAGGAGATCTATGATGACCACCATGCTAGTTCTTGGAGTTATATATTAGTGCACCAAGGAAAAAGTATTTCCTTGTGCAATAAAGAAAAATGCAATTGTCGATATGGCCTTTTTGGGGCTCCCCTTTAGGGGCAAGGGCCATATCGACATGCCATATTTGTCCAATGGCATCCTGGATATTATATAATGCGTGTTGATATGGCCCTTGCCCCCCCTCAAGGGCCATATCATCAATTGCTTTTTCTAAAAGTTTAATTGGAATTTTCTAGATGTATCTCCATGCAACCACCACGGTGGTTGTTAGAGCTATTTTAGCGCTATTTTGGTCCTAAACCAAGGAAAATGTGGTCCTACTTTACTGGTATTTTAGTTCTTGTTGCAATAAATCCTTAATGAGCACAAAAGTATTCCAAGCCACCGTGGTGATTGGAGGCTGGTTGATGCCATCCAGATAATCATTCAAGCCAAAATTTAAGCCATCACGGTGATTGGAGGCCCGGTGGTGCCATTCAAATAATCAACTACAATTCATCGAGTAAAAATTGAGCAAATACATCCAATAACAATTTATATAAAAATAACAAAAATTTATATTAAGAGCCTCATGGAGGAAAAATTAACAGTTTATATATAAAATAACAATTTACACTGATAGCCTCATGGAGAAAAAATTGAACAAAAGATCTTACATTTATAAAAACTGAGCAATTGCTAAGAGGCTTAGAGGACAAAAGATTATATCTAGCAAGGATAACCACTCAGCATTGCTGAGTGGTTTATACAAAAATTAACAACAGTTTATTCTGAGAGCCTCATAGAGCAAAAATCGAACAAAAGAGATTACATTTGTAAAAACTCAGCAATTGCTGAGCGCCTTAGAGGCCAAAAGATTACATCTAGTGAACCAAAAGATTGCTACGAGCTTTAGAGGCCAAAAGATAGCATCTAGCCATTGCTGAGTGGTTATGAGCCTTGTTGAGCAAGAGGATATTTATACAACTCAATATTACCGATTGCTGATAGCAATGATATTTTTACAACTGAGTATTGCCGATTGTTGCTAATACGTATAGAGGCCAGCCCAGCTTGTTGCATTTGAATTGTTTAGAGAGCCGATGGAGAAGATGATTTTGGGATATACTAAAAACAAGAGTGGTATTTATCATTTTGGATTTACAAAAACAACCGTGGTGGTTTTTTGGGATTAACTAAAAGAAGCGTAGTCTCAAATACATTTTCCATTTTCCAAAATAAGTGGAATACTGTTTCTTTGCAATGAGTCTATATTTTCTTAGTACTATCTTAGTCATCCTCATCCACTACTCCAAGACACCCCATGATGTGCTCATGCATGTATAAATCCAATTTGAAGACACTCTTGCCCTTCTTTTGTTGTGGCACAGGTTGCATTTGGAACTTAATAGCTCTTACTAGATGAGAGTACACAAAAGTTTGAGGACTCTTATGTAACATAACATAATTGTGGCCTCTCTTGGATGTTTTTTGTACCAAAAAGCTCCAATTACTATATTCCACTTCTCATAGGTTGTTCCCCAATGATCTTTAAATGCTTCCTCAACCTTGTGCTTAGGTTTTGTGCACTATAACACAAAGTATGGGTCATCTTCCTCATTCTCCTTAGAGGCAACAACAACTACAAAGTTATTCCTCTCTTCAAGACAACTAGTGAGGTCATCAAAACTCTCCCCAAACTGTGGTGAGTCATTGTTTATCACTCCATCTGAATGTAGAGGGAAAACTTGAACTCACTCCCATGTCTTCACAGTTGCAATGTTCTCACAATTGTCATTATCCCCTATGATTCACACATTGTAAAAACAAAAAAGTTTTCTTGTTTTGATCAGGTGGTTGTTTGAGAAGCCATATATGCTATGCAAACTATATTGAACTCCTTTAATTTTCTTACAATCGTGCTAGCTTCTCCTTTGCACTTCATCCACTTTCACTTAATGGAACACTCTGCGTACTACACTATTCTTAAGGCTTTGTTTATTGTATGTTGAATGTGCCCCTATGGAGAGGTAGGTTGTTAGCCATGTTATAGCATCATGGGCATCATTGAGCTTTTCTTGAGGGCATGTTAATTGGTATTTAAAGAGAGCTCGCTTATAGCAATAGCACCACATCCATCATGTTCACCCCTGCCATGGCTCATGTCTAGACCGGTCAGAGATCTGAACCTTGAGACAAAGTAGAATCCACGAGCTGATATAAATTGAGAGGTAGCACCATCTGACCACACCCAATGTTATTTATATTTTTTGCATGGGGATCTTCTTTTTCAGCCATTCCCAATGTAATAAAAAAGCATGCTATACAAAAGGTGCACAAATAAGGTGTCATGTTCCCTATAATCTGAAATGTAGAAATGGTATGTGCATTACACTGACCCAAACTCTTGTACTAGCTTGGAATCTTGTGAGTCAACAAGCAGATTGGCATTAATCAAAGAATAATCAAGCAAATGACTATACGTGATATGCACAAGAATTGTTATCTTCTTATTGTACCGGTGAGCACTTTGTATTCATCTTGTTCTTGAAATGAATAATTTTTTACAAAATCTATGATAGAGACAATAGAGTTATGGGAAAAACTGGCAAGGCATGTCCTGAATTGCTTATCCTACCAGCTCGCCTTGTGAAATTGTGAAGCACATATTTTGGAATGGATTGAACCAAGTGAGGTCTATAAGCTCCCTCGCCTAAGTGCTTTTATAAGATAGCTACCATCTCTTTTTATCGGATCATTCAACATTGACATTTTCAAACAGGGATGTTTTTATCGAAGGTATAGAACTATAGTATTATAATATACTGGCGAAATTTTTCATAAATTATTTTTAAAAGTTTCAAAGAATTGGCGAACTATATCTTTTGTTATAATTTTTGTTCCAAAACTTGGCTAAATATTCTAGGGCATTTAAAAAACTTTCAATTTTCACAAATATACTAAAAACTAGTTATATTGAAAACTCTGTCTTTTTCGTTTTACATAATTTCAAAATACATGAAATAGCTAGCATTTAGGATACTGTAGAGTATGCAAAACATAAAATTAATGAATATCCTTCAAATCAAATGGGGGAAGAAAATTCTCAAAGTCTAGTTTAAATAGTCCAAAAAAGCTAATTATAGCCTTTTCTTTTACAGCTTGACTTCCAGAGTGCTAATGCTCTATCATACGGAAAGCTACTAACATCATAAGAACAAGAGTATAATCTCAAGCTAAAATCTAAGTTATCATCTAGCTTATTACGAAGCTTATTCTTCAAGTAACCGATAGTACTAAAACACCTTTCATCCTCAACTGAGCCAAGAATAAAGGTTTGACATAAATTTGCAAGCTTGAAGTACTCAGAAATGTTATCTTATCTTGTAGGAATGTACTGCAAGAGAGCTCGTTCCAAAGCCGAACCATCGAACCTTGCATTTGAACATTTTCCATTAAATTACTTTGTTGGTGCATGACTTCTCCAAAAGGGGAAGATTGTGAATAAAGCTTTCCAAAATCCAACAAACCATTGTACTTTATATTGTCCATGTCAATGTCCTGTCCAAAGTGTTTTTTGAGAGCATCCAAATGATTCTTTAGACCTACTTTGATACTTTCATAAGATCCATTGACCCAAAAATGTGGAAATATGATGGTAAATGCTTCCATTAGGTCGTTTCGTGGAAACCTACTTCTGATCTCATCTACCACTGCACTTGCAACTTCACTAAGGGCATTTTTCACTGTTTGTACTTTCTTTAAAAAAGCCTCTTTTTTAATGTATTGTAGTCTTTTGTGTCGTTTGTTTTCTCTCGTCATCCTGAAAACCTGATTGTTTGCACAAAGGCAAACATATCCTTCCTAGTCACATGTTAAAAGTGAGGAATCCCCATCTAGGTCTATTAAACTTTTCCAATCTTTAAACAATTTCTCGTCTTGAAAACTGGAGCTTGACTTCTTATCGTATGCTATTGTTATACTCAAATTAGTGAGTTTTATTGCCTCAACATATTCATTGATATAAATATCCTTCGATTGCGACATTTTACTCAACATATTCATTTTGTCTAAAAGTGGAATAATTCCACACAATCGTAATATCGAATCTATGTTGGTCAGTTTATGATACAAAATATCTGCCTTTTCAACCTCTTCTTCTGCCTCCATG
Source organism: Dipteris shenzhenensis (assembly GCF_047967505.1). Taxonomy (NCBI): domain Eukaryota; kingdom Viridiplantae; phylum Streptophyta; class Polypodiopsida; order Gleicheniales; family Dipteridaceae; genus Dipteris; species Dipteris shenzhenensis. The sequence continues at coordinate 38,522,666 of NC_141621.1, forward strand.
TGCATTAAATAGACCAAAGTCTTGTATTCATCCCATAATCTTTTCACTGGATGAACCAAAGATATCCATCTAGTATCCACATTCTTCAAAATCTTCCTCCCTTTTGTACCCAGTGCTTCTGCAATAACTCTAAATTGATTGTATCTTTTTGGACTCTTGCAAAAGTAAGAGTAGCTTTTTTTAACCAACGAGTAACCAACGTCTCGATTCGTTGTACTGATGGAAATGTGGACACAACTTTGTAAGCTAGATTTGTGCGATGAGCCATACAATGTATCCCAACATAGTAAGGAGCATATTTTGTTTCTATTTGTACAGAGACACCATTCCGACAACCTTGCAAGACTAAAGCACCATCACATGCAAAACAAACAAGTTTCTTGACCATCTCAGACTCTGTCACGCCTCCATACTCTTTTAAAGCTTGGATCAAAACTTGCACTAAGTTATTAGCATTGGATTCTGAATTAAATTTGTGTACATGTAAAAAATATTGTTTTCTCTTATTGTTTTCTACCACGTACAAATGCATTCCCAACCACGATGTAGTATCCACAGCTGTGTACTCATCCAATGACACAAAAAAAAAGTCTGCAAGTTTTAAAGTCTCCTTTAAATCATCAATTATGACTTGGTTCATGTGGTTAGCCATATCTGTTGCGCTACTCCTTGACCAATGCATGCTTGCCAAATTAGGAACATCCAAAAATTGAAGATATGATTGGTAACCCGAGAAGTCTATTAGTGAGTGGCCTTGCTTCAATATTTGCATGATAGTTGAGAATTGCACTATCTTTTCTCTATCAACCTGATCATCGATACATTCCCAATGCTTTTTCAATGATCCTTCACTTTTATTTCTGCTAGACTCTTATGCAAGCAAGAACTTATTGTACTCAATCTCATTTTTTAAGTGGCAGTTATTTTCCTTGTCCCATTCTTTGATCACTTTCTTTTCATTACTTGTACCTTCTATAGTCTTGTAAACCTTCCCACAATGCTTCTCAATCGTATCAATCTTCAATTGTAACTGTGCCTCCTTTTTCCTTGCCCATGTGCATATTTTAAAAATAGCCCACTTTGGTGCATTCCCAGTGTCCACTTGTTCTACGTCTAACCAAGGATATTTGGCTACCCAATCTTCTTGAAAATTCCTACGAATATCCCAAGCTCTCTTTCTCTTCTGCTTACTTGAAGAGTTGCAATTTTGTGATGCATTCTCAATGGCTTCTTCAGTTGGTGTTGACATTGATGATACTGTTTCTGACATTTTTCCACTTTCCAATCCAGTTAAATCCACTACTTCATTATTTGTCAATGATGTGCCAGCTGATGAATTTTCAATTCCAATTGCATTCCCTTGATTACAGTTTTGTGATCCTGTCTTCCCTGCTTCCAAGACTTGAAAACTCAAATCCCTATTAAAACTATCATCGTTAAGTAGTGATCTAGAACATTGATTTCTAGCATGATGCATTGTGCCCAAAGCATGTTCAGTAGTCCCATAAATTGCTTCATGATTCATGGATGATGAACTTGAGAGTAATTTCTCTGGTGTACTTGATGTTGTAAACATGTTTATATTAGTGCCCAATGATGTAGAAGGTAATAAGAAAGATGTCATTTTTGTATTTTTCTCCAGAGCTTGAACTTTCTTCTTTCTTCCCATAAGTACCTGTTTAAAAAATTATGTATTTATTAGTTGAGCATAAAATAGAACATAATTTCTTTTCTCTAAACACATGCTGAAAAAATAGCATAATAATTCTTATCCTTATAAAATTATGTGCACTTCAAGTGCATTGCAAATCAAGTATAACACATCTTCCAAGAGAAGAAATACTTTAATTTATTTTCATACAAATCTACTATATGAATACAAAATATATACAAGTCCACCACATGAATACAACAACAAGATATTGCTAGCTTCAAAGCAACATTCATCTCATCAAGGGGCCACATTGCTAGACTTGCATTACATCCAAAGCAACATTCAAATGTAGACTAAGTATATGTTCTATGTTGCTAGCTTCAAAGCAACATTCATCTCATCAAGGGGCCGCATTGCTAGACTTGCATTACATCCAAATGTTGATAGGATACTATAGGTATCCATAAGTGCTATTCTCTCTATAGAATTCTCAGTCATCATCTTTTCAAAGGCATGTTTTTTAATACACTTTAATAGTGTACTATTAGGCCTGTGGCGAGACTGTTCAAAATACCCAACTGCATCTTCCCAAAACTGTATAATCTCTGTAATTATCCATCCTAATGTATATATGTCTGACTGAGGGCTATACACATCTCTCCTAGAAAAACATTGAAGCTCAGGTGCAAACCACTTCTTTCATGCATGCTCTTGCTCTTTCTTATGCTTCCTTTGTGTAAATTGTTGGTCAGTCTCTAGAGATGTCTTCTTCATATCCTTAAAAGCTTTTCTAGTCTTTGAAGAAACTAGTGCCATCCCCAATCAATTATGCCAACTCTACATGCACCATTTGCTGTGAAATCTAACAGAATGTTACCAGGATGTAAGTTTGTATGAATCCATTGACCCTTATGTAACCTTGCTAATCTAGCAGTGAGTGCATGTATAATGTGGTGCACATTTGAACTAAAGTAGTTAATTTGCTCTATTTTCTCCCTTGTGCATACATCTTCCAATGTTCCTTGTGCCCTTGCCTTCGTTCCTTTGCCTCTTTTTAGGACTATGTCAACATAGCGCCTAAACCTGACTTGCTCATATGGTAAAGTTCTCATGAAGTGCATCAAGCTACCATCATTAAAATATGTTGTGATAGTCCACAAGGGCTCTTCTGGAGTTGTTGCAATAACACAAACAAGCACAGGATGACGAATTTGCATTTGTCCCTCCTTTCTTGCCTCTCGTGTATGATCCCCTATGTCACCCTTATATTGCTTTCCAGCACAACATATATGCTGTAATAATCCTGGAGCACCTGTGAGTTGTACTTTGTAGACAAATCCATATGTGCCAGAACCTATCTTTTCACCAACTTGGATCTCATTGTAGATGGCACCTGGCAAGGGACTGTCACATTGAGCAATAAGACAATGGGGAGTCAATGCAGATGGCATGAATTTAGGCTCTTTAAGAGCAACAATTTAAATTGTAAACATATGTTCAATCTATATCATTTTATACAAAGACTCCAGCTGAGAGCAATGTCTCTCAATGTAAACATATAATGATAGCTATAATTGCTATTATAATTCTTTGGTTCAATATAAAACTTGGGTCTTATGGCATCATGTCTTTTTTTTATTTATTAAAAGTTTTAAAAATTTTGTGCATATTGCGAGTGACAATGTTATTTACATGAAATATTTAAGTCTCCTTTCATGGATTTATAAATTTATCACATTAAGGAAAAATATTAAAAATAATTAAATTAACAAATAGCTTAGGTATAGCTAGAATTTCAAACAAGATTTTTATGTGAATATGATAGTGCCACAAAGTGAACTTTTGATTTGGGAAGAATATTTTCAGAAAGTAAAATTTTGATTTGGGATGGATATTTTCACAAAGTAAACTTTTCATTTGGGAAGGATACTTTGATCTTCTTGTAGCTTTCTTGGAGCTCTTTCTTTGCATCATTTTGCACATTGCACTTCATGCTTATTTTATGTTGTTACTTTCGTTCTCCTTTTGCTCACTGCTCTATAGGCCATTTGAGCTTCCTTGTGCATTGTGATGTACCTCTTTGGGTACCCACTACAAGGAGAGGAGCTCCAAAAGATGTACACACTGCAACTCCTCATCGTGAAGAAAATACAAATGTTTGAGCACGTTCAAAGCGAAGAGATATCTTATATGCTACGAAACTTTGAGCAGAGAACCAACAAGGGATATTATGTCGTGGAGATGAACAAACTTGCATTCAATATGGTTGGAAACATCTTGGCACGCAATCTGTTCAGTAAGCAAGCCTTCGAGTCTTATGTAGAAGCTTCCATCTTCAAGGATATGCTTCTAGAAATAAGCGTCTTGTTTGGAGCTCCATTGATTGGGGATGTCATTCCGTATCTCCGTTGGCTTAATGTGCCAAGATATACAAAATGAATGGATAATCGAGCTCAAAGGCTCGATGCATTTTTGGAAGATGTACTTGTTAAGCGCAAGAGTGAGAAGAAAGGGCTAAGCAATGACTCCCTCCCAACCAACCTTGCAAATCTCTGAGAAAGACACGTTGAAGCAATATAAAGGCACTCTTGGAGAGTGGTACATAGACTTTTGATGCAGAATGATCATCAGAGTTGCACTGAGAGATAGAGAGGTAGAACTGATAGATAGAGAGATAGAACGAGAGTGAGAGAGAGAGAGAGAGAGAGAGAGAGAGAGAGAGAGAGAGAGAGAGAGAGAGAGAGAGAGAGAGAGAGAGAGAGAGAGAGAGAGAGTTGATAATCAAGCGCAACGAGTGAGAGAGACATTGTGGAATCATCCATGGGAGAGGGGGATGAGTGGAAGACGATGGGAACAGGCAAGGTAAGGCTGGCCGAGTAGACAGAGAGATCCTGAGAGGAAGATGCCAAGGAGGTGGGAGGAGAGGGATAAGGGAGAGTGAATATTGAGCGAGGTTAATAGGTGGCGAGGATAGTGATTGGATTTAGCCAATGAGAGGAGGATTAGGGGGATAGGGAAGGGCAGGATTAAGAAAATAAATACCCTTAAGCTCATTCTCCCTCCCCAAACAACAATAAGAGATCTCCCATGACCTCAAGAGAGTTCACCAGAGGAGATGCTGATGCAAGGATATTCCCCCATGTCTGGACCTCAAATGATTTCCTTACTTCATGCTCAGGTGTCAGGGCTATAGTCTTGGTTGATTGCATGCTACCCCTTGCCTCCTCATGGGAGCTATAACTCTTTCGTTCCTCTTTTTTTTTGGCGTTAAGTGACTCTCGCAAGTTGCTTCTCTTCCATTCCTCTCTTCTCGATTTTGAATTTTGCCTTGTCATTCTTGTAGGTGATGTATTCGAATTTAATGTGTACTACATTCGCATTGAGTTTTTGATCATTCTTTCATGCACATTTGGTTTGGCAGCATATGTTCTCATTCTATTACCTTGTCTCACTTTTCTGGTGAGTTTTTCATTGCCTATACTTTAATTGTTTTAGATAACCATGCAAGCTAGTTGTAGGTGGTGTGAAAGGGAAGTAGACATAGGTTGTGAGATGGAAATTTTAAAAATCTTGGCAAGTTACCCAAAAGAAGTTGTAGAGGGTGCATACAATCCCTATAGAGTATTTAAAAGGAGGAAAATAACAAAGAAAGATACAATTACAATTCTAATAGAGGAACAAACAACATATTTAAGGTCTTTGTGTCATGGAAAAGAAAGCCATGGAGGCTAGAACGTGAAGCCATTAGAGTGACAACAATGGAAAGTGATCTCAAAATTGTTTGGAAGCATTCCAACAAGCAATTGCAAATTATTTGAAATTGTTATCATCTTGGAGAAGGATTCCAAGAAGCAATTGTAGGCATGGATATTTTGTTGAGGATGCACAATGTAGTATGTTGAATGACATGAGCTGTGGAGCTAGCTCGCTAGTTGTCTCTTGTCCCATTACTTGACATAAGACCTAGTTGACTAGCTTCATGTCCTTTCTTACTCATTTCTATCAGCTACCTTGGCATATGATTTCAATATATAATGGACATATTGTAGGCTAGAATGGTGTGCTCATTTGTGGATACATGATGTTCATATTTGATTTTAAGTATGGGTTAGTTAGCTAATGCCTATGTTAAATGCTGTTCGAGATAGCTTATTGGTCCATGTTGGAAATTCAACTAGCTAAATAGTTCTATATTGCACATTATACTACCATTCAAATGCAATGTTCTAGGTAGATTATTGTCCCATGTATCACTATTACATATGCAATGTTTTGAAAAAAAAGTATGCAATTAGCTATGGCTGGTGCTCATGTTGAACGATATTGAGCAAGGGATCTAGGTTGTTATTTGATATTGCAAAGTGTATTATGTTCAATTCTCCACTTATCTAGTTGTCAAATAAGTCCACCAACAAGACATTCCCTTTCTTTTTCATATATGATATATCAAATAGTTATCTATATTTGACATATTAGATAGTTGGAAGCTATGTCAAATGATGTTGGAGCCCTGGATCTACTAGAGCTATTTAAGAATGTAATAAGATTGTTGATCTATCACGTTTCACTTTTCTACACAAGAAGATTGGTCCTAATAACCATCACAACTAGACCAAGTTGGTCTCCATGGAAGCAAATTTCTTAGCTAATCTTGTAATAGTATATATTGACAAAACTTTTCATTTCAGGGACAATCTATGATGCATATGGGTGCATAACAAATTCATGAAACAAACAAAAAAGAACACACAATTTCCTAATATTTAAAACATATCCACATTTGATCTTTTCACATTAGATTCCCTCTAACATGAGCAAGTACATGCAATATCTTCAATCCTTTTTTATGTCTCTTGTGAGTCCTTCATCTCTCGTCTCTCTAATCCAAGGAATAATATTTACTAGAGCTCCATTCCTCCAATGGACAATAGAGCCCCATTCCTCCATAAAAATTAGATACGTCCTTCCACCATGCACACTAGTCATATGTCTCAAGTACACTGTACATGGTGGTCCTTCTAACCCATATTCCCATGCAATGGTGGTCCCAATACACAAAAGGCTAGTAGCCATTGATGGTGTGCAAGGGTCATCAAATATTTCCCTCACCATAATACACCTAATGCCACATCCCATCTACATCCCAACAAAAATGTTAACGGGATGGGACAAATGGAACAAGTAAGGTGTGAATGCTCTTCGTTCGAGAGGAAAATAAAACAAATCAAGTGAACATTTCCCAATTCTTCCAAATACCCCCCATGCTCTTCTTGCCTCCATGTAGAGCCATTAAAGTGTGTTAAACTATATGTGCACCCATTGATCACAAGGATCCCCAAGGTTATAGTGTGTGTGTGTATCTATTTATTTATATATATGCACACAAATATAACTCTCTAAAAATTATAAAAATACTTTTAATGATACTTATATATGGTAGGTTAATTATATATACTTATAAAGATATATCTTTAAATATGCATGCATGCATGTGTGTGTGTGTATTTATATTTATATACTTATGCACACCTTAAATAGCACACTATGGCTAACTAAAGCGGTACCAAGTTAGGCTATATTTATTTATTTATTTGTTTATATATAAGATTATAAGAAAACAACCTTAATCTGATGGATAAATAACAGTACCTTTGTCTAATTTAAGACAATCAATCAGGGACACACACACACACACACACACACACACACACATATGCAAGCCGCAAGGTAAGCCAGAGACAAAGGAGAAAGCTCAAACATGAGTTGGCCCCTAAACTCAAGTGCTTGCACATGGCCACTTGGCATACATTAGATAGAGGAATGTTTAAAGACAAACTTAATACCCTTTGTGAATTGTACATCAATTTTGTGACTCAAACCTACTACAAACCTAGGAACAAAAACAACATGCATTGTTGGCCAATATTGTAAGAGATTACGCAATATCCTTTGCCCATTGTGCATCAATGTTGTCAATGTAACCTACTACAAAAGCTATTGGACAAAAAAGATGTGCATTAGTGCATTAGCAACGGCTTCCTCGCACATCATGTTGGGGACATTATCGTTTGATTAAGCAATGAGTGATGATCCAAAGGGTTCAAAAGGGTGGCATTTCCATGAAGATTACAGATATAGAGATCAACATAGAAAGGCTAATAAAAAGCAAGAGCACGCATCTTGATAGGACAAAATGATGCCCACGCAGGGCTGGATGGCTAGTGTGGGTATGGGATTGGGTTGGGAACGTGGGTGGGCTAATATAGACATGGAAAAAGATGGGGTTTCTTAATTCTTCCTTTCTTCTACTGTCACCCTTTGCTCATACATCAATGTGCATCCCTAAAGCGAGTTGGGAGAGAGAGGGGATTACAACATGTTATGTATCCCCACAGACATTGAATTATATTAGGACAATCTCCAGGGACATATCTTACCTTCCTTAGCACTCCACGAGGACATCTAGAGGTGCATGTAGCTAGGAGAGGTCTTGCTCATATGGGACTTCAATGCCAAGACCAACAACATATGTGTGTGTGTGTTTGTGTGAAAATAGAAAGAGAGTATGTCCTCCTATGCATTGATACATATATTTAAGTATTTGCATGTGGCATTTTAGTTAAGTTCATTTCTTCTTATTTCTTGTCATAAATCTGTAGAATCTTCCATTATACAAGATTGTGAGACTGGATAGATGGCTTAAGTGTACTAAATATATGAGAATGCTTGAAGGGTAGATTTATATTTAAAGCCTCTATTGACTGGCAAGTTCTTTGCATTGTGATAAATTTCTAAATATATAAATGTATAGAAGTAGATGATGAAATTAAAGTTAGATTTTCACACACACACACACACACACACACACACACACACACACAACTAAATACATGACTTACTGCATATTCACTACTCTAGCTCTATTCATTAATTTAGTTGAATTTTTACCTACTTTTCGCAATCATAAACTATGACTAAAGAAATACTTAAAATATCTAACAAGACACCTTCTACCAGGCCATTATAGAAAATTTCATTCTTTAATTTCAATTTGTGTCATTTTAATCATTTGATTCTTCTTGCTAAGAATCTACTTGTTGCTTATGTTTACCTATGTATGTAGTGTCCTTCCATGTCCTTGTTGAAGATAGAAGCATGGAGAGATATATCCCTACTATATGACTTGATGAGGGGTAGACATAGTGCTGGTGATGGGCCTACCATAGGCTTAAGTTAGCCAAATGTACATTGGATATAAGGCCACGCATTGGTCTAGTTAAGGGATTGACTGAGTATTGAATTCAATTTGTACTGTCTCAAATATATTGGCGACAATAGTACATTGCATTTACATTTTATGCAATATCAAATGGCTTCATGTTCAAATAGATAAAACCTCCACATTATTATCATTCTAGCAAGCATTAAATGTTAACACTAGATTGTACTTGATTGCACAAGTCTTCTTTTGGTGCTTAATTCTATAGATCTAGCCAAGTTTTTAAATTGTATATATAATATGTAGTCAAAAGTTTCCAAATATATTTATTTATTATATAAAACTTTGGCGAATTTTCATGGACTTTATTTATAATTTTATAATCTTAAAGCCTAGCTCTTTTTTCTAAAAACCCATTGGTTGAAGTGTGGACCATGGAGTGGCTTACCAACCCCGAGCGACCTCCGATGGATATCAGCTCACTATATCCATGGCCATCCAAAGGGCAATGGACTTTTGAGGCCGAGCATCCCCACTCTCCTCTTTGAGCCTTTACTACAAATGATGCTGACCCTTCTCATCAGTAAGTTTGTCTACGTCCCCCACTACTTCAAAGGCACCATCATCATGAACGACCATGCAGCTTTAACCTTGAAGCCTCCATGTTCAAGCAGCAAGACTAGTCCCTACTAGTATGTGAGAACATGACTAAGGGTAGCCGAGGCAAAATGTGAGCCGTTGGGTTAGCCTAACATGGAGACACAAGCCTAAATGCAGTTACTGAGTGCTGACCTTGTAAGTGATGGTCTTAATCAAGCACCATTTTGTAGCGGAGGTGCAGGATATTGTGGCGTCACCACGAATCAAAAGATGCGGCATGGCTGTTGTGATGTTTTTTTATTTTAGTTTCAAATTATGGCGAATATACTAAGCTTTTATTTTTATAAAAGCATACAAACTTTCACAAGCCATATAAAACTTTTGCTTATTAATGAAACTAACATGAAAAAATCATCCTTGTTTTCAAATCTCATCCATTTTAGAACAATAAGGCTATCTTCCCTCATTTCATTTGAAGAGACATGAATTTGCCTCTTCACCTTCAAAATACAATGCTTGCACGTGCCACGAATGCATTTAATGTGGTGCCACTCACGATCTCCTTTTGGACAAACCACTGGCTTCCACATAGACCTTAGGCTACAAAAACCGGTCTCCCTTGCAACACGATGAGGATCCAGGTGGCCTACAGACTACACATTCATTGAGTAGACATGGGCATCAATCCCCATGGAGCAAAGCTCCAACATGACCAGAACTTAAGTCATTCATAGCTTGCTAGGCCAGGTCAAAGTCTAGGTGTGTTTTAGAACACCAAACTTCTTGTATTTGTGTTTCCTAATATTGTACCATGGCTTACAATGCTCAAAGATCCTCTGCCCAGATGAAATGTCAAGATTTTGATCCATAAACTTGAGATGCAGCTCCGTTTGTTGAGTCGATATGCGGGAACAATAGTACATTGAGCCCCCTTTTTTCACTACTATGAGGAAAACAAAACACAGCATAGTATGTGACCACTAGGCTGGTTTAGGATAGTCACAATTTCAACCACCGGGCTGGTTTAGGACACAGTCACAATTTCAACCATCGGGATGGTTTTGGACACAGTCACAATTTCAACCATCGGGATGGTTTAGGCTCAGTTTAGGACACAATTACAATTTCAACCACAAGTCTTGTTTAGGACAATTACAATTTCAACTATCGGGCTGGTTTAGCTGACGGTCACAACTTCACATACTAGAAAACAACAAGTATATTGCTTTTTATTTCTAAATTTCACAATTAGAAAATAACAATATATTTCTTTTCATTTCCAAATTCACAAGTAGACAATACCAATATAGTACTTTTCATTTATTTTTTTCTGTTTAACCACAATTTCAATCAATACCTACTGTTTGACTTGAATCAGCACCGGGATGGTTTAAGACAATCACATTAAGTCCAAGCCATCTTGGTCTAGAAATTAAGTGGTATATGACCCGCATAGTAGGAAATTAAATCCAACTAATTTAAGTACTAAGAAACACAATAATTTCAACCACCGGGTTGGTCAACAACTAATGCCAGTTCAACCACGCTAGTTTAGGACAATTACGTAACTGGTGTTTGAGATGAACCAGCCACGGTTGCATGATGTTCCAACCACCGGGTTGGTTTAGTAAAATATATTGCTGTTCTATTGTGAAATGTATTTTTGTTAGTTTTTGTTCAACCATGCTAGTTCATGACAATCACATAACTGGTGTTTGAGCTGAGCCAACCACACCGTTGCATGATGTCCCAACCATCGGGCTGGTTTAGGACAATAACAATATATTACCGTTCTATCATTAGGGAAATTTTGGACTAAAAAAGGGCCTCTTGCATTAGGCCCTTAAAATTTGAGATTAGGGGGTTGGAAGGCTTGGGAATTAAAAGAATGAAGGTTTTTGAAACTCTTTTGATTGGTTTCTGTCACGACTGACATTACATATGTTCACTTTGGTAAAGGTTTGAAAAAGAACCGTGGCCACAGAGCTGTGGCCATTAGATCATTCGACACAACAAGACAAAGCAACTATAGATTTGCCTGATAGGCACACAAAATAGCAGGCATGTCTATAGGTGCAGATAGAATTAATGAAAATACGGGTGCGTCTATTAGCATGGTTATTAATGCATCTACTAGTGCACTTGTTAACACATCTACACTGTGTATTAGATGCATTTATAAACACATAGTAGAGTGAAAAATTTTGCTGTAGGCCGATATATGTGAATCACTGCTTGCCAAACATTGCCCATGATTACCAAAACATTGCCCATTATTACCAAAGCACATAATTTTAAAAAATAATCAATGCTATGGGCGTGTCACACATGATAATATGCTTTTTGCCAAATGCACATATACAAAAATTAAGTGAGGTGAGGAGAATGAGACAATATATAAAATAGTTTTGCCAATATGTAAGAAATTTGGATGAGACAATGATGGGCTATGGTTTGATCTCATCCTCAATGAGATCAACCCTTGCCAAATTATCTACTTCAATATCCAAACCAATGTGGAGATCTACAAATACATTCAGCCCACTTCTATTTGTGCTACTATGCTCATCGAAATCGACATCACCAATGGCAGGCTCGTCCTGATGGGTAATGGCTTGAATATCTGTATCTTCTATCTCATGATCATCCCCCTCTCTTGTATCATGATGATCATCACCTCCATGGCATTATAGGTAAAACGTGCCACCACCTATTATTATCCATAAGCTCCATATTAGTAAATGTACTATACATCACTTTGGAACATGGCATAATAGGTATAACGTTATCATCAATCCGTTGTGTCCGAAAATGTTTGCCCTCACACCATATAGCATTGAACATAGTACACTACATTACGACAAAATCAATTGAGTAAGCAATCTAAATTGTTGAAAGCTCCTAACTTATGCATAACATTCTATATACCGACCTTTTGCATGCATCCTCTAGCATACTCCCATTCTTCCATTGTGATATGCATCCCCTCATCTCTCTTTGCTCTCTCCATTTTTTCAAGTAGCCAATCGACATGAATATCCTTTGGAAGTGCTCTTAGATGCTCAGGGTATGGCACACAAGATCCATGGTGTGTACGAAAGAGGGCCCTTTCTCCTTCTCTTCTTGCCTTTGAATCCTCATATCTTGTCACCCATCTTTTCATCACATCACTATTAAGCATGCAAAAGAGGTTTAGATTATTAAGAGACTCCTTGTCCATTACTTTGCTCTGTCGTTTCCCTTGAGGCACAATAGAGGTCATCCTTAGGTCTTCTTCATCTCTCCATAGTCGTGGGAGAGAGCTATCCACATCAACAAGAGACTCAAAAATATATACAAGTGACTCTTGTACAAACCAACCCTTGGCCATGCTACCTACGGGCCTTGCATTTTGCCTCATGAAACCCTTAAAGGTCTTCATAAAGTGCTCATGGAAGAATAACCATCGTGCATGTACAGTGCCACATATAGTAATCTCATCCACCAATTGCAGATGTAGTTGGCTTGTGAGAATAGAGCATGGAAAGGTCTCCTCCACTAAACAAACCACCTCCACTGACATAACTCGAGCATCCTCAAGCGTGGTGACAATCCTTCATGTCCTTCGATGCACTATGAGAAATGCTAGTAGGTAGTATGAACTGAACACATGAGTGATGGATGATTAGTTGCTTCTACACTTACAAATTTGGAAGGAAAAAGAGATTATGCCAAGTCATACTTACTTGGAGCATGTTGTGCCAATCATGAGATTTCAAGCCGTATAATTGCTCCACACCTCTTTTCTTACTCTTTGTAAAGGTCCCCTTCAAACAGCTCATGCATCTAGTGGGAGTACAAATTGTAGTGATAGCTTGCTTCACCACCACCATCTCTAGATTTGACAACTTCCATGGTGCATGTGGTAAAAAAACATGCCCATTTGGCCTCTCTTATGGCCAAGCTTCACGCATCCTCCCTGTGGCTTGCAGATCCTCCCTTGTTCTCAAGGAATCTCATGTCCCATTCAAATGTTCCCAAATGGTAGACATCACATTCTTGAAGATATGCATGAGATCAAGCAGGTGATTGTATCTTGAGGTGGGACCAATATGGTAGCCGATAAAAGATGGAGTATCTAAACAAAAGATGGTGTTAGCGTGCAATGTTTATTTCCATTAAATATAGCACACAATAGTTACAAACCCTTACCGGCTCATGCCACATGGAGGAGGAGTCATGGAAAGGTCCCAAATTTTCTTCCAATCTCTTGAGGTGAGTGACTGTGGGGGGAATTCATTCCAAGGGGTGACATATGTAGGATGATCAGGTGGGAGAAATCGATGGTGATTCTCATAGATGACCTTATTCAACACATCTGGCCATTGTGAAGTGACTAGCGAAGGACCACAAACATGACATGCATGGTAACCCGATGTACTGAGACCTAAACAATAGATGCAATTGCATAAGCAAGGTGGATTTAGGGTGCCACCTTGATTTCCTACTTATAATTAAAAGTTCAGCTTACCTGAACAACACTTGCCATAGCTTGGGAAGTCATGCATCGTCCACATCAAAACTACCTTGCATGTGAAGTCTGGTGATGAGGGAGGCTTGCTCTCAGCTTGCTCAGGTCATGCACCTCGATGCCTCTCCAAAGTATCGTCAGCTCATCAATCAAAGGCTCTAGATAAACATCCACATTTTTGACTTTATGTTTCCTTGGAATTAGAAGGGATAACATAACATGTCTTTTCTTAATCGCCATAGAGGGTGGAAGATTATAATTTAGCAATATCATTGGCCATACACTGTAAGAGGTGCTTTTGATACCAAATGGGTTCACACTACCCATACCCAATCCAAGTCTCAAGTTCTTAGGTCCTTCCTTGAAGCTTGGCCATGTGTCTTCAATATGCTTCCATGCAGGAGTGTCTATGGGAGATCTCCACTTGCCATTGGTTGATCGATGGGAGGAATGCCATGACATGAGCTCTGCAATGGATTTGCACTTGAACATATGTTGGATGAGAGGGATTATAGAGAATACATTGAGAAAGCATATGCTTATGCTTATGCATAAGCATATGAGCATATGAGCATATGCTCATGCATAAGCATAAGCATAGGCATATGCATAGGCATATGCTTATGAAAAGAAGAGAAAAAGAGAGGAAAAAAGAAGAGAAAGAAAGGAGAAGGAGAAGGAGAAGGACATGCATAGGCATAGGCATATGCTTATGAAAAGAAGAGAAAAAGAGAGGAAAAAAGAAGAGAAAGAAAGGAGAAGGATATGCATAGGCATAGGCATAGGCATATGCTTATGAAAATAAGAGAAAAAGAGAGGAAAAAAGAAGAGAAAGAAAGGAGAAGGATATGCATAGGCATAGGCATATGTTTATGAAAAGAAGAGAAAAAGTGAGGAAAAAATAAGAGAAGGAAAGAAGAAGGAGAAGGAGAAGGACATGCATAGGCATAAGAGAAGGAGACATATGCTCATGCATAAGCGTAAGCATAAGAGAAGGAAGAGGGAAAAAGAGAATAAGCATAAGAGATATGGAAAGAAAGCATATGCTTATGCTTATGCATGAGCATAAAAGAAAAAGAGAGAAAGCTTAAGCATAGGCAAATACATATGCTTATAACAAGAGATCGAAAGAGGGGAAAGAGGGAGATAAAGAGAGAGGAAAAGAGGAAAAGAGGAGAAAAAGACATATGCTCATGCATAAGCATAAGCATCAGAGAAGGAAGAGGGAAAAAGAGCATAAGCATAAGAGATATGGAAAGAAAGCATATGCTTATCCTTATGCATGAGCATATGAGCATAAAAGAAAAAGAGAGAAAGCTTAAGCATAGGCAAATACATATGCTTATGAAAAGAGATCGAAAGAGAGGAAAGAGGAGGAGAAAGAGAGAGGAAAAAAGGAGAAGGAGACATATGCTCATGTATAAGCATAAGCATAAGAGAAGGAAGAGGGAAAAAGAGCATAAGCATAAGAGAAAAGGAAAGAAAGGATATGCTTATTCTTATCCATGAGCATATGAGCATAAAAGAAAAAGAGAGAAAGCTTAAGAATAGGCAAATACATATACTTATGAAAAAAGATCGAAAGAGGGGAAAGAGGGGGAGAAAGAGAGCAAAAGAGGAAAAGAGGAGAAGGAGAAAGAGAAGGAGACATATGCTCATGCATAAGCATAAGCATAAGAGAAGGAAGAGGGAAAAAGAGCATAAGCATAAAAGAACGGATATGCTTATTCTTATGCATGAGCATATGAGCATAAAAGAAAAAGAGAGAAAGCTTAAGCATAGGCAAATACGTATGCTTATTAAAAGAGATTGAGAGAGGGCAAAGAGAGGGGGAAAGAAAGAGGAAAAGAGATTGAAAGAGGGGATGAAAGAGGGAAAAAAGAAGAGGGAAAAAGAGCATAAGCATAAGAGAAGGGAGAGGGGAAAAGAGATTGAAAGAGGGGAAAAAGAAGAGAAGGAAAGGAGGAAGAGGGGAAAAAGAGATTGAAAGAGGGAATAAAGAAGAGGGAAAAAGAAAAGAAGGAAGAGCAGAAGAGAGGGAAAGAAGAGGGAATAGGGGAAGAGAGGGTTCCTATGCCCATCACTACAACTAGCGCTTAAGCCACTAGTTGTAGGCCAATGCAAATAAAAAAAATAACAAAAGGAAAAAGAGGAAGGATTTTCTTACCTGGAATAGTTAGTTCCGCTCGGTATTTTGTGGACTGGCCCTATAAAAAAGAGGAAACATACCATTTTTCAAATAACTAGTTAGAGGAAGGAGGAGTTTAGAGAAGCAACTTCTTAAAGGGATTGGATTGAGGAGACAAGCATAAGCCTACAAACAAGGAGAAAGCATAAGCCTACAAACAAGGAGAAAGAGGAGGAAGAGAAATATCAAAAAGAGAAGAGGTGAGTCTTCTTTCTTTCACAAAATCTCGTTTTTTGTTTTTAACGCTTGAAAATCAAGCATGAAAACTAGCACATAGCCTTAGCAATACAAGGAAAAGCATGCTTCAATACTCACAAAATGAAATCTCACAAAAAACGAACCTACATTGCTTAAAGAGACACCTTCTTGAAAAACTTTTCACACAAGCAAAGAGGGAGAAGGGTGGAGAGGGAGCACAAGTGTTAGGAGAGGGGCTGAGTAGTGGTGAGGAGTGGAGAATAGAGAGGAGGAAAGCGAGGTCATCAAATATAAGGTGGGAGGAGAGATTTTTGCTTTTCCTACAATAGAGATGCTAAAGAAAGCATCGTGGCACGGGGTTTCAAGTTTAAGCCCCAAGCGTCGCTATGTAGAGACATTGGTCAGCCGCTATATAGTGACGCTTATATCCAAAAATCATTGCTATATAGCGATGGAATAGGGCAAAGAGTCGCTATATAGCAATGGAACATAGCAAAAAGTCGCTATATAGCAATGGAACATAGCGACGGTTCAGGGCACTTATTGTTAGAAGAGAGAAAAGAAGCTCATGGGTGGCTATTTTTTGGATCTTAATAGATTTCCTTGCAACTCATGTTGTGATTTTAGAAGTGTGCAGATGGAAGGGACGAGTGGAAGCTCAGATGATGTGCCAATGCTCAGGAGCATAGAGTGGCTTACGGAGAGGTTGTATTGTCATTGCACTCATTGTAAGCGAGAGGTACGACATCAATGTCGTATTATCATGTGCCACTTGTGGATGTATGGGGAGGAGCCTGAACCAATACCCACCATTGGTGGTGCACGTGGTGATGGATTATCGGTAAGTCAATGCTATTTGAGTTCGTGGTTAATATTGGATACTATTATGACACGAAACCTTGAGACAAGATCTTATATTTACATGAAATCTTGAAACAGGATGAGGAGGGTGATGAGGGTGCGCATATAACTTCACACTTTGAGCAAGACTATAGTCTCTCAGATGATGATGAGGGTATGGTGGACATGATGGATTCTATTTTAAGGGGCACTACATCACATGTACATGTGATGTCAGAGTCTGAGGTCAAAATGTGAGAGTTACAATCAACACAGTTGTATGAGGGTGCTAGTATGTCTAAACTATGTGCTTGTCTCTCAATCTTGAATTTGCAAGCAAAGTATGGGTGGTCGGATATAAGTGTCTCGGCCTTAATGAGATTAGCTCCTGCATTAATTTGACTCATTATTTGGATATTGTTTGTTTTGAGAATCATCATTATTCGAAGCCTTTGTATCCCCACTTTTTCTCTCTTTTATCCCCACTTTTTCTCTTTTCACTTTCTCTCTTTTTCTCTCTTATCTCCTCTCTTTTTCTCTCTTATCTCCTCTCTTTTCTCCTTTTTCTCCTCTCTTTTTCTCTCTTATCTCCTCTCTTATCTCCTCTCTTTTCTCCTTCTTCTCCTCTCTTTTCCCCTCTCAGGTTCTAAGATTCTAAGCTTGTTGCTCAATATCTTACAGGGATTCTAAGCTGTAGGGTTAGTGTACCGAATCATCATTATTCGAAGCCTATGTATGTTTGAATTATGATAGGTTGCTCCAGAAGATGTTGCCTACACCAAATACCATGCCCGCATTAAGAGATGAAGTGAAGAAGATGCTAACAATGGTGGGTATGGATTATGATACCATCCATGCTTGTCGTAATGATTGAAGATGCTAACAACGGTGGGTATGGATTATGATAACATCCATGCTTGCCGTAATGATTGTATTCTCTTTCGTCGTGAGCATGGAGATTTGGCTAGTTGTCCGAAGTGTGGGGAACAATGATATAGAGATGACTTGCAGGGTGAGTAGATATCGGTAAAGGTCTTGAGATACTTTTCCATCATTGCAAGAATACAGCACATGTTCTGATGCAAATCCATAGCGGAGTTGATGACATGGCATGCATCTCATCAGTCCACTGATGACACATTGAGGATTCCCGCAGATTGTGCAGCTTGGAACCACATAGAAAATCAGTGGCCAGACTTTGCGAGGGAGCCATGCAACTTACATCTTGGGCTCGCCATGGACGGAGTGAATCCTTTCAGGTTATGCTCGACATCTTGGTCGACATGGCCCATAGTCTTGGTGAGTTACAATATCCCACCATTGCTAACAATAAAGAAGGGACACCTCATGCTTGCACTACTTGTGCCAGGGAAGTACAAGGCCAAAAATATGGACGTGTACATGGCACCTTTGATAGAGGAGTTACAGATCTTATGGAGAGGAGTGTGGTCTTTGATATTTCCAGAGCTCCTAGACATACCAATGATATTTTGGTCAGGGGTATCTTGATGTGAACCATGCACGACTACCCAAGATATGGAGAGTGCACAGGTACGTGGTTGTGTCTTTACATGTATAATATAGGATTATGCTTTTATGACTCTTTTTCGCATGCATGTCTTATAACAATACATTCATGCACGCGTGCAGGACTTGTTACAAGTGGGTACCATGCTTGTCCTGTTTGTGGACCGGGTTTGAAATCACTTGCACAATACTCCAAACATATGAGGAAAAATGTTTATGAAGGTCATGCTTGATACCTTCAGCTGGACCATCTCGTGCATGGAGGTCAGCTTGATCCATCACCATCATATTTGAAGGTAACTGATTGGATTCAGGCTTGGAGGGCGAATGGAGAGGAACCTCCTCCTGGTATGAAGAGGCTATCAATCTTTCACGAGCTTCCTTATTGGGGTCAATTACAAAACAATCATCTCTTGGATCCCATGCATATCTTCAAGAATATGGGGGCTACTATTTGGGCACACTTGGTTGGTTCCAAAGACTCAAGAGGAGTGCGAGAAGACTTGCGTGCTATGAATAGGATGTCTCGTTTATGGCCCCAAGTGCATGCTTCGGGAAAAGTTATCCTCCCGAAAGCAACATGGATCCTCTCTACGAGAGAGGAGGCAGCGGTCAAGGCAAACATTGCCTCTTTTCAAACACCCACAGGAAACATGCGTTGCTTGAAAGGAGCATTTTCAAAGGACAATAAGCTTAGTGGGCTCAAGTCCCATGATTGGCACAAGGTCTTACAGGTATTCTAAGCTGTAGGATTAGTGTACCGATAATCGTGATGCATTAGCGTAATTATGATTATGTTATATTGTTGACATGACTTCTTTATTGCTTTGATAGTTCATCCTCCCAATTACACTAAAAGGGTGCTTACAAGAAGATGTTAGAAATGCTATATTCAAGATCAGTGGTATTGTGAGGCATGCTTACTATCAAATCGCATTGATTGCATTTTCTTCAATTTAAGCTGAATAATCTGTAGACTGGTTATGAATATATCTTACATGGGCATGTGAAATAGGTGGATATCTCAAAAAGAGATCTCCATATCGAGCATCGAGAAGGCTAGGGTGGAATCCATCGAAGCTGTATGCTTGCTTGAGAAGCACTTTCCCTCGAGCATTATGATAACTCAAGTGCACTTGCTTGTGCACATAGTTGATGAGGTGGCCATTGCAGGTACCGTTCATAGTCGGTGGATGTTTTTTCTCAAGCAGTTTATGAAAACTGGCAGAGGGATGGCTTGTGCAAGAGTCATTAGTATATATCACGAAGTTTCTTGCATCCACGGATCTTGATATGCCGCAAGATTGGCATAACAAGGATGATGATCGCATCGTTGGCGAGGTTCCCCAAGGAAAAGGGATTGAAAGAAAGATGAGCGAAGAGCAAATGGAGAAATTCAATAAGTTTTGTATGCTCAATAGCCAGGAGATGCAGAAGTGGATTGAGAGATATGAAGCACCCAAAGCAGAAAGAATAGATACAAGGACGAGATTCAGAGTAATGTACAAGCGATCGCAACCATATCCACGGGATCTGGCTCTTCTCCCCATTCACATGTCACTTGATTAGCTACAACTGGCTTTACGTAAAGCCGAATGTGATGGAGAGACAATAAACAAGCGTGAGCGAGAGTTATCATCTAGATGTATGATGCATGTAAGTTTCTTACCTCTTGACATAATTAAGTAATTATTTGTGGCAATATACGCTATAAAACTTCATTGTTTTAATGATGCTCTTTTATCGTACAAAAAGTACAGTGCATTATGGTCATATGGACGACATTTTTGCATGGAAGGCATCGATTCAAAGAGAGTCACGTATGATTGTGGAGTCATGGCAAGTGCTTTAGATACCAATCTTCTCTCCTCACAGTTGGATTAAGGAACCATATGCAAAATCTATGAAGTTGATTTCAGACGATTTAGTATTTTCATTCTTGATGTAAAATGGTTTAGAACTATTTACAACGGTCCCCATGCGATAGTGAGAAAAGACAGTAGCGGTTTCTTTGCAATAGATTCCACCAAACTTTGGACCGATGAAAGTGATACTTTTGTTCTTCCTGAGCACTGTGAGCAGGTGCATACTAATGATTTAATTAATCGAAGTTTTTGCTTTTAAAGATCCATTGATACATGTACTTAAGCATAATTTCATATATATAATTAATGGCATTTGGCACCCACCTTCAATATAGGTGGTTTTTCATCCAAATCGTTTTGATCCAAGATGGTGGTACGTGATCCAAGTTGCACCACGAAGTAAGCAAAATTTTGAAGATAGAAATGTGGATATGGAAATGCCACTACCAATGCCGAATCCAGTTGATCTAGATGAATCTAGTGAAGAAGATGAAGATCACAATATGAGCCAAGAGGAAGATGCGCATAATGACATCGTACGGGAGGAAGATGGAGATCACAATATTGAGGAAGAAGATGACGATCATCAAGAATCACCACACTATATTGAAGAAGATGATCAAGTACTCTTAGGTGAACATACGATGCTAGAGTATGATGATGATATAGGAGATCAACTCGGTATAGAGTTAGAGATAGAATTGTTTGGCGCATTAGACTTGGCTCAGGATGAACCGTTGATGTAAATGCTCTTCATTGAATTTTTTCCTCTCAAACTTGGACATGAATATATGAGCTTCAAAGACTTGATGTACATGCTCTCGTACTTTTATTCTCTAAAAAGGTCAAACATGTATGAAAATTAAAAAAAAATTATCATTGAAAAAAACTCTATTAAGGTCGGTATGGGAAAAAAACTCTCTGTAAAACATTGCTATTGAAAACTATCACAGCGTCGCTATATAAAGACCAATACCAATCTGATAAAAGTCACTATATAGCGACTTTAGGCAAATGTTGCTATATAGCAACATTTTACTAAAGACGCTATATAGTGACCCTTAACGAACCCTGCTTCCAATACCGATGATTAGCACCCCGTGCATGCTAAATGTCAGTACTTAAGCATCGCAATAGGATCCATGTGTAGTAGTGCAAAACATTTAACTCAGTAACATATATTATTGATTAGTTGATTGAGAAATAAAGACTAGATGAAATATCAAAATAGATTATAAAGATGTTACATGGAGAGTTTCAAGCAACATTTAAGCCTATGTCTTGACCCAATGTCTTGTTCGCATCATTCTCTTTAAATATATAAGCATCCTTAATGATTACATCATCAACTCAAACTATTGCTCCTATTGGGTATAGTATGAACCCTAAATGTAGGATCAAAACTAGTTATGAGCACTAATACAATTATGCCTTTTGAGTCCTTATGTAAAATATTTACTCGCTGCCTTCTTTGAAAAGCATCAACTTAAAAAGATACATCCAAGAAGGTAAAGAGATTATTAGTGGATTATTTTTTCAACATATCTTTGTATAGAAATTTGAAAAAAGTCATAATTTTTGCAAAAATAATTAAGGAAAATAAATAAAATTTACTTACATGGCAAACATGTATCTCATTTGTTTGCACTGTTGTCCTTTCTGAGTCCTTTCTACTGGAATCATTGATCTGTGAACCTTTTGAAAGTACATGAGAGAGAATAATTTATAGTGCTTCATGTGAACACTTTCTATTCTACTTAATGGTCCATAAACCTTTTAGAAACAATAATACATGATTAACATGTGTGTGTGTATGTGTGTGTGTGTGTGTGTGTGTGAGAGAGAGAGAGAGAGAGAGAGAGAGAGAGAGAGAGAGAGAGAGAGAGAGAGAGAGCTTGCATTGTCTTATAATATTTTTGAATTTTTCTTTGCAACTCAACAACCTTCTGATGTGTCAATTCGTTTAAATCACCAATTACAATTTGTTTTTTACCTTAAGAAGTCTTTTCACTAGGTACAACAAATCTTCGATGAAAAATTTACTCTCCCCAACATCACTTACATTAGGATTGTATACAATCAAAAACCACAAATATATCAAACAAATCTTAACTGTACTTATCTTCCATATATTAATTAATTATATTTATAACACTAAGATAATATGGAGTACCTCTAACGAGCATTGCTATCTTTAGACACATAGTCAAACTATTTTCCTTTTTCTTTCATTTGATCTCCTTTCAATGTATGGACTTTTAAAAACACCACTCAAATCTCGATATGAAGGATCCTTTCAAGTCAGAAATCTGTATATTTAAAATATCTTGTGAGATATAAAAATCACTATAATAATATATATGGATAGAATACTACTATAAATAGGAATTATGGAAAGAAATAAAATAATAAATATGACATAATCCTTCCAACCTATATTTGTAATGTTTACTTGGACTTTTCTATTTCTCTTATTGCATTCACTAGGTCTCTGATAAACAATGTTAATATGATAATTGCATTAAATTTAAGATACAAGTGTGTATGTGAGTGAACGTCCACCTTGAAATCCTATGAATTTATCAATGTCTTTACTATTTTTCATCATCTGATAGCCAAGATAGTTTTTGTGCATCATCTCCATATTCTAAGTAAAAACAATAAGCCTGATAACAAATCATAAGAAACAGTGGGATGAAGGTGAGGGAGAGCTATGGAGGTTGTCAGCAATGGGAAAGCAGCTGCCTCTAGTTTCTCTTCCCATAAAACCTTGAGATTGAGAAATATCCAATGGAAACTCTTAGAGTTCCACTCACCCCCCTTGATGGGACAAGTATTTAGTCTCCTCAACACATTTTCCTATGCTCCCTTTGAAAGAGCCTTCTCTTCTGTTGATAATTCCTTTTCAAACTTGTCCTCTTACCCTCATAATTCCTCTATCTTCAACATGATACCACTCCAAAAGAAAGAAGACAATCTACACAAGGAGCTCAGCAACATCGGTGAGGCCCTCTTACTCAAGAGTCCTTGAAGAATTTTAAGGCAATTTTTTTGCCACCCTCTTCTCAAAGACAAACTGTGATCATGACACTAGAGTTTCCAAAGGTTCGTGAACCTCTTCACTGACACTAGAAAGAAGAGAAGATAAATAACTGGCTATAGACACTTCCCATGAGGTGAAAGAATTTCTAAAGCACAACAACAAAGGAGAGACATTGAATGCAAGACCCAAAAGTATGGTCCATCACCCCCCCTTCAAACAACAGATAGGGCTCGAGCAAGAGGAACTGGATCATGCAGTGTGGCATACTCTAAGGGAGGGGAGTCTGAATTGGTAGAGAAATATTTTAAACCAGGTAATAGAATCATTGCATTCATTGATGAAGGCCTTCAATTTGAGTCTATGGCTTGGTTAAGCACTCATGCACTGGTAGGACAATTGCCTAGTACCCGTCCCCCTATCTTATTCATTGAAAATTGGTTAGGAACAATTGGGTGGAGAGTTCATTATTGGAGAGCAATATTCTAATCGTTCAATGTGGAGATACTCATTTGAGATGGTGAAATATTCTTTGGATGAGATACACCTCCTCGATTTGGAAACAAAGGCTAACATTATACGGAGATTCACATGCCATCCACAAATGAAAGAAGTGATGAGTGCTGCAAAATTATGTCATGATGACGTATCAACATCCATTGTCCAAAAGCTAAAACAATATTTAAAGTCGTGTAAAGGGAGCTCATAATAGATATCAATTGGGTGCAAAAGTGTCAATATGTCACATGATTGCAACTACAAATAGTGCACCAAGAGAGTTCACATACATTGATTCAAAAATTGCTAAGGCTCGAGGCATTCACCCCTACAGCTTGAAAAATCATAGGTTGGATATGTTGAGATATGGTGCCATGTGCATATAGATTAAAGTCTAAGGTATGGTATAGGAATGTATTAAAGTAGACACCCTAGGATGTGGACTACATGATGTTGAGATGTGGATCAAGGATATCCACAAGGAGAGATGTGGATCAGAGGATCCCACAAGTGTTGACTATTCTAAAAGCTCTCTCTATATAAGAAGCCTATCATGTATTGTTGAATAGAGAAATGCACATATACTCAAGATTCTGTTTATAAGTCCAAGCTAATCTATCTTGGAACCTAATTGACTTCAGGTACATGTCATGAGCACTCTCTTCATTATGTTTCCACATAGGTTCCATCCACCTTAGAGTGCTCCATAGATCCTGAGGCACACATGTTTTTACATTGTATCAGAGCATAGGTTTAGCTTTCCTAGTTTAACTCATTAGTAGTTCACTAGATTGCTCCCATAGGCCACATTAGTTGTAGGCATGCCTTAGGAACTCATGAGTTCTCCTAGGTTAATTTTAGTTTTAGATTGAGAGTTCTCTTCTGCTAAGAAAATCTTAGTTTATTTGAGAGATTTTCGTCCATGCCTCTCCATTAAGGGAGTCCTTCAAGTTCTTTCATGAGAGCGATTTAGATTCATTCTTCGTGTTACTTCATTGAGAGCTCCATTGAAAGATTTGTGAAGAAAAAAAAACTTAAAAAAAATCCATTCCTGAGTGTTGACTCATCGAGAGATAGAGAGGTTGAGTTTCATGAACATGCACTAAAGCTGCTAAATGCAATAGTCTTGAGGAGGTTCTTTGCATTTTGGAATCTATGAGAGTGTCCAAGCTTATCTACGCCTTTGCAATGACTCTAACCTGATATGTAGAGGGAGGATAGCTTCCTTGATGCAGGTAGAAGCTAGGGCTGGCATGATATGGCACTCTAGGTTGAGCAGGCATCCATTGTATAAGCCATGAGCACAATAGAACCGCCCTAATCAAGATGTTCGGCCCAACCTATGGCTTCCCAATGACTTGCAGCTCCTACCATGACCCAAAGGCCATGAACACCAATAACTTCAGCCAAAAGCTTCATCCAACGTGGCTTTAAGCAACTGCCAACCACTCACGACCTTCTACAACATATCTTCCAAGCAGACTTTTTTCTTTGCTGGTCAGCCCAAGCAAACAAAAGCAGGGAGCTAAGGCAAGCACCTTCCCGTAGTTGCCATTAGTGCCTATGTGGTCCAATTGAGAAGCAAAGTAGCCTTGACCAATAGTAGCGCATTGCTCCAAGCATCCTCCAAATAGCAATGCTTGTCCACAAATAGCGTGATGAGTGCTATCCTCAACGAGCGACTCTACAGCTGCCAAAGACCTCCTACATAATGACAACTCTAAAGCTCCATGGCTACTTGGCTCTCCATAGCTCCTAGCCCGACTCTAGTACCCGCTCCACAGTAGTGCCTAGCTACCCTGTAGCACAACCCATGTTTGGCTCCTCTACAATGGCTCTACAACAAAGCTCTCCACACCACCTTGCAAGTCGCACAATGGGCTTACAATGCCTAGAGCAACTGCCAGCCCATCTACTACAACGAGTTCGATCAATGAGCCTAGCAGATCAAACGTTCACACACGCTCCAACAGTCCATAGCTCAAGTGCTCCACTGACGCCAACTACGAGTCTTCTTCGACTCTAGCATGCCTCTATTCTTCCTTTTGAAGCCTGACGCCCATGCCATCATCACGCAAGACCTCTGCAGTAGCCAAGCAAATATTTCTCCTCTTTTAAGGTCTAACCTTAGCAGATGTGGTCCACATCATGTAGTCCACATCTCCACAGAGCTGCCTATGCCCACTGACCTTAGCAGCTGCCTCTCCAACACAACCCAAATGCTATGACCTCCTCCAGTGCACCTACAGTAAGCGGCGACCACATCAGGGCAGTACGCATGCACAACCAACACCAATGAGGGAGCCAACAATGAAGCAAGCTCACTGTAGAGGATTTGTCCACATGATACGAAGCATAGCCACCATCAACAAGGGAAATAGTGGAAAATAGAATTTTGAGTCGACTCCTTCATAACCCATTCAAGCACAAGGAGGCTCCTCATCTCAGCACATGGGTTGGCTATTGGGCAACGCCACTCCATACAGTAGAAAAGGTCTCTACAATGGGTCTTCAGACACCCTCTACAACGAGCCCTCTACAATAGGCCTTCAGATGCCCTCTACAACGGGCCTCCTCCAACCAGCATCAACTATAAAGACATAACCCACATATACATAATAGCAGACATCACTCGTATATGCATTTCTAAACATTTCAATGTAGCATGAAGTAGAAAGGGTAGCACTAGAGAAAAGAACACACAAAAAATCATTTTGGAAAATGTGTATCTGACACTGAGTCAGTAAATATCATACACGCCACAAGTGTATATGTCCCCACTCTACATACCCTTTATCTAGTATGTTTTACAAATTACCCCACAATGTAGGATATCACAACCTCTCTTCCTCATCATCCTACAAGGTGAATTGATGGACAATCATCTTGGACATCTGCATTTGAAATCTCTCTTGGGCCATACCTTGCAACCACAAGTTTTTTGGGATCTCACTGACCATTTCTATAATTGTATTATGCAACTCTGGTGTTGGATCTACATGATCTACATTAGGAAGGAATACAACTCACCTCTATTAAGGATTCTAATTTTTTAAAAGACATAGATTCAAGACTTTCAAAGGGCCTAAAAGCCAACCATTGCCAATAGCTTTTCTAAAATTTGTCTTTACAAGGTTTCTATTTTGAGAAAAATACATGTACCTACAAAGTATCTACAAGACTATGGTATTGAGATAAATACACATATCTACAAAGTATCTACAAGACTACCGAGTGCAAGCACTAATAGGGATTTTTTATTGAGATAAATACACATATCTACAAAGTATCTACAAGACTGCTATACTGAGCGAAAGCACTAAAGGGGATAGTTACTTTTATTGACTATATATTCATTTATATAGGTATAATGTTTACATTTGGTCATTTTCATTTCTCTTGCTTACTTGCTTACATATACAATCTATTTGCTTATGTTCTTAGTTCTAAAATTGTTTTATATTTGTTTTCTTGTTGATAATGTTATATAAATTTACCGTTATATATGCTTATTTGTAACTATGTCTATATCTTTTACTTTGCTTATGCTTGGTTCATTTCACAATTTCTTGTTTTTATACGACCCATTTAAATATTTATTGCTAGTAACACCTTGTTATTGCTTTATTATACACATATATATAGTTGTCTTATGTCTCATCTTTAATATATGCTCTTAATTATCGTTAAGTTCTTTTCTTTATGTATTTTTCAAAGTCTTTTTTCTTTATGATAGGCTTATATATATATATATATATATATATAAACTAGTTAATCCTTTCTACCTCTTGTTTATCTAGATTTATTTACATCTACTTTAGATCTTTTTAGGTGAAGTTCACAGCTAGTTGAAAAATTCCTAAGTTCTGAAGTATAGGCCAACTACAAAGCTCCTGCTTGTCTCAAAGTAGTTATTTGTATGATTTATGGATAACTGTTTCTCATTTTCTTTTTAATTTAATGGAATTAAAAAAAAAAGGCTCACACTTTCTTCAATTTTATCAATTTGCCAATATGATTGTGGAATACCCCCCATGGTGAAAACATGTTTTAATTGTTAAGTGAATTACCTCCCAAATTGGCACTTTACCCCACATTTTAATTATTGAGTGGATTAAATTGTCTAAATTATTCATTTCTTGGCTTAAGTGCTTTGCGTGTTCCCTTAGGAATTCTTTATTATTTTTCCTTTGTGCAAGTTTTATTCAACCTTTTATTTTTCAAATTGTTTTGAACTTTAATTTCCATTCTTGGGTGTGGATTACCCCCCTTCATCATAATCATCATCATCATCCATTAAAAATAAAAGAGACATTTTGCTTTTCCAAAATGGGTGGACTACCCCCCTTGTCTTTTTTCAATAAAGAGGTGGACCATCCCTTGGTTCCCTTTAATTTGGTAATATTGGTTCCCTTACTGTCTCACACGCTTTGGTGGCAGGGTAATGATTGATTTGTGACACTGATTGTACATATAACATGGTATATGCAAAAAATTGATATTTGTGAATCTAGATGGATGTCTTTGTTCCTAGGTGAAGCAATAACATGCCAAGGAATACAGGCATTACCTGTCTACCCAATTGAAACTATGATGTTCTAACACCTAGTTTTTCTTGGATGGTGGCAGGTAAGTGAACCCTAACCTCGGAGCCTGGACTACTGGATGGATTCTACACTTTTGTAAACCTACCTTTTTTGGCTATAATATGTTCAAACTAAAATTATATTGCATTTCTTTTAATCTAAATTTGAATTATTTTTAAATTATAATTGTTTAGTTTAAATCCAATTTATGATTGAATCGATTGTATGGTTCAATTTTTGAGGGGATAATGAATTCTAAACACACACACTACTCTCCTTACTAGCCTTGGTCGGGCTAGTACCATACGATTGTTTTAGTTTAGTAATGGCTTATCTTTGCTTTTGGCATTAGGGGAGAAATGGGGTCTAGTCAAAAGGGCCTCATAAGGAATGGATTAAGAAATAGTTTAAGTTAATTAGAATTGAGCCCACTATGGTAACCCACGAACTAACTACCCCCTAGTATTAACTAAACTGACATGGGAACCTTTATTTTGAATTTAGGAAACCTTAGCCTTTGGATGGAGGTGGATGGTGGATGGATCAAAGGCTCAAAATGGTAGGCGGCTGAAGGGAGGCACCTTTGGTGGGCTCCAAACTGGAAAATTTTGACTTTAGGGGGGGTATTTAAGAGGGAGAAGGCGCCTTTAGTTGTGGACCATTGGATCTTGGCTAGATCTATGGTGGAGATGGATTAGACAATGAGGGGTGTAGATTGAGTCACATTTTGGAGGGTGGA
Organism: Dipteris shenzhenensis; assembly: GCF_047967505.1. NCBI lineage: Eukaryota > Viridiplantae > Streptophyta > Polypodiopsida > Gleicheniales > Dipteridaceae > Dipteris > Dipteris shenzhenensis. The sequence continues at coordinate 38,552,130 of NC_141621.1, forward strand.
GATGCATTTGCTTGAACGGATGGCTAGGATTGAAGCGCCTTTTTGGTGTATCTCTACCCTTGGATCTCCTCCAAATCAAATGGATGGCTCGGATTTAGGCACCTTTTTGGTGTATCTCCTCCCTTGGATCTCTTTCAAATCAATGAATTGAGGCGCCTTTTACTTTAATGTCCTCCCTTAGATCTCCTACAAATCAATGGCTAATATTGTGGCTAGACTTCCTTATTTAATCTCCTCCATTGAATCTATTGCTTGATCAAGGGCTTATATTTGATCCCTCTAATCCTTTGATGGTATCTCTTAGATCTACCCCTTGATCTAATGGCTAGGAGTGCTCTATGTAAAACTTGAATGTATACCTTGGATTAGAGAGTAGATCAAGGGCTAGGAGTAAAGACCATGTGGATCCAAACTCTAGGTTACAGGTCTCCCCACCCTTAAATTATTATGTCAACCTCAACATGGCATTGCCCCACAAAAAGGAGCACTCCATTGGCACACCTCAAATCCCACACTAACCCCTTGAAATTAGGAAACACTAATTGGGGGACCTTTGGAGACCCCAATTCTCCCCTAATGGTATCATGTAGTTTCTCTTGTCCTTTTATACAGGGTCGGAATCATCTCCTTACCAAGAGGTATTCAGTTGATTCTCCTGTCCCCTTATTTAGGGTCGGAGTTGTCTCCTTACTAAAAGGTATCTGGATAACTCTCCTATGTAATAATATAATTCTTAATGATTGGTTAATGGTGATTTTTCTTCCTTGATTTACTAACTATTGAATCTGATGCACAGAGCTTAGATGAAAGTACACTTCGAATACCCTTTTTTTTCAATCCCACTTATGACACTTTGTTATCTCCTACAAAAACACTTCTATTATACTAGGAAATGTCTTGTAATTTCTCTTGTATCAATTTCTTTGGTGGGGAGTAAGTCCACATGGTGGACTTACTCTCCACCATGTGGTCTTACCCTCTGGGTTGGGGGTGGGCCACACACACACATTTTTCTCAATAAAATTTCTCTCTCTCTCTCTCTCTCTCTCACACACACACACACACACACATGCACACACTTTCTAAAAGTTAACTAAATATTTGTATTTATATGATTGACCTAGATAGGATTTTCTATTACCTCTACAATTATCTAGAGATTTACTAGATCCTTGGATAAATTGTGCACATTTTACCTTGATCTTGGGTCCCATCATTTGTCAGCAACAAGGGGTATATTATGGGATATGGAGATACAATTTCTAAAGCATGGGAAGAACCAAGCACTATAGATTATTTGTTTGATATATGCTACTAAGATTATAGGAAGAACCAAGCACTATAGATTATTTGCTTAATATATGCTACAAAGCTTACAAGACCTTAGGCTTAGTACCTAGTCACCCACATTTCTTCTAATGTGTGTGTGTATGAAGGCCTTTTTTAACAATTTATTGTGAGCTTAACTTTTTGACAATATTTATAACAAGGACACACACACACACACACACACACACACACACACCCTAACCCCCCTCCCTATACTCACTTATGATTCACACATTCCCTATCCCCCCTCGAGGTCAAGGTCCACTTTATACCTATCCCTATTATTTTTCATTTTAATAATTCCCTAGCTAATAATTTCTCATTTTCTAGCCCAGTTTTTCAATCCCTAAGAAACCTTTTTAATACTTTCTTTTAAAACTATTTTTGCCTTTTTACAACTCCTTTTATTTTTAACTAAAACCTCCTTTTAAAATCCCTCTTAATGATTTTAATAAAAAACCCCTCTAAAAGAAACTACCCCTACATTAAGCTCCCATTCACATAACCAACCCCTTACCTTCCCTAACCCCCTATTCTTGCTAACCAACTATCCATGTAATCACTACCTATATTAGTAATAGACCCTTAATTTTTTGCTACCCACCACTACCCAACCTCTAAGCACCACTACCCACTCCCTTCATTCACGACCTTTCTCTACTCGCTCTTCTTGATAGAGCGTTATGCTCTTTATCTAATGCCTTCCTATCACTCCCTATTTATGTGCCCTTATTTATGTTCTCACCTTATGTTCTCACCACCCTCCTTTGTGAAGTTGTGCACCCTTCATCGTTATCCTCCTTTGTGGCTTCTCGTTGGTTTTGGCTCGAGTTGGTGTTCGAGCTCCTCTCTTGTCCCCACCCTTCTCCTCACAGTCGTCGCTTACCTCTTGACTCTTACTCGTCTTCTGCCTCCCTTGTCTACCTGCTACTCCACCTCTTCTTTGTCCTGGCAAGCTCTTCTTGATTTGCTTGTCTTTGTGAGTCTATTGTGATCGTGACTTATTTGGTGCACAAGCTCGAGGGTTGTTTCTTCCTGCACTTCCATTTTACGTTCGAGTTTTCTTTTCTTTTCTACTGTCCCAGGCCTCCTGCAAACTCTTCTCTACTCATAGTTTTCCTCGTGCATGACACTTTGTCGTTGATTCATGCATGGCACTTCTTTTACGTTGTGATTATTCTAGTTATTGGCTAGTACCCTTGCTTCTATGTTTCTGCTTCAGCGCTGATTCATGTAGCTTAAATCATGGTCCGTGGATCAAGTGCGACTCACTTTGCCTCAATCTTCACCTGCTCTTATAGCCTAGCACCTTTACATTGCGCATCTTGCTGGCTCTTGTAGCCTAGTCCAACCACGGAGCTTTGCTTATTTATTAAGTGGTTGTCTCGAAGCTTTGGCTCTCTATTCTCACTGATCTAGTTGTTGTTTGCTTAGTTGCCTGATTTATGGTCATTTTTCTACCTTATTTCGTAGCTCTATTCCCCTCTCAGGTTCTTTGCTTCTTGGTCGTCATGGATCTGGCTTCTGATCACCTCCATCATGACCTTGACAAAGCTCTTGCTTGGCTTGTTTGCCTAGTAGTTCTGCACACAAACACACGCTTCTTCCTTACCTCGGTTCTACGTGATATTTTTTTGTTTTTATGCACAGCACACACTCACAAGGTTAGCTCTAGTGTGTAGACTTAGTTGTTGCTTACTTTTGGAGCTTTTACCGGTTTGTATCGTGGCCTTCGTGGAAGCTTACAAGTTTATATATATATATATAGTTTTATATAGATTAGGCTTGTCCCCCTTTGTTTTTTGTTTTTCTCTAGATATATAATTAGATAGTTACTTTTGTTGACTATATATTCATTTATACAAGTATAATGTTTACATTTGGTCATTTTCATTTCTCTTACTTGCTTGCTTACACATACAATCTGTTTGCTTATGTTCTTAGTTCTAAAATTATTTTATATTTGTTTTCTTGTTGATAATGTTATACAAATTTACCGTTATCTATGCTTATTTGTAACTATGTCTATATCTTTTACTTTGCTTATGCTTGGTTCATTTCACAATTTCCTGTTTTTATACGACCAATTTTTAATATTTATTGCTAGTAGCACCTCTTATCGCTTTATTATACACATATATATAGTTATCTTACGTCTCATCTTTAATATATGCTCTTAATTATTGTTAAGTTCTTTTCTTTATGTATTTTTCAGAGTCTTTTTTCTTTACGATAGGATTTTATATATAAATTAGTTAATCCTTTTTACCTCTTGTTTATCTAGATTTATTTACATCTACTTTAGATCTTTTTAGGTGAAGTTCATAGCTGGTTTAAAACTTCCTAAGTTCTGAAGTATAGGCCAACCGATCCCCTCTTTATACACCAACCACCTTTATATGTTTTATTCAATTCCCCTTTTTTTTAAAATATATTTTTAAATACTTTTGCTTTAATTATGGACTTTATCTTTAACTAATGTAGGCATATTTTTTCCCCTATCTCTGTTACACTTGCTATAGTAGATCATTAGACCCCCTTTCACTCGCATTTATTACCCATGCCCTTATTGTTTTACACTAAACTACTCCCCACATACTTAGACCTACTAAATATACATACCCACATACACGAATGCATCACAAACACTCGTATTTTCTTTCACATTTCTTAAATTCTCGTAAACCAATACTCAAACGTAACCTATACGTAAACCTAACCTATAGTAATGGAACCACCACGACCCACGACCACGAGGTCTTGTAACACATCCTTACTCTATATAATCGTATGCTCACACTTCTTGCTCTACCTTCATTTCCTGCTCTAACTTCACGATTGTAGCAAGCCTACACTCCCTCTAGCTTTGTACGTGGATCCATATCCATGAAATGGCTTTAGCAAACACACAGGTCCTATCCACTTCCCCTTCTCTACAATAACGACACCTTCCTCCAAACTTTTTGCTTCGCAGCACTAGTTTGCACGATTGCATTCTCAGTGGACTCTTCATGTTCGAGTCTCTATGGTTTGCTTAGCTCTTGTGCTACCATTTCGACTGTTGCTTTGGCTCTACTATCTACCCGATAAAAAAGGATGCGCTCTTTTTCCCTTCGTTGGTCTCGGCTATGGACAGCTTCCCTTGGCCCTCTGCAAACATTCCCTTGGCTATGGACAGCTATGGATAGCTTTCCTTCCTTGGGTGTAGTAGTGTATATATGTGATGTTTACTCATGCCTTTGTTTTTGCTGGCTAGTCATAGCCCTCTAGCGCTAGTGATCGGTTGACTGTGTTAGTCCCTTATGCATATCCCCTACATGTTAGGCAATTCTATGCAAGCTTTCCCAAAGACATCCAAGACATTATCTGACTCAATTGTAAAGGTGGCCAACAACCACCTGAAACATAAATCTTGGTTACAAGTTGAAAAAAAGAAACACTGCTCAGAAATGTATTGTGACCCATGACAAAATGAGCACCTGAAGAATGCAGTGGATCTCTCTGCCCCTCCCCTAACAAGAGCTCCATCAACAATGGTGCGCTCAAAACCATAATGCATTGCCAAACTCTCATAGAGGAAACTGCGTGTGGTTGGAAACATACGAGGGTCGACCTTCTCCCCTGCCTCCCTATCATAAGCTGGCACTCATATGATCGCACGGTAAAACAATCCCACTGTGAGGTCAATAACCTAGAGAAAGTCAAAATAGAGTATTGTTAGTGAAAATAAAAGAAATTACTACCCGTCTCTAACAAAGAACATTAGAACAAGGTTAGGAATGAACATACCTCCTCCCCAATGTCAGGATGCATGTACCCCCCATCACACATAAGAGTCCATGTGCGGTGTAGTCCTAGGCCCATATTGCGTGCAAATGTAGAGACCTTGCCAAAGTGCTAGGCAAGTCCCAAAGTCACTAAAAAATCCTCATTTGCAAGAATTTTTTGGGCAAGTTCCATAGTGCCTTTCACTAGCTTAGTAGAAAACATATTCCACAATGGTATGCTCCCTACAACAACAGGTGTAGTGTTTTAAATTATTGGTACTACAATAAAAGTACAATACTTGAACATTTTTTTGTGTAGAATAGTCTCAATGCAAAATAAAATGAAGAGCTTAAAAAATGGCATATGATTAAGTAAATTGTACTATGTATGCATAGGAAAAAAACAAAAGAAACTAAAGCAAAAATATACGGGAATATCTTCTTTGTGAAAACCTTTGACAAACAAGGAAGTGGGGAAGTCTGACAATGCACCTTCCAAACCAATAATGCAATTAACAAACATGGTGTATGATACCATGGAGCCACTCCATGATGTTGCCTTGTTGTCTCTAACTCATACTCTATCTCTGCCCATCGCCGTTGTTGTCGTTCCAAAATGCTCTCCTTGTTGGCAATACCAACATTTTGGAACATGAATATCTCATGTCCAAGATTAGGCTTTGCATGGGCCCTTGTCACACTGAAAAACATAGTTATTTTGAAATGAAAGCACATCCAATCTAATGAAAAAAATACATAAATTTTGAATATATGCATGGTAATAAATGTGGTGAATGTGCACTTACACATTGGAAGTATCTAATGCTAGGAGAAGCTCGCCCTCTTTCCTCTTTTCCACTTCAATAAATTGACAACTAACACGAATATGGTGTGTAATATCATCATTGCAAACTTCATTAAAAAACCACAATTTTTTTTGTCCAAGATATGTGCACACAACATAAAAGAAAAATAATAGGTATACAATAATCTGAATCACTTACCATCTTTAATACACTTCATCCAAGTCTTCAATCGGTGATTGCCATCCCAAACAAGAAACTCATCAGAGGAAACTAGTCTAATGACCTCATGGGAAACAAGTCTACACAAAGGGACCATGGGTGGCGGAGCCCCTCCTTTAAAAAAAAGTGGCTAACACATCTGACATTATGCCCAAAGGAACCTGGACACCAAGATGAGAAGCATGCTTATCTTTATTTTTTTTTTATGTTCTCCATCTTCATTTACTATGCCACCCTCTTCCTCTCCCCCCGTAAGCTCAGTCGTTGTGTTACCTACATCACTTGTCGTCCTATGAGTCATGTCATTAATAGCATCCTCAATGCTATCCTCCATTGCCTCATCATCTATCAAAATGCACCTCTTATGTGGTCTACCACTCTTTTTTGCAGGAGATTTTGAAAAGGTCCTTAATGAAGGCTTTTCATCAACATTTTGTGCTTGACCACAAGACCTAGATCTGAGTAGCATTCCACCTACTCTTTTGAAAAAACTAACTCTTATAAGCTTATGAAGAGAATAAAAATTGAAAAGAAAAAATCCAAATAAATCCAACTTGTCCTTCCAACTTCATTTTGTCCTCTTTTTTCACCTCTATGCCTCCCATCCATTCCAATGTAACCTTTAAATTAAATAAAAATCAAACAGTCAAATATGTTGCGGACATGCATCTTACCATGGAAGGAAATAAAATTTAAACTTGAAACATCCAACCAACTCAATGTGATCCTAGGCTTTACAAATTTGAAATTGAAACATTCAAATAAATCCAACCTGTTCGTCCATTTTTGCTTTGCCTTTTCCTTCCACCTCTGTGCCTTCCTGCCATTCCGATGTTACCTCTAAATCATTAGAAAAAAATGTTTAGAGACATAATCACATACTAGATACCATGTTGTATCTCTTTGCTATTAAAATTTCTTTCTTCCTCCTTGTCTAATATGAATTTGTGATGGAATACTTACAAAATGCACTATGAGAGTACCCTAATTACCAACCCAAATTAGTCTTTGTGGTAATGATGATCTATAGCTTAATTTATGTCAATTGACAACAAAGAAAGATTTAACTTTAATTAAAAACAAAGAAATATTTAACTTCAGTAGAAAGCTACTGCCTTTTTCTCAACATAAACAACACTTTTAATTTCTCTAGTACAAGGAAGGGAATCTTTCTCCTCAACCTGATTTTCAAAGAGATCAAACAAACTATCAAGCACTCAAGGCTAGTAAAATCGAGGTTTAGAGTATGAAGTAGGGGCCATTTGGGGGGCATGAAAGAGGCCTACAAGAACAAGCAAGTCACGACAAGCAGGGAATCGAGGTCAAGGGAAGTGATAAAACATGTCTTGTAGGCAAGAAATTTGATAAGGAAGAGTTATTAAAACACATCCATTGAGAGATGTAGAAGAGTGAAACTAGAGGAGAGAGGGGCAGTCCTGCCATGAATCTTGCAAAGTCATAGATCTTCACAACGTCTTGGTCAAGCATGAATTTACTCCCTTTGACAACTAAGCAATGGTGTGATGAAGAATTGAGAACTTGTTTGTGCACAGATGCCCAGGGAGCTGGATACTCTTATGATATACTAATGGCATACCTTCAATCATATCAGCCAATAGAGACATAAGAATGACAACAATCCCACATCAAGACCAAAGCTGTATGAGACCAAGCAATCCTTACATATGTCAAAGTTTTGCAAAAGAATTGCAATAAAATAAAAGTATTCAACAAAAGTGCATGCTAACGTCAACATCATCATTCAAAGACATCAAGTGCTTGACACCATGTAGAAATGTCAATCTTTTGAGAGCCAATCTAAAGACCAAGCAATGTTCACCTTCACGACGAGGGGCCTCTTGATCATTAAGACTAGAAGACATAACTTTAATATCGACTAATCAATGTCTGAGTGTTTCTAACACAAGGCTGCTGGTTTTTGTGTTTTCAATGGTTTGGCTTGTCAAAAAGCTACCAAAACTAGGCGTGGGAGAGAAATTGCCTTTTTTAGACCTCCTAGAGCATTTGCGCACCCTCAGACGATCGGGGAGCTACATGAAAGGTCATTGAAAACGGAGATATTCCATTTGAAAATTTTTATCTCATGGAAAATGCCCTTATTTACCCCCTTAGAGAATTTGCGTGGGTGTAGATAGTTGGGAAGCTAGATGAACTTATCATTGCCTATTTTTTCTTCTTGGAAGAAACCTTAGAAAGGTTATTAGCTCCCTCCCATACAAAATAAAAGAGCATGAACCATGGGCTGCTTGGGCATCTACGCACACTCAGACGGATTGTTGGACTGATTTTCTTATATCTTTGGTCCATGAACAACTTCACTAGCAGCAGTAGCTATGAGTGGAGGACAGGGGGAGAACAAGAGGTGAGGCTGCTTGGGTGTCTGCACGCATGCAGATGGATTGATGGCTGGTATCTTTGGTCCACGAACAGCTTCACCAGCAACAGCTATGGGTGGAGGAGAGGGGGCGAATAAGAGGAGAGGCTGTAAGAAGCAAGGCGGGGCACGACAGGAGAAGAAGGAAGAAAGGGGGGTGTGAAGTAGAAGGTGTTGCTACTGCTACTTGTAACGTTGATGCTTACGGTCAGCAGATTGAGGGATCAAAAGCATGACTCAAATTTGAACATCGTCTATCACCAACCAGTTTCGGCTTTCCCAACGAATTCCTCCAAAGGAAAGCATTCATGAAGATGGTAAAGCGGTTGATGAGATTGGTTGTTAAGGTACCGATTCATAATAGTGGCAGCAGTGCCCCTTTCGCCCATCGCGGGGAATTGCATCGTTTGCCCAGCATAGTGCAGATTCTTGCACTCTCTGAAGGCTCTCAACCATGAGCGGATGCCGATGGGAAGCTCTGTACATTGTGGACATGCAGGGTAGGAGCGGCTACGTCGACCTCTTGTGTTGCTCGAGCGTTTGAGGAATAGAGTAGAGGGTGATGACAACTCTGCCCTTAGTGCTTCGATGATTTTGGTAGCCAGGCGCTCAAAACATCTTCTTGGAAGCGATTGCTATGGTACAAGGCTACGTTGCTACAGTTTGCCCTTGCTCATTTACTAGTGCTAGCCTGTAGGTGGTACTCATGTTAAGAGACTAGTTAACCTATGCAGCCATGCTGCCATTCTCTATTGGATGCAGCTGCATGCCACGGTGCCGTAAATAGTACTACAGTTCCTTGAAGCGATGCATGGAAGGGCCTCAGAGCCAGCAGCAATCACATCACGGATAGGTAGCAACGGACGTTTATCTGCGAGTCATAGGAATTAATTGCGCAGAAAAAAAGCTGTTGTGGAGCAAGTTCGTAAGTAAAGGGGAGCGTGTAGGTCGAAGGAGATAGATAGGGAGTGGGCTGATAGATAAGCCGTGAGAGGTAAAGAGGTCTTGTAGGTAAAGGGTGAATAGATAAGTGGTTAGAGGTAAAGAGTTCATGTAACAGGTAGAGAGGTAGAGAGCGTAGAGAGGGTAGAGCATAGAGAGGTAGAGAGCATAGAGAGGGTAGAGCGTGGAGAGGTTAGAGTGTAGAGAGAAAGAGACGTGTAGAGAGGTAGAGAGCATAGAACTTAGGTAGAGAGGTACATAGTGAGAGCGAGGTAGAAAGCGTAGAGGGTAGAATGTAGGTAGAGAGGTAGAGCAAGAGAGGAAGAGAGCATAGAGCATAGAGAACGTAGAAAATAGGTAGGGATAGAACGTTTTTTTTTAAATAAATAAATAAATATTACTAGACGCGGGGGAGGGGGGAGTGCCCAATAAAACTCCCTTACAAAAGATGGCCAACCAAGAAGGGCAGTGCCCTAGGCCTATGCCATGATGGCAAATCACACCCAACTAACTATGTGAGAATGCGTTTCAGTGCCGCCAAACATTGGTCTTGTAAGGATTGCGTGGACTCAAGGACCTTAGAGGTGTCCACTAAAGATGTCTTAATACCAGCCAATATGAGACCCTCAGCAAATGATGACTTTCCAATATTTCGGAAGGCTAACTGGTTCCTTACCAGCCAGATAGAGTAGCAAACCACACCCCTAATATATGGCCAACAGGCCTTTAGGGTTGAGGGTAGCCCATGTGAGTCACCAAGCATCATTAATTTCTAGTTGCTTGAACTTGGTCATCAACCTCGATTTTCTGACAATGGCCTCTATCTTAAACCAAATATTCCTAGGGCCTTTAGGGTTGAGGGTAGCCCATGTGAGTCACCAAGCATCATTAATTTCTAGTTGCTTGAACTTGGTCATCAACCTCGATTTTCTGACAATGGCCTCTATCTTAAACCAAATATTCCTAGACACCGGGCATCTCCACATTAGATGTTGAGCAGACTCGAAGGCAGTTCCACACAGTGGGTGTTGGGGTAAAGGCCAATGGCCCAGTCTATACCCCTTTGTACCATACATACATAATAAGAGCTTACCTTGATCTGGGTGAGTTAGCACCCACAATTTTGGTGTTCTCCCTTTCTTTGTTGCTCTCCGATAAGACCTCCTCTCCATCAACTGGTATTAGAGCTTGGTTAAGGGAAGCCAATAAGGAGACTGTAGCATTGCAGTGTTGCTGTGCCAAGAGCCCGAACTTGTTGCGTGGAGTCTCCTACTGCCCCTGGGAGCTGTATTTTGACATATACTAGATTGTTTTTACTGTTTCAGCCATATATATCAGGTTGCCTCACTTGTTCCAGCAATCTATTGCCTTGTTTGAGCAGGGGAGAAGGAATATTATCCATCTACGGTCAAAAACAACCTGCTAACCACTGGAAGTTGCTTTTTTGGGGCCCGAAGGCAAAAACGCCTTTTGTTTGTGGCGGACTCCAGTTGATCAAAGGCGGCTGGTACATTCAAATTTCAGTTGGGTTTATGCCTTCAAGTTTATGCATATCAAGCCAAAGGTTGGCTGAAAGTGATTACTTACAATTGATGTATTTTGAGCCTTTGTTTAGCTAAGAAAGTGAGCATAAGTGAGTAGTGTTTTTCTGAAGCTGTCTTATATCCCAGGAAGGGATTATTTTTTTGTGAGTGCAATACTCTTCCCACTAAGAAAATTTTTCGAACAACAATTTTCAAAATTGTTGGGCTATTGCATTGGAGTTTATGCCTCAACTCCTTCAAGAAAAGTTGGTGATTGACAGTTTGCAGTCTTGTGACAACAGTAAAAAGTGAGCAGGTGGCTGTTTTCAGAAGTGAATATCAGAGAATCCATGAGGAATTGTCTTATGAGTTGAACTAATAAGTTTTAGTTTTTTGGACAATCTACAATCTTGGTTTTGAAAGCGTTTCAATTCGAGATTTAGAGAAAAAGTTATGATGTCCGGTATGCCCATGATTTACAGTTTTGACAGTTTATGACAACAACTAGAAAAAGTGAGCAGGAGACTGCTTTTAGCAGTGAATATCAAAAAATCCAAAATGAATTTGGACTTGCAATAAACTAGAAGTTTGTAGATCTATTGGTTGTCTACAACTTTGGTGTTTACAGCAAAGGCAACCAAGTTACGGTTGGAATGATATTGACAGTTTAAAACAAGCCAAAACTATTGCAGACTACTATTACAGCAGTAAAAGTTTGTAGGTGGTGGTTTCCAACAGCAAATATAAGGAAATTTGTAAGGATTTTGGACCTGCTATAAACTGAGAAGTTGTAGAGTTTCCTACAAGCTACATTTCTTATGTTTATACTTTTTGCATCAGAGGTACTATGCAAAAGCTATTGGCTGGTTTTAGGATAACCTGAGGTCACTTACAGCAAAACATGTATTTGTGGCAGTGACAGTGTGGTGGTTGTCATTGCTTCACAAAAAAAGGTGGCTGTCATTGCAGTTGATATTTTTTGGGCTTGAGTTTGGTACATTGGTATAGTGTATCCTGGTTGTTCTGTCATCCATTGTGATGGCTTCGGCATCAGAGAATGCATTGTTTAACATTGAGAAGTTGGATGGCATAAACTTCTCCTATTGAAAGGAGCAAATCTATAATGTTCTGGTGCAGAAGAAGCAAGTAAAGCCTATAAAACGCAAAGGCATAAAGCTAGAGAATTGGAAAGATGATGAAGAGTGTAAGGAATTGGATGAGCTTGCACGCTCCACGATCATGCTCACACTTTCAACGGTGTATTTCAATGTGAAAGATACTGCAGGTGGTGCCTATGGTGTGTGGACAAAGTTGCATGATCTTTATGAGAAGCAAAGTACCGCCTGTCAAGTATATTGGCTGAAGAAACTCATAGATCTTCGCATGGAAGAAGAGACTTCAATGTCTAGCCATTTAAATGAGTTTAACACAATTTTCAGTCAACTTTCAACTCAGAAAATTACCTTTGATGACTCAGTTAAGGCAATGTTCTTATTGGTCACCCTTCTTGAAAGTTGGAACACTTTTAGAACTGCTATAAGCAATTCAACCCGTGCAGGAGGCCTGACAAGCAGTGATGTTGAGAGTAGCCTTCTGTCACCACAATGTAAATATCCTAAGTCAAAGTACAGTTGACCATTTATTTGATCATAATTAAAGAGTTTTATATGTGTTAATTACGGTCAAAGAGTTATTTTAATGGTCAAAGGATTGACTACGGTCAAAGATACTTGACTCTAGTCAAGTAAACCTGACTACGGTCAGAGAGTGTTGACTTCGGTCAACAAGACTTGGCATGCGCCAAGAGGGGTTAACCCCGGTTAACCAAGATGTGCCAACCTCGGTTGGAGAGACTTGGCTATAATTAAGGCGCCTTGACCTTGGGTCGAAGCTCTTTAATTATAATCAAGAGTGTTGACTCCGGTCAATCAGAGAAAATATATATATATTTATTTTGATGTGCACATGTGTTCAGTGGGGACGCCCACCGTGACTAGGATTAGTCCACAGTGTGTTATTTGCATGCAAAGTGCTAACAATTAATGGGTACCATGGTGGTGCGCTTTTAATTAATTGTTGCAGGTACTAGGAAGGATTATTTTTCCTAAGCGAAATGGGAGCCTGACAAGCATCTAGGAGGCGGTTCGTGTGACCGAGAGCTTTGAAGACTCCAGAATGGCCCTTAGAGGCTTGTAATAGGTTTTAGTCTAGATTTTAGACAAGTGGCATGTTGCCAATTTGAAAGGGGGCTTGAAGCTCTTGTAAAAGAAGAATTCTTTTCACGTTGGGAGAGGAGAGACTTACGAGACAGCTTGAAGCTGAACTTCTGTAATAGATTTTCTGAAATGAATAAAGACCTTCGGGGGGGTCCAGCCCGACAATTTGTCCTGGGCCCTAGTGTATGTTCAGAGAGAGGGAGTGAGGGAGAGCCTTTGGAGCATGTAATTCCGTCGTACACGTGAAGCTATTGCTGTTTTTCCACTCTCAGTGCTGTTTCGTCAATTACGGCTGTACCTTCTCACTGAGGAGGTAAATAGTTCAAGTGCTCTCAATGTACTGAGTCTATCAAGACAACACTACATCTTATCAATAGATCGCTTAGCACAGCACTAGATGGGAAAGAGCCAGAAGAGGTTTGAGGTGATTGAGGACAAGCGCATCCAGCTTGTCAAGGGTCACACAGATGAGAACCCTGCAAATCTTCTTACAAAGAGTCTTCCCTCAGAGCGATTTGCACATTGCAGAGTATTGATGTGTGTCGAATGACATTAGGATGCCCATCTTCTCCCTTAAAGACGCATTGGCCTTAAAGTGGGAGGTTGTTGGGGTAAAGGCTAATAGCCCAGTCTATAGCCCTTTGTACCATACATACATAATAAGAGCTTACCTTGATCTGGGTGAGTTAGCACCCACAATTTCGGTGTTCTCTCTTTCTTTGTTGCTCTCCGATAAGACCTCCTCTCCATCAGTGGGCATCTAGGATTTACAGGAATCCTTTTCGCTAATTTTACTCTGACAGACAACCACAGGTGGATCAACTTCCATGAGATAAATCTATATTTACCACAGCGACTACCACACCAAATGTCTTTAAATCTGGTTCTCCACCATCTTGCTGTTCTGTGCAGACCCCATTTGCTATTTAAAGCATCTTCCACCAACTGACCATTTATACAAGATCCTTGCCGTAACTTTCGTTAACTGAACCTTTCCCACATACCAATGCAAGCCACGTCTATCCAAAGCTGGAATACAGTTGGAAGGCCAACTCTCAGGGATTGTTTTGAGGATTTGATACATGAATGTCGTCTCTTGAACTGTCAAGTGAAAGTTGCAGCTTATATCAACCAATGGGTACCAATCTCCCTTCCTGGGATTCCAAATCTATAACCAACAGTGCAAACCTTTCCTAAAAATACTTCTAGCAAGAGGCAAATTTAGACATGCTACTGGCTGGTTATTGAGCATCATAGCCTTACTCCACCATATGGACTCATAGAGACTTGCATCCCCCCTCAAGCCTCCGGAACTTTTCCAACTGCATTTCCCTATAATCATCTTCCAGGCTGATACTAATCCCCCATTCAAGTCAGAACCATTTATTTTCGAAGGAAAATCAGAGAAAAGACGATCGTACCAAATAAGACCTTTCCAAACCCCCACTTTTCGATTGTAACCATTCTCAAGGAACCACCTGGTCATCTCAATCCAAGGATCCATGTCTTTAAACATACGGGGGAGCCACTTTCCTATCAGAGAGACATTCTTCAACGCCACATCCAGAAACCCTAAAGCTCCTTGGAATTTAGCAGCTTTAAGCGGATTCCAGGGAATATAATGCATCCTGCACTGCCCATTATCCTCAGCCCAGAGAAAGGAGTGGATTACCTTCTCTATTTCTAGCCACTGGATTTGACGAAAATGCCCTACCGATGCTAGGTAGGTGGTAGTTGCTGAAAGAGAATGCTTAATCACTAAAGCCCTTGCATTCCAGCCCAGCGGGAGACCAGCCCAACTTCTTAGTTTCGCTTTGATCCTATCGTTGAACCACTCAACGCGTTGTTTCATCGTCACTCCAATGCCTGGCGGGGCACCTAGATATCTTACCACCTTACCATGAGGAATTATTTGAACTGGTAAGGCATTCATCCACTCAGGGATATCATCTTGCGAAGACCTCATAGCATACGACTTCAGCCAACTGCAAACTGAACCAGAAGCTTTACAGAAAATAGCATTAATATCCTCCAAAACATGAAAGAACGCCTGATCCTCTTTGCAGAGAGCCACCAATTCATCAACAAACATTTGACTGCAGAATTGTCTTCCCGAAGGTAGGACTAAACCTTTCAACCTGCCAGCCTCCTTAGCCATTTTGATACTATTCAGCAGCGGTACATAAGCAAGGGCAAATAAAAGGGGAGCTACAAGGCAGCCTTGTCGAATTGAAGATTGAATGCCCCAACTACCCCACCGTTGATGCAAAGAGCAGCCGAGGCATTACCAAAGAGCATACTAATCATTCTTAGGAATTCTTTCCCAAACCCAAGCCTTTCCATCACACCAAGGATGAATTCCCAATGCACACGGTCATATGCTTTGTCTAGGTCCAGCCCTAGTAGAATACACCTTTGACCAGTTGAATGGGCGTAATCCAGAGTAGCACTAACATTCAGAATATTATAGAAGATATCACGACCCTTAACAAAACCCACTTATTCTCTGTCCACCACTTGCATGCATACCTCCCTGACTCTCAGTGCTAGGGCTTTAGCAATAATTTTATAAGAGGTATTTAATATCGAGATAGGACGCCAGTCCCCCACATATAACCGATCTTGTCTCTTTGGAAATAATTTCACCAATCCTGTATTGACATCCTATGGCAATGAACCCTTGCAAGCCGACGCATTAGCCATCTCAACAAGGTCTCCCCCCAATACATCCTAAAAACAGGCATAAAATTATGTAGTAAGTCCATCTGAACCAGGACTTTTATCCCCTTTCATCTTAGACAGTGCCATTTCCAGCTCATCCAATGTAAAAGGAACATCCAACTTCCTTCTCTGATCCTCAGAGACCTGGTGGTTTAATCCCTCAAAGCACTCAACCATGTCTGTCTCCCAGTTAGAATCACAAGGCTCTTGGCTCCAACTAAATTGCTAAGATGAGAGAGAAATATACTGGCAATGTGCCAGAATTCTATTTCAACCTTACCCTCAGGCCCCATAATCCTATCAATTGTCTCCCGCTGCCTTTTCCTTTTGGTTGCCTGAAAAAATATTTTAGAAGGGCAGTCCCCAAGTTTTAACCATAGCTGTCTACTGCAGGTCCTTGCCTTAGAGGCCTCTTCCAATTCCCTGCACTGGATTTCATGTTCTAATTCAGCAAGCAGGGTCGAAGAGTACTGATCTTCTAGATTTTCCCTCATGGCACCCATCAGAGAGTTCCTCACCCCAATGAGACCTTTGAATTTCCAGCAATTGGATTTGTCTCTCATCTCCCAAGCCATAGCCACCGATCTAATAAACTCCAGAACAGAGGTAAGTGATCTGATAAACAGGTGGAAGTTATGTATCCCCCCCTCATAGGGGCTTGCATCCACCAACCCTCTCTAGAGGCATACACCCTATCAAGCCTTCCCGATCTGTACTCCCCTCCTTTCCCTCTATTGCTCCAAGAATGTCCTTCCAACTCACCCGGACAAATCTCTGCACAATCTATTAGCCCATGCTTCAAGCATAATTCCTCCACAACTCCAGCTCCACACTAACGGAAGATCTCTAGGGCAGAGACCTATCTAAGTCTCCCTCTATAAAATTCCAATCTCCCACCATCAACCAATCATCATCAACCACAGCTGTACTCAGCTCTACCCAGCACTTCAAATGATCCCCAAGCGAGTTAGGAGCATAGATGCAGAGGACATTAAAATAGAAGCCATTGATCCCAACCTTAACACCTATGTACCGGCCCTCTTTATTTTTAGCCAATTCTTTGCCCTCCAAATTATCCCTAATCAACACAGCTGATCAACACAGCTGAGCCTCCTTTACCATGGGCTAGACAGTTGCAAAAGGCAGTGTATCCAAGCTTGTTCACCACTAACCAGAACTGATCCTGCTCCCCACATTTTAGTTCTTGTAAGCATACAATATCCGGGTTCGCCTTCCTAATCACTGACAGGCATCCACTCTGTTTAGTCTGATTGCAACAGCCCCTTATGTTCCAAGAGAGCACCTTGACAGACTTTAAATCACCTTTTCGACCATTCAAAAGAAGAGGGTCATCTTGCAATCGCTCGATACGCATCATGAAGGAAATGAAACCTATTTTCCTTTCCCTGTCTAGCCACCCTTGCAACCTCCTTGAGCCTCTTTGACATAGCTTTAGGGAGTACCTTATCAGCATTCTGGCCAATAGGTCCGAGTACAAACCTGTCAGTCTGCTTCTCGTCCAACAGCCTCTTTTTGTGATATGCATCTAGCAAGATTTCTTCTGACAGTCCCACCTTGTCATACGACTGCGCATCGACATGCAGCTTCTGCACGACCAAGGAATCCTCAACCCCCCTATTCGGCAGACAGTGAACTTCACCGCTCGGCATAGCAGGCCGGTCCAAGATTGAATCCTTCAAATCTTGCATGCATCCACACTGTGGATTCTCACCAGAAGTGTACTCCACCTGCTTAGGCACCAACAAGCGCTAAGCCCTTTGTTTATGTGCCATTGTCTTCCAGCCGTCTCGTTCCTGTGTAGCTGAAGGGTTTTTCTGAGTTTTCGGGACGACTTCAGTAGACCTAGGCGCTTCTTGCGTCTGAATAATTGGGCATTCTTCCACAAACTCTGACGGCGGCCCAACATCCTTAACTCCAAGCTCCTTAACCGCTTTCCCTCCTTCTGAATTCTCCCCCGTCGCCATATGAGTGTTCGCAACCTTCCGTGGGTAATCTCGCATAATGCGATGAATCCCTAGTTTGGAAAGGCTCCAAACCAAACTTGCTAGGCGATAGTCTTCCCGCTCTACAACTCGATTTCAGCAAAATCAAGTGTCTCTTGACCTCGATCCCAGAGGATCCAAGCCCTCTTGAGGCTAGCCAGGGACTTGGAAGGGGGGGGAACCAAGAGAACCCTACTCAGCGAAGAAGCGATCCGTTCGACAGAGTCCCCCAATATCGTTGGTAGATTTGGAGTTCAATCCAGACGGGGCACTCTCTGTAAAGGAACTCGTCGATACTAAAAGATGGTGTCCATGGAAAAACCAGCACCGCAACACCAGCAAACATTAGCGAATGACCAACAATCTCATCCCTAAGCTGTTCGGAGACAAGCCTAACAAGAAAAAACCCTTACCCCATGAACTTTGCCGTATAGCCCAGCGGTGGGATATCACATTCAAATGAAAGAAAATCCTCGAGCTCACGAAGTGAAGGCACCCTCCCTGTAAAAAACAAGTACTGACTGCCGTTGGCCAGTTGCATGAGTTCTGGCTTGATATCTGAGATCAAGCTTGCAAGACACAGAGTGTTTTCTGCTCGATTCGAACCAAGGCTTCTTCTCAACTTCTTTGGCTCTCTTTTCAGCTTTAGCATGAAGCAGCTTGATGGCCAGCTCATCATCGATCTCTGAGAAACCTCCCGATAGTCTCTTGGCCAATGTCTCTGCATAAGAAAGAGGGCGAACCTCTCCTGCTTCAATAGAGCAAATAGCCTCAACTTAGAAAAATTGGCACCCAGCATAGAGCAATAGAATGTTAGAGAGCGATAGAGAGGACATCGTAGAGAACGAGAGGTAGACGGAGTAGAAGCCTTCTCATCCTTCGTACTGCATATTGACATGGAAGAAGCTGAGTGGTCAGCTTAGAGGTGTGAGCTTTTCTTGAGCTCTTTCTTTCTTCAATCTCTTCTTCCACCTTATTGCAAGTTTGTCGCTCTATATGCTTTTCTCAGAGTGATATTGACAAGGTAGAGGTTAAAATTCAATCTCATTTGGACATAAATGGTGAACATTTTTTCCTCCATGCTTCCCTTTCTTGCAAGTATAAAATAGTTTATTGTGAAGCCTCATGCTATATAAGTGATACTTCCTCTAATGGCACGAGTAACCTGACCCGTCTACGACAGGCTAGCGACCCGCTCCGCCGGGTCTCAAGATGCTAAAATGTCTGAAACCAGCAACATATTCTAACCAAAAAAAATGTCTATGACATAGTACTTCAAAATATTACATCCGAAAGTGAAACCAGAGAACTCATTGATATGTCCAAATACACATCCGCATACAAAGTCATAACTGAACATACAAAATCTACAATAGACACACAAACATCCCTAAAGGAAAAGTCTGCGGCCATGTACTATAGGGAAAAGCTTGCGTCAGCCATGTACTCCACATCCGCCATGTCCAAAAAAAAATTCTGTATGACAAAGTACTTCAAAATATCACATCCAAAAGTACAACCACATGTCTGAACATGCAATAGCTACATCAAAGAACTGATTGATATATCCAAATACACAGCTGCAAATAAAGTCATAACTGAACATACAAAATCTACAATAGACACACAAACATCCCTAAGGGAAAAGTCTGCGGCCATGTACTGCACGGAAAAGCTTGCGAGGACCATTCACTCTGCATCCACCGCGTCCGTCGCGTCCACCACGGCTACGAACATACAACAGAGTACCAGCAATCGTATCTGGACCAGCATCACATAGAAAGATAATTGAGGAACTATAATTATTGAGCCATAAAACTTTTATACATGTATGTTGGTAAAACCCAACTCATTCTTTAGAGTACTTACTCAGACGCAAAGGGCTGTCAACAATGCTCACATAGGTGTACGTGTAGTCCCCATTTTGCCCCCGATAGAAAATTCGTGTCCCCACACATTCATAGTATCCCAGCCAGCGAACAGTGATGGTCTGTGGTCCATCATCCCTATGAAGCCAGCAAGCCAGGACAGCGTAATATCCCAAATGGACTCGTCCATCCAAAGGATTGTGGATGTGGAGATTCGTTGGAAACCTTGAATCAGGAACAGTCCTAAAAGACAAACAATAGCATGCTTTCCCACTCACATATAATCGAAAAAAAACCTTTTGTTTTAACAAAAAAATAAGCAACAAACAATGTACACGATTCTTACCCAAGGTAGCTCTCTAGCTCAAGCAAATCCAACAACAGTTGCGCGCCCTCTAGAGATCCCCAGCCCGCAGGATCTGCAATTTTCTAAAAGTGAGTGACTATACTATTAAACATGTCAACATAAAACGTGGTTGTCAAGCAACTATGTACCTTACACCTGCGCTCCTGTTTCAATGATAAACATGAACTGCCTAGACATCCTATCGCATTGCAAAAAAAGAACGCACGTGTCAATCTACATATACTGGAAAAAAACAATAGGCTTGAAGAGAAAATAGGCTGTAGTATATTGCAGACCCATGACTCAAATGAAAAATGAAATCCAAATATTATCAAGAACAAAGTCATGAAATATTACGTCTTAGTTCATATTTCTGTAATAGCCAACATTCCCGAAGACCTATGACAGTTGGAATATTGAAAGAAGTTTTAAAAAAGTTATACAAAGATTACCGAAATGAAGATTTGCCACCCAAGAAAGTCTCAAGAGGGCTTGAAAGAGCAATGTCATACTCCTAGGCTCTTGCTGTTGCCAATTGCAAAACTTCCTTGTACACAACATTTGTGGTAGAAGTATTATCCATCTCCTCGCCCCTGGCATCAGACGCACTCTACAAAATGAAAACCTTAACAACGTTTGATGCTCGGATATGTGAAAATGCCACGTATAGTTGGCCATGATTGAATACTGGTGTCGCCAAGTACAACCCCAAAACAAACAATGTTTGGCCCTGTGGCTTATTGATTGTCATGCCAAATGCCAATCGGATAGGAAATTGCCATCTCCACATGTCGAATGGAAGTTTAAGGTTGGTCGGAATGAATGTTATCCTTCGAATAAACGTTCTATCACCAACATTGGTACCAGTAATGATTTCAGCTTCTAACACTTTCGTGTGCAACTCTTTCCAAATACACATCCGCAAACAAAGTCATAATTGAACATACAAAATCTACAATAGACACACAAACATCCCTAAAGGGAAAAGTCTGCAGCCATGTACTATAGGGAAAAAGCCTGCACCGACCATGTACTCCACATCCGCCACGTCCAAAAAAAATTTCTCTATGACAAAGTACTTCAAAAATATCACATCCAAAAGTGCAATCACATGTCTGAACATGCAATAGCTACATCAAACAACTGATTGATATATCCAAATACATAGCCGCAAATAAAGTCATAACTAAACATACAAAATCTACAATAGACACACGAACATCCCTAAGGGAAAAGTCTGCAACCATGTACTACAGGGAAAAGCCTGTGACGTTCGCTACATCCACCGCGGCTATGAAAATACAACGGGGTACCAACAATCGTATCTAGGCCAGCATCACACAGAAAGATAATTTGGAAACTATAATTATTGAGCTGGCAATCTAGGACAGCGTAATATCCCAAATGGACTCGTCCATCCAAAGGATTGTGGATGGGGAGATTCATTAGAAACCTTGAATCAAGAACAGTCCTAAAAGATAAACAATAGCATGTTTTCCCACTCAAATAAAAACTTTTGTTTTAACAAAAATAAAGCAACAAACAATGTACACGGTTCTTACCCAAGGTAGCTCTCCAGCTCAAGCAAATCCAACAACAGTTGTGCACTCTCCAGAGATCCCAGCATTTGATGCTCGGATATGTGAAAATGCCACGCATTGATGGCCATGACTAAATACCGGTGTCGCCAAGTACAGCCCCCAAAACATAGAATGTTTGGCCCTGTGACTTATTGATTGTCATGCCAAATGCCAATCAGATAGGAAATTGATGTCTCCTCATGTCGAATGGAAGTTTAAGGTTGGTCTGAATGAATGTTATCCTTCGAATAAACGTTCTATCACCAGCATTGGTACCAATAATGATTTCAGCTTCTAACACTTTCGTGTGAAACTCTTTCCAAATACACATCCACAAACAAAGTCATAACTGAACATACAAAATCTACAATAGACACACAAACATTCCTAAAGGGAAAAGTTTGCGGCCATGTACTATAGGGAAAAGCCTGTGCCAGCCATGTACTCCACATCCGCCACGTCAAAAAAAAAAAATCTCTATGACAGATCACATCCAAAAGTGCAGTCACATGTCTGAACATGCAATAGCTACATCAAAGAACTGATTGATATATCCAAATACACAGCCGCAAAATAAAGTCATAACTGAACATACAAAATCTACAATAGACACACAAACATCCCTAAGGGAAAAGTCTGCGGCCATGTACTGCAGGGAAAAGCTTGCGACGGCCATTCACTCTACGTCCACCACGTCCGCCGCGTCCACCACGGCTACGAACATACAACGGAGTACCAACAATCGTATCTGGACCAGCATCACATAGAAAGATAATTTAGGAACTATAAGTATTGAGCCATAAAACTTTTATACATGTATGTTGGTAAAACCCAACTCATTCTTTAGAGTACGTACTTAGATGCAAAGGGCTGTCAACAACACTGACAAAGGTGTACATGTAGTCCCCATTTTGCCCTCGATAGAAAATTCGTGTCCGCACGCATTCATAGTATCCCAGCCAGTGAACAGTGATGGTCTGTGGTCCATCATCCCTATGAAGCCGGCAAGCCAAGACAGCGTAATATCCCAAATGGACTCGTCCATCCAAAGGATTATGTGTGTGGAGATTCATTAGAAACCTTGAATCAGGAACAGTCCTAAAAGACAAACAATAGCATGTTTTCCCACTCAAATATAATCCAAAAAAACTTTGTTTTAACAAAAATAAAGCAACAAACAATGTACACAGTTCTTACCCAAGGTAGCTCTCCAGCTCAAGCAAATCCCCAACAACAGTTGCGCGCTCTCCAGAGATCCCCAGCCCGCAGGATCTACAAATTTCTAAAAGTGAGTGACTATACTATTAAACGTGTCAACATAAAACGTGGTTGTCTAGCAACTATGTACCTTGCACCTATGCTCTTGTTTCGGTGACAAACATGAACTGCCTAGACATCCTATCACATTGCAAAAAAAGAATGCATGTGTCAATCTACATATACTGAAAAAAAACAATAGGCTTTGAAGAGAAAATAGCCTGTAGTGTATTGCAAACCCATAACTCAAATGAAAAATGAAATCCAAACATTATCAAGGACAAAGTCATGAAATATTACGTCTCACTTCATCTTTGTATAAATAGCCAACATTCCCAAAGACCTATGATAGCTGGAATATTGAAAGAACTTAAAAAAAGCTATACAAAGATTACCGAAATGAAGATTTTCCACCCAAGAAAGTCTGAGGAGGCCTTGAAAGAGCAATGTCATACTCCTAGGCTCTTGCTGTTGCCAATTGCAAAACTTCCTTGTACACAACATTTGTGGTAGAAGTATTATCCATCTCCTCGCCCCTGGCATCAGACGCACTTTGCGAAATGAAAACCTTAACAGTGTTTGATGCTCGGATACGTGAAAATGCCACATATAATTGGCCATGACTAAATACCGGTGTCGCCAAGTACAACCCCGAAACTGACAATGTTTGGCCCTGTGACTTATTGATTGTCATGCCAAATGCCAATCGGATAGGAAATTGCCGTCTCCTCATGTCGAATGGAAGTTTAAGGTTGGTCGGAATGAATGTTATCCTTGGAATAAATGTTCTTTCACCAGCATTGTTACCAGTAATGATTTCAGCTTCTAACACTTTTGTGTGAAACTCTTTGCATATCAACCGTGTCCCATTGCACAAACCCTGGCGAGGATTCAAATTACGCAACAAAATTATAGGAGCATTCCTTTTCAAAACCAACCGATGCGGGGGATATCCACCACCAAGATCAAGACTATTCAAATACTCGACTGCAAACAAAAAGGAATCTCCCCCTAAGTTGTCCACTGAGTCTGCACTTAGGTACTCCCTTTCCTCACCGAGCATTGCCTTCAATGCCGTAGCATTAATTGCATCAACCTTGATGTTTCGAGGTGCAAGAATAGCGCGCTCTCAAAAGTATGGTGCACAGTCCAAAACAGTTGCAAGCCCTCGATACACCCATCCAATGAGGCCTTCCATGGACTTTGTCTCTAAAAGCATATGCGATGGAATCACAACAGTATCTTCTTTTGTACATCTATTTATCCCATTGCCAATGTCCAGAACCCATTGCATGAACTCTTGCTCAGCACAATTATCACCATTCCGAAGGACCCGCATATTCTGCGTCAACTTCAATACTGTAGTGCGACCCCAAATCCTTGAGTGGCATAAGGTAGCATTGACAATGTCCTCTCGTCCTGCCTTTGGAAGAACTGGCAAGACTTGCCTAAAATCCCCCCCAACAATACCACCTTCCCACCAAAAAGTTGCTCATTGGACATGATATCTCGCAAAGTTCTATCTAGTGCCTCGAAAGCAAACCGGTGAGTCATGGGTGCCTCATCCCATATTATCAGCCTAGCCATCTTCAAAACATCTACGAGTTGACTATTAACCTTAATATTGCAACTGCTAGTTCCATCCAGCTCCAATGGTATCTTGAATCATGAGTGTGCCGTGCGTCCATTGGCTAGTAGCAATGCAGCAATCCCAGAAGATGCACATGCCAAAGCGATGAGCCCCTTCCCACGCAATCGAGAGAGCAAGCAATTGTAGAGAAAGGTCTTTCCAGACCCTCCTATACCATCGAGAAAAAAGACCTCACCACCATCTCCATAGACCCTTGCCAAAACCTGATCGAATGCAGCACGTTGACAGTGATTCAAGGACATTTCTATTTGCTGGGCAGTCTGTGCTTCTTTCACACAATCAAACATTCTTTCTTCTTGCAATAAGCCATTTCCAGCTTCTGATAAAGATGTTCTATCTACAACAGGCATTCTGTCAAACTCAGCCAACCTTCGCCCATGTTGTTGAAGAATGTGCTCCAAGTGCAATACAGCCTTCTTTATTGCTAGTTCAAGACGACCAATTAAATTCCCCATACTTGATTCCAATATATTAAAAAAATCATCCGAAAGCTCAAGGGAAAATTTTTCCCACAAAAGTCGAGGAGACGTTGGCTCACAGAAAACCAATATTGTGATAAATGGTGTCTCAATTGTGCACTATTTTGATAAAACACAGCCTCTTGCATACACACAAACCATTCATCATCACTCTCCAACAATCCCCATGCTATGCATGCTGCCTTGAAAGTAGGGTACACTTGGCTGTCAAAAGTACGTAGGTCATCAAAGGACTTGCATCCCATCCCGTGCACACATTAAGAAGCATATGCATGAAGTAGAGCTCACCAGCTAAGGGGGAAATATTGTACATCCGACCGATGGTATTCCCCTTTTGTCTTCTAGTCCACCGCTTACTGGTTTTGTTCCAAACCAACTTGTCTGGAAAGTCACCATACAGCAAGTTGCTTGCGTCATATTGCAACTGATTATAAGTGAACCATTATGTGAGGGTGGGGTCTTTTGATTTTGTTCCCTGCCTACAACATTTTGCAAATCATCATCATCTCAAAAGATGATGTTATTGCGCATCGGAAGATGAACCTGCAATCTTTGCACATCGGGTTTTTCATCGTGCGTGGCATACTCATAAATCCGCCAACATGCTTCTGATGCTGACACGTAACGTGCATCTAAGTAACTACTAATCTCATCAATGCCACCGTCAACTATGTTGTGCAAACGCCCTTGCTCTCCTGCATTATTTAGCTACATCTTGATAATGGCTCTGTCATGACCTTTGTACACATATTTATACAAATACTTAACTGTAGTGATTGTGGAGCATATTTCAACATTTATGTGTGCCTTGTACTTCATGGAGAGGAAAGGATTAAATGGCACAATCCAATGATTATCAATCACACCCCCTTTCACTTGTATCTTTCTACCATCATCACGACGCATGTAAACTGGATAGCCATCGTTGCCAACAGCAATCGTCTACGAGAATCCACGTGGATAATGACGAATGCATTTTCCATCAACCATACAAGCTGCAGATGGATTTAGTGCACCACACGGACCATGGACATTACATTGCCCAATAATATCATGCAACTCCGAGAACATTGCCTTATCTAGCAACTCCGCACACACTAATCGGTCACACTCACATATCCAGCTACCTTCCCAAACAAATTATGTTTTGTAATTGACTGTATCATGTCCTTATGCTTTTGGAAAAACACACGGGCTATCAAATCTGGATGGTCTTGCGCAGTTTGCCCCAGCAACAATGCTATAGATATTTCAGGCCATTTGGGATTACAGGTGAATGTTATGAATAAATCAGGTTTGCCCCTTTTCCTGACAATTGCCATAGCATCTTGGTATAGCTGGCACATATACCGAGGCCCTCCTGTAAAAGAAGAAGGCAACACCACCCTATGCCCTGCAGCATTGCCAAGCATAGTACGTGTCCCATCAGCTGTATTCACCATGTCCATCAACCCTTGATAGACTTCAGTGCGTAGGGAAGCTTGGTTGTTTCGTATCCACACCAACCTGGACTCTTCCATGCTACTATAGGCATCAACCATGTATTGCTGTAGCAATCTACCCCCATGCAAAAGACATGCATTTGTATCATATCTCACTTGCAAATGATATGCGTAGTATTGTCTCTGGGTGACACAACTCTATCCACGTATCTCGTGCAATGGTGTGTGATTAGGAACATCACTATATGGGATATATGGATGCCAACCATCTTCCCCCCGAGGGAACAAAAGAACATACATGAGAGGCATGTATGATCGGTGTAAATTAGATATTCTACACACAAACCCATTGCAGCTAAAAATTTGAATGTCCCGATTTCCAATATCGAAGTCATCCCCTTGTCCTGGCATGATTGCAGCGACCTCGCTAGCCATAGGAGCCAAAAACTGCCTTGAGGTGGAGCGGCTCTCACAAATAACCATCCTCAGGTTTGTATGTGGATTTGTTCTTAGCACTTGCCCAATAGCCATCAATGCACTGGCATATGGATTGCACTCGTGCATCATCCTCTGCAACAACTCCAAAATGCCTGGATCCAAACCGGGCATCCCATGTAAACGGTGTTCTAGTTCATGATCAGTGTCATACACGTACAACTGTGCAAAATGTGGCATCTCTTGCCTAGCCTCATCGGGCAACAAATTTCCAACCCGATGATACACACTACCATGGACCCGAAAGTTTTGTATACCCCCATTCCCTTGGAACATTTGATCAACATGGGCTCCCAATGAAACAAATGCCATGGCACTATTATAAGCCCTAATGTTTTTCTTAAACAGTTTGCTTCTAGCATCATGTCCGTGCAGTAGAACTCTCAAAATCTCTGGTGGTTCTTCTAACGGCAACAATGACACACGACCAACTTTGCAACAGTGCTTGCCTACAACTTGATGCATATGCATTCGCGTCTCTTGTTTCCACAGTTGAGCCTGGCAAAAGCTGCATGTATGATCCATGGATCCGAGTGCATGAAGAGAAGGAGCATTGAAGACTAGTGGATACAAAGATGGATGCTCTACATTTTCCATTAACGGAAAAGTATGCAAGATAGAGAGGCTCCCCCCTGCACCCAAAATCACAGCCCTGTTGTGAACAACACGCCTTCGGGCTCTTAAATGAGTAGCATCCCTGGTTGCATCCATTTGAGTAGTCGTACATACTATTGGAGCAGGTTCATGCTCATTACGTACTATTGGTGAAGTATGGAGGTCCATTGTATTTTTAGCAGTGCATGCTACATTACTGTGCCCATGCATTTGATTTTGTTGTCTGCATGGGCCAACTTCTACATCCATAGATTCCACTACCACCCTCATGCTTCTAGCAACTTGTGTTCTCGACCTTGTTCTTTGTATAGCATAAATGTGACGGGCCACCTGCGTTGAATCCATTTGAGTAGTTGTACCTACTACTGGAGCATGTTCATGCTCATTATCTACAGTTGGTAAAGTATTGACGTCCATTGTATTTTCAGCAATGCACGCTACATTACTGTGCCCATGCATTTGGTCCTGTTGTTTGCAAAGGCCGTCTTCTACATCCATAGATTCCGCAGCCACCCTCACGCTTCTAACTCCTTGTGTTTTTGACCTTGTTCTTTGTATAGCATAACTACGACGGGCCGCCCGCGTTGAATCCATTTGAGTAGGTGTACCTATCACTGAAGCATGTTGATGCACTCTACCTACTGTTACTGAAGTATTGAGGTCCATTGTATTTTCAGCCACAATGCACGCTACATTACTGCATCCATGTATCTGATTATGTTGACTGCAAACTCCTACTTCTACACCCATAGATTCCACAGCCACCCTCATGCTTCTAGCACCTTGTGTTTTAGACCTTATTCTTTGTATAGCATAAGCACAATGGGCCGCCCGCGTTGAATCCAACAATCTTCTCCTATGAGAACGTATTGAATGTAGCCTCTCTTCTATTTGTCTTGCCATCTTCTGTATCCACTCAACCAACTACATAAATATCTATTCCTCAAGGGGAAAAATAGCTTAATCAAATATCTTATGCATCATCCCTAACCATGACAAAATTGATGGATCTCAACCAATGTGCCCTAAGGAAGAAAAAGCAAGAAGCAAGGCTAATTAGCAAAGCCATCCCTTTCCCATCTATCTAAAATTGAGAGCGGACCATCTATGCATTGAACTCATAGTGTCCCATGACCAAGTTTCAGTGTGTCACTATCTTTGGTAAGAGTAATGCTCATATTTTTTCAACATATGAGCAAAATACAATACCATATGTGCAACCATCATTTGAAACATAAAAACCAAAGCTAACATATCTAAAAAAACTCTAAGTTGACCATCTCAAGAAACGATGTGTATATGAATGAATATTTTAAAATAAAAAAGTATAAGCATTGCATCAGCATTTATGCGAATACATGATGCAAAAAAATTACAAATATTTGAGTATATCTTAAATAAAACAAAAATGGGAAGGAACAATAGGCAATTCAAATATTGAATTAAATTAGCTTCCATTGCCATATATACGTCAAATGAAAGTAAATATAATCATTTGCAAAAAACTTGTCTTGCCAAATAACATAAGGGCAACCCAACTACATGAATCCCATAGAAGCATTTGGGATTCCAGTACAAAAAGTGACATAAAAGTCTCAGGAGTCAAACTTGTCTTGCCAAATAACATAAGGGCAACCCAAGTACATGAATCCCATAGAAGCATTTGGGATTCCAGTACAAAAAGTGACATAAAAGTCTCAAGAGTCAAACTTGTCTTGCCAAATAACATAAGGGCAACCCAAGTACATGAATCCCATAGAAGCATTTGGGATTCCAGTACAAAAAGTCACATAAAAGTCTCAGGAGTCTCTTAATTGTCACGGGTTGCGACCTGCTCTAGTTTATGGCTCATCCTGGTCATCAAAGCAGTTAGCCTATTTAAACCAACTTTGAACATTGACACCTCAGTGGACAGTAGCTGAACTTGTTCTTTCAGCTTATCAACTTGTAGTCTACACCCATTCTCACATACAACTGCCCCTTCTCCACATCTCCCCAAAATCTGCTACATCCATTGATTAGAGTCCTTAACGCTATTCTCAATTTGAGAAATCCTTGCAATGAGAGTTCCAGGGAATTCTGCCATGCCTTGCGCTATTACTGCAGCACCATCTGAATGGATTTCTCCCCATAAAGAGCCCAAATATTGTGTGTTCATGGCACATGCATCCTTATTATTCTCGCACATGGCTTGAATGGACTTTAAAAGATTGTAATGACTTGAATGCTTAGTTGCATGGGTTGAAGCTCTCCCCCTTGTAAGTCGTTTCATTATATTAGCAGTGCGACGCTCACGGCTAGACTTAAAACGCGTTGAAGGCAACTTGGGACTGTGATTTGCTCCATGGGTTGAAGTCTCGGCCCTTGCAAAAACTTGATTTATCACATGAAGGCTATATGGCTCACGAAAAGATGACAATACAATGTCAAAAATTGCAGAGCCCTCCACCCTTGCAGCTCGCTTCATTGCCCGAAGGCTTTGTCACCCATGGAAACCCGACTCCCCAAGATTTGGAACAACGGTAGAAGCCATTTCTGGAGCTGCATCCATAACAAAATACAAAAACCTTTTCAGGTATGTATTGGCTCAATTGTATAATTGGATCACACAGATTCCATAGAACAAACATGAGCAGAAATCAATTGGCATAGGAGGTAGATACCCAAAAATTGTAGCCCATCTCCTCTCAGAAAAGAATTTGGAATCAAGTTGGATGGATTGAGATATTTGTGAATGAGCTCTTGCCAAGCACTCGTGCAAATATTTTCCGATTCAAAGGCGGTAAGTTGCTTAGAGTGACCAAGGATATGGTGGTAGGAAGTAGAAATCATAGGACATGTTAAAAGGAGAAATCGACATGGAAGGCACATGGCCCTAGTGTCTATTTCAAAAATCAAATCCCCCTAACCTCCCCTTGCCATGCATTAGCCTCCTCTACCCAATCCTAAATCTGAGACCTTAGTCCTATGATCATCACCAAGCAATCTTACTGCAATCTTACTGTCTGCTCATCAACGTGCTCCTGGGAAAGATACAATTAACTTTGGAGCTTTCGTATCCAACCACATCATGGACTTATTTCACTTCTATCCACCATTATATTTTGCTCTGTGTGTGTGTGTGTGTGTAGCCCCATCTATCATCCAATCGCCTCATCTCTTGAGCTTAGTTCTCATGGCTATAAAGCACATGATGTGAAACACACTTAATCCTTTACTCTCCTTGAGAAGCAAGGCTAACTTTTGAAAGAGGTTAGATTAGATCACTTAGGGAAGAGGATGCTGGCTTATCTCTAGACATACTGCCAGCTCGATGCTCCTAAGAAAAATACAAATACCTTTAATGATTACTGGTCCAAACACATCATGGCCTTGTCTTATTTCACTTCTAGCCTACCATTATATTTTTTCATCCCCTCTCTCTCTCTCTTTCTCTCTCTCTCTCGGTGTAGCCCCACCTATCATCCAATCGCCTCACGTCTCAAGCTTAGTTCTCATGGCTATAGTCCACATGACATGAAACATATTTGATGCTTTACTCTCATTGAGAAGCAAGGCTAGCTTCTCAAAACGAAGGTTAGATTAGATCACTTAGGGTAGAGGGTGCAAGCTTATCTCTAGACATATTGCCAGGTCATCAAGATCCTCCTATGAAAGATACAATCACATTTAATGATTACTGGCCCAACCACATCATGGCCTTGTCTTATTTCACTTCTACCCTACCATTATATTCTTTTGTCCCCTCTCTCTCTCTCTCTCTCTCTCTCTCTCTCTCTCTCTCTCAATGTAGCCCCACCTATCATCCAATCGCCTCACGTCTCGAGCTTGGTTCTCATGGCTATAGTCCACATGACATAAAACATATTTGATGCTTTACTCTCATTGAGAAGCAAGGCTAGCTTCTCAAAACAAAGGTTAGATTAGATCACTTAGGGTAGAGGGTGCAAGCTTATCTCTAGACATATTGCCAGGTCATCAAGATGCTCCTAGGAAAGATACAATTACATTTCATGATTACTAATATCCAATCGCCTCACCTCTGGAGGTTAGTTCTCATGGCTATAATGCACATGACATGAAACATACATAATCCTTTACTCTCCCTGAGAGGTTGATTAAATTACTTAGGGTCCAACCACATCATCGCCTTGTCTCTAACTAATACACTAACTTAATTCACTTCTGTCCATCAATATATTTTCCCTCTCTCTCTCTCTCCCTCTCTCTCTCTCTCTCTCGCCTCTATTATCTTTTAGTTCTTCTGTCTCAATAATATAATCATCTAGAAACTATAAGATCATAATGGTTTGGATGATTTTAAAAATGTAGCTTACATTTAATGATTACTGGTCCAACCACATCATCACCTCCATTATCTTTTAGTTCTTCCGTCTCAATAATATAATCATCTACAAACTTAATTCACTTCTGTCCACCATTATATTTTCCCTCTCTCTCTCTCTCTCCCTCTCTCTCTCTCTCTCTCACCTCCATTATCTACAAACTATAAGATCATAATGGTTTGGATGATTTTAAAAATGTAGCTTGTCTCAAATGATGCAAATATAGCTTTAACATATGGAGAGATAAATCTGTCAATACTCTCTCTCTCTCTCTCTCTCTCTCTCTCTCTCTCGCCTCCATTACCTTTTTGAAAAAAGATGGTTCTTAGTTCATCAAGGTGCTCCTGGGAAAGATACAATTAACTTTGGAGCTTTCATATCCAACCACATCATCCAACCACATCATGGACTTATTTCACTTCTGTCCACCATTATATTTTGCTCTGTGTGTGTGCGCGCGCGCGCGCGCGTGTGTGTGTGTGTGTGTGTGTGTGTGTGTGTGTATAGCCCCATCTATCATCCAATCGCCTCACCTCTCGAGCTTAGTTCTCATGGCTATAGTGCACATGACATGAAAGACACTTAATCCTTTACTCTCCTTGAGAAGCAAGGATAACTTCTGAAAGAGGCTAGATTAGATCACTTAGGGAAGAGGATGCTAGCTTATCTGTAGACATACTGCCAGCTCCATGCTCCTAAGAAAAATACAAATACCTTCAATGATTATTGGTCCAAACACATCATGGCCTTGTCTTATTTCACTTCTGGCCTACCATTACATTTTTTCGTCCCCTCTCTCTCTCTCTCTCTCTCTCTCTCAGTGTAGCCCCACCTATCATCCAATCACCTCACGTCTCGAGCTTAGTTCTCATGGCTATAGTTCACATGACATGAAACATATTTGATGCTTTACTCTCATTGAGAAGTAAGGCTAGCTTCTCAAAACGAAGGTTAGATTAGATCACTTAGGGTAGACGGTGCAAGCTTATCTCTAGACATATTGCCAGGTCATCAAGATGCTCCTAGGAAAGATACAATTACATTTAATGATTACTGGTCCAACCACATCATCGCCTTGTCTCTAACTAATACACTAACTTAATTCACTTTTGTCCATCAATATATTTTCCCTCTCTCTCTCTCTCCCTCTCTCTCTCTCTCTCGCCTCTATTATCTTTTAGTTCTTCCGTCTCAATAATATAATCATCTAGAAACTATAAGATCATAATGGTTTGGATGATTTTAAAAATGTAGCTTACATTTAATGATTACTGGTCCAACCACATCATCGCCTCCATTATCTTTTAGTTCTTCCATCTCAATAATATAATTATCTACAAACTTAATGCACTTCTGTCCACCATTATATTTTCCGTCTCTCTCTCTCTCTCTTGCCTCCATTATCTACAAACTATAAGATCATAATGGTTTGGATGATTTTAAAAATGTAGCTTGTCTTAAACGATGCAAACATATGGAGAGATAAATCCGTCAATACTCTCTCTCTCTCTCTCTCTCTCGCCTCCATTACCTTTTTGAAAAAAGATGGTTCTTAGTTCAGTTTTCCCCTCCCAAGAATCTAAGCGTCCATGAATTATAAGATCAAAATGGTTTCAATGAATGTAGCTTGTCTCAAACGATGCAAACTCACACACACACACACAATGTGTCCTAAGGAAGCAAAGAATTCATGAATTATTAGATCGAAATGGTTTCAATGATTTTGAAAATGTAGCTTGTCTTAAACGATGCAAACACACACACACACACACACACACACACACACACACACACACACACACACACACAACGTGTCCTAAGGAAGCAAAGAATTCCAAATAGAAAGCAAAGTCAATTGAAAAGCAAGGCTAGCTTCTCAAAATGAAGGTTAGATTAGATCACTTAGGGTAGACAGTGCAAGCTTATCTCTAGACATATTGCCAGGTCATCAAGATGCCCCTACGAAAGATACAATTACATTTAATGATTACTGGTCCAACCCCATCATCGCCTTGTCTCTAACTAATACACTAACTTAATTCACTTCTGTCCACCATTATATTTTCCCTCTCTCTCTCTCGCCTCCATTATCTTTTAGTTCTTCCGTCTCAATAATACAATCATCTAGAAACTATAAGATCATAATGGTTTGGATGATTTTAAAAATGGAGCTTCTAAATCTCTCTCTCTCTCTCTCTCTCTCTCTCGCCTCCATTACCTTTTTGAAAAAAGATGGTTCTTAGTTCAGTTTTCCCCTCCCAAGAATCTAAGCGTCCACGAATTACGATCAGAATGGTTTCATGAATGTAACAAAGAATTCATGAATTATCAGATCGGAATGGTTTCAATGATTTTGAAAATGTTTAAGATACAAACACACACACACACACACACACACACACACACACAATGTCAATTGGAAAAAAAGTGATCACCTACCTGGATAAACAAAAGTTGTGGAGAGAAGCTAGTGCTAGTCCAACAATAAAATGAAGCACCTACAAGAAAAACAACCCAAAAAAAAAGTAAAGCTAAGCGAACTATACATCTCTCTCTCTCTCTCTCTCTCTCTCTCTCTCTCTCTCTCTCTCATAGAAATACGTAATGACATACACCCCCACGTATAAATTAAGCTAATGCCTTACACCTTTATCCCCCCCTCCCCATTTCCTTTATATTTGATTTAATCCATATTCTTTTGTTTTCAGCGCATGCAATGAAATAGTCATTGCACCCCTTTGCCTCACTACATGGGCCCTCCATGGTCTAGATTCGATAAACTGAATCACACTCCCTCACCTTTTTCTTTATTACACAAACCTCCAATGTACCTCCATGAGTGAGGGGATACTTTTCCTTCACTTTTGGGCCGATGATGCTCAGTTACGTCTCAAAGTGGATGTTTGAAGTGATTTTTGTTATGTGCTGGAGGAGCATGGGATGAGGCAAGGAAGGGAAGGCAATAGATAGAAGATAGATGCTCAAGGGAGCTCATATGTCTGTACTCTGCATGCCTTTGCCCCCTCCAGATTTGCATTTGGGTCCTCACACACACACCGTCTCGCTCTCTCTCTCTGACCTTGCTTGGCTCCCTTTGCTGCAGACCGTAGTAGCAAGCTGCAAAGGCAAGGAGTAGGCAGAGGGTAGGGCACTGAGAGAAGGAGGAGTGGGTTGGCACCGCAGGAGCTGGAGATCGTGGTGGAGCTGCAGGAGATGGAGGGTGGCGTCGAAGAGCGACGGAGGTGGTGGAGGCTAGAGCTCGAGCAACGGAGGGTGGTGGAGCTGCAGGAGACGAAGGGTGGTGGAGGGTGGTGGAGGTGCAGGAGATGGAGCTCGAGCAATGGAGGGTACAACTTCTATATGCAAGTTCTACATGTAGAGAGAGAATGTCTTACAGTTCCTACATGTAGAGAGAGAAGCCCTCGTACATCTGTCTGAACCTCGGCCTCCCTTGAAAGGGTACCGTCCTTCAGACATCAAAGTAGATTCCCCCAAGCTTTGAATCAAGGTCGTCCTTCAGCAAGGTCATTGCCTTCAAGCTTCACTTCTTGTGAGCTTCCGTCATCAGAGCTCTGATACCATGTTAGTAAAAAGATAGAGAAAAGATACGTAGCAAAAAGACTTATAGAGCCTAGGAAATTCACACAAAAGAGGTTGTGTAAGTGGAATCTAAAACTTCTTTACTTTGTGTATTTAATATACATGTGCAGTGAGTGAATGAGCAGATGCACAGGGGAGATATAGAACCAACAAAGCTTTATATTTTCATCCAAAGATAGATACAATACCAAAATGGATGTCTTCAATGTGCCACCCTCTACCAGCAAAATGCTTGGCTAGACGTGCCTCGTGAATACACAAAACAGTGTTGTCCTCCTACATCCGTGGCACTCTCCAAAAACTCATCCTGTGTGCTCCCTTATGAGCTTTGGTGGGCCTCGTTGTTGTGCTCTACAAACACACCTTTAAGCTATCCTTCCTGAAAGCATAGGTAAGGTAGTGTCTGACCTTTAATCTTGACCTCCTTGCTACCCTGACGTGCAGCAAATGGTGAGGCCCAAGCTTCTCCTGATGATCCCTGATCCTTACTGCCCTGAATGTCGGCCTAGGATCCAATCACCCTCTAAGCTATGTCTGTAGCACCCAGACTACCTGAAGTATGGCCCCACTCATGCTGTCCTGCTTCAATCTATTCCTGAGGTGATGTCTTGTGAGCACTCTCTCTGCTGCCCCAAAGCTGCTCCAGTATGTTCATTTATTATGATATGTACCGGAACCGCGGCCACTTACACAAAAGAGGTTGTGTAAGTGGAATCTAAAACTTCTTTACCTTGTGTATTTAATATACATGTGCAGTGAGTGAATGAGCAGATGCACAAGGGAAATATAGAACCAACAAAGCTTTATATTTTCGTCCAAAGATAGATACAATAACAAAATGGATGTCTTCAATGTGCCACCCTCTACCAGCAAAATGCTTGGCTAGACGTGCCTCGTGAATACACAAAATAGTGTTGTCCTCCTACATCCATGGCACTCTCCAAAAACTCAGCCTGTGTGCTCCCTTATGAGCTTTAGTGGGCCTCGTTGTTGTGCCCTACAAACACACCTTTAAGCTATCCTTTCTGAAAGCATAGGTAAGGCAGTGTCTGACCTTTAATCTTGACCTCCTTGCTGCCCTGACGTGCAGCAAATGGTGAGGCCCAAGCTTCTCCTGATGATCCCTGATCCTTACTGCCCTGAATGTCGGCCTAGGATCCAATCACCCTCTGAGCTATGTCAGTAGCACCCAGACTGCTTGAAGTATGGCCCCACTCATGCTATCCTGCAACTTCAATCTATTCCTGAGGTGATCTCTTGTGAGCACTCTCTCTGTTGCCCCAAAGCTGCTCCAGTATGTTCATTTATTAGGATATGTACTGGCCACCTTGCTGCCCTTAAAAGATAGCAAAAATGACACCCTTGTGAGCTCTTTGTTAGCCAGCTCCCTTACTGCACCTGATGTGCTCCTGAAGAGACTTCGAGGCAGGTAGCATCAGCTCCAATCTACTTTGGATTCCTTGGTGCTTCTCCTACTGCTATGGGCTAGGGTCTAAGCCCCAATCTAAATGAGTATTGAGCCCAAGGGGCTCCCTCTTTATAGGGTAGGATGCCCCCTCTTGCTGGCTGACCCATTGGGTTGGTTGGCCGAAGCCCTACTGGCCGACCCAGTAGGCCTACTTGGCTAACCTTGTTGGTCTGTCCAGCACACCAATAGGCAGCCTTTTTGCTACCCCTTTTTGGCTCGCATGGCCATGTGGAATTGTGCCACTGGCCCAAGCTTTCTCAGCTCCTTGCCCCAACCTATAGGGCATCTCTTCCCCAGAACCTGCCAACCTAACAGTTGCCCCATGCTGCATCTGCTCACCATTTGCTTGGGCCTGTTTCAACCCTGATCTCCGGCACTTGATCTGCTCCTACCAGGCACCTATTAGCTCCAGACTTCTCTAGCCCTAGATCTGTCATACCAACCTCATACATGCTATTACAGACACTTGTCATGAAGGCACCTATAGATCGATGCACTCTTGGCCTATACCATCTCTTCCAAGCCATCCAATCTACTGCTCTAGGATGTCCATGCAGTCTTGCACAGGCCTCCATGCTCTAGTCGACATCTTCCAGGCTCCAGATCTTACTTAACACTACTGCGAACTATTCCACCTTGTCACATGTCAGCTCCATATAAAATCTCTGCACCAAGAGCTCCACTCATGGCCGAGTAATTCTCTGGTTGAGCTGCCCACATGGCAGCCTATGTGCTGCCATCCTGTGTTCCTTTTCCTGATTGGTTATATGCTGCCCACATGGCAGCCTAGATGCTGCCCATATGGCAGCCCCCTCTTCTTTGTTTTCCCTCTTGAGTTTGCCACCCACATGGCAGCCAATAAGCTGCCCATGTGGCAAACGATTGCTGCGAACTATTCCATCTTATCACATGTCACCTCCATACAAAATCTTTGCACCAAGACCTCCACTCATGGCCGGGTAATTCTCTGGTTGAGCTGCCCACATGGCAGTCTATGTGCTGCCATCCTGTGTTCCTTTTCCTGATTGGTTATATGCTGCCCACATGGCAGCCTAGATGCTGCCCATATGGTAGCCCCCTCTTCTTTGTTTTCCCTCTTGAGTTTGCCACCCACATGGCATCCTGTTTCAACCTTGATCTCTGGCACTTGGTCTGCTCCTACCAGGCACCTATTAGCTCCAGCCTTCTCTAGCCCTAGATCTATCATACCAACCTCATACATGCTATTGCAGACACCTGTCATGAAGGCGCTACAGATCGATGCACTCTTGGCCTATACCATCTCTTCCAAGCCATCCAATCTCGACCCGATTGCTCTAGGATGTCCATGCAGTCTTGCACAGGCCTCCATGCTCTAGTCGACATCTCCCAGGCTCTAGATCTTACCCAACACTGCTGCGAACTATTCCACCTTGTCACATGTCAGCTCCATACAAAATCTCTGCACCAAGAGCTCCACTCATGGCCGGGTAATTCTCTGGTTGAGCTGCCCACATGGCAGCCTATGTGCTACCATCCTGTGTTCCTTTTCTTGATTGGTTATATGTTGCCCACATGGCAGCCTAGATGCTAGCCATATGGCAGCCCCCTCTTCTTTGTTTTCCCTCTTGAGTTTGCCACCCACATGGTAGCCAATAAGCTGCCCATGTGGCAAACGGTTGCTGCGAACTATTCCACCTTGTCACATGTCACCTCCATACAAAATCTCTACACCAAGACCTCCACTCATGGCTGGGTAATTCTCTGGTTGAGCTGCCCACATGGCAGCCTATGTGCTGCCATCCTGTGTTCCTTTTCCTGATTGGTTATATGCTACCCACATGGCAGGATGCTGCCCATATGGCATCCCCCTCTTCTTTGTTTTCCCTCTTGAGTTTGCCACCCACATGGCAGCCTGTTTCAACCCTGATCTCTGGCACTTGGTCTGCTCCTACCAGGAACCTATTAGCTCCAGCATTCTCTAGCCCTAGATCTGTCATACCAACCTCATACATGCTATTGCAGACACCTGTCATGAAGGTGCCTACAGATCGATGCACTCTTGGCCTATACCATCTCTTCCAAGCCATCCAATCTTGACTTGACTACTCTAGGATGTCCACGCAGTCTTGCACATGCCTCCTTGCTCTAGTCGACATCTTCTAGGGTCCAGATCTTACCCAACACTGCTGCAAACTATTCCACCTTGTCACATGACAGCTCCATACAAAATCTCTACACCAAGAGCTCCATTCATGGCCGGGTAATTCTCTGGTTGAGCTGCCCACATGGCAGCCTATGTGCTACCATCCTGTGTTCCTTTTCCTGATTGGTTATATGCTGCCCACATGGTAGCCTAGATGCTGTCCATATGGCAGCCCCCTCTTCTTTGTTTTCCCTCTTGAGTTTGCCACCCACATGGTAGCCAATAAGCTGCCCATGTGGCAAACGGTTGCTGCGAACTATTCCACCTTGTCACATGTCACCTCCATACAAAATCTCTACACCAAGAGCTCCACTCATGGCTAGGTAATTCTTTGGTTGAGCTGCCCACATGGCAGCCTATGTGCTGCCATCCTGTGTTCCTTTTCTTGATTGGTTATATGCTACCCACATGGCAGCCTAGATGCTGCCCATATGGCATCCCTCTCTTCTTTGTTTTCCCTCTTGAGTTTGCCACCCACATGGCAGCTAATAAGCTGCCCATGTGGCAAACGGTGGCATCCCTAAACCTAAGTCTCCCACCCCACCCATGCTCTCCTCAGATGAGGGCTTACGAATGGGGAGATGACTTTTCCAAATCTCTTGCAAGCCACATGGCACTCTCCTCCTACAAGCCTTCTCCAATTGAGCTGCCCACATGGCAGCCTAGATGCTGCCCATATGGCAGCCCCCTCTTCTTTGTTTTCCCTCTTGAGTTTGCCACCCACACCAATAAGCTACCCATGTGGCAAACGGTTGCTGCGAACTATTCCACCTTGTCACATGTCACCTCCATACACTAACCCTTCATTGATCCAAAAAAATTCGCTCTCTATCATCAGAGCGTCTGAGGCTGATGAAACCTATGGGGGTATTTTAGGTACCCGACCACCTTTTTCTCGACCCTTTTGGAGTAGACGTAAGTGAACCGATGCTTTGGATTTCGATCTCCAATCAAAAAGTTGAGTGTCACCATCCCTGTTGCGTAGTGGGCTTCTCTTGCTTCGAACCTCGCTTGAATTGGATAATTGGCCATAGTTTTACTTGCATAGTCAAGAGACTTGCATAACGTTTCAGCTTTGTATATGTGCAAGGAGGGATGAATTGTGTCGAATGGCAATGGAGGCCATGGTTGTTGAAAGGATTCCAAGCCTGGATCTAGGTGAACACCACGGTTGCAATTTGTTGCGTAAAGATGCCACATTCAAGGCAATGCAGGTGAAGAATTTCTAAATGCTTCCTCAACGCGTTTCAAACTTGTGCCTTTGCTCCGTCCCTTGCATTGTGCCTTTCTTCTTCCTCTTGAGTCCTCCTCTTTGCTTAGACTTCATCTTTGCATCCACCCACCTTGTGCACAATACATAAAATATAGCAAAAAGGTTTGGTGTCTAGATCTTGGGGGTGGCCGAAATGGTTTGCTGCTGGAGGGTTTGCCATCACAGCTTTGGTTCCAACCCGCGAATGTAGCAACAACAAATCTAAGGGTTGGAACTTGGTTTCGTGATTGTTGCCATGTTTTCTCATGGCTCAAGACTCCCCCTCAAATGCGAACAGATCTCAAAATGCAGCGGAGTGCAAAGTATCCACATCATTTTGATCGTCTTCATTTTGATCATCTTCTGAACCTATTGATTTGGAAGCTATGGCAGAACGCACGTCTGCATAGCTTCAGTCGGAGATCTGGCTATGTAATTAAGTATGCTCATATTCATCATCTTCTAAAGCTATGTAGCTTCGTGCATTTGAATTTCGAGATTTGTTCGCCTTCATCTTCCCTCATACTTTGCACTCCGGTGCATTGGATCTAACATCTTCAGAAACCCACAGCGCGGGTAACTTTCTTTCGGCCGTTCCTTTTCATCTTTCCAATTTGCATGTGTCTCTCTGTTTGCTTAGCACTACTCCACTTGAAGGCTTGCAACAATCGTGCCATCATGACACCTCCATGAATCATCGCTAGCTCTTTCTCCATCGACACCTTCCTCCTTCCTTGCAACTGCCTCCTAGCCCCCCCTTCCCTCTCCCCTTCCTCGGCCACCTCTACCTCTCCCCAGCATCCTCTACCATAGACGCAACTGTGATCCTCAAAAGTTCGGAGGCGAAGGCAGCATGGGTGAGAAGAAAGCACACATGAGTGAACGAACGAACCATCCAATCCAAAATTTTATTACAAAAGAAAAGCGACTTACCTGAGATCGCTCGTCAAGTCAAATCACTTGGCCCTATCTTTCGTAGCTGCGTTGTTGCTCCTCCGGCCTTGACACTTGCTAGGACTTCCTCAGGTCTGTTGTAGCATCATTTTGAGTGAGCAAAAACTCTCACAATGTAACTCGAGCATCCGCTATTCTACGAACGTTGGAAGCACTCGACGAT
The DNA here is from genome assembly GCF_047967505.1 of Dipteris shenzhenensis. Lineage (NCBI taxonomy): Eukaryota > Viridiplantae > Streptophyta > Polypodiopsida > Gleicheniales > Dipteridaceae > Dipteris > Dipteris shenzhenensis. The sequence continues at coordinate 38,593,752 of NC_141621.1, forward strand.
CCAGCAAGAGCTCCTGGTTTAATTGAAGCTCGATGATCTAGCAAGAGATCCTGGTCTGATTGAAGCTACTCAACGATCTAGCAATGATCTTTCTTTGGACATCTATTCCCTTAAGGAGGGATCTACCAAAGCTGCAAGGTGGTGTGAGGCTGGAGGATGAAGAAAAGGGAGGCTCTGGGAGAGAGGAGGGAGGTTCGAAGGAACCAGATCATTGGAGAACCGACAATAGGGGAAGAGCCTGAGCCAAGGCTACCACCATAAACGGGGGATGAGAGCTAGAAGGTGGGATGGAGGTGTTGTGAAGGCATGACGGCTCCACATTATGGGGTGACAGCGTTGTGAAGGTGTGACGGCTCGTCGACATCCCATCGAAGATCGTTGGCTTCCTCCATCCTCGACATCCCATCGAAGATTGTTGGCTTCCTCCCTCCTCGACACGTGGCGGTTGGCCTCGCTGGACACGTGGCAGTTGGCCTCATCGACATGTGGCACGTTGGCTTTGTCCCTCCTTAATAGAATAGAATAGAAGATCAACGACAAAGATACAAAGAATGTAGCTATTGTTAATCTTGCTATGTCTACTTCCAACGAATCCTCCTCAGATGACTTTATCCTCAGGTCTTTTCAAGCTTTGGGTGAGGGTACAAGTACAAATTTTGTCGACTATTGAAAAGGAGGTAAAGGAAATTGTGCCTTGGATTTTAGAAAGCCTAAGAGCAAACAAGTTGAAGACTCTTCTACAAGAAAGTCAAGGACATGATTGAGGTCACTGAGATTCCTCGGGAGTATAATGGGACTATTGCATTTGCCTTGCCACCAACTTTTGGTAAGTGCTCAAACATGAATGGAATGCAACAACAGTTTGATGGTCCAAGGCCTCATCTCACCATGTCTATCAAGGATGTTTTTATCGAAGCTATACTTATATATTAATATAAAATCTTGGCGAAAGTTTATTGAGCTAGTTTTTTTAGTTTCACCATATTTGTAGAACATATTACAATTTTATCTATTTTCTTTTGAATTTTAATGAAAGAGTTGTAAATCCTGGCGAAACTTTAAAAATTTTCTCATAAAAGTTTTGAATCTTAGCAAATTTTTCAAACCTTTATTTTAATTAGGGCATAGAAACTTTGATACTAATATAAAAGTTTTGCTTCTTAACAAAACTAATAGAAAAAAATCATCCATGATGTCTATAGATTGTACTTCTCAAATAAGCTATTGCTTGGGATCTTTGAAATGCCACAGGATAAGATGCCCCTATGACCTTAACAATTTGAGGCATAATAACATGTATTTCCATGGATATTTGAACAGTAGGATTTCCAAGGGCTTCATAGCAAGTGATGATAGAATTTGCATTACATGTCATTACTGCAAGGAAATTGTTACTTGCATTGAGACATGTAACTATAGGGTTTACTATGTCTTGCCACGTGATACAAACATGGAAAGATTAATGGTGCATGTAGGGTTTCATTCACATGGCGTTCAGCCAAGAACATCAATGGCTGCCATTGAGAAAGTTAGGAAGCTTGTGCAAATAGTCTTGTAGGTGAATGGAAATAGTGGTCCTATAAGAATCCAAATGATAGTTGCAAGGTGACTTATTATTGACTCTCTGACACTTAAAGACATAAAAAATATTGGCGACAGTGAACTGAACAACTTCCTTGAAGAATTGATGCCTCTTGTACAAAATCAAAGGTATATGCTTATTTGTTTAAATTTTTGCTTGTAAACATGTGCATTAGGATTTGGTGTGACTTGTTTGGGTCAACATTTGCTTGGGTGTAGCCTATCGTGAAACTATTTTCGGGGCCATTTTGGGGCCGCGACGCGATGCGCTTCTGGGTAAATATTTGAATTTTGTGCAGACCCGCGCTCTCGTCGAAAATTTTTCCGACGTCATGAACGCACACTGGCGTAATAATGAGACGCAATCTTATCATGGTCAATAGCACAGATCTTGACACATGGCCCTATATGCATTTACTCATAAGCACAGAGACCGTTGCTCTGCCTCTGGCCTAACTATATCACGTAGCCTTTGCCTTGCCATGTTTGCTTGCACAGCTTCGCCATCTGTCACTGTGCAATACAATCTTTTACTGCACTGACCACCGTGATGGTTTGAGCACAACCACCTTGGCCTGACAACAGCACAAAACTTTTGCCTTGCCACCTGTCATTACGCAGCTTCGCCATCTATTGCTGCGCAACATAAACTTTTGCTGCGCTGACCACCGTGCTAGTTCAAGCAATGACGTTGGCATGGAGAGACCACCACGTTGGCATGAAGACCACCGTGGCATGTCAATCTCTAATGTGACCCCTCAAGGTCCATAGCTACAACCACCGCGTTGGATGTCAAAGCTATTTTAGTTCTAAACCAAGGAAAATAGTGTTATTTTAAAGATATTTTAGTCGTATTACTCCTTGTGCAACAATTTCTCAACCACCGCACATGTTCTTGGAGCTATTTTAGTTCCAAGCTAAGGAAAATGTAGCATTTAAAATTTAGTATAGTTTCCTTGCAACCACCACATTGGTTATTGGAGTTATCATAGCTCTAAAGCACCGCGCTAGTTATTGGAACCATTTTCACTATAGTAAGAACCATTTTTTCAACAATTTCTTGTGCAATGATCCCTATGGTTGCAGTAAAATGTAAACGAGGGCAAAAATATGCCATTTGTTATTCATTAGAGCCACTTTCACTACTGAAGTAACAACCAACAATAGTTTTGTCGATAATGGTACTACATTGAAATTGAAACAAAAGAAATTGCATTAACAAATTACATCCAAGAGTTTTTGCGATAATAGTATTACATCGAAATTGAAACAAAATAAACGAGAATAAACTACATCCGAAGCAAACATTTAACAAAATAGATTACATACAAAGATGCTAGCACTTTGTTTTTGTGATACTTCTTTAAGCACTTGTCAACACCACCACTATGCCAGGACTAGGTGTCACTTTTCGCCCTTGTTAGCACGGTCGTATACTTTTGACCTAGTGCCTTGTATCCAGGGGACAATACGAGCACCTCATAGTGCTATCATAGGTAGGACTTTCTTACAATTTTGATCGGGAACTCCTCATATGCAGGGGACAATACGAGCACCTCATAATTGAAATAACCTTTTTCATAGCAACTTTAGAAGTCAAGGCACTCGAAAAGGGAACTCAACTTGGAGGTAAGCTCAATCGAGCACAACACTCAACAACGGACAGGGAACTCAATGTGGTAGTGAGCTCCAGCACACTGATGCATGCTCTCACTGTGTTAGAGCTAATCACCAAGTTGAGTTCCCTCCCTAGTGCGGAAGGTTGTGCACAATGACGAGAGGCTCAACACCAAGTTGAGTTCTCTCCCAGTGCCTCATAGAACAACAACGACATATTTCCCTTGGCTCTCCATCCTACAACATGGTTGGTCATGAGGTTTTTCTTTCAAGTCTTTCAAGGAATTGCCTTTGTCATCGCAACTTCTTTCTTGAGGCATTGGTGGGGTTATAAAAGATTTCAAGGCACCACTGGCAGAGAGAACTAAACGATGACTCATTTCCCTTGGCTCCCCATCCTGAAACTCCCTTGGTCATGGCTATGGCTAGTGGAGTGTTGCAGGATGGAGAGCCAAGGCAAACAATGGATCCCATGACTTGGGCAAAATTATGAAGGGGCATCAAGGTTACAACAGAAGATCCATCATAGGGGTAGAAGGGGGCTTGGAGAGAGCGTGGAAGGGTGTATGAGATAAATTTTCTTAGGTGCGGTGAAGTGTTTCTTTGCCCTTAAGGCCTTTAGATAGCTAGACTTGCCACCCTCTCACTCTTTCCCCCTTTGTTTCTTGTATCAGTTGTGTGATGCAGGGTGCCTATCGTTGCTAAGAGCACACAATCCGCCAGTTGGATTTTACTAGTAGCCCAGCCTAGCGTAGGTAGTCATCTACATCATTGTCTAGCCATGACGTGCGATTATATGGTTGCCATGCTAGAATTTCTTGGTCATCACAGCCAATATCTTGTATCTCTGGGTGCCTATCGCTAGTAAGAGCAAACAATCCACCGGTTGGATTTTGTTGGTAGCCCAGCCTAGCTAGGCAGTCATCTACATCATTGTCTAGCCATGACATCTGATTGGATGGTTGCCATGCTAGAATTTCTTGGTCATCGGAGCCAAGATCATGATAATTCAATAGGATGAGGGGGGAGAAGCAGTGGCACAAACACTCAGCTTTGCTGGTAGCCCAGCCTAGCGTAGGCAATCATATACATCATCAAGTAGCCATGATGTGCGATTAGACGGTTGCCATGGGAGAATTTCTCAGTCATCGGAGCCAAGATCATAATAATTCAATGGGATGATGGGGGAGGAGCGGTGGCACAAACACCCAACTTTGCTGGTAGCCTAGCCTAACATAGGCAGTCATATACATCATTGTCTAGCCATGACGTGCAATTAGATGGTTGCCATGGGAGAATTTCTTGATCATCAGAGCCAAGATCATAATAATTCAATGGGATGAGGGTGGAGGAGCGGTGGCACATACACCCAGCTTTGCTAGTAGCCCAACCTAGCATAGGCGGTGATATACATCATCGTCTAGCCACCATGATGTGTGATTAGATGGTTGCCATGGCAGAATTTCTCAATCATCAAAAAATGCTAATTTGGGTGACCTGTGAACTAGATGGCCCTGCATGCAAAGTCATTATTACAGTCAACTGAAGAAAGGAAAAATCAAAATAGGACATCAAATTAGCATTGAGTCGGTTCATCAGGCTGTAATAACAACAATAGTTCTCATTCTAAACTATTGTTATTACAGCTTGATACACCAACTGAATGCTAATCTAAGCTTGTGAAGTCGATGGTCCCCCATGCAAAGTCATTGTTATTATAGTCTGATTCCGGCTCAATGCTAATCTGATCCTGTGAATTACATGGTCCCTCATGCACAATCATTATTATTACACTCTGATTCCAACTGAATGCTATTGTGAACCTATGAATTAGTCGGTCCCTCATGCATGGTGTTATGGATAAATTTGACCAAGGTAAAAGGCATAAATATATGTGTGTGCTTGTATGTGTGGCAATAGTATAATAAAATATGGTGTGCATAGGGCCCAGGGTTGAGGTGGCAAGGCATGACCATGTGCCACCCTTCCACATAAGAGGACCCATAAGGTGTGTTGTACATAATCCATGGTAGTTATATTATAAAATGTTAAGGTGGCATGGTTCCTCCATGTGCCACCCCTCCACCTAGGCAGTCCCATGCCTGCATTTAGTGAGACATGGACCAAGGACCATGGGAGAAGTAATATAAAATAGGTGGAGATGGATATTATATTGGATTATTCTCTCCATGTAAGATAGGCCCATGTGGGGGGGGGGTGTAGAAAGTCCAAGAATGCAAGTTAAATAATGGGAAAGTAGGATGAGGTGGCCAGATTCCTTGTGCCAACCCTCCACTTGTCCTCCTAGATGTTTGAACGTATTATAAAATTGGGAAGAGACCAAGGGAGTATCTTAGACTTGGGATATGGGGGTTGATTTATGTGGAAAAATGAGGCAAAGGGTTGTCACACACAAATGAGAGTGCGTAACCGCCTATCCCACATGGGAGAATTTTCCACACATACCATGCATGTGGGAGGATGCATTTATTGGGAGAGACCCCCTCTCTTGGCTATGAAAGGAGGGGGCTATTCCTTGATGGGACACACTCATTCTTGTAAAGCCACCTAGCTAGTACTTTGATTTCTTCCCCCCATCCTTCCTTTCAAATAAAGCATGACTCTCCTCCCTTGATGTCTCCATCTCTACATTCATCGTCCCATTATGTACATGCTCCTCTTTCCCCTCTCCCTCTCCCCTTGTACCATAGTCTCCCTCTTCATTCCCACCCCTCTTAATCCCTTTTTCCCACCCATGTTAACGCTTCTCCTCTCATGTTCCCTTTTTCTATATGGCCCTCGAGCAACGCCATGCCTAGCGTCTAGCCTCTTGTCTCGAATTCTTTTCTAGTTAATAGAACTGGTGTGGCTGCTGGGATTAAAATCTCCACGGCTAGTGGCATAAAATTTGTTACTCCTACGGCCGCGTGTAGTTCTGCAGCACCTTCTGTGTGCGGTTCTCTGCTTCTGCATCTCCAATCTGCGTGTCTTCTGCTCGTAGTTCTCCGTCTCTATAGCTGCAGAACTTCTTAGTTTCTATGCCTTCTGCCTGTGGTTCCTGCGCATCTTCTAGGTTCTTGTGCGTCTTCTATGTAGCACCACGCATCTTTTGGTTGACCGCGTTTGCAAAATCGCTTCTGTGCATCTTCTGTGTGGTGCCATGCAAAACCGCTCCTGCACATCTGCAACAGACCTCGTGCCCCCCCTTCTATCTTCTTCTCTTTCTCTTCTCTTCTCCTCTCCTCTCCTCTCCTGTATTTTTATTAAGGAGTGGGTATTGAACCCAAGACCTCCCCATTCACAAAAGGAAGACTTACCAATGGGTCATAAATAGGAAGTAATGAAAGTGTAATGATATTGCTTATATGGTGAAATCTCATGAACTATAACTCTCTAACCGTAGGGAGTTTCGTCTTGTTGTAAAAAGCAAAAGTACTTCATTTCATGTGCTCTATTCATATCTGATACTAGATCGTAGATTTTGAACTTTTTCAAGGTCACTCCTTAGATGCATGCCACACGAGGAGGGTGGATATTTATGTCACTTCTTGATGAGTTCAAGGATTTGGTGCTTGGTCCTCTGCTCATTACCGCTACCAATTGGCAAGATCTCTTTCTTGATCTTCATGTCGATCTTCAACAACTGATTGTACAATGCATTGTTCAAGGAGATGACGGGTGGGATGACACACCGTGGATGATTCAAGGTGAAGAAGTAGTGATACACTGGGAGGACTTTGATTTCAATTCTAGTCATTGTGTGGTGATCGAGCTACTTGCTGCATCAGAGGTAATTAAAAGGGTGACATTCTTCGAAGGGTCGGATGCTCCCCAAGCTTGGGGGGAGATTTGGCACTATCTGCTTATTAATTCCTATGGATAAGCTCATCTTGAATGATTTCTTCTCGATCTCACTACAAAGGTTTCTAGGGCTCGGCTATGGTTGGTAATGTTTCGATCAAAGAATCCCTTTGTACCTAATCAACCTTTTGTGCCTCATTTTGAGCTTCAAGTTGTAATTCTTTTTTATCTAAAGATAAACTATCAACAAAGGATTGCAAGTTTATTTGGTGCTGAATGTCTTGCTCAAGTATTGAATTCTCCCCACCCTCTCCTTCTACCTATCTTGGACTATCAAGAAACTTGAGGGCACATACAAACCTTCGACCAAGGCTACTGGTGTGGGTGTGAAGCTCACTTCACCAGGGGGTGAGGTTTATTATTATAGCAAGTCTGCACCAGCAAGTACTTGCAACCAAGCTGAGTACTCGGCACTCATTTTTGGGCTACAAAAGGTGCAAGAACATCGCACCAAGCAACTAAAGGTGCAAGGAGATTCTCAACTCGTGTGTGATCAAGTTAGTGGAAGGTGGAAGGTGCAGAGCGAAGGCTTGGTTCCATGATATCAAAAAGCATTGGAACTTTGCCAACAATTTGAAGAGGTAAAAATTCAGCATATCCCTCGAGCTCAAAATATAGTTGCAGATTTCTTGGCACGTGAAGGTTGTAGTTCAATCACGCATGAAGCGAGTGGAAACACTGCCCCAACAAAGCCGCAAGCCACGAATGAGCGTGATCATTTGTAAGGAATGCAAAGGTTGTGGTCATCATGAAACTAAGTGTTGGGTATATTTGATACGAGTTTACCGACTTCGGAAGATCATCAGAAAGGTCCTTAAGGACATTGCACAAAAGAAGGATGCCAAACCACACACCCCTTAAAGAAATAGCATGGTGACTACAAGAACTAGAAGAAGCTGAAGGTGATGTGCAAGCTCTCCAACTGTTGACATTTGTAATGGCATTCTTATTTGCCTTGATGAACAACCTCATGCAGTGTCGCATCTCTAACCCTCGCTTGTAAAGATGGATGCAATATCATGAGGGTTGGTCCTTTTAAGATTGTCTATGAGCTATTCTATGCTGAAGATTCTTCCCGTATAATATTTCACAATACACCAGTCACACCCTACCCTGCCTATGTGTGCTTTGTAGATGTATCTTCACCTGATTTTCAGTTCAAGCTACCTCTTTCCATTGTTTGCCAATAGATAAGCCTCATTTTGTCTCTCTCTTTTCCAACTTCCAAGCATAGCTGACATTCCCGTGTTTTGTGGTCCGGGTGGAAGAAAATCCAAATGAGTATCTTGTGGCCTTCAAGTGCCGTTGTGTTTCTCTCTACTTTCTTACTGAAGATAGATGGCTGTTGGTTCTTCCCACATTTCTAGAGGGTTTAACTCAAGTGTGGTACGAGAAGCAGGCCTAAGATGTTCATCAAAGTTGGCCGAGGTTGACAGTAGCTATGCAAGTGGCAAACCTGAAGCAGTCAGAAGGTCAGACGGTGCGTCGATATGTGGATCGAGCGGCCGTGCTCTTGGACCATTTAATTGCCACGAGGACAACGCCAGATTTCGAGCTGGAATGACTTAGCATGTGCTAGGCTACCTCATAGTAGGAGCAAGTGATGAATTCCACCTTAAGCTTAAATGGGAGAATCCAGAAACCATGGTGCTAGCACATGAGATTGCTCAAAAGTTTGATAAAGTTCAATCTGACCCCGCTTCAAAGAAGACGATTGTCCCTCCGCAACCCCCTCAATACTTGCAACAACAACCTGGGGGGTCCAACTCAGGGGCATACCCCCACCCCCCATCAGGGATGTATCCACCGCCTCTACCTCAAATGTATGGTCCTCCCTTAGATGCTTACCCTCAACAAGGAGTATATCCTCAACCTCCGCTTGGAAGATTTCCCCAGCCTTGCCCATGAGCCCCCCTCCTTCCTACTCCCCCGACCCCTCCTGCTAAAGAACCCGGAGTCAATGACCTAGCCAAGGCCTTGAATGATCTTTGGCTTGAGATGGTGGGCATCAGAAATCAAGCCAATCGCCCTCCAAGAGAACGTGCCAATGTTGTGTGCTACGAGTGCCACCAGAAGGGTCATTATCACACAAAATGTCCCAATATTCCAAGGGTGAATCTTCTAAGTGAATCAGGCACCGAGGATTCTGATGTAGAGATCCTTGACCTCAGAAAAAGAAGTCGTACCACCTCGGACCCCTCTCCAAACCATGCACTGGCTGCCCCAGGAAGAAGGTGTCCTTCTCAGAGCCCTCAGATGCTGAGATGGCAGACCCACCAACAGAGAAGAATAAAAGATCTCGCAGGAGTAAGTGGTCGCCCTCGAATTCTTCCATCGGCTCGGGGCAAGAGGACTATTCGGTCATTCAGGACCTTGCTCATCAGTCTTTGAGCATCACGCTTCCTCAACTAATAGCATTAAGCCCTAAGGTGAGACATGAGCTGCAGCAAGGGCTCTCAACAAGGAGGAGTAAGAAAAAGGGAAAGGTACGAGAGGTTTCTTCTCTCTCTAAAGAAATTGATCGGCACCCGCATATAGTAGATGTCATCATAGATAATTGCTGTGTCAAAAGTGTGTGTGTCGATGGGGGAGCTGCATGTAATATCATGGTGCCCTGTATCATGAAGAAATTGAATTTGAAATGTGCAAGGCGTTCCTCCACTCGAATCAAGGTAGCAGATGGTCGACGACTCGCCACCCTAGGAGTCATTGAGGATTTGCCCATCACTGTCAATGGGTTAACCACCACCGTCAATTTCTATGTAGTGGGAATCGAAGATACAGGCAGAGTTACCCAGCCATACTCGGGAGACCATGGTTAAGAAAGAGTGATGTAGTCAGCTATTGGAAGACAGGACACATGTCTTTTGGTGCTTCTAAGGAGAAGATCCCAGTGCAATCAGGTGCAACTAAACTAGAAGAAGAAGAGGAGCAAGACAGTGATACTCTCTCATCCTCGGTATCTAAATCAATGGAAGAATCAAACGGGGGGAGTTCTCAGAGGAGGAGGTTTACATGATGGGGGTGTTTTCGACCCCGCCATCTATAGAAAAGGTAACAGCTAGTCCTCAACAGCTTTAATCTATGCTTTCCCTAGACCTCACTCCAAGTGAGAAAGACGAGTTCCTAGAAATGTTCAAAGATTTCCTTGACCTCTTCACAACTAGCTACCACCACCTTTGCCATGTGACTGCCAAAGAGCACAAGATAGAGATGAAGCCTGATGCGAACCTTGTGGCTTAGAAGTATCGAGGATTAGGGCCCCTACAGACTGATGCTTTGCACTTAGAGTTGTAGAGACTTGTAGAAGCTGGGTTTATTGTCCCGGTTCACAATACTGAATGGGTTTCACCAGTGGTAGTCACCCCAAAGAAAAACAACAAGTGGCAGGTCTGCATCGACTATAAGAATCTCAATGCGGCCACCAAGAGGGACCATCATCCTCTTCCCTTTCAAGACCTCATTCTTGAGAAGGTAAGTGGTCATGAGATGTATACTTTCTGTGATGGTTACTCCGGGTTTTATCAAATTAGAATTGCTGAGGAGGATGTGCTTAAAACCACATTTGCCATACCCTGGGGGACGTTTGCATTCAAAGTAATGCCATTTGGCCTCACTAATGCTCCTGCTACCTTTCAAAGGTTTATGCAGATGGTGTTTGCTCCATATTTGGGGGTTTTCTTGGAGGTGTTTTTAGATGGTTTATGTATATTCTCGGCACGTAAGGAGCATGTCATGAAGGTTAGGTTGGCCTTCCAAAGGGTGAATGATGCGAATGGCAGCCTCAACCCTGATAAATGCACCATTTGAGCCACTCAAGGGAGGTTACTGGGACATATTGTCTCATTCAAGAGTGTCAAGCTTGACCCTGGGAAGGTAGAAGCTATCCTCAAGCTCTCCCCACCAACAACCAAACGTCAGGTCCGCTCATTTATCAATCTAGCAGGATACTATCGCCGCTTCATTGATCAATATGCTACTTTGACGTGACCCATGACTATGCTATTAAAAGATGGAGTTGATTTCTCTTGGGATGAGGATTGTGATCATGGGTTTGTACAAATCAAGAGTGCTCTGGCTTCAGAGCCCATTCTACGCAATCTTGATTGGTCAAAGACTTTCTATATCAATCTTGGATTTGGTGAGCACACTCTGGCAGGTATTCTTCTCCAGCAAGGGGAGGATCGGTTCATGTATCCCATTCGATTTGCTTCTCGACAATTGCTCAAAACTAAACGATGCTACTCTGAGGCTGACAAGCATGCTTTGTCTTTGGTGTTCTGCATTGAGAAATTTAAGCATTATGTTGCTGGAAAGTCCTTCATTATAATATGTAGCAATGGTCTTGCAAAGCAGGTTCTTCAATCACCAAATCCCATGGGCCAGTTGGCCAAATGGTTGCCAGTTCTACAAGAATATGATTTTTCTTTCAAAATTGTAAAGGGGGGTTGTTCCAACTTGAAGAATGCTTTGATTGATTTAGAGGAGTGCCTCGATGTAACCCTTGTAGTGGCCATATAAGTTGGGGATCCATGGTATGGTGGTATCTATAGATTTTTGATCGCTTTCTCCTTTCCTCCAGAAAGTACTAGCTATGAGAGAAAGAAGATCCGCAGAGATAGCAGGCGCTACACTCTCTTTGATGGGGTGTTGTACCGTCAAGGCATGGATGGGGTACTAAGATGGGCCATTGATGTAGATGAAGTACCTAAGGTATTGAAGCATTATCATGATGGATTTTGTGGAGGCCATTATGGTGGTGACTATACAACTAAGAAGATTTTACATGCTGGGTACTACTGGCCAACCTTGTTCAAGGATGTCACTATGTATTGCAAAACTTGTGAACCATGCCAATTTTTTGGTATGAAGGATTTGCATCCTGGGCAACATCACCCAATGATGTCCATCCATCCATTTCAGAAGTGGGGAATAGATTTTGTTGGGCCCCTGCCCATGACTGCCTGCAAAAAGAAGTATCTTTTGGTAGCCACTCAGCATGTCACTAAGTGGGCCGAAGCTATCGCCCTCCCCGCTGCAAATGGTAAGGCAGTTTCAAATTTCATATTTGAACATATCTGCATAAGGTTTGGGACACCCATGGAAATAGTATATGACCATGGGAGTCCATTCTTAAATGAAGCAGTGGAGTTGCTCATGGATAACATGGGTATTGATCATCGCACTTCTAGCATCTATTATCCAGCATCCATGGGACAAACGGAGTGGACCAATGGCCTCCCTTGTAAAACCATGGGGAAAATGGCCATAGGGAACAGAAGCCAATGGGATCAGAAGGTCACCGAAGCCATGTGGGCTTACAACATCACCCATAAATGTCTATAGGTCACACTCCTTTTGAGTTGGTGTGTGGTATTGAGGCAGTTTTACCACTAGAGATAGAGATTCCGGCCTTGAGATTGGCACAAGAATAGAGGATGATAGAAGATGAACATGTAGAGGCCAGGTTGGTACAATTTGAGAAGCTAGATGAAACCTGACGCCTTGCACTCCATCAAACAGAGATCCAAAAGAACCAACAAAAGGCCCGCATGGATGCTAAGATTCACAAGGGATGGGAAAGACACTTTGCTGAGGGGGACGTTGTGCTATGCTTTGATAATAGATTGGACCACCAGATGGATAAAAAGTTCCTTCCACTGTGGACTGGTCCATACAAAGTCATCAAGAAACATAGCAATGGGTCTCTACAAGTACAGGAGCTGCATGAGCCATATGGCAAGAAGGTGATCAACAAGCATTATCTCAAGCCCTTCTTTGTTCGTGATGGTCCAAGGCATGGAAATTTTGTGCATTCTCTGCCTGGGGGGGGGAAACTGTTATGGATAAATTTGACCAAGGAAGGCATAAATATATGTGTGTGCTTGTATGTGTGGCAATAGTATAAAAAAATATGGTGTGCATAGGGCCCAGGGTTGAGGTGGCAGGGCATGACCATGTGCCACCCTTCCACATAAGAGGACCCATAAGGTGTGTTGTATATAATCCATGGTAGTTATATTATAGAATGTTAAGGTGGCATGGTTCCTCCATGTGCCACCCCTCCACCTAGGCAGTCCCATGCCTGCATTTCATGAGACATGGACCAAGGACCATGGGAGAAGTAATATAAAATAGGTGGAGATGGATATTATATTGGATTATTCCCTCCATGTAGGATAGGCCCATATGGGGGGGGGTGTAGAAAGTCCAAGAATGCAAGTTAAATAATGGGAAAGTAGGATGAGGTGGCCAGATTCCTTGTGCCAACCCTCCACTTGTCCTCCTAGATGTTTGAACGTATTATAAAATTGGGAAGAGACCAAGGGAGTATCTTAGACTTGGGATATGGGGGTTGATTTATGTGGAAAAATGAGGCAAAGGGTTTTCGGACACAATTGAGAGTGCGTAACCGCCTAGCCCACATGGGAGAGTTTTTCACACATACCATGCATGTGGGAGGATGCATTTATTGGGAGAGACCCCTTCTCTTGGCTATAAAAGGAGGGGGCTATTCCTTGATGGGACACGCTCATTCTTGTAAAGCCACCTAGCTAGTACTTTGATTTCTTCCCCCCATCCTTCCTTTCAAATAAAGCATGACCCTCCTCCCTTTATGTCTCCATCTCTACATTCCTCGTCCCATTATGTACATGCTCATCTTTCCCCTCTCCGTCTCCCCTTGTGCCATAGTCTCCCTCTTCATTCCCACTCCTCTTAATCCATTTTCCCCACCCATGTTAATGTTTCTCCCCTCATGTTCCCTTTTCCTATATGGCCCTCGAGCATCGCCATGCCTAGCGTCTAGCCTCTTGTCTCGAATTCTTTTCTAGTTAATAACGGTCATTGTCAAAAACAAGCTCAATGACTGTTTGGGATTTATATTTTCCTTGGTTTAGGATTTATTGAAACAAGCGCAGTAGTTGTTTGGGATTTACTAAAGAGTATTTTGTGGGGGTTGCAGTTAATCCTAAACCAACAAAAATGCATTTCGTTGCCAGTGCCTACCTCCTCTAGCCTTAACTATCATACAACTAACCTATCATATTCATCAATGTAATGTGTGGGGAATCTATTGGTACACAGGTCTTCAAAGATGGCAAAGATCTCACTGGATTACATCGTTGAGCATCCCAAGACGGCTTGATTTGATAGATTATAATATGTGAACAATTACATCTTGGATAGTAATAGAGCAAACTAGTTAAAAAACTCGACAGGTCTCGAGTGAAGGAACAGAGATGGAAAGCCACAGACGCAATGACATTTTTCCTGCCGCTTGTCCTGAGCTTTGTCCTAAGCTTGATGAAGCCATTTTGCAAGGGGTCCCTCGACAACCCAAGATTGTTGTAAATGAGATTGATCTCTTGGAGAAGCAACATAGAGTTCCCAAGAGTGTCATTCATAAGATGGTCATATTGCATGAGGAACTGTGGGAAGGCCTTCAATACTATAAGAACCCATAGTTTGTGAAGTATGTTGCTGAAGGCTCCCACTGTGCGAACTGTCGAGCCTGCTTCATGGGGTCCTTGCATAAATATAAATTCCTTCAAAGATCTCAAACTTTATCTCTTGTAATCTTGGATATATATTACTTGGGACTTTTTTAGGGGCTGACCACCCCTCTAATAGAGTCGGCTTTTCAATAGAACTTGAGTTAAGTAGTAAATTGAAAGTAAATTGTCTTTGTATTTATCCATATTTAGATATGATGGTGGTCTCTTTTCAAAATGTAGAAGAGTAAAAGTTGGTTGTATACTATCTGGGTATATAACTTTAGGGGCTAACTATACATTTGGCTTTTCTATATATCTTAAGTTTTAAAGCAATAATTCTCCATTTATATGTCCTAAGATACGATTGCTTCACTCAGCTGGACCTTATACTTTGAAAATCTTGCATTTAGTTAGATTCAAAGGTTCTATTTTCTTATGATTGCTTCACTCATGACATGCTAGATGGTAATTCTAACCATGTGATGTGTTCTTACAATCTATCTCAGCTTAATGCTAGTCCTCATTCTAAACTATTGTTATTATAGCCTGACAAACTAACTGAATGCTAATATAAGCTTGTGAACTAGATGCAAGGTCATTATTATTACAATCTGATTCCGGCTCAATGCTAATTTGAGCTTGTGAATTAGATGGTCCCTCATGCATAGTCATTGTTATTACAGTCTGATTTCGACTAGATGCTAATCTGAACCTATGAATTAGATGGTCCCTCATGCACAGTCATTGTCACTAAAACAAGCTCGGTGGTTGTTTGGGATTAGTATATTGTTTGGGATTTACATTTTCCCTTGTTTGGGATTTACTGAAACAAGCACAGTGGTTGTTTGGGATTTACTAAAGGTTATATTTTGTGGGGGTTGCAGGTAATCCTAAACAAAAAAAAAAGCATTTCGTTGCCAGTGCCTACCTCCTCTAGCCTTAACTGGCGTTTGAGCTGACCCAATCATGATTGCATGATGTTCCAACCACCGAGCTGGTTTAGGACAATCACATTAAGTCCAAGCCAGCCTACTGGCTCTGGTGTTTAAGCTGAACCAACCACAAAGTTGCATGATATTCCAACCACCGGGCTAGTTTAGAATAATCACATAACTGGTGTTTGAGCTGACCCAACCACGATTACATGATGTTCCAACCACCGAGCTAGTTTAGGACAATCACATAAGTCCAAGCCAGCCTGCTTCTAGTGTTTGAGCTGAACCAGCCACACAGTTGCATGATATTCCAACCACTGGGCTGGTTTAAGACAATCACATTAAGTCCAGGCCAGCTTAGTAAACTATCCCAAAGCTCAATCACAAACAACCACCGAGCTGGTTTAGGCAACCACTGACCTGCGTTCTATCAAGAAATGAAACAAGTAAACTATCCCAAAGCTCAATCAGAAGCAACCACTAGGATGGTTCAGGCAACCACTGACCTGCGTTCTATCAAGCATGTGTATGATGTGCTCGTCAAACATCTTGTATCTCGTGTACTTTCTACAGATGTCCTTGTTATTTGGAGAAACTCTCGAGAGATGCACAAAGAGTGGAAGCAATTCTTGAGCATCCCAATTCGAGTAGTCTATGGGCTTCAACAAAACACGAAAATGAGAGACAGCCTAAGTGCAGAAGTCATTGCAATAGTGGTGATGTTTTGGCACAAAAATGCAAGGTGTTGGTAGGGTTGTCACTCTATGAACTTTAGAGTGCAGCCTAAAGCTTGTGAAGACTCGAGAATAGTATTTACTTGAATGGCCTGATCTTGCTTCCTTGAATACTACCACTAATCATGACATCACAGTTCATTTTCTTCGCTCTGATGGGCAATGATCGAATGCATGTATCTGTTGTTGTTTCTTTGCAAGGAGTCTTCTGTTCCTTGTGCCTTGACCAAGCTTTTAATCTTTTCTATGTCACAGCCTCTGTTTCTTCTCTTGTAAGCCATGGCGAGCTACATGTTGCCATGGCGACGATCAAGAAAAGATGACAATGCCAAACCAAAACAGAGAGATGCTAACTGGTGAGGCAAGCAAAGAATAGAAGACAACTTACTCGAAAGAAGACAATGGCAAACCAAAGTCTACGCAAGATCACGTCGAGGTGCGTGCAGGTTGTAGGGCATTTGCAGGGCAGGGGCACATTGCAAGTACTTAAGCTTCCAAGATTTGATGGGCGGAAGGTGTGAAAATTTGAAATTCACAAGAGTAGTGAAATTTCAGCCATCGGTTTTCCTCCCTCCAACGATACACGTCAACAAAATTGGATGTCCCAAACAAGTGCAATGTGGCCTAAAATGCTTGAAACCACAAATAGGGCAAAGGGCACGCTCTCGGGTTTGGTGCTATGTATTATTAAATGCAATGACCTTAGGCATCCTTATGAGCCATATAGAAAGCAAGTGCATGGAAAAAGAAACAATTCAAAATTGTAAATAGTGTTGGATTTATTAAAATATATTTTCATATGCACAAATTGCACTTTTCCAACTCCTTCCATTTTAGGGCGAATCTAGATACCAATACCAACAACTATCAATGTTTTAAGACCACCATGCACTAGTCCCAATAGTTTGGATTCCAAATTTTCAATCCATTTTGGTTTTTCAACAAATAAAAAAAAAGATATGGAGCATGCCCTCAAATGGGTATGCATTACTTTAGCACAACATTGGAGGTCCATTAACCCAGGCATAATGATCTCATTTAAGTGTGTCCTTGGGTTGAGGACAAGCTTACGTAGTATACTTTAGAATGATTACTTGGTTACATGTATGTATAGAACCAAATTTTGGATGTTTTTGAATAAATTGCTATATCCTATAGTCTTCAAGATGCATGCTTCACATGCAACATAGCACTTGTAATGCTTAGCGGTCTCTTTCCAAATCCTTATTTCATAATTTTTTGCTCTCATGTTCAAGTTTGGATGTGTACTACAACTTGAAGACAAAGTTTGCCGAATTCCATTGAGCAATGCATGTTATGGGTCATGCAAGATATCCATATATAGAAAAGTCCCTTAACCTCACCAAAAATGGCTACACCCAAGCAAACAATGACCCATTTGTTTTTTTTCCTTGTAGGTTTAAGAGCATTGTTACTTGTGAGAAAAAAAAGAGGCTACAATAATAAGGGATGGTTTTGATAATACTTTAGAGCTTGAGAAAAAGTGTATGTTCCCACCATTCTTTCATGGGAGCCGATTTCCAGGCTGAGGGCCCAGTGAAAAATGCTTTGTGTTCAAAATGTCAACTAAAGGACCTAGATTTGGTAAATCATATGCATCATACTGGTGGAAGGGAGGCCTAGGTGCATGTTGACTATATGCACAGGGTGGGCTACAATATCATGCTCAGTTCATGATACTAGGTATGTTGTCTATTATTTCTATTGCACAATGCTTAAGTGAGTTGTCTGTGACAAATTATCTCGATGCAGTTTGAAAGGGCTAATGGTGATAGCCATTTGCAACACAAAAGAAGAGGATGCAAAGACACAAATTCTCTTTTGGGAGAATCTTAACAATGTTATGATCCAATATGGTCATCCTCGAGCAGACTTTTCTGGTTTCATGGCCGATGAAGCAAGAGCTAATTGGATAGCCATAAGGATGGTTTTCAATGGAGGACCTAACAATGTCCCTCAGGGTAGAGAGCGGTCATTTTTATTCCATTGGGAGCAAAGATTACAAAAGCACACAACCAAGATGGTGCCACCTAATCTTAGGAGACAACACCTTTAGATGTGTGAAACATGATGCCTTTCACCCAATAGTGAGAGTGCAAAAGAAAACATTGCTCTTATAAGGAAATGGTGGCAGATTACCTCAAGAGAACATCGTCACATGAAGTGCTGGTTGAGATGGTGGGAAAATAGAATTGACCATTGGGGTAATTAACTGGATGTGAATACCTATCCTTTGTGTACTAAAAAGTAGCAACCTTTTATGTAATTTTTGTTATTTTCTTGTGAGACTTCTCTCAATGTGTACAGGGAACCATGAGCCCTTGGGAGAGGGCACACATACCAAATACCAACTTGTCTAAGAGTGTCCATGCTAGTTGGTTGGCAGGGGAGGGTGTGGAAAGAGAAGAATATCACTCTATGATGCTTGTGTTACAGATCTAATCAACTCCTATGTTCAATGCTCTAAACAATTATCTTACTTAACTGGAAGATATAAAGGAAATGGCCCAGATATGGAAACTCTTCTTAACAGAGTCTCTGCGATGAATACACCTACTCCGGGATTCATTGCTCGAGCAGTACAAGATACAAGATGTAGTAATAGGTACTCCTATGTATGAGGATCAAGTTCTCAATGGTGACAAAGAGACAGTTCAAAGAAAAAGGAAATCATTTGAAGGTTGTAGCTCCCATAGAATTGGATATGTAATGGAGTCAAGACAACAAAAATAAAGGGGTCGAACCCATAAAATAAGATTTCAGACACCAAAGCCAGATGCATCTTGCATCAACATGCAAGATGGAGTTAGTTTGGGGGTTCAAGAAACAAGTAATGAGATCAGCACTATAGTCCTAGAAGAGGATATGCGCAGGTCATTGTGGGCCATCAGAAGAATGCCTATTCATTGCAAAAGAAAATGCTTTGGGTTGTTTGAGAAGAAGAGATTTACAAATGTTATGGAAAGTAGATCACTTGCTTTGGTTTCTCCTTGCTTTTGGTCAGAAAGGGTATATCAAGGTAAGATGGTACCTCAATGGATTTGGTTCTACAACCATGATGTGGAGCATACATGGCATGTCGATAAACAAGTTAAATATGTACCAAAAATACCCTCTATTTGTCCAATTGATCGTGGGACAAGCATCTCCAATGAAGAAATGGTGTGTCTCAAGAAGGCAGGCTTCACATTCAAGGAGCACATTTTGCTAATAACCCCTCAAGTACGACCACAACAGGATGGGAAGGAACCTTCAAGTGGGAAAAGAAGTAAAAAGTGGAGGCATGGGATATCTAAAGATGCTGAGAAGAAGATTTCTTTGGCTAAAGAATTTGATGCAGAGTTTGTGAAAGAGACAAAAGTAATACCGGGGGCTAATTTCATCTTTTATTTGTTAACAAATAACTTATATGAAGTGCACATCAAGGGTGATCCATCTTGCTCTTGCCCTGATTTTCAAAGGAGGGAAGTAGAGAATAAGCCTTATCTAGCATGTAAGCACATCTATTATAGCAATTGCTAGGATTGCACAAGAATTAACACGTGTAAATTCATCAATCGACACTCAGCATGAGAGATCTAAGCTTTGTTCTCAATCAACGTCGGCTTAAAAAAGCCCACCACCGTGGCATAAAAAAAGTTTTCCTACTTTGTACCTTCTTAAATCTTGATTTGCAAAAGTGTTCATGAAATGCAATACAAATCATGTCACATGTGGTGATTTTTAGTGACGTTTTGGGTGAATTTGTGTCAAGTGTGCTCTAGTTGATAGTGTTTAAAGGCCACAATGTTTGACATAAATGCTCAGCTTTTCTATGTGTCCTAATGGTGCCAAATGAGGTGATATGCTCTAAATTTTAAGGATTGAAGGTTTTGGTTTGATACAAATGAGGTGACAAGGCCATAATCTTCATGATTGTGGTATTAATAAAGTTTTGAGAAAGCTCTAAAAATAAGAGCAAGTGTTGAAAAAGATCCAAACCAAAGGCTCGCTAAATCATCACACTCGTCGACAATCTATAGTCCATATAGCTAGGTTAACTACCCTTATTTCAACTGTCCTCCCCATTTTTATTAGATGAGCAAACATGTAACTTTGCCCCTTCCACCCATCCACATTGATGCCTACTACATCCACTGGTTAAGAAAGAAGGCCAAGTGTAGTAATAGCCTACCCTGCTAGGTGACCAGATGATTGACCCTATAGGCATCCCATAGGGGAAGACATAATATGGATTACCCTTTTTGGATCAATAAATAGGAAAAATTTGGCCTGTTCCACACGTACACACTAATTCCCAAGGCTACACCATAAAGAGAGAGAGAGTGAATAAAATCAGCCATTTCTGCGTACTTGGTTTTCATTAGAGAGAGAAAGGGTGAATCCAAGTGGAAGTGAGTCCTCTAGAAAAACAAGAATTTCAGTTTCTAGATTCTTTCACGGATTGTTTCTACATTCTCTAAGGAGAGTTTCCTCTTGAGCGGCCAGAAGATCATATTATAGAGCTCATTCATCGACCACCTTATCAAATGAGTGCAGCCTAGACCGAAGAAATGATGGCTCATGTACAGGATCTACTTTCTAAAGGACTCATCCTATCCAGTTCCTCACCCTTTTGTTCCCCCGTGCTCTTAGTTCAAAGAAAGATGGCTCCTATCGCATGTGTATGGATTATCGAGCCCTCAACAAAATGAAGTTCAAGAAAATTTTTCCAATCCCTCGCATAGATGATATATTGGACAGAGTAAAAGGGGTCACAATTTTTAATCGCATTGATTTGAAAAGCAGATACCATCAAATAAAGATCCATCCTCGGGATATTCATAAGACAGCGTTTCATACCACTTTCGGGTTGTATGAGTTTTTGGTGAGGTCTTTCGGCTTAACTAATGCACCAGCCACTTTCAACCACATGATGGACCACATTTTCAGACCTTATAGGCACTTCACAAGTACCTTCTTGATGACATTTTGACCTTTTCAAAGACAAAAAAAGAATATAAGGAACACTTGGCCATTGTGTTTCAAAAACTTCAAAACAACAAGCTTTTTATTAATGGCAAGATGAGAGCCGGAGGCTGCGTGATGCAGAGAGATACATGGGTGTAACCGGCCTTAGAACACTAAGGGTAGTGTATCTGTCTCTACTATCTCACAAAGATGAAAATACAGCCAACTTAATTAATTGCCTTTGTTCACAAACAAAACTCAAAGCATAGAACTTCACTGCACTGCATCATGGAACCATTCAAGACAAGGGAGGCTAGAATGCCCCTACTCAGAAACATAGAGAGTGACACCTGTTGGCCCCAACACTTGGCGCCCCTTGCGGTATTTATTTGAACTAGTTAGCTCAAAGATACAAAGGGACTCCCTTCAAGAGCTCACCTGCAGGTGCAACCCAGTACAACGCCAACCCGTGGCTGTGTTAGTGACCAACTCCCAGTGCTATTACTTTGGTTCCTTTCACATGCATATTCACAAGTAGACCAGTCTGACAGCATGCCCCTGGTAAAGGTGAAGTCTCAAATCAGCAAGGAAAGCCAAGGAAGGGCTCCAAGGTCTTCCAGGGGCTTCCAGGGGTGGCACAAGGCAAGCAGATAGGCCACCAGCAGACACATAAGCAAAATGAGGCGTGGGATTTTTAATGCCCCTAGGGGGTCAGATGGCACACCATGACCCTAGTGCAAAGGAGCCAATGACCCTATTTTGTAGGATCTCTAGGGGGGCAGTTTTTAAAGGGTGACCCCATTGAACCAAACCAATGACCTTAGAAAATGAAACCACTCTAATAGCACCAGGAGTTGCACTTGTTGCACATAAAATCATAGGTACCTTTTGGGCATTAACTAAGGCCCCTAGCCTGGTACCCTAGGCCAAATTCAGTGACAATTAGTTTAGACACTTCACCATCACCACCACGTCCCCGTGACAAACCCCCCTTTTGAAACAGCAAACTATCTTGTTTGCTGTCCCAAAATTACAGCAAATAGAAAAGGGTGTCACAATAGGCATAAAACAGCCCATAATCAATAGTACAACATCACATGAAGTACCAAAAATAGAATGTACATACAGCAGGACTGTAGATCCATCCGTATGGCAATGTATCAACCAACCAGAGTGTCATGATCACTCATCATAGAAGTCTCATGGCAAAAACACTGTCAGCATCAGTGCCTTGGGTGAAACCGCAGTGTCACCAAGCGACCTCCAGATATCCTGTGAGCCTGCCTGCACTGTGGGTGCGGAGGTGCTACTCCCCATCCAGTAATGCTCTAGACATATGCTCTGCTGAACCGGCATGAGGGACTACCGCAGTAGGCTCGAGACAAAATGCCTCAAGGTAGAGACTGGCGTTCACTACGGAAGGATGTTGAGGCTTATGTCGGGACATGCATCACTTGTCAAAAGGTGAAGTATGACAGGAAACAACCTGGTTTACTTCAGCCTTTGCCCATTCCAGATAGACCATGGCAGAGTATCGCCATGGATTTTGTTTTTGATCTCCCTTGCACTCCTTCTGGTCATGATGGCATTTGGACCATAATTTGCAGATTCAGCAAGATGGCTCATTTCATTCCAGTAAGGAAGAAGATTACTTCAGAGCAGATGGCAAAGGAGTTCTTAAAAATCTGTTTTCAAGTATCATGGGATGCTTGAGTCTATCATGAGCGATAGAGATCCACGGATGACCAGCATGTTCTTGAGAGGTTGGTTTGAAGACATGGGAATCTCACTGTTGTTTTCATCTTCTTATCATCCACAGTCTGATGGTCAATCAAAAGAGGCAAATTCTACAGCTTTGGATTTGCTCCGATGCTATGTGTCTGAGCACAAAACAAAGTGGGAACAGTACTTACCACTGATTGAATATGCATACAACAATACAGTGCACTCTTCCACGGGTAAGGCACCGTTTGAAGTGAAAGGAGCGAGGAAGGTTCCTCCTATTTTGCATACAAAGGAGAAAATTTTTGTGGCAGGTGAGTATGTGGAGGATTTGCGGGCAGCCTATGAAAAGGTTAAGTATGCCCTCCAACGCAGCCAAGACAAACAGAAAAGAGCTGTGGATAAGCATCGCAGGGACTTGGTTTTCACTGAAGTTGATTGGGTGTTGCTGCGTTTTCTTAAAGTACGCCTCAAGAACAAGAAAGGGAAGGTAAAGCTGTACACTAAGCTGAATATGAGGTACTACGGCCCCTTTCAAGTACTTGAGAAGATCAATGAGGTAGCTTACAGGCTGAAGCTACCTGAGCAGTGGACCATCCAGAATGCTTTCCATGTTAGCTTGCTGAAGCCTTTTCATGGAGAAGTGCCACAGGATATGCCAGTTGAAGAGCAAGGTGAGGTCTTGATTCTTGAGCATATTGTGGCACATAAGGAGCAGAAAGTTAATGGTAGAGTTGCCAGACGCTATCGTGTGAAGTGCAAGAACTATCCTGTGAACGATGCGATCTGGATGGAAGAGAGCGAATTGGCAGATTCACCTCAGATTTTACTTTGAGGCTAGGAATCAAGACTGAAGAATTGGAACCATCCCTAGATGCAGAGCATGTTTTCAAAGGGGACCTAGTTAAAGTCACTCCTTTGATTGGAAAGCTTAGAATTCATATCCAGGATTATGTAGACTACAAGGATTTTTATGTTTCACCCCTTAATCATCATGATACAATTTCGGGTATGCCATGGTTCTACAAAAAGGGGGTACATATTGACATAAAGGCACGAACTCTCATTTTCATGCACAAGAACAAGGAACACAAGATTTTGCCAAAGGAAGAGGTAAGACAATTCCTATTGTATCTAATATTGTAAGAGAGAGAAGGGGGGGGGATATTGGTGATGAATTGGAGGGTAGATTTGTTGTCGCAACTTCAACTTTTTAGACCTTGGGAATTGACATGGTCCCACCAATAACAAGATGAACCCAAAGCGATAAATGCTAGAAGGTACGGGGCCATAGTGAGGAAGAGGTCAACATATATTCCATTAACCTTGCATGCTTCCATAGATTCATGCTTCACTCTCACCACATATGTAGATCCATCATTAATACAGCAAACAATTCCTTGCTAAAAAATGGCCATAGGACCCATTTGCCTACAAATGGTATTTCTTTTAATATTACAATCAAGGCATGTTTTCTCTTCTATGTTTGGCCCCTTTCTACCCAACGAGTATGGCTGGCTATCTTTCCTTGCATAGGCTAGCCCTTCTTTATTCTTCTTGAGCTCCATGTTTTGATCCCCATGCAAGTCTCTTTGGCCTTTTCTCCTCAATTGTACCTATGATTCTTTCTTTGTCTCTTTTCTTTTCTTTCGACTCCATATGCTCTTTTTTCCCTACAACATGTTGAGTACACACCTTGATTTTAAAAGTATATCATTTTTTCTTTGACATTCTGTTGAAATGGGATATGTATTTTAGTCATGTTGAGATTTTGGAGAAGCGTATTGTAGGCCAGCATAGTGAAGGTAAGGAGCTTATGAAACACTTTCTTTGAGAATGGGTGTTGACCACAAAGATCAATGTACATTCTTTTAGATGTGTGGAGACCTTAAATGTTAGTTGTTAGGGTATTGTAGTTGTGATTTGGAGGAGTCATAATCCCACTAATGCTTAGATTTTGTGGGTTTTGGCTTGGAGAATGGTAGGCCTCAACAAGTATGCCTTAGGATCGCGCCTACTTAGGACCATATAACCTTGCTTAATAAGGAGACGGGTCAAAAACACTACACATTTGAAATAGTACTAGTGGAAGCCTTCCTCACTTTAGAACTTTAGTCCCAAATTGCTTTCCTTTTTCCATGAATGCAATGCTATTGAAATTTAAAGCATCAAGATTGGAGATGTTATGTTAATTACAATTACAAAAAAAATCAACTCCTTCTATTCTAAGGACTAAATGTTAGATATCAATGCTCCACTCTCGTGTAAGTACATGGGGAACCAGCTAACGCTACTTGTAAGCCCCCCATATGAGGAGAAGGCATTTGAGTAGCTCGGTTATCTGATAGGTCTTGGTTTGGACACCAGATGGGGGCCATGTGTGGCTCGATGGCTGGACGACTTCAGATAGAGTTGGCACACCGCCAACTAGGCTACATGCAAGTGCAGGAAGGCATCCCTTGACTGACCACACTGAGGGTAGATGGAGCATTTCCCAAGGTAGCCCACTCTCAGGTTGTGGGGCCTGTTTGGAGCCTCAGATGATCCTGGATGGCTGTGGGCCGAACAGTGACCATAGGTCAGTTGCTCTGTTTTGCACATCGGTTCTATCGTATGGTTGGTGGCCTATTTCGCGACCGACCCCAGTCGACCGTTTTGGGCAGATTGCGTCGATCACCCAATTGAGCCTAACCGACTACGACTGGTGGCTATATAAGGGCAAGCCCGTGAAGCCCATTTCATCACTGGCTACAGCAACCTTGATTCCTTAGCATCCAGCCTCCATCTTCTATTGTTTCCAGCACGCCATCGAAGCTTCTTTCACAGGAGCACACGGTTGGGAGGCAACGACATCTATTGTATCAGTTCTATAGTATTCAAATTTTTGATTCTCTATACTATCTTGTTTTCTCTCTTGCATAGAGATCCTATTATCTGTTGAGCACAGGCGTTGTATTATTTTCTTACACGGTATCAGAGCCTGGACTCTAGCAAGAAGATTTGGTAGTGTGTTTCTGTTTGCGAGCAGATTGTGAGAGATGGCCGAGCCCGCAAGACTACGAATCGCACCGTTCGATGAAAGCGAAAAGTTGGACGGCTCTAACTATCCACTCTGGAAGTTCAAGATGAAGACCATCCTAAGCGCATATGAGCTTTGGGACACTGCTACTGGGGTGGACGTGAGGCCGGTTGCGAGACTAGATCCAGCCAATGCAAGACAACAGATAGTACCAACTGTGGATGAGATTCTCGTGTGGACAAGAAGAAATGCAGATGCACTGTGTTCTATTGTCTGCAGTGTTAGTGATTCTATCATGGCGTTAATTCAACATGTCCACAGTGGAGGAGGCATGGACGGTCTTGAAAAATTAGTACGAGACCACAAATTAGACGCGTATTTAGAATTTGTGTACTCAACTGCGAATGAGAAGTTGTTTGAGTCTGAAGTGGCAGAGAAGTTCATTACCAGGGTGAAGAATCTGCACGATCAGATGACTGCGATTGGCATCACTATCACCAGTGAGAATCTAGCACGAAGGTGCATATGGATTCTCCCACCAAAGTATGACGGTCTTGTTACAGCGCTTAATATGCAAAATAGAAATCTACCCCTCAACTTTGAGGATTTCAGTGCGATGCTTTTGGAGGAGGAGATGCATCAAAAGATGAGGATTGGAGAAGATTCGGCTTTCTGGACCGGATCAAAGAAAGGTAAGGGTAAGGACTCTGGTAACCCATCTTCTTCTGATGATAAAAAGAGAAAGAAGAAGATTAAATGCTTCTATTGCAACAAGGTAGGGCACAAGCAGAATGAGTGCCGAAAGAAGATTGCAGATGAGAAGAACGGAGTAAAGAAAGAGTCCAACAACAGTGTGCAGGCAGCACCAATAGAGCAGTTCGTAGCAATTGAGGAGATTTGCACGGAGGTAGTTCATGTACCTGTGGATGAACTGTGGATTATTGACAGTGATACATCACACCACATGACCAGTCAGAAGGATTGGTATACCTCTCTACAGCCGGTAAGGAATGACATCCTGGTAGCAGTCAGCAATGATGCAAAATATCCAGTAAAAGGAAAAGGTACGATTTCTCTCAAGTCAGATGGAGTTGTAAAACAGTTGTTCGATGTCCTTTATGTGCCAGATATCAAGAGGAACTTGTTGTCCATTTCTGCGATCACGGATCGGGACCTCAAAGTTCAATTCGATAAGAATGGTGCGCAGACTCTGGATCTTCAAGGGAAGGTCATTGGTAAAGGTACACGGTGCAACAACATTTACAAACTCTCAGCTTTCAGTGCTCGAGCGGATGTGAAGAACACTAAGTTGTGGCATGAGAGGTTTGGTCATCTAAACCTTAGTTCTTTGAAGGAGATGCACATAAAAGTGGAATGATTGTAGACCTACCAGAAATTTCAAATTTGCCCGATGTATGTGAAGCTTGCATGATGGGCAAGCAGCATCGTCAACCCTTTCCTAAAGAGGCTAGTAGGGCAAAGGCTCCTCTAGAGCTCGTTCACATGGACCTTTGCGGAAAGATGGAGACGGAAGCTTTGGGTGGTTCCTACTACTTCGTGATGTTGATCGACGACTACAGTAGAAGGATATGGATATACTTCCTGAAGATGAAAGACGAGGCTTTCAGTAGGTTCAAGGAATGGCATGTAATGGTCGAGAAAGAATCGGGGAGAAAGGTGAAGAAGTTGAGATCAGACAGAGGTGGAGAATTCACATCGACTGAATTTGAAAGTTATTGCAAAAGTCACGGAATCAAGAGGCAGAAACCCCTCCCACATACATCACATCAAAATGGAGTAGCAAAATGCAAGATGCGCGTCATCTGCGAAATGGGTTAGAGTATGATGAAAGGGAAAGATTTGCCAAAGACTTTCTAGGCTGAAGCATGTAACACTGTAGTTTACATCCTGAATCGTAGCTACACGAAGGCTGTGGATGGGATGACTCCACTGCAAGCCTTTTCTGGTAAGAGACCTTCAACTGCACATTTCAGAGTTTTTGGATGTGACTATTTTGTGCATGTCCCTGATGCTACCAGGACCAAATGGGAGCCAAAGAGCTGGAAGTGTATTTTCTTGGGCTATAGTGAAGAGGCGAAGGGTTACCATCTCTATAACCCTATTACCAAGAAGGTAATTGTAAGTCGCAATGTGCTCTTCTCAGAATAGCCGCATCAATTGGAGGAGGATGCTTGTTTCCTAGACAACCAAGACCAAGATATCCATCCAGTACCGCCACCAACAGTAGACCGAACTCCCCCAATGGTGCTTGGGAGGATTCAAGACAAAGAAGATGAATAAGAGCCTGCAGAACCACAACAGCAATGGCCATTCCCGAAGTGGGCAAAGCAGCATTTGGACGGCAGAGAACCTCTAGCCATTGAGGAGGAACCATTCGAACACCACCGGTCCAAGAGATTAGAGGAGCAAAGAAGGGCGCAGGAACACTTGGTCAACTATGCTTTGATGACAGAAGTGATTTGTGCTAATGAACCCAAGTGTCTTGAAGAGGCACAGGGTGATGATAGGTGGATGGAGGCTATGCAGTCGGAGTATAGCTCCATAATGAAGAACAACACTTGGGACCTTGTGGATCGACCACCAAAATGCAAGGTAATCGGAACCAAGTGGGTGTACAAGATCAAGTACAAGTCCGACGGCACGTTGGATAAGTACAAGGCTCGGCTCGTGGAAAAAGGATTTGCACAGGTACATGGTTTTGATTATCAAGATACTTTTGCTCCCACATCTCGACTAACCACAATTCGCAGTGTTTTGGCTTTAGCTGCCTAGGGAAGTTGGCCCGTGTTTTAGATGGATGTGAAATCCGCCTTTCTGAATGGAGATCTCAAGGAGGAGGTATACATGGAACAACCACCAGGTTTTGAGATTCCCAGTTCACAAGGTAATGTCTACAAACTAAAGAAGGCACTTTACGGGTTAAAACAGGCCCCACGAGTGTGGTACTAGCGAATTGATGCCTACTTTCTGGAAAATGGGTTCAGGAGGAGCCCATTTGATGCAAATTTGTATATCTTCAGAGGAGGAGGCAGGTGTATGATCATGGTCCTTTATGTGGACGACCTTGTCATAATAGGGAACCATGAAGAGAAGATATCGCAGACGAAGCATTTGCTAGGAAGAAAGTTTGAAATGACAGACCTCAGACTGATGCATTTCTGTTTGGGGATTGAAGTTTGGTAGGAGCCAAAACAAATCTTCATTTCACAGCTAAAGTATGCTAGAGAGATACTGAAGACATTTGGCATGGCTGAGTGCAAGACAGTTGGTACCCCTATGGAGGTTGACGCGAAGCTCTCAAACGAGGATTCATCACTACTGGTGGACGAAGGGAAGTATAGAAGGCTTGTGGGCAGCTTGATTTACCTGTGCAACACACGGTCGGACATCAGTTTTGTGACTGGTGTACTAAGCAGGTTTTCCAATAAGCCCCAGGAGAAGCATTAGAGGGCAGGGATGCGGGTGCTGAAATACATCAAAGGCACACTTGATTATAGCATCACCTATACCAAGGGCAACATCTTGACTGGATTCTGTTACTCGGATTGGGCAGGAGATGTGGACATCAAGAGATCAGTGACAGGGTACTGTTTCTCACTTGGATCTGGAGTTGTGTCATGGGTGAGCAAGACGCAACCCACAGTTGCTCTTTCTTCTACCGAGGCCGAGTACAAATCTGCATGCTTTGCTTCTTGCAAGGCAGTGTGGTTGAGGAGGATTTTGGGGGACATGGGTGTAGTGCAGAACAAGCCTACACAGTTATCATGTGACAATTAGAGTTGCATGGCGATTGCAAAGAACCTGGTGTTCCACGCTCGCACAAAACACATTGAGGAGACATTGAGATTCAATATCACTTTGTAAGTGAGCTCATCATGGATGGAGAGGTTGACTTGGTGTACTGTCCGACTACAGAGAATGCTACGGACATCTTCACAAAGCCCCTTGGAAGAGACTTGCTGGAGAGGCATCTTCATCGACTTGGCATTGGGCTGAAAAAGTAAGTTCACTTGCGGGTGGACATTAAGGGGGGGTGTTAGATATTAATGCTCCACTCTCGTGTAACTACGTGGGAACCAGCTAACTCTACTTGTAAGCCCCCCATATGAGGAGAAGGCATTTGAGTAGCTCGGTTATCCGGTAGGTCCTAGTTTGGACACCAGATGGGGGCCATATGTGGCTTGATGGTTGGACGGCTTCAGATAGAGTTGGCACACTACCAACTAGGCTACTTGCAAGTGTGGGAAGGCATCCCTTGACTGACCGCACTGAGGGTAGATGGAGCATTTCCCAGGGCAACCCACTCTCGGGTTGTGGGGCCTGTTTGGAGCCTCAGATTATCCTGAATGGCTCTGGGCCGAACGGCAAGCGTAGGTCAGTTGCTCTGTTTTGTGCACCGGTTCTATCATATGGTCGTTGGCCTATTTCAGGACCGACCCCCAGTCAACCGTTTTGGGTGGAATAGGTCGGTCACCCAATTGAGCCTAATCGACTACAACTGGTGGCTATATAAGAGCAAGCCCGTGAAGCCCATTTCATCATTGGCTACAGCAACCCTGATTCCTTAGCATCTAGCCTCCGTCTTCTACTGTTTCCAGCATGCCATTGAAGCTTCTTTCACAGGAGCGCACGGTTGGGAGGCAGCGCCATCTATTGTATTAGTTCTATAGTAATCAAATTTTTGATTCTCCATACTATCTTGTTTTCTCTCTTGCGTACGAGATCCTGTTTTCTGTTGAGCATAGACATTGTATTATTTTCTTACACTAAATCCCAAATACTATATATTTAAAAGCACCCTTTTCATATCAAATAAGCTATCTAAGTAATACATGATTTATATTCTAAGAAGCAAATCCCAAATCCTATTTATTTAAAACAACTCTTTTCATTACAAATAAAAAAATCAACTCCCTTATATTCTAAGAACTAAATGCCAAATATTACATATTTAAAAGCACCCTTTTGAAATATGTAAAAGCACACTTTTCATATCAAATTATTTGTCTAAGTAATACATGGTTCTATGTAACCTCTAAACCCAATGAGGGATCACGTAACTATACTTTGAACAGAAAAGTAAAAGTACAATTGTTAAAGAATGAAGTTGATTAATAAAAAATCAACTCCCTTCTATTCTAAGAACTAAATCCTAAAAGCACCCTTTTCATATCAAATAAGATATCTAAGTAGTACATGATTCCTATTCTAAGGACTAAGTCCCAAATCCTATAGATTGAAAAGTAAATTTTTCACATCAAATAAGCTGTCTAAGTTGTGCTTAATTAAAAATTCAATGCCCTTCTATTCTATGAACTAAATCCCAAATCCTATATATATATATAAGCACCCTTTTCATATCAAATAAGTTGTCTAACTAGTATACGATTTCTATTCTAAGAACAAAATCCCAAATACTGTGTATTTAAAATTACCCTTTTCATATATTTAAAAGAACCTTTTTCATATCGAACAAGCTGTCTAAGTAATACATGATTTCTATGTAACCTTTGGACCCAATGAGGGATCATGCAATTGTACTTTGAACAAAAAAAGAAAAAGTTATGATTGTTAAAGAATGAAGTTGATTCTCAATTTTTGTTTCTCTTGATGTCAATTTATTAGAGTCTCAAGTGGGTGTAATCCATACTATAAAGGAGTGTCTTAAGTGCCAATATTAATGTAGTTTATTGTTCAAAGACATCGCACAATGCTATGTTTGTCACCAAGTTATTATTCATCTTCTAGTAGTTTTGCATGAAAAGACACTTCAAATACTATCAATGCATCAAGATTAGTTGTTTTCTTTTGGTCTCCTCTGTTGAATCCAAAATGAATAGGAAATGGGGAAATTAAATTGTAACTACTAGTAGTAATATGTACCTACTCCCTTTCATAATTCATTAGCATCCAAAAAATTATTAGCTTTATGAGCCCTTTAGAATTGAAAAGAATGATGTTTGGCCAAATCTACAGGCCTCTACAGGCTGATTGGCTAGTCTGTTATAGATCTAAAAATTACATTACCCTACATCAACAAGGGCCCGCCTCTAAAAGGACCTCCCTGGCATCATTTGTGTAGTAGTAGTTGTTGCTCTCAGCCATGATCTCTCAACAACAACTAGTAATCCCCTCATAGCAACTCTAGGACTATATGATCCCCTCAATCCCTTCACACGTCCTCACATTAGTTCTCTCCCCTCCTCCATAGTCGGGCATGGCTGTGGATATACAACCTTGCCATGGACAACCATCTATAGCTTCTACAGCTAGCAAGATCTAGTCTCTCCTTTGAGGATTTAGATCACATGTCCAAACCCCATCAGTGTGGGATCTCCTTATTTGTATCCTTTGTTCCCTTGGTGATTGCCAAGGCAACAACTAATAAAAGTATAACACAAATCTTCTGTTGTGTATCAGTTTTATAGGTAATGTGATGATGACTCCTAAGCATGCCCTCAAAACTCTCTCTCTCTCTCTCTCTCTCTCTCTCTCTCTCTCTCTCTCTCTCTCTCTCTCTCTCTTGCATTCACCCTTCTACACTTGGTGTATAGCATCGAAAGAGCTAATGGGAGAAACTTCTAGACCTCATGCCTATTACAAACCACATAGATCAATGTATTACATGCATGCCTTATCTATGGTGTAGACTATACAAGCAAATTCTTTGGTACTAACATGTCCACTTGCATCACCTGTATATATTGTACTTTTGATAGCAATGCCTCAACTTAGATAGGTTGGAATGTTTCTATGTGGAACTCTTGGAACTAATGGAAGATTTGCATGGATCACTTTTGCATCCAGACTCAATTCTCAAGAACTTGCATGGAAGGTAATTGCATTGCTTGAATAAGAGATGAATTACTAATTTCCTTTAAGATGAATTACTAATTTCCTTTAAGTTGAAAGATGTGGATAGTTACTCAACAAATTAGGTTACCAATAGATATTAATTAGCTCTTGCAAATGCGTATCCTACTTTCATTCTGTGTTGACACTATAAGTACTAACATAAGTAATGCAGCCAAGAAAGGTTTTCACATAGAAAGTCCACCGTACATTTATGCCCATGGGCATTGCAAGGTTTCACTACACTAGTCTAAGGCATTCTATTTATAGACCATTTTCAGCTAATGTATTTAAGTACTTGTTACATTCTAAGTAGATCATAATAGACCAAGGATTAATAGCAGAGGTGTGATGGAAGATGGAGATGGAGATGGTGTTAGTGGTGGCGAACTTCTTAACCTTAGACGCTTGTGTTTTTCTCCCCTCCCCCCTCAGACATGAATATGGTGCCATCAGGAAGACATAGACGGAGTTAGATACTCTTTTAGTGGGCACTAAGAATGGTGAAGAAGCACTCTGAAATATATTGTTAGTAAACAGATCAACTGATGTGATTGCTAGTCCTACAGGTCATTTGCATGATTCCAGCATGTGGGTTGGTTGCAAAGAAGCACTCCAAAATATAATGTCAGTCAATAGATCTATTGATGTGACTGCTAGTCCTACAAGTCATTTGAATGATTCTAGCATGGAGCTTAGACATTTTTCAGATGGATCTAAGGATACAAGATCAGCCAATGGTCCTTGATAGATGGAGAAAACAACATAGGAATCGTAGGAAGAACCTCTCAGACCAAAAGTGACTAGAAAATCTCCTCCCGCTAGAGAAGAGACAAAGGATCAGGGGCCCTCTTACAAGGGCATGCTTCAAAGCTTTAAAGGAGTACTTTTCACCCCCCTTTTTCTCAGAATTCTCCTCACACTCTCATGCAAAAGAATCCTTCTTCTAAGATATCCCCCAGGAATGGGTAGAAGATGGCTAGATTTAGACCATCTTCAATGAGGGCAACAAAAATCCCCTTCTCAAGTAAGACCTGATGGCTCAATAGATGAAGGAATCCCGAGAGAGTATACCTAGAAGAGGACTGAAGGAAAAACAAAAGGTAAGCTGACCTCCCTGCTCCCAACCATCCTAGAGGAGGAGGAGCCTAGAGAGGAACCAAACAATCTTATCGTGACCGCTATGTCGTCATGCCAGGAGACTCGAGCTCTAATCGACACCCAAATAGTGGAGGAAAGAACTACTATCCCCTCAAGTCTAGTGCGAACACACCAGTCATGCCATGACAAACTGATAAGGAGGGCATACAATGTTAGATGGAAGAAACACCATCTCATAAAGGTAAAGTTGCAGCTTTCCTCAATGAAGATCTCCACATGGAATTGATCAATTGGATTTCCTCTCATGCTCTCATAGGATTTCTTTTTTATCCTCACCCCCTGCATCTTTCTTAGGAAACTAGATTAGGAACAAATGGGGTAGAAGAGGATGGTAGTTATACGAGTGTCAGGTTCTACTTCTTCCTCTTAAAACAAGAGGAGATGGGATATGGTGCCCTTCATGAAGCTCTTTGGACTATTAGCAACCAACCTCTTTACCTGGAATTTTGGTATGAGGATTTCAATCCTAATAGGCCTAGATCCACCAGTATCCCGGTCTGGGAACTCCCAGATCTCCCTTTCTCTGTAGTTCCTCAAGCTACAAGACTCTATAGTAGTCAACAAGAAGTGGTAGGAGTTGAAAAGGAACAATTCATCAACCCGAGGAAATCCACAAGTATGTGTCAAGATAGATGTTGCTAATGAACTCCCAAAAACCTTGGTGATCATCACCAAGAATGGAGGAATCTATAGAGAATAGCCCCTTGTGTACCAAAACCTTCCATATTCTTGCTTCCTCTATGGGCTTTTCTCTCACACTATGAATAATTGTCACCTCAAGAAACAACAGCAAGTCTCACTAAGGAAACAACCCTCACTTTTAAACCCAAGTGGATTGTCAAATGAGTTAAAGAGCATGCCAGCGTGGGTCCAACTATACCTACCAAATCCATTGCTCCCCAACAAGATATCTACCTTGCTATTAACCTATTTGAGACCAAAAATTTGAATTGATTAGGAGACTGAGCTCTGGATACAAGACCAAGCTAACACAAAGGAAGATGTCAAGACAAGTTGGTCTCAAGAGTTTTAGGATGAGGTAAACCAAAAGGATACAAACATGAGTGACTCTGAGCTGGGGTACTCAAAAGAAGAGCTGCCTACTACCACAGTTGCAGAGAGTGCACCCAAAACTGTAGCTCAATTCAATATCCATAATAAAAGAAGAATGTCTCAGGTGAAAGGTTAGAATACCCCCCAAAGAGCCCTGCCCCTAAGGCAAAAAAGGGGAAAAACAAGAATGGTATGCAGCCTAACTGATCCTATGAGAGGATAGGAACTTGCCTTTTGGCTTGGAACAAATTCTCTCTCCCCAACTTCTCTTGCCCTTCAAGAAGTTAAAGTTACTAAGATGAGAATATTGAATGAAGACTTAAAGAGGTAGACAGAAGAAGAGTATGGTTCTATACTAAACATGAAAATGCTAAAGTTGGCACAGCCATAGAAGTACTCTCACATTTCAGTGAAGGGATCCTAAATAGTCAAACTGACCAAGATGATAGATGGATCTCCTTGTCCTGCAAGATAAAAAACATTCTATTCACACTAGCTTCCGTATATGCCCCCACAAGTGCTCAGTCAAGAGGAGTCATTGGGAGAAACTAAACAGATTATGGATAGACACTATATTGTTAGGGGACTTCAATATGCTTGAGATTTCTAGTGACAAATGGTTAATGAAGGTCTCCACTCTGAGAGGGGCTAAGCTCCTAGCTTGAGAGGAACTAAAGGAAAATCTCCAACTGGTAGACTTAGGTATCCTAGGAATCTTCACTTGGAATAACCGACACAATGGGGAGGCTAGAAGAGAAGTAAGGCTCGACAAGGTGTACGTCACACAAAACTTGCTCTCACAAACAATCTCCTCCAAGACTACAACTTTCTCTACACTATCTCTCTCGAACCACAAACCTGTATTAACAACACTTGATTTTGGCAAAGGTAGAAAGATCCCATCCTAGTTCAAGGCAGACCCCAAACTCTTTTCTCTCAAGTCTGTCCAACAAGAGATAACACAAGTATGGGTGCATGCTTTCTCTTTTGACTCATCAGTTGAAGAGGCTTGACAAACTGCCATAAAAATCACCAAGAAATTCTTTAAAAAGGCAAGGAAAAACAGAGAAATCATACATTCTAGAAGAATGGATATCATCATATTGAGGACCTAGAAAAGAAGGCTAGACCCTAAGACCCTCGATCCCAAGAAGAACTAGTTATTGAGAGAAAAGAACTAAGGCTATAGGAGTAGATCAAGCTAAATGATTCAAAGGTCAACTACAAAGATTGGTGGGCACAGAAAATAGACAAACCGACCTAAAGAAAACTTGAAATTTATTAGGAGGAAGAAATCCCCCTTCTCAACAAAGGCATTGACCTCCTAGCTACATCAACTGAGGAAAACTTGGAGTACATAAGGCTCCTTTTTTAGGACATTCTTAGTAAAGTAGAAAATGGCACTAATAGCACTACAAAAGCGAGACGGCAGTGCAACAAGGCAAGAAAAGGGAGAGTGCCAGGGTACAATAGAGTGTACCTTGACAAGGACATATCTCTTGAAGAACTAAAAGATGCATCCTTTGCCATGATTGAGGGCAAGACACCTCGGGAGGATGGGCTTCCATGCGAGTTTTACAAATGTTTATGGGATATAGTTGTTCCTTGTCTCCTCAAAGTTTGGAATGAGATTCTTGCTCGTGGTTCCCTCCTGGCCCATTTGAATGGAGGAGTTATTAAACTTATCCCCAAGGAAGAGGATAAAACTCAACTAAGAAACCAGAGACCCCTCACAATGCTCAATTGCAACTACAATATTTTAGCACAGGCTATGGCTCTTAGAATCCAAGGTAAAATGGACAAGTGGATCTGACCTGAATAGAAAGGTCTTATTAAAGGGAGGCACTTGCTGGATGCCATCATAAACATATGGGAGGCATATGATAGACTAAATTGGGATTTTCTTATTCTCTCTCTTGAAAGCATGGGCCTTGAACACTGTATTTCACACATCAAGCTACTCCTGTCAAATGCCTCAGCCAAAGTGTGTGTTAATGGTGAGATGACCCTACCTTTCCCTCTAAGGAGGTCCATTAGACAGTGATGCCCTATAGCCCCTCTGCTCTATGCTATTGCAACTGATGCTCTAGGATGGCTCTTTCAAGAACAAATAGATGAAGTCTCAAAGGGATTGACCTCCCAGGGGTATGTAGCTTGTAACCCAACAATTTGCGGATGATACAAACCTCATGAGAAATACACTTGAAGATATCTCAATAGCAGTCAAACACCTTGATACTTTCTTCATGGCCTTGGGCTCCAAAATAGGTTATGCAACTCTAAAGGATAAAGATCAACCAATCTTGTGATAGCTAGGATGCAAAAAAATCCCCAAGGGCATAATTTTCAGACTTCTGGGCATTCCAATGCGATTTTAAGTCTCCATGAAAGACAAGTGGGAGAGATTTAGGTCCAAACTTGAAAGGTGGAGAGGTTTTCAAGCTAACTTGGCAGGTAGAAAGACTGCCCTCAACCACTGTCTCTACCCTATGTCTATCTTCTACCTTTCCTACTGGTACCCCTCCAAGATCGGCCTTGAAAAATTCACCAGACTCTGTAAAAACTTCTTATGGGGAGGGATTAACACTATGAGAATAATATCCAAAGTCAAGTGGTCTTTTTGCACTAGACCCAAGGTGCGGAGGGAGGCTTAGGAGTCATATATATCTAGCAAACTTCCTCCAAGTTGGATTCCTCTTGGTGATTAAAGCTTTTTCTACACCCGGAAGCAGATTGGGCCAAACTACTCCTAAGAAATGAAAAGTACATAAGACCATTAAGAGCTCAAAAATGGAAACAATACCCCTCCCTTTCTACCCTGTGCAACCCAGAACCTTGTCAGACCAAGGGGAGCTATCTCTAGAAATCTCTGTGGTAAGCCTTTGAGCATATTAAGAGTCAGTTAGCCTTTTCTAGTGGTAAAGGGGCACTTATGGGCATTGATTCTATATGGGTCTCTGTATTTTTCAAGCAGTATCCTCTAAATGATGTGGATTTTACAAAAGCTAATGTCCTCTTCAAACCTGGAATCAAATCTGGCATAACAAGATTTCATATGGAAGACATGGCCTAAAATCAGGAGAGAGTTCAGACTTGCTAACCTGGACCATGACCATGTTATGAGAAGAATCCTCCTATGGTAGGGTGGTGTCACTTGGAAAGGAGGCCATGTGCACAATTTATCTAAAGAATTCAATTGGATTGGTTGCTCTCACCTACTCCTATACCTACCCCTTGGAGCAACATTGAGGAATAGCTAGAACCCTCAACACAAGACGGAAGATTGCTGATAATCAAGTTAAGTGGCAGTATAGATTTTGACTCATTTGGAACAAGGACATCCCTAAAAAGTACTATACACTATTGTGGCTCATTTTGTTAAAGCGCATGGACCGAGCTCTCCTATGGGTGCTAATCTACTGTAATGACAACACTAATCTAAGGTGGATGAATCCTAAGAGTGATCATGATCTATAACTCAAGTCAATTAGGTTCCAAGATAAATTAGCTTGGACTCATAAAGAGAATCTTGAGATAGTGCAAAGTGCTTGATTGATATTACTTCAAATGAACCTCCCTTTTATAGGTGAGGGTACTTACATCCATATGCTTGCTCACATGTGGGATATCTCCTCCATGCCATGTGGCAGCTTGCCCTTTACTCATACCTTTGCTCTACATGTGCTCATGGCACCACAACTCTCAACACATTTTACATAAGGTTGTCTGGACCAATTACAGAAGTGAGAGGATAGGAAGAGGGTTTGGATTTTGCAAAAGATGCCCCTCCAAAAAAGAAGACATATTCCTTCTCTTCATCATGTGCCTTAAAGCCAAGAAAGTTTGGAAGCTAATCTAGATTCAGATTGGGGAACCTAAACTTGAAGGCAATCCTCCTTGGAAACTCCCTCAAAACTCCTCACTCCTCCTATGGTTAATCCTTAGGGCTCAAGCTTTGTGGGCCATCTGGGTCTCAAGAAATAGTTACCAGTTCCAAAGTGGTGAAATTAGTGCCATTGAAGTGTTCTCATGCTGGTTTAAAAGAAATGTTGCTATTTTTCAAAAGTAAGAGGATAACTAACAGAAATGGGTTCCATGATACTAGGCAAAGCGGTTGCTGGACCAAGAAATTCACAATTACAATGAGTCCCTCTCTCATCAACAGGAAGATGTAGATGAACATGCCAAGAATTTCAACTGCAGAGAGATTTTTGTTTGCTTGCAGAATGATGAAATCCCTCCTATTTACCCCGCCAAAGAGGAGCCCATTTGATCTAATTGATCTTTCCCAACCCGGGACTCCATGTTGAGATGTGCTCCCCTCTACTTGACCGACCTTTTGGTGACTCACTGTGTTGAACAATGACTACCATGGTTACCTACTGCTTCACACATACGGCCTTCTTCAACTGTTCCCTAGTGATTTCACTCAAAGATATGGGCTGTTTCTTTTTGTCTTTTGCTATGTGAGCAACCTCAATGTATAACAATTTTGTGACTTTTTAATACAAAACTTCCTTTCTGCCCAAAATTAATCATAAAATAGACCAAGGAGAATGATTCATTGTAGCCAAGCTAGAGACTGAGGCACTTAGCTACTCAATGAAATTATAGAGAGCTCAAAGAGGCTCTAACTCACACTATACATGATCTGTCTCATTGCCAAAAAAAAAGCAAGCAAGGGATTTCTAGACTGTTGGAAGGATAGAGAATGCTGCTAATAGGATGATGTCAACTTTGCAGAGATGCAAAATACCATAAATTTGACTATTGCTTTCTAGGAGACAAAAATTGAAGGTGGGATTTCACAAGCTTCTCACAAGTTGATCTATGCCCCTTAAAATACATATTTGTACATATAGAACATGAAAATGATAAAACTGATTCATACTTGTGAATGTAAATCATCATCCTCACTAACTATTTTATACAATTTAACTATTTGGCATTTCAAATGTTCCCTCAAATGTTTTAAGTTGCATACTAAATTTGTTCAACATCATTTGGAACTCGCAGTGTTGGGTTGCAAACTAAAAAGGCAAAAAAAATTCTAACAATTTTGACTCTTGGGCCATGGCATGGGAGAAAGTCTCTCCAAGTACAAACTGCCTTCAAGCTTGTTAGAAATTTCAAAGTGCACTAGTACCTCGCATTTTCAAAACTACCAAGCATCCTAGCCCCTTGCAATTTCAAAGCTACCCTCTCATATGCTAGGGCAGTTGCTTCTTCTATATCAAAGGTTTGCATGCCTTACCTCATAGAATTTTCAAAAGAAAACTTCTACACAAGGCTCTACCTTAATGGCAGGGTGTGTCCCAACCTTTCCCAATGGCCTTTTTGAACACCCCATAGACAACCATATCCTTAGAATCATTCTCTCTCAAGGGAATATCATCCCAAATATGGCTAAATCCATGGGGTGGGACAAGGAAAATATTAACCAAGCTATTATGAAGCTTCTATGGCTACATTCCCAATTAAAATGCCTTTAACAAACTTATATGGGTGCTGTCAAAGCTTTTTTGCTGATCATAACAACTTGTAGCAACGTTAAAATCCAAATACAATGTACACTTTTGGAGTTGGACCTATAGGAGATGCTAAAGCTTGTGAAGAAATGGGCCATCTAGACAGCTACTAGGTGAAGAACTACTAGCTGGAAGATCTGATCTGATCTGAACTGATCTGATACAATGGACTGAGGGTAGAGTATGAGTAGATGGGTGAGCAAGAGGAGGCAAGCATTAAAGATTAGATGAGCAAGAGGGTAAGCATGAGGAGGTGGATGAGAAAGAGGAGAGGTCCGAGGAATCCCTAGCTACTACCTTCCCTTATGGTGGGAAGTTACAAACTAGAGGCACCCATGCCCTCCCATGGTGCATTGAATCCCAGTCCAGCAATAGCACGCAAGCAGTACCAGTAGAGCTATTTGTCACAATTCAGGAGATTGGCACGGAGGCAGTTCATGTACCTACATATGAACCATGGATCATTGACAGTGGTGCATAGCGCCACATGACCAATCGGAAGGATTGGTATACCTCTCTGCAGCCCGTAGGGAATGACATCCTGGTAGCAGAACACTAAAGACGAGGCTTTTAGTAGGTTCAAGGGATGGCATGTAATGGTCAAGAAAGAAACGGGGAGGAAGGTGAAGAAGTTGAGATCTGACAGAGGTGGAGAGTTCACATCAACTGAATTCGAATGTTACTGCAAAAGTCATGGAATCAAGAGGCAGAAACCCCCGCCACATACATCACAACAAAATGGAGTAGCAGAACGCAAGATGTGCATCATCTGTGAAATGGGTCGGAGTATGATGAAAGGGAAAGATTTGCCAAAGACTTTTTGGGCTGAAGCATGTAACACTGTAGTTTACATCTTGAATTGTAGCTACACGAAGGCTGTGAACAGGATGACTCCACTGCAAGCCTTTTCTGGTAAGAAACCTTCAGCTACACATTTCAGAGTTTCTGGATGTGACCGTTTTGTGCACATCCCTGATGCTACCATCCCTGATGATATCCATCCAGTACCGCCACCAGTAGCAGACCGAACTCCCCCAATGGTGCTTGGGAGGATTCAAGACAAAGAAGATGAAGAAGAGCCTGTAGAACCACAATGGCAATGGCCATTCCCGAAGTGGGTAAAGCAGCTTTTGGACGGCAAAGAACCTCCAGCCATTGAGGAGGAACCATCCGAACACTACCGGTCCAAGAGATTAGAGGAGCAAAGAAGGGTGCAGGAACACTTGGTCAACTATGCTTTGATGACAGAAGTGATCCGTGCTGATGAACCCAAGTGTCTTGAAGAGGCACAGGGCAATGATAGGTGGATCGAGGCTATGCAATCGGAGTATGGCTCCATAATGAAGAACAACACTTGGGACCTTGTGGATCGACCACCAAAATGCAAGGTAATCAGAACCAAGTGGGTGTACAAGACCAAGTACAAGTCCGACGGCACATTGGATAAGTATAAGGCTCGGCTCATGGCAAAAGGATTTGCATAGGTACATGGTTTTGATTATCAAGATACTTTTGCTCCCACAGCTCGACTAACCACAATTTGCAATGTTTTGTCTTTAGCTGCCCAGGGAAGTTGGCCCGTGTTTCAAATGGATGTGAAATCCACCTTTCTAAATGGAGATCTCAAGGAGTAGGTATACATGGAACAACCACCACGTTTTGAGATCCCCGGTTCAGAAGGTAAAGTCTGCAAACTGAAGAAGGCACTTTATGGGCTGAAATAGGCCTCACGAGCGTGGTACTAGTGAATTGATGCCTACTTTTTACAAAACGAGTTCAGGAGGAGCCCATCTCATGCAAATTTGTATATCTTCAAAGAAGGAGGCAGGTGTATGATCGTGGTCCTTTATGTGGACGACCTTGTCATAACAGGGAACCATGAAGAGAAGATCTCGCAGACGAAGCATTTGGTAGGAAGAGAGTTTGAAATGACAGACCTCGGATTGATGCATTTCTGTTTGGGGATTGAAGTTTGGCAGGAGCCGAAACAGATCTTCATTTCATAGCTGAATTATGCTGGAGAGATATTGAAGGCATTTGGCATGGCTGAGTGCAAGACAGTTGGTACCCCTATGGAGGTTGACGCGAAGCTCTCAAACGAGGATTCATCACCACAGGTGGATGAAGCGAAGTACAGAAGGCTTGTGGGTAGGTTGATTTACTTGTCCAACACACGGCCGGACATCAGTTTTACGACTGGTATACTAAGCAGGTTTTCCAATTAGCCCCGGGAGAAGCATTGGAGGGTAGGGATGTGGGTGCTGAAATATATCAAAGGCACACTTGATTATGGCATCACCTATACCAAGGGCAACATCTTGACCGGATTCTGTGACTCGGATTGGGTAGAAGATGTGGACAGTAGGAGATCAGTGACAGGGTACTGTTTCTCACTTGGATCTGGAGTTGTATCATGGGTCAACAAACAGCAACCCACAGTTGCTCTTTCTTCTACCGAGGCCGAGTACAAATCTGCATGCTTTGCTTCTTGCGAGGTAGTGTGGTTGAGGAGGATTTTGGGGGACATGGGTGCAACATAGAACAAGCCTACGTAGTTATCATGTGACAATTAGAGTTGCATGGTGATTGCAAAGAACTCGGTGTTCCACGCTCGCACAAACACATTGAGATTCAATATCACTTTGTATGTGAGCTCATCATGGATGGAGAGGTCGACTTGGTGTACTGTCCAACTACAGAGAATGCTACGGACATCTTCACAAAGGCTCTTAGAAGAGACTTGCTGGAGAGGCATCTTCATTGACTTGGCATTGGGCCGAAAAAGTAAGTTCACTTGCGAGTGGACACTGAGGGGGGGTGTTAGATATCAATGCTCCACTCTCATGTAACTCCGCGGGAGCTAGCCCATTTTATCACTGGCTATAGCAACCCTGATTCCTTAGCATCCAACCTCCGTCTTCTACTGTTTCTAGCATGCCATCGAAGCTTCTTTCACAGGAGCGCACGGTTGGGAGGCAGTGCCATCTATTGTATCAGTTCTACAGTAATCAAATTTTTGATTCTCCATACTATCTTGTTTTCTCTCTTGCGTACGAGATCCTGTTATCTGTTGAGCACAGACGTATTATTTTCTTACATACACATGGTTTCCATTTTGTGCTACCATTTGTGGTTGTAAGAAATCACATTCAAGAAATGGTTGCCATTTTGTGTTGCTATTTATTCCCAAGAAGTGGCAAACAAAAAAATGTTACCATTTCCTATTGTCGTTTCCTCTCAAGAAATGAAAGTTCTAAAATTAGTTGCACTTTCTAACCTCTTTCTAACTTTCATTTCTACCAAATATATGGAAATTTAAAGAAATGATTACCGTTTCATACATAAGAAATGGAAAAATATGAAAAATTTTATGCCATTTCCTATTGCCATTTCTACCTAGGTTTCTTATAATGAAAT
Organism: Dipteris shenzhenensis; assembly: GCF_047967505.1. Taxonomy (NCBI): domain Eukaryota; kingdom Viridiplantae; phylum Streptophyta; class Polypodiopsida; order Gleicheniales; family Dipteridaceae; genus Dipteris; species Dipteris shenzhenensis. The sequence continues at coordinate 38,637,720 of NC_141621.1, forward strand.
AATTTCATGACTTAGTTAATAGTTTCATATGATTCTATCAAGCTACATTTCATGTCCTTTTATAGAATTCCAAGTGTTATTCTTTTGATTCGAAAAGTTGTTTAACTAGGAATGGCTAATCAATATATGAAAGTAAATCAAGACCAAATCCAAAAAGTAAAAGAAGAAAAACTCTAGGTATATTGTTTTTTATATTGACTTACATTTAAAAAAATCAAGAAATAAGATCATTTTCTTAATTTGTCTCTACTCCCATATAGTAGTAGAGGGAGAATTATAATTTATAACAGAACAAGTAGTGTATCTATAGTATGTGAAGTAGTTAATAGTCTAGTAAGTAGGTAGCATATTGTAATCTATAGAAGAGGGGAAAAAACATAAGACTTCCAAACAAGACCCCCGTACTAATGCCCCAATGCACATGGGCCTTCTTTGATGCTATTGTAGTTTATATCTCTCCACTCTAGTTGCATTGATCTACCCACTCACAAGATGGCATTGGGGAGTTAAAAAATGTCAAATAAGGACCTTGTCCACATGAGTCATGTTTGACATTCTTTTGGTTTTCCCTTTCTGTACTCTATCCTACATTACTCTACCTACTTACCACCAGTAGACTACTTTAGGTATATGAGATTTTAACTAAATAAAGAAAGAAATACATAAGGACTGTGGACCATGGAGGGAATAAATTTGATTGATTTGAGAACTATCTTAAATCCATAAAAAATACATTTTTGAAGTTAAATTCAAAAGGAAATTGATCAAATTTTAATTCAATCGATCCATCTAGTCATCTCCATATGATGTTCAATCTTACCTTATGGTAGTATCTACCTTTCCTAGATGGTACATGTAGAGTACTACACAAGGACAATAACTATCCAATTTGTCACACTTCAACCTACTTAAATTTTATAATACGAAGTGCATCTTATTAGTTACTAAATTATAAAAATGGCCTATAGTTCTTTTCTTGGGCCTTTCTATGGGTATGTAGCAGAGCTTGGGATCCAGAGACACTCTGCAAATTCCTCACATGTGACAACATATGGACGGCACTTACTTGAGTTGGGAGCAGCCCATGATCTCATCATTACAATGGCCTTCAGAGATGGCCCTCATCCAGAGGATTCACTTGTTTTCCACATGGTGTGGGACTAGCATAATAGACTACCTACTGGGCCCATTATCTTTTTTCTCATGTATACATGGACTTACAGTACCTTCCCCCCCACGCGGACCTGACCATTTATATCTAGCCTTCTATGTCCTTGTTACTACGCCACTCACCATCGGGAGAGCTCCTACTACACTTGCTCGTGCCTAGATCCAATTTGATCGTGCCCTTGATCTAGTATATGTGAGCCACTTAGCCAGAGATATTTATGGAGGATGATGTAGACCTTGCCCATGCCTCAAATACCCTTGTCACAGTGGTACAAGACACTGCCACTAGATCCTTTCCTATGACCCGCACTGGCTTGAGATGGGAAGATACCCCACAACCCTTGGTTTGATGAAGAGTGTAGAGAGATGCAAGCCCACCTCACATGGGTGCAAGCCTTGGGTAATTGACATCATCAGAGACCGATCGGATCTTTCGATGACTGACATGCTATAGGAGGCGAGCTTTCCTTACAAGATGGATGAGATTATTAGATCGTTTCGAGGAGGAGACCCGACTACTGGATGGACTTCTTTTGGAGGGGAAGCCACCCATTCCCATTACTGACCTGGGGGTATGGCACACCTACGCATGCTCCTTATACAATGTCCCCGAGGTAGGAACCACCGGATATGTTTTCTATGCCTCGGCCCACTACATGTCACTTGTTTACCACACAAAATGTACATGTTGCACTCCGCCAGCTCCACAACCAGAAAGCACAAGATCATGAGGGCATATGGATGAAGAATTTTTCACATGGGAAGGAGGTCTTTGACCCGATTCTTGCACAAATGCTCAACAATGTAGTATGCCATGAGTTTCCACCGGCTTGGGGCACTACCACTATCATACTGATACACAAAAAACGAGACCCCATGGACATTGGGAATTGTCGCACCCTCATGATTGGCCACACATTGGCCAAAATCTATGGATCGGTACTAGAGAAGGAGATCAACATCATACAAAGGCATGGAGGTAGCAAGCATTAGGGCAGGCAGGATTCAAGAGACAACACTCTACACTAGATCACATTCTCACACGAAGGGCCATCATTGAGGAGGTGTGGTTTAGACATTAGAAAGTCTACACATGTTTTGTGGACTTTCAGAAGGCCTTCGACACTATCCCATGATCCTGAATAATCAAGAGACTACAGGAGGTGTAGATACCAGAGATGCAGATCTGGAGTGTGATGAGCCTATATGAGTCACTCAGAGGTAGAGTCCATGCCCCAGGAAGTTTATTGGATTGGGTCAAGAGCACGATTGGGGTGAAGTAGGGCTGCCTCCTCCTCACCGACTCTCTTCGACCTTTACATTTATGAGTTCACTTCCTTCATAGATTGCCTAGGGGTGAGGGATCGGCCTCCTGATATAGATATTGTTGTATGTTGATGATATAGTCCTTATATCATCTTCAATGGAGGGGTTGAAGAGACATTTGGAGGCCTTAGAGGTGTTCTGTAGAGAGAGAGACCTGACAGTCAATCGGGGGAAGACCAAGATTATCATCTTCAACACCTCACGAGCAGTGCTTTGCCAACTAGCTTCACGTATCGTGGCGAGCCCCTGGAGATAGTGCAGTCCTACACATATTTGGGAGCAGTCTTCATAGGACCCATTTTCACAATGACCCATGCAGCCCAGGCATGGATCACATGGGGACGCAAAGCTTTGGCTCAATTAGAGAGATAATGCTTAGAGGCACACTTCTAGGATCCACACCGACGAAGGGTTGGATTTTTTACACAGTGGTACGATCGACTGCTATGTATGCAACACCCTTCTAGCGATGCAATCTTCCAAGGATAGATTGGAGGCATTTTGAGTGGCTATAGGTGATGATGGGGTCCAGGATAATTTGATGTAAGCCCTCATTTGCCCATGCGATAATGCAGGTAGAGTTCGCCATGACGCCTCTCTAGGTTGATGCCATCTTTTAGACCATGACATTCATCCACAAAGTCTAGGACTTACCTCATTGGAGACTTTTGAGGCTAGCCCTAGAGTCATCCAGACGACTAACAGAGAGTGGGGCTGATACTTGGCATGCACGCATATCTACATGGCCTTGCCAGGCACGGTATCCAAATGGATAGGCTTCCCCCTTTTTAGTATAGTATGGGCACACCTCTTGAGTCGATCCCACAAGATGAGATCAACTGTATCATACGGTTAGACCTCCTCTAGCTTCATACATCTCAGACTTGGGGAGGAGAGGACCAAGAGCTCCCCACTAAGACCAAATTCTACCATGACCACTTCTTGAGAGTATTGGAGGAGGGATTCATCATCAGAATCCCAATATCTTAAGGATAGAGGAGTCTCCCATGCAATGAGGATTTCCATTGGTTAGATATGGGTTTCATCCCATCAGTTGAGGATTGAGTCAGGGAGAGCCACATGTATACCTAGAGAGCAGCGAATCTGCACACTATGTATGCTAGGGGCAGTTGAGACTAAGGAGCATTTTCTTTGTGTTTGCCCAGCCTATTATGAGATCCGATGGCATTACCATTGTCTCTACCTAGAGGCGAGTGGCTTCAGCCCTTTATCACGACCGATCCATTTCATGACCAGGTCTGCATTGGGCTCTATTTGATGGATATGCATCGACATAGGGAGACACTACTGCAATATATTAGAGAGCAGTAGAGGATGTCCAGACCGCAGGACATAGAGGCTGACAGGGAACAATAGCACGTCACATACTTCTATACATTTGAGTCAGCCCCAAGACACAGTGGAGTTGAGGAGGAGGAGCTAGCTGACATAAGACCAGCCTAGATTAGCAGCCAACACAGTACTACCCTGAGAGGGACACAAAGACCTCATGCGAGATAGAGGTGCCTAGAGTACATTCTATTTAGGTCTGGCCTTTCATAGCATTCCTTAGGGGTGACCGACAGAGACAAGGGGTCACTTTGGACATATCCAAGAGAGTTCATAGATTGACAAGACCACGTCCCCCACCATCGCAGTGGAAGATAGCTCGATAGACACATATCTTCACAACTCATCAGAGAGCATCATGTTGATATCAGGCTTCAGTTTTTGAGTCCCAGCTCCGAGAGACTGAATTGTCTCAATATGTATTTGGATCGATTGATTGATTGATTTATTATGACTATGACTATGACTATGATTTTGCTAGCATAGACTAGTATTCAGCAAGGGCCCTAGCGTGCCCTTTGATTTAGCCCACTGAGGCTTGTATGAGTTTGCTTTTTCTGTGCACTTTGTCCAAGAAGCCCGCCAGGCCTCCCACATACATTAACACATCTCTCTCTCTCTCTCTCTCTCTCTCTCTCTCTCTCACACACACACACACACACACACACACACACACACACACACACACTCATTGTGTGTGTGTGTGGCTTTCCTCCTCCTCCTTTTGTAGAGAGGGATTCTTTAGCTTGCAAAGTAAGCGCACGCACTACATAAAGACAAATTAAATTATTTTATTGGGTCTTCCTCATGTCTCAATTTTTAATAAATTCAATTTTTTCATAAGGCCATAAGTACAACAAACCATCGCAAGTAGAATTGGCAAAGAAAATAACAATTCATGTTGGGGTTTTCCTTAAGAACCCAAGATTAAGCGGTCCATATTTTACTATCAAAATAAGGAAATTGAGCTGGTAACAAACAAGCACGCTAGGAAGGGGGGATGGAGTATAAGTATCCAAGTATACCTCATAAGGGTACACACCATGAGGGGCATCATGGACTGTTGGAATCCAAGCATACCTATGTCTTTCTCCTCATCATCTTGAAGGCAATCATCTTTCAAACCCCTAATACATAAGATCGTTCTATTTTTCAATCTAGATTCCTACTCATTTACTTCCATATGAAGGCCAGCTTCATTTACTTTGTTACTTTGATAGAACTTACTTGATTACTGATCATCTCCTTAACTGTAGAGTCCAATTCTGGTGCTGGTGGAGATTGCATTTGTGTAATACTTTTGTTGGTATTTTTTTTTCCACCACTCTCCATGTCTTGCACCTTCCTTCCAAGAGCTGCAAGTTGGAACTTGAGCTTTTGTATTTCTTGTTGTAGGTAATAGATTTGCTCTTGCAAGTCTAAAATGATCCTTCACTTCTAAAACATTGCATGGGGGGGAGGCAGTGTTAGGGTTGCAATGGTCGAGTAAGAGACTTGCTAGTTGGAGTTGACGCAAAGGTCTTGACCTTGGGAAACACCATGGCGGCCTATGTGGATTTGGCAACCCCTTGCTAAAACTAACCCCTGGGTTGGGCTAGGGGTTTTGCCCAACTAAGGGCTAGGGGAGGGCTACAAAACTTTAAATCTTTGAACCCTTAACAACAATCTAAAGTAAGCAAAGATGGTTGAACTAATAAACTAAAACTGAACTAGAATTAATGGCAAACCTGTTTGCCCTGTGAACCTATGGCTAGACTATGATTATGAAAATAAGCAACCTTTTGGCATGCCGTGGCAACCTCTAAAGATTGGAGATGGATCTAGATTGAAGTGAGAGACTAAGGACAAAACTGAGGTGGTAGAGGGACAAGCTGAGTCGATTGATGGGTGAGATGAGATGACGTACGTGTGCATGTATGCACACACGTACACGCACATGCCCACATGCACATGCGCACACACACACACACGCGTGTGCGTGCATGCATGCACAGAGAGAGAGAGAGAGAGAGAGAGAGAGAGAGAGAGAGATTCTCTCTCAAGACATAGCCACTAATCCCAAAAGATCTACTATCCCAAGACTCCCTTCCTCCCTTTGCTCACTAATTATTTTCTCCCATCTAGGCCATGCCCCAAACCTCATGTATTCTTTGCCTTTACTAAATGCCTTACATGCGACAATTATTCTCTCCTTTTGAATTGCCTTTGACCTTCTATCTTAGCCTTGATTCTAGTTTAACCTTTGGTTTTGATTTGTCCTTCATTTGCCATTTGTATCCTTTGGTTGGCTATTGCCACCTTTAGCTTTTTTGGGGGGGTGTGGTGGGAACAACCCTCTTGAAGGAGATAAGCACCCATGTTGAGTGGCTCTCAACTCTAAAATCACTTATGAAGGAAAGTGACTCAATGCGCGACTACATTAAAAGGTTGACCAAATCATTATAGTTTCTTAGATAGGGACATCAATGCGCTTGCCATAATCCTATTAAACATGCTTCCTCAAAGATTTAGAGATTTTATGGGTAGCATTAGACATTATAATGTATAAAGCCACTCGTCTTTGAGGAGATATCAGCAATGTCATTGCAATAAGAAGCAAAGGCAAATTCATTTCATGGAGAAATTTTAATGCCTTCTTTGCATTAGAAAAAGGTGAAGGCAAGGTAATTCTGACAAGGGCAAGCCAAAGCATGACAAAGATTCGAGAGGTGATTAGCCTTCTAGTAATGGAGACAATAAGAAGAATAAGAGTTTCTACTATGAAGGATTGTAGTAAGAAAAGGTGATAATCAAATAATCAAAATAAGGTTTGGCAAATGTTTTTGTAAGTTTATATCTCTTTTTTGTTTCACACATGCAATGATGAAAATAGATTGCACATATCAAATAATGAGTGGCTAAAGTTCATGAATCCAATACATTTGTATTCAACCATGATGGTTGTTGGATAATAGGAAGTCAACTAAGTCAATAGGATTGGGGATGTTCCACTCATTGTTGCTCAAAATAAAGAGAAGATAGTACAACGCTCTTACTTTTCAGACCTTTGTAAAAACTTTCTTTTTGTGGCTTTCTTGACTAAGCATAGATGAAAATGGCATTTGACCATGAATACTTGTTCATGACATCATTGCATGAGAGGATTGAGGAAGATGGTCTATATATGAGTATTGCCTTACCATTGTACAATCTAGAAATCCATCTTTTTGACATGAAGACTTAGTCACATCATTGTAGCAAGGGCGAAGGCAAGCATGTGAGTAGACTTCCACAAATGGAAGCACACCAATTGTGTACCAAGCTCATGGAGGACAAGCACTAACAAGTATATTGTTAAAAAAGGCCATAATTTGGGCCAAATCTCTGCTAACATTGATCCATTCTAACAATTGTATGAAGATGGTAGCCATGCTAATATCAAGGTGGGCATATTTTCTTACCGCTAGTGATGATTTTAGCCATATGATTTGGAAGTTTTTTATGGCAAAGAAGTTACAATACTTCAATAAATGAAAAGACTGGAAGGCTAAGGTTGAGAACAAGACTAAAAAATGATTGAATAACTTTTAAAATAAATACAAAGAGAGAACCAATTCTGAGTGGCTCTCAAAGAAATCAACCATGGGTGACCAAGGATGACTGGATACCCCTCCCCCTTGGTTGGCATTCTATGAACTTATTCCAAGTGGTCATATTTTAAAGATTACAAAATTTAAAAAGTGCTTGCTTAAGGTAGCATGAACCTACTACTAATTCATTTCAATTAGATGCCTACTACAAGAAGAATGCAATTGAGATATGGTTAATGTCGACAGATACATCTTAGAAAAATGTTGAGGAGAACCATTCCATGATGGAGGTGAGTTTGACTATGATAAGGGGAATGAACTTTCCATGGTTCTTGTGGGAAGAGATAGTCAACATGTCTCTTCACCTCTTGAGCTAATTATAACCAAAGCACTCAAAGGAAAACCATCTAGACATATTCAAGTAGAATACTCATCCATATTTACTTCAAAGCTTCTACGTAAGAGGGTTATGCTCATCTTAGCAAGGAAGTCATGAAAAAGCTAGAGCATAGGAGCAATGCCATCCAAAGATGATGAAGATTGTAGTGAGCCAAGGAATCTTTCAAATGCTAAGAGCCTCAGTTTGAGATAATTGTAACTGCAATTCAAAGGAATACGTAATTGGTGATCCCAAGATAGAGCTATGTGAAGACTCAAAGTCAAAGATGAGTATCCATAGTAGCCAAGGAAGTATCCTAGAAAGGAGAAGACCATTCCTAGAGGGTATATAAAGACCATGGAGTACATAAGAATCATCAATGTTAGTGAGAGCCTTTTGATGAGGCAAAGAGACTTCATCTATTACAAATTCAAATACCCTCTAAATACCATGAACTTCACATTGTAGATTAGGTGTGAGAAATCAAAGAGCCAAGGTGATTTGATGAAGCAAGGCAAGATAGGCTTGAGATATGCTACGAAGAATGTCAATACCAAGTGGATTTTCGAGGCTAAGGAGAAATCTAATGGCACTTCAAATAGTACTAGGCCAAGTACAAACTTAATGGCACCTCAAATAGGAATGGGCTTGAGTAGTTGCCAAAGGGTTATGCATAGGAAAAGGTCTTAATTATTGTGAGAGTTTCATCTTCATAGTCAAGATGACCAAATTTTAACAGTAAGAGCTTTAGCAACCCATCACCAATGGACATCGATAAACGATGGTGAGTCGACATTTTGCATGGAAATCTAGAGGAGGAAGCCCACGTAAAACTCCAACATAGCTTTCTAAAGAAAATTCTCCAAAGAATGAGTCCAAGATAGAAAAAGGTGGGCGAACTTTGTGAACTTAGTACCACAAAATCAACAACTCCTCACTGATTTTACTCATTCATAGTCCTTTTTCCATGCCAACCTATATCACTTTCAAAGGGAGATAGGAGGATCCTTTATGTGGTTGTTGACATGATTGTAATGGAAGGAATTCAAGATCCAAGCAAGATCTTATCTTACTATAACATATTTTGAAAAGATTCAAGATGCAAGTACATAGTTTGATCTATTTCACCAATGACACTACCAAGAATCACCAACAAGTAGGTAGTTCGATTTGTTTCACCAATTGTAACACAAGCCAAGAGTGACTCCCTGGAAGACAAAATGATGTGCTTAGATATCTAATGTTTGTTTAGACATGATTTCCAAGAAAACACGATAGTGATTCTTCATACAACCAAGGTTGCTTTGCAATGGCCAAGAACCAATGTTTCTTGCTCAAACAGAGCATGTCGAGATTCAATACCATTTCATCCAGGACTTCAGTTGGTCTCCAACATGTTCCCCATAGCTCTTCTTGAAGAGCAGACGAAGCACCTATACAAGGCTAGAAGTGGGTCCACAAAGTAATAATTGAGAAGGGGTGCTAGAAATCAATCAATGCTCTCAATGTGTACACATGCCCATCATGTCTATGTATATCTATAGTAGGAGTGCAAGCGTGTGCCACAATGGGTTATACGTGTGCCCATCTGATGGAGCTACATTGAGATAATCATAAGGGCCTCTATCTACATTCTACAACACACGTACATCCATGGTGCATCTCATATTTTCAACACCATCATAAAAAATATTGCATATGTTTATTTCCACCTTTTATAATATCATCACTGCTCTTGAAATACTCCAATACTTTCTTCCAAAGCAATGGATATCCAATGCTTCAAATTGGCATTAGTTGCTTTCTCAAGTATTTAACACAATAAATTGGATCTGTGCAACTCCTATGGCAGAAGAGGACGGCTTGTTGCTGGAATGTCCCAGTCTCTACAGCTTAAAAGCTCTTTCAAAATGAGCTTTGCCTCTTGTATCTCTTCTCCTTGTGAGCTGCAAGAAATTATTTTAGTTTTGATGGGACATTTCTATGTCATGTCACCTGAAAATACAGTTATGGCTATCTTCACGCCAACCCTATTGGATTGGAAAGTAAAGTTTGTGCATAAGCTAGTTGCTTTTATCAATGCATGTAAAAGAAGATTTTCAGAAAAAATGACGAGAAGATAGTACACGGTTGCAGTCATCGAGAGATGTTGTTCAATATGATCCCAAAAAAGAATAGCTCCAAGATGTCAGCTAATACTCATGATGTTTCAAAACATTCAAAGCCATGTGTGTCAAGAATTGCTTAAAATGGGACTTCAGTATAAGATATTGAGGTTCATTTGAACATCAGAGAGCACTTTCTGTCCAAGAGAGGCCATTCATGGGAATTCGTTAGGATACCAGTTCCATATTTACATTTGTCATATACTAAAATATGTAACAGTTAAGTTTACAACTGACTGATGGCTCACAGACGGGTTTTTTAAACCATGCTAAAGAAGATCCTGTTTTGGCTGGAAAATAATCCTTGTGACAATGATTGATACTTTTAGAATGCTCCCATAAAAGAGCATGGAATGTCTTGGGTGGAATGATCTGTATTTCAGGTGCCATCCTCCACTTTGACAAATTTCGTCCACACTTTTTGGTAAGAGACATTCTTCTTACTTTACATATTTGGAGGGAAGACCAAGGCTGTGTCAAGGATCTGCACATTGCTTATGCCTGATGATATGTTTCTGTGGTCTGCCAGACATGTTTGTATACCACTAAGCATAAATCTGTTTGCTCCATGCTTCCCTAGTTGATCCCCACTTCTCTGCACAACATTATCTTCTGAGAGTCCCTGATGTTAGTTATGAAGATTTGAACTTCTCTGACTGGCATGTTGTTTTCGACAATCTTCTGCCAATGAATTTAAGAAATTCATCTATCAATATGACAGGAAGAGAGACCAGAAGGACTAAACACCACTCACTAAAGGTAAGGGGAACAATGCCAAACAAGTTGGCAAGGAAGGGCACGTAAAGAATCAAAACATGAAGCCCAAAAGACGTTGACATAGCCAGTAGAAGCCAAGGATTAGCCCAAGGAGGCATTCTTATAAGGCTAACATCTTCAGATAGGGCATTCAGGGAGTTGAACATCTCTATAGCAACAAGCACAGAGAGTGCAAGAGTTGTTGCTTTGACTTTTCCTGTAGTAAAGTAATCACATGGATTGTTGATAAAAGAAAATGTCTTTGAGCCGGCAGTGAATGGAGAAACCTCAAAACCATCCCAGTTGTGGCATTCTCCCCAGCTTGTCAGCTGAGAGAAGGTAACTAATGTATGCCCATCACCAGAAATGTCAAGCCCCATGAAAGAACCATGAGTATACCATAGTACAAATATGCCGACAGTTGCCAGGCCAACATACAAACCAATTACCTGTTATCAGAAAAACATAAAAATGGTGAGTAGAGATTGAAGGTCGTGGTAACTGGAGCTCTATCTGCATTGTTTTATACATCTGGGAATAAAAATAGACATCTTGTAGGTTCCATGAATATAACAAGTAATTCTCAGCATTCGATAGCTCATACCAGATATCTGAAGAATATCCATGCATTGATCAGCACGTCATCTTTATTGCGAGGAGGTTTCTTCATGATATACATATCTGGAGGATTAAAACCAAGGGCTGTTGCAGGTGGCCCATCTGTGACAAGATTTACCCATAGAAGCTGCACCGGGATGAGGCTCTCTGGAATGCCTAAAGCAGCTGTCAGAAAAATGGAAACCACTTCACCAATATTGGAAGAGATCATGTACCTGTGATTAGATCGACTGACTCTGGTCAATATAAACAGATATAGTAGCTTTAACTTTCAATTTCAATTTTTCTATCCAATATTTTATGCATGCATGAGCTTAATGGACATTGCAAAGTATACAGAAGAGAGGTACAATCGTAGCAAAGATTTTCAATATCATGACTTTCTTCAAAATAGGGAACCTCTGTATTTTCTGCCTACTTTTCTGAATTATAATTTTCAGATGGTCTACTTAATTGGCATGCCAATAAAATATTTATGTGCTGAGTAAAAATTCTCCCCAGAGAATATTGAACCAAAGCCATCTGCTGGTCAACTATTTTAAAATTTCAGCAGGCTTTATGGAGCAAATCTCAGTGTGCTTGGGTCTCTGCAGCTGTATATGATAGCTTTGGATTCCAGATATTTGATAGAGTTTTACTTCAGATAATACGACCTTATATGATATAATAAAGAAAAACAGGTCTTATACGTCTTGTAAGAGAGGCCTTTAAGGTTGAAAGACTTCCAAAGCGTAAGTCATGCAGACAGATCATCTAGGCATATATGACATTGATCAATAGAGTAAAAATTACCCTTGCCTATGAAGGTTTATGCCAGTCCATACTCCAATTCATTCTGTTTTATTCTTTGTTCCAAGACCTTGAGTAAATGTCTGAAAATAAAAGACCTTCAACCCATGCAAGGAACTAGCCATGGCTATCCAGGAAGAATTTAAGCAAAGCACTATGATTGTATGGATGTGACCAAGTAATGTCTAACATGCAACTGTGTGAGCTATAGATTTAAAAAATTTAAGTGGTCTACTGTGAGGATACAATCTCTTCCTTTATGAACAATTAGAAGACAAGCTCTCAATAAATTCAAATTAGGACCCTATTTCAATTCAGTCCCTTTTTAATTCCGGACTGAGTTAGGAAGATCAAAATGAACATCAAGCAGAAACCGCCTTTTATAAGGCTTATGTGGACAACAGCCAACAACTTTTCTGCAAACTATTTGCACAGTTTATCTTACCATTAAAGAGCACATCTCTAATTTGACCTTCTAGAGCAAATGTTTAGGAATCAAAATCATATAATGTATTTGCATGTTAAGGTTTAGTGCAAGTAGGGACAAGGAAGAACCGGATAAAAGCTTTCATATTGCTGTAAATGGAGCGTCCCTCTGCTACTGCAGCAACTATAGTACTGAAATTATCGTCTGCCAGAATCATGTCTGCTGCCTCCTTTGCAACCTGCATACATTCATTAGGATCACTATACTGTCTTAGAGAGGCATTGATGTGCACTAAACTTACAAATAAAAATAAAGATTACTAATATATAACTGGCCCCATTAAGGTTTCTAGCACTAAGAGCAAGGGGATATATTATACATGCACATCTGCATGCACGGTTGAACAAAAGATTGATACAGTGATACCCACAGTCATGTGAAACGAGTAGTTTTACACAGATCTAAGCAATCACAAAAATAAAGACCTATATGCTACAGGGAAGGCCTTTCTGAACCTCACATCTACTTGTGCAAAGTGTCCTAATGCAGTTCTATACTCCCCGCTAAAACTCTGCACGTGACAGGAGTGGTGACAAAGGGCTTAAAAATGTATAGAGCTCGAATACCTCTATCTAACCCTATGTCGAGAGGTTCACATACCATAATGGGTAGCCTTAATATGTTTATTCTATTCTCACCAGTGAAACTCTGCATGTGACAGGAGCGGTGAGAAAGGGCTTAAATGTATAAGAGTTCGAATACCTCTATCCCAGTCAACCAATCAAACTCCACACTTGATAGGAAGGTCAGTGTGGATGACAAAAATACTAAAAATGCGTCAATACCTCTGTTCCGGCAATGCCCATGGCCACACCAATGTCTGCAAGCTTTAAAGCAGGGGCATCATTTACACCATCTCCAGTCATTGCTACTACTTCACCAGCATCTTTCAACATTCGAACTATGTCCTGTTTGTGCTTTGGTTCCGCTCTGGAGAAAACCCGACCACCTGAACCAGATAGAATTTTGGACTGCTTCTCGAGTGGCAGAGCCAAAAAGTCCCTTCCAGTGAAACTCTTTGAGCTCAAATCCTCGCTCTGTGAGAAGATACCAATATCTCTGCAGATTGCTTCTGCAGTGTTCTTGTTGTCACCAGTAATCACCATCACTCGAATACCAGCTTGTCTGCAGTCATCAATTGCTTGGTGAACTTCCTCACGTGGAGGATCCTAGAGACATACAAAAAAGTCGTTTAATATCCAAATCCTGTAAATGGATGTTTAAACCAACCCAAAAATGCAGGGATTTGATGACATGTTCTGGAAAACTAATGATGGATTTACCTCTATAGAAATAAAAAAATGGATAGGGAGCAACGAATACTTACTCTTAATCCTAAAATTCCCACAAAAATGAGGGCACTCTCAATGCTGGCATAATTAGCAGGATCCTGTAACTGTGCATGAGCAGGATGTTTTTCACCATCATATCCAGCGAACTCCCCGAGATCTTCTTTATAAGCCAACGCCAAGCATCGCAATGCCTTTGAGGTCATAGTGTGCATCTTCCGTAAAATAAGTTCTCGTGATTCAATATCCATTGGAGCCACAGCTCCATTGGCCAACTGGATATAAGAGCTTCGCTCGACAATATTTTCAACAGCACCCTTAGATAGCATGTCAAACTAAATCAGCCTCACATATTACAGCACAAAGGATTTAAGAATTGTGTAAAATCCTATGAGTTTACAACAGTAGGGTCTTGGAATATGAAAACACAGTCGCGTATATTTACACCAACACCACGTAACAATATATCAACAATAATGCAGTTCGTGATCATGAGCTGTGCATAATTGAGTTGTTTTTCAAATTGAGAGTCCCCATTTGAGTCAGTGCAGCAAAATGCAAGAGAGCATTAACCTATTCCATGCTAAGAATACCAAGCATGTTCTTTCTTTCCAAGGCCTGAGTCAGCAATAAACTAGTTTTTTTGCACATGCATACCTTCACAAGAAGCTTGTTGGTTCCAGTTCTTCTGCGCACAATAACACTCATCGACTTCCGGATTCGATCAAATTCCAACAGAGCCACTCGGATTTCCTTTTGAGTCCACCATTCACAGCACACTGCTACATTTCCAGATGAAATTTGTTAAAAGTGTAGCTTCTGGGAATCTTAATATCTTCCCCATAGGTGTTATATAGATTATACAAACTTAACATCATCTCTCGATTGAGCTTCAACCTACCGAGTTTAATGGTGCAGTCAAGATACGGCTTAGTGTTGGCAGCTTGCAGTTGGATTTTGTATTGTACCGCTGAGTCAGGAATGCCCATCTTCTCTACCAAAACCTGCATATTTGGGAAATATGTTGTAACAAAAGGGATGGGATACTAAGCAACACAACAAAATGAAAACCATTTCCCCTATATCCGGTATCCAAGTTATGTAGGGAACACTATGAATGGAGTGTCCAACTTATCAAGGGAGCACTATGAATGCAGAATGAGGCTCTCGGTATCTCTGTATTCACCAACCAGGAAAAAACCTTAGCTTCAGGCACTGTTTCTTAAGTGCTATGGCATTTATCACTGCAGTGCTTCTTAAAAACCAGCTTGCACTCGCATACAAAGGGCAATAAAGGGAGGAAAATCCAAGCTGCTAAGCCCAATTGCTTGCTGATGTATTATTCAGTACAGTTCTTACGGAACACAAATTCACCAAAGAAGTAGCAAAAGAGATCTAGAAGAAACCGAGTCAGAATTGGAAGGCTATACTGTTAATGCAGACAAGTAAACTATTAAAAGGACTACGGATAGAGCAAGGACTTAAGCACGTCCAATCTGAAAGAAAGCCTTTCGAATCCCTCTCGATCTCTTCTGACTTTCAAATATAAGACAACATGGCAGGGTCCTAAAGGTTTGTTAAATAATTCCTCTAGGAAAAGCAAACCAAACTTTGGATACCTTAAGAGCTGCTTCTGTAGGTATGCCAATGGCTCGGAACTGGTGCGACTTAAAAACAACTTCCGCATCATTGCATAAGGAAGCAACCTCTGCCATGCATTGCAAGTTTGGATCCATTGTTCCTTTAGACCAACCAACAATTCCACCTTCCATTGGGTTGTATGTGGTACCTTCCACTTGAAAATCCCGAAGAGTGCCAAGTGAGTATCCGTTGGCCACGAATTCTGTAACAGACATCTGATTTGTCGTAAGGGTACCTGTTTTATCAGAACAGATGACTGTAGTGCAGCCAAGAGTCTCTACACTTGGGAGTTTGCGGACGATGGCTTTCTTTTGTGCCATCTTTCGTGTGCCTAATGCAAGACAAGTTGTAATCACGGCAGGTAAACCTTCTGGTATGGCAGCTACAGCTAAGGCCACTGCAATTTTGAGATAGTAAGTACATTTCTCGATTGAAAATTTGAAGTTTCGCGGCCACCCATCCACAACATCCCAGGAAAGGAAATACTTGTAATTTATTATCCAGACTAAGAAGCAAACGGCTCCAATGGCGGTTGTCAATGCCTCCCCAAATTTGTCGAGCTTCTTCTTCAGGGGTGTCTCTTGGTCCTCTAGAGCAGCTTCCTGTATTTGTGTCTGGATATGCCCAATTTCCGTGTCCATTCCAGTGCTGATCACGATACCTGTACAGCCTCCATTCACGATTACAGTGCCAGCAAACAGCATGCAATCTTTGGATTGTAGCTCCACGTCTTCCAGTGCTGTGGGTAGATTACTCTTGAGAACCGCCATACTCTCCCCAGTAAGTGAGCTTTGCTCGACACGTAGGGTAGACGTTTTCAATTGTGCAATCCGTATATCTGCAGGAGCTTTATCCCCCACCCGTAGCTCCACTATATCTCCAGGAACCAGTTCTCTTGCGGGGAGTTCTGAAATGAAGCGATCCTCTCTCAACACTCTGGCCCGGTCTGGTTGCAGATCTTTCAAAGCTCCTAAGGCTCTTTCGGCATTGCTTTCCTGCCATACGCCTACGAGGGCGTTTAAAACCAGGATCAAAAGAATGACGAGAGGCTCAACATAGGCTGTGATGCCTGTTTCTCTACCCTCGAACAACACTAAAATGAAGGACACGAAAGCAGCAGAGAGAAGAATTTTGACAAGTGTATCGTCGAATTGCTCGAGCACTAGCTTCCAGACGGGTTTGCCACTCTCTTTCCGGAGCTCATTCCATCCATATTTTTCTCTCCTCTTTTCTACATCAGTATCGCTGAGGCCAGAAGCAATATCAACCTTGTATTCGTGTAAACACTGATCTACGGATCTAGCCCATGCCGGGTATGATTTCAGTGGCGCCATTCTTACTCTTACGAGTACCACTCGCTTCTGCTAATGATCCCACTTTGAAAGAGTTCCCCCTCAAATATATTTATAGATGGGCGAGCCGGGACAGTTTATGCGTCTCAAAGTATTAGGCGTGAGCCTACTAGCGCAACTGCCTGCCATTTTCTCTTTGAGGAGAGAAGCAAAGCTATGCGTAATTCTAAGCAGTTTCCGAAATGGGAGAAGCTTCTGAGAAATTCTGGAGAAGTGCGGTAAGAACGTGCAATGCAGACGGGTTGGTTGGCAGCACGCAAATTCAGAAGCGCTTGCTTTCTCGACTTCTGAGCGATCAAGGAGAAGAAAGGCACGCCATGGAGTCTGTGGAGATGAATAGTAAAGTAACGTAGTGTGTGGAGAGGTACTGGGAAACCGAGGCGAGGCAATAAACAAAGAATCTCAAGATGGTCGTCAACTCGACAAGGCTAATGGAGCAAGATAAAGACTGACGACGAGGCTTGTAGGCAAACGTGCAAGCGTGAGGGGGACGAGGAGGGCGGGACCTTGGGATTGGTCGAGGTCATGGCACAAGACGACGAGCCACAATTAGCATCTGAGCGGATTCAGCAAAACTGTTTCCCACTGCTAATAATTTCATGAGCCTGTCACAACCTTCAAAATCAGCACTGAATCGGATTCCGGCATAATCGTTAGCTCCACGCACTTTGTCAATGAAAGATCAAAATTCCGTTACCTGGTCGATTCTTCGTCGGTTGCTTTGATCTCTCTGGTTAATCTGGCTACAATTTGTGCTCAATCGCCTGCAGAAATAACCACAACGTGCGCTGGCTACTCTCACAGCTTCCGATTGATAATGGGAAAGCTAGGAGCGCGTGTCGATGTATTTCAACATGCTCTGGCGACTTCAATCATAGAATCGCAGCTTCGAAATGGAAAAGAATTAGAACTCACAGGCGTTGTTTTCAATCTCAAGAATAGGGGAAGTCGCCGTTACAAAGAGAGAACTGCGCAAGGATTTTGATGCGCCATAGCCACGAAGCAGGCAGCAATCTGAAGGACGCATCAATTCAATCAACGGAGGAAAAGCAGCTGGAAGACAGAAACTCGGACAGAAATCAATCGATTGGAGGGAAGTTTCGAATGGAAACTACCGGAATGGCAGCTGATTTTGATCGGAAATTAGCTCGTGATGAGATCAGTGCAGCCTAATTTGCATGCAATGCATGCAAGCTCACCACCAATGCTTCGATCGAGGCGATTGCCTACTTTTGCTCAGAGATCATCATCTTTTTATAGATCAGAGTTGCAACTCGCAGCTACTACGCGGAAACTTCATCACCTTTTTACGGAGCCATCGCTAAGCAGAAAATATTCTTGTCCCCACGCTGTCCGATCATCTCCCTTGCGCGCACACCATGCCTGATGAGAGATTTTCGACAACGGATCTCTCTCTCTCTCTCTCTCTCTCTGTGATGATGATCATCGTAAAGAAATGGATGAAAGCGGGGGAATCAAGAGACTGAATGATGTGATGAGAGAGCCTTGATGAATCGTCTCCCTCCACCTCATGCCTTGCTCGAATCCCCGCCGCTTCGACCTTTACCTCCTCCCCTTTCTCCTCGCAGTTTCCTTATCTTCGTCTTCTTCCGTTTGGCATCAACAGATCTCATTTTCACCAAGAATTCTTTTTCCTTTATCTGTCACCTCCGCATCGACAATCCCGCCAAGTCGCCCCCCTCGCTTCTTGTATATAAAGATTCCTTGAAATCAGCAGCCCCGGCCAGCTCGCCCGCCTCCAGCTTTCCTCGCAGCTTCGCGCTCGGCCGCTCCTGTACTGCTGTATCAAATGCTCATTTTAATCCAGAATTCTCCGCACCCGTCCCCTCCCGCGACCAGCTGTCCATCGCCACAGCATCCGCCTTCCGACATTTTAATGAGATTCCTCACGAGCCGCTCTGGTTGCAGCCGCTTGTTTCGGGGGATTTTTCCAACGATCTCCCGTACGAAATTTTCCGAATAAAATGAAGCAACGACGCTGCGGAGCTGATCCGTGCGCAGCTAGAGAGAGAGGATTCCATAAAACAAAATGAATGGTTCAGCATAGACAGACAGGGAGGCCGATTCTGAGTCGTCGATCGATCCAAAAGTGGATAGAACTGCGAAAGGGAGAGCAATGTAGAGATGATTCCACCATGAAAGAAGGGGGGAGAGGCATGATCAAGCTGGTTTTTACAATGAAATCGATACGAAGGATTGACGCGCAACAATTATGGAGAGCATTGCCAAAAGCTTGGGATGCTTCTTCTTCTGAGTTGAGACCATCATCGTCTCATAAACGTCCCCTTATTTGCTCCACTAAATATGATAACCGTCACAAACTGCCTTTCACCCCCCTTCGCCAACCTTGACCCTCCTATGCCTTTCATGTTAACAAAACAAGGTGACTCATAAATAAATCATTCATAAGGCCTCCCCAAGATCCAAATAGGGAACTAGGCCGGAGATGATGAATTGAAAGCGATGAGAGAGAGAGAGAGAGAGAGATGGGGCGAGGGCGAATTGAAAGGGATGAGGGAGAGAGAGAGAGAGAGAGGGCAAATTGAAAGAGAGACTAAGAGAGAGAGAGAGAGAGAGAGAGAGAGCGAGAGGAGCTCAAAAAGTTGGGGGCATGCACCAATCACCGTCCCGCAAAAATGTGGCCAAAATGAATTAAATAAACATGTATTTTTGCTTCTACTGAGCATTGCCTTCACTTAGGCCTCCTCATGGTAGGCCCGGTTAATCACTAAAGCTATTTTTTTAACAGGGGAAGGCTAGGAGACTTGGGAGTGAGGAGTACGTGTACACATACCTGTTGACACTCAGTTGCTTAGTGGGGCAAAACACTTTTTTTTAAAAAAGGGGGACTTGGGGTGAGTAGTACCCATGCCCCAATTGGGACTTGAATGATTGCATCTCTTCTTAGGTGGGCTAATGCCTTATTGGATTGACTTGTCATCGCTAGAGATGTTTTGGTTTTTAAATTTGCTTCCTTGCATAAATCATAGGGCTTAGTGTTTTTTATGGATATGGAATTCAAATTCTAGTGTGAAATTCCTCAATTTAGCCCATGTACAACAATGCTTCAGTGACAAGATAAACAAACACACACACGCACACCGTGTGCACATGTGCATGCAAACATGCCTTTTGATTGAAAACCACACACAATACACATGCACGTGCGCACACGCATGCCCTTTGATTGAAAACCTCTCTCTCTCTCTCTCTCTCTCTCTCTATACATACATATAGAGAGAGAGAGAGAGAGAGAGAGAGAGAGAGAGAGAGAGAGGTTTTGTGTGTGTGTGTGTAATAGGCTAATATGGGCTTTAAAATAATGTGCAACTAAACAAATGACTACTTTTTTTGGGGGGGTGACGCATCCACCCACTCACACACCCAATTTGAGGCTATCTAGGGGCACCCGCCCTGCCTCTATCCCCACCTACCCACACGTCACACACCCACCCACTCACACACTTGATTTGAGGCTATCTAGGGGCGGCACTTGCGATCAAACGAGGGCCGCTGCCCTACCATTAGCCTACTGAGGCTTCCTTAGCAAAATGAGTATGGTAATTTCGAGAGTTTAAAAGACTCACCCACCCATTTGGGCCTTATCTAGGGGGGCACCTTGCCATGGGCCTATGCAGCAAGGATTGGTCTCATCTATGCAAATTTCCATAAGAAAACTGAGTAGTCGCTGCATTATGCAAAGTTTGGCCTTAAGAGAAACCAAACCTTCAAGGGTGGCCAATCTTGTTAGACAAGTGCTCATCCCTACAATCAATGGAAAGATTAATAGCTCTCCACTCAATGTTCATCCTTGATTAGCAAAAGTAAAGGCTAGTAGGAGAGCTTTGGAATACAAGACTCATAAAGGGTCATGGAATGGTAGCTTAGGTTACCTAGTAGCATCAATCGAGTGACTCTCACACCATGAGCATTTGAGACAAACTTGCTTGCAAAGGAAAGAGTTAACACCCTACATTGTAAATGTAGGTCCCCATGATTAAGCAAGTCAATTTGTAAGACATTTTGCTAGTTGACCTTACAAGGAATTTCAATAGTTTGTGAGCCACACAATGTATGTACCTTTATTACAATTGGAGCTCATCATGTCATGGTTGTCTACGACAACCTTAAACATACAAAGCATTCAAAAATAAAGGCACCAACACCACCAAGGATCTAAGGAACCAAAAGATTTGCAAACACCCCCATCAATTAAGTAAAAGGGAATAAGGGACACCAATAGTAACTTATATGATAGCCTCCACCATTTTTCACTTAAATTAACACAACTATTGACACCTACGTCAAGTACATTGAAATTGAAAGTATGTTCTAAATAGCCAATCTATATTATAGCAAACCTCTTTCAAGGTGGAGTGATGCAAGGAGCAACAAGAGCTTGTGCTTTGTTAGCACATTGTGAGGTTCAAATGATATAAGGTCGTGAAAGAGTACGATTAGTCAATATTAGAAACACCACCATGGTCAAATTTATTGCAAACAAATTGATCATCTTGATTAATCATGTTTCTCTTCAGTTTCATGTACTTAGATTGAATAAATTCACAAATGAATCAAATTATTATAAATGCTATCAATTGTAGTAGAAACTCCTTAGAATTTACTTCAAAATGTGAGATCTCTTTATACGATTATAATAACACTAAATTGCAAAAACCATAGTTTTAATTAGTACCTCTTAGTATAGGAAGAAAAGATTCTTTATAAACTCGGCATATATTCGAGCAATGGTGATCTATATGTTTCTACTTTTTTTTTTTAATGTTTACTACTATTAGCACCACTACTCCCTTTATGAAAATTTAAGTACTAGTACACCTTGATTTTGGAGGAGGTTGGTTCTATAATAGACATGGTGCATATTCAAAATTAAAAAAGTAGGAGTGATGTTTATCCATCTTAGAAGTTGTAAATGTATATCAATGCTATTGTTTATTAACTCTCATGATGTGAATGATTTAGGAAAAAGTGGATTCCCTTATGGACTTAGCAAATGTTCAAGCAATGGTGATGTATGTGTCTTGGAAGTTGCAAATTCATATTAAATGTATATGTTTACCAAACCTCATGATGCGAATGATTGTTATGGATGCGTTAAATATTTTGGTGGTGTTGAATCTTAATCAAGTGGTGGTATCCTATTGTTCATACTTTAAGGGGGAGAAAAGTCATAATCACTTTAGACCAAAAAACTATGAAACTCTTTTAGCTAATGTATGAAAAGGATTTGGATATATGATAATATCAACAAGTTAGATACTAATGGCATAACATGGACCACTACAAACCTTTGGATGGAACTTTGACAAGCACAAACACACTTTGATTCTATCGAAAAATGAGTATTAAAATACATAAAACTTGTATGTGACTATAATGGCACAATACTTATGTAAATGACTGTAATTAATTTCTTACATGTGTATCCTTTTCAAAACCTATTTCAAACGTGAGGATAGTAATGAAATTTATTGAAATGTTAGAAACTTCTCTATGATCATGATTTTTAAGACTTTTAAACAACAATAAACATTTTTTTGTCTGAAATTGAAGTTCTTGCCCATCCATATATACACGTGTATTGCTTGAGGAAAAAAAAGCATCATTGAAAGTGTACTTTTCCTTTTGCGTTTGACATATTATTCTATGAATTAAAATATTTTATGTAATTATGTGCACTATCTTTACACATTATTGAGAATCAAATCTCATGACAAGGAAGATATATATCACCATTTTCAAATCATTGATAATGTAAGACCTTTTGGGAGAGGCCTTTTTAAGGTCCATGTACACCTTAAAGTAAAAGTATAAGACTTCTCAAGTTGGAAGTTTCTAAAGAAATAAGAAATTATCGAAACAAAAAATGATCAATCTTTTAGCATTCATAAATGCCAAACCTCATGTTGTATTCTAAAATACTTATAGTAAAACGCATTGTCACTTATGATGTGATTGTTCGAGGAAAAGTTGCCCTTGTGACAAACATTGGGGAATAAATAGTCTTGTGAATGCATGCATTATACCATTCAACTTTCTTAAAGTGCACATTAATTTTAAGTTTTTCTTGGTTTTTTCACCTTCATATTCATTGCATTCTCATTAGGTGGTCTGCCGACACAATTTCTTGCATAAATTCCCCATTGGACATCTGAAAATGCAAATAATTCATAAGTGAAGAACATTTTTTGCTCGGTTTTTTCACCTTCATCATTGCACTCATTAGGTGGAGTGTTGACACTTTTTTTTGCATAAATTTCCCATTGGATGTGTGAAATTGCAAATATTGGTTAATAATTCATAACTAACGCAAAGATCATGTTAATACTAATATATTAATCAATCCAACTTAGAGTTGCATTTTGGGTGCATTTTAAATTCTCAATTGTGTTCAATTGCAGCATATGCACCCTTAGTTTAGTAAGTGAGTCTAAAAGGAGTTAACACATCGACATCAAGTATGAGGAGAAGAGGGGGGAAATGGGATTGTTGAGATGTGAAGCATAAAGAAAGGGGCTATCCAAAGTCCATCACCAATACAATTTGCAAATTTTCTTAAGTAAAAAATGAAAAGCTATTAGTTAAAGAGACTAGAAGCCTCTAAAGGCATAGAGCTACTATATTGTGAGGGATGGTATAGAGATGCATGCAAAAGATTGTTTAGGGTTAGATATCCTTTGGTGTTAGCACTTTTGTAATGCATGCTTCGTATATATTATCTTGAGAAGTCAATTGTAATGGGTACACACATGCACACACGTATGTGTGTGCATGTGTCTGTCTGTGTGTGTGCGTGTGCGTACACACATAGGAGTCAATGCGGGTGTAGCCAATCGTGAAGCTATTTTAGTGGTAGTTTTGGGGCTATGATGTGATGCATTGGTGGGTGAGATTTTGAATTTGGGGTGGAGTCGTGCTCTCACCGGATTGTTTCTTAGCGTAATGATTGCCTCACTTGTGTAATAATGAGATCCAATAGGATGCAATCTGTCAAAACTTGTTGTTTTGAACACCGCAAAGCTTGACACACACATCACTACATGAGCGATTCTTCCCTCCTTTGTGCAGTCTCTGTGCATCATACTATTCACAACCTATATGATTGCATAGTCTAGATGTGGTTGACAGAGGATGTCTCTCTACCACCTGTCATCTACCCGCATTAGACAAAAACACTCAAAAAACTCGAATAAGTAAGAGAGGTTTATATATGCATGTATATATCTATATAAGTTATATATATATGTGTGTGTGTGTGTGTGTGTGTATATATATATATATATATCAAGGAAAGCACAACACCAAGAAAGGTTAAAAATGCATAAGTAAATGAGAAAGAAGTGGGGGGTTATACCCGCCACTTTTTTACAAAATCACCTAGGGCAAAATTTTGAAAAATTTAACTATCTAACAAAGAGAAAGAGTCCTTAGGGAAACGTATCAACGGCGGGTTGGAAAAGTATAAAGGGCGGATTTAAAAAAGACTTAAAGGAACAGATGCCAAAGTCAAACAAACAGTTGACTCAGCAATGCATCCAATCAATCACCACGTAATGTCGTAACCACTAGCCTGGAAATCAACTGACTACCGCAACGTAGTGAGGAGCCAGAAAAAAAAGCAAAGAGCTAAGGGACGGAACAGAAGGGGCCCCGAAACAATTGACAGTCAACGATGGTTGCCCGATAAGCTATGGAGCAAACCACGAAGTAATACTGAAGAGAAACTCTACTAAGCTAAGTCCACAGAGACAATCAACAACGAACACCGAAAGCGAAGGGAACTGTCAGTGCTAAAGCAATCGGGTAAAGCACAAGTCCACAGTACCAACGGTCACAAAAAGGAACCAGTAGAAAGCAGTAGACGAAAACATGTGCAGCTACGAAGCGGGATGCAGAAGTGTTGGGGCTCGAGTAAGGTGGATCAACACGGAGTTGAAGTACTCACTAGCGCTGGAGGCGAGGCGTTATACCTACGCTCCTGTAAAGGGGTGGCAGAAGAGAGCATCGTATGGTAAGGGCTGTGTGCGTAAGAAGCTAGGGAGAAAGCGTGATTAAGCACTACGTAAGTAATTGCAAGGAACACACATGCTAAGATGAAAAAGAGGAAGCCAGCTCAAGCACGTAGAACTTGAGAGCTCACCGAGCTACTGCCAAGCAAATACGAAGGGACACACTGACCCAGAAAAGAGAGAGCTAGAGCGGCCGAGAAACGCTCACGTAAAACATAAAAGAAGGGATAGAGATTGCCAGGATAACTAAAAGGGAAACACGATTCCATGTAGTCAGTAGAAATCCTACCTACGCAGCTCATCACCAAGAGGGTCTAGTGACGAAAAAATAGGAAGATAAGGGCAACGTACGTACTCTACACTATGTGCTAGGAGCAGTGAAGACCTGCGAGAAAGCCATAGTGCCACGGATCTCAGCCACGCACAAAGAAGTAGTAGAAGCAGAGAACCGTAAGGGGCGGAAGAATGAGGAAGCATACGAGAGGATGAGTGATCTTATCGTTGAGAACCTTGGAGGCGTTACAAGAAGCCATGCTGCCACCCCGACATGCAAGGTCATGGGCAGTGAACAAACCGTGGAATTAGGAGCATAACAGTGGTCTTACGGGGTTTATATATTTTAGGTTAAGCTTAGGGAAGTGGTCTTAGGGGTTTTATATATTTTAGGTTAAGCTTAGGGAGTTAGATAGTTTTAGGTTAAGCATGGGGATGGCATTGCTCACTAGAGGCCCCAGAAATGCAGGCCACTTACTAGGCGATTCTATTGCAACAGCAACCTAATAATCATGCCAAACTTATTATTGGTAGATTATTTTAGGAAGTTCTATATATATAAATATAAATATTATAGTCAATTATAATTAAGTACCCCAACATATACCTAAATGAAATTAGAAAACCCTGTCACCACTTATATTAAAGGAGATGGGATATAAAGTACGGTAAGCTCATACCATAAAATTATAAAAAGGGAAAAACGGATCATTGTTTGCTTGGGTATAGCTATTTTTGGTGAGGTTCAAGGGCTTTTCTGTGTATAGGTATCTTGCATGACCCATAACTTATGCATTGCTCAACGGAATTCGACAAACTTTGTCTTCAAGTTGTAGTACACATTCCAAACTTGAACATGAGAGTAAAAAATAATGGAATAAGTATACCGTTAAAGTATTACAAGTGCTATGTTGCATGTGAAGCATGCATCCTGAAGACTATAGGATATAGCAAATTATTCAAAAACATCAAAATTTTATTCTATACATACATACAACCAAGTAATCATTCTAAAGTACACTACGTGAGCTTCTCCTCAACCTAAGGACATACTTAAATGAGATCATTATGCACGGGTTAACAGGCCTCCAATATTGTGCTATAGTGATGCATACCCATTTGAGGGCACATTGCATAACTTTTTTTAGATTTGTTGAAAACCAAAACGGATTGAAATTTTGGTATCCAAACTCTTGGGACTAGTGTATGGTGGTCCTAAAACATTGATAGTTTTTGATATTGGTATCTAGATTCACCCTAAAATGGAAGAAGTTAGAAAAGTGCAATTTATGCATGTGTAAAGATATTTTAATGAATCCAACACTATTTATAATTTTGAATTGTTTCTTTGTCCATGCACTTGCTTACTATATGGCTCATAAGCATGCCAAAGGTCATTATATTTAATAATACATAGCATTAAACCTGATAGTGTGCCCTTTAGCCTATTTGTGTTTTGAAGCATTTTAGGCCACATTGCACTTGTTTGGGATATCTAAGTTTGCTGACGTGTATCGTCGGAGGGGGAAAAACCGGCGGCTAAAATTTCGCTACTCCATCGCATTTTGAATTTTCACACCTCTCGCCCATCAATTCTTGCAAGTTTAAGTACCTGCAACCTGCCTCCACCATACAAACGCCCTGTAACCTGCACGCACCTCGACGTGACCTTGCGCATACTTTGGTTTGGACTTTGGTTTGCCATTGTCTTCTTTCAGGTAAGTTGTCTTCTATTCTTTGCTTGCGTCACTAGCTAGCTTCTCTGGGTCTATTCTGGACTAATCGTGGCCATGGCGTCAATAGTAACATGCAGCTCGCCATGGCTTGCAAGAGAAGCAGATAGAGGCTACGAGACAGAAAAGCCAAAAATCCAAGTCAAGGCACAAGGAACAGAGTGCGGGTCGAGGAAAGCCCTGGCATGGTATCGAATCGGCAAAGGAACAGAGTGAAGGGAGAAACAGCGAGAAGAAAGAAGACTCCTTGCAAAGCAACAGTAGCAAGAAGCGGTTGCAGATGCACGCATTCGATCATTGCCATCAGAGCGAAGAACACGAGCTGTGGTGTCACGATTGGTGGGAGCATTCAAGGTAGCAACATCAAGCCATTCAGGTGATTACCAGTCTCGAGTCTTCACAAGCTTTAGCCTGCACCCTAAAGTTCATAGAGTAACAACCCTACCAACACCTTGGGAGATGCATGCCCAAGAGGCGATGCTCTCTAACCTGAGAAATGGCCTATAGAAAGTGAAAGGGGTGCACAGCTTAGATCAACTAGCCGCAAAGAGGGCGGCATTAGCTATGTTGGTGTCCCCTGAAACAAAGGAGAAACGGATTGGGTGCACAATCTCGAAGATGTTATCAATGAGGAGGACTAATGTGGCTCGAGCAGTTGAATATAGAGCAGAAGTAATGCATGATCATCCCGATCCGAGAAGTCTGTGGGCTTCAACAAAATGCAAGAAAAGGAGAGACAACCTAAGTACAGAAGTCATTACTACCGTGACGACATTTTGGCATGAAAATATGAGAGTTTCTCCAAATAGAAAGGACATCTGTAAGAAGCGGACGGGATACAAGGTGTTTGAGGAGCACATCATACACATTCTAGATACAACGCAAGTCAGTGGTGCCTAAACCAGCCCAGTGGTTGTTTGTGATTGAGCTTTGGGATAGTTTACTTGTTTCATTTCTTAAACTAGGCTTGGACTAAATGTGATTGTCCTAAACTAGCCCAGTGGTTGGAACATCATGCAACCATAGGCTAGTTCAGCTCAACCGCCAGTTATGTGATTGTCTTGAACCAGCATGATTGAATAGACATTAGTTATTGTCCAGTCCGATGGCATGGTTAAGCAAAAATTAACAAGAATATATTTTGCAATATATTGTTATTTTACTAAACTAGCCCAGTGGTTGGAACATCATGCTTTAGCTCAATCACCAGTTATGTGATTGTCTTGAACCAGCGTGGCTGAATAGACATTAGTTATTGAATAGCCCAATGGTTGAAATTATTATGTTTCTTAGTACTTAAATTCATTAAATTTAATTTCATGCTATTTGGGTCATATACCACTATTAAATTGTGAAATTTAGAAATGAAAAGCAATATATTGTTATTTTCTAATGGTGAAATTTAGAAATTGAAAGCAATATATTGTTATTTTCTAATGGTGAAATTCAAAAATGAAAAGCAATCTACTTGTTATTGTCTAATATGTGAAGTTGAGACCGTCAGGCTAAACCATCCGGTGGTTGAAACTGTGACAATGTGCTATACCATCCCAGTGGTTGAAATTGTGATTGTCCTAAACGTGTCCTAAATCAGCTGTCTATCCTAAACCAGCCCGCTGATTGAAATTGTGACTGTCCTAAACTAGCACGGTGGTTGAAATTTGTTTTGCTTCATTATATACTTTAATTAGACCGTGTTTTGTATTCTTTTAGTGGTAGCAAAAAGGGGGCTCATTGTTCTATTGTTCCCACATGTTGGGTCAATAGACGAAGTTGTATCTCAAGTTTGTGGATCAGAATTTAGACATTTCAATTGGGTAGAGGAGCTTTGAGCATTGTAAGCCATGGTACGTCAGGAAACTCAAAGATAGGAATGTTTGTTGTTGCAAAACACACATAGACTTTGACCTGGCCCGGCAAGCTATGATTGACTTGAGATTTGGTCATGTTGGAGCATTGCTCCATGGGGATAGATGCCCATGCCTCCCCAATGAATGTGTAGTCTGGAGGCCACCTGGATCCTCATCATGTGTTGCAAGGGAGGGTAGGTTTTGTAGTCTAAGGTCTCTGTGGGAGCCAGTGGTTTGTCCAAAGGGAGACTGTGAGTGGCACAAGATTGAATGCATTTGTGGCACATGCAAGTGTTGCAGTTTGAAGCTGAAGAAGAAGACCGTCAATGTCTGTCCAAATGAAATGAGGGAAGACAACCATGTTGCTCTAAAATGGAGGAGATTTGAAAATGTCAATGTTGAAGGATCCGATAAAAAGAGATGGCTACTATCATATAAGAGCACCCAGCCAAGGGAGCTTGTAGGTTACGTGGTTCAATCCATCCCAAAATATGTGCTTTACAATTTCACGGCCAATTGGCAGGATAAGAAGTTCAGGACATGCCTTGCCAAATTTTCCCATGACACTATTGTATCTGTCATTGATTTTGTAGAAAATTATTCTTTTCAAGAAGAAAATGAGATACAAAGTGCTCACTGGTACAATAAGCAGATAACAATTCTTGTGCATATCACGTATAGTCATTTCTTTGATTCTTCCATGCCTTATGCCAATCTGCTTATTGTTGACTCATAGGAGTCTAGGTCAGTGCAACGCATGTACCATTTCTACATTTCAGATGATAGGGAACATGACACCCTAGTGTAGCATGCTTTTCTACTACATTGGGAATGGTTGAAAAAGAAAATTCCCCATACAAAAAATATAAAACAACATTGGGTGTGGTTAGATGGTGGTGCCTCTCAATTTAAATCAACACATGGATTCAAGCTTCATCTCAAGGTTCAAATCCTTGACTGGTCTAGACATGATGTGGAATTTCTTTGGGTCTAGCCATGGCAAGGGTGAACATGATGAATGCGGTGTTGTTATTAAGCAAGCTCTGTTTGAACACCAATTAGAATGACCTCAATAAAAACTCAATGATGCTGATGATGCTGTAACATGGCTTACAGCCAACCTCTCCACAGGCGTGCCTTTAAAAAAAAAAAACAAAGCCTTAAGAATACTGTAGTACGTAGAGTGTTCCATGAAGTGAAAGTGGATGAAGTGCAAAGGAGAATCCAGCACGATTGTGAGAAAATTAAAGGAGTTCATGGTCGGCACAAGATATGGGGCTTTTTAAATAACCAACTGATTAAAATGAGAAAACTTTCTTGTTTTTGTAGTGCGTGTATCATAGGAGATCATGACAATTGTGAGAACATTGCAACTGTGAATACATGATGGAAGTGAGTTCAAGTTTTCCTCTACCTTCAGATGGAGTGACAAACAATGGAGAGAAAAATGAATCGCCATAGTTTGGGGAGAGTTTTGATGACCTCACTGACTGTCTGGAAGAGGGGGATAACTTTGCAATTGTCGTAGGTCCTGGGGAAAATGAGGAAGATGACCCATACTTTCTATTATAGTGCACAAAACCTAAGTACAAGGTTGAGGAGACATTTAAGGATAAATGGGGAACAACCTATGAGAAGTGGGATGTAGTAGTCAGAGCTTTTTGGTACAAAAAAACATCCAAGAGAGGCCGCAATTACGAACTGCTACATAAGAGTCCACAAACATGTGTATACTCTCATCTAGAAAGAGCTATTAAGTTCCAGATGCAACCTATGCCACAATGAAAGAAGGGCAAGCGTATCTTCAAATTGGATTTAGACATGCATGAGTACATCTTGGGGTGTCTTGGAGGGGTGGACGAGGAGGGCGACTGAGATAGTACTAAGAAATGTAGGTAGTCTCATTACAAAGAAACAATATCTCCACTTGTCCTACAAAATGGAATTTGTATTTGAGACTACTTCTTTTTAGTATATCCCAAACAACCACCGTGTTGGTTTTATTGAATTATTTTTGTAAATCCCAAACGGTAAATCCCATGCTTGTTTTTAGTATATCCCAACAACCACCGCGGTGGTTTCCCATAACAAATCCACACATCCTACAAATCCATTCATCTTGTAATAATAGAAGCAGTGCAACTGTGCTAGCGATAACTTATCCTGCACTCCTACTGGGCTATCCCTACACTACTGCCGTGCTATCCTAAACTTTGTTACACAATGCTATACTAAAACAATGCCCTTTAGACTATTTATCATTTCATTAACCATCAGATTTCATCTCATGCTTGCTTTTAGTATATCCCAATAACCACCATGCTGGTTTCCCATAATGAATCCACACATCCTACAAATCCATTTGAACATCTTGTAATAATAGAAGCAAACCACCGCGCTGGTGTCCTAGTGCAACCGACCATCGTGCTGGCGATAACTTATCCTGCACTACTACCATGCTATCCCTACACTACTACCGTGCTATCCTAAAAAATTTTGCATGTAGTGCTAGTCCCTATTAGATTGGTTATCATTAACCGTCATATTTCAACCACCGGGCTACTTAAAACATTTAAGTACTAACATGGAAGCAGGTCAATACAAACTCAGGTATTACGAGCACCATGAGAATATCCACAAGTTCAAGAAATGTCTGCAAGATTTTTCAATTATTTCAAAACACAACGACATTTTGCTTTTTCAAGGAATTTCCAGACTCCCAACTATCTTATCACCCTCTCTAAGCATCTCCCAGCTCTTGAGGCCCACCTGCTGCACAATGGCAGACCTCTTCACACACTCAGATAACACACTGCTTGCTTGACTCTGCCGACTTATAAGCCCATAGTAACTCCTCCTTTCGCTAGGGGTCCTCTTCATCTTGGTCTTTGCGCTCTATACATCTTCACACCTCTATCATGTGTTGCTAAAAGAAACCTACATCATGATCTTGATAAGTACCTTAAAGGAGGAAAAAAAGCAATAGCCAGGGAAATTAATATTCACCCACCACTGAAGCATGTCCTCCTTGTAGCTATTTTCTTCCTCCTTCTCGGGGTCTATTTCTGGGAGGATGCCATCCAACATTGTTTTCAGATAGAACAATAGCATTCCAAAGTTATTTGGGTATGCCATCTATTCGATGTAGGTGAATTGGTGTACAGATTTTCGGGGCTAGATTTCATAATGGGCTCTTAGTTGTGTTTGCACTTACTGCACTTAAATAGGGAGTTCATTGAGCTCGACCTTCTCATTCTTCAATCTCATGTTAGTTGTCTAATCGAAATCTTCCATCTCACATTAGTTCACTAATCGAAATCTTTCAGTCTCACATTAGTAATCTAATCAAAATCTTTCATCTCACATTACTTGTCAAATCGAAATCTTACATAGATTACAATCTCAAAGACTCCTTTACTTCATATTACATCTCAAGGATTCCTTGTTGCGCTTTCTGATTATAGGCTCGGCCCTCCTTGCTCCTTTCCAAAATGGGGCTGGTTCCTTCCTACAGGGGCCCGGCCCCTCCCTTCATACCGCTTTCTCTTTCCTTGACTTGAGCTTCCTGGGCCCTTCTTGCTCCTTTCTTGAAGGGGGTTGGTTCCTCCCTTGAGGCTTCTTTTCCTTGCAGTCAGGCTTGGTCTTGGTCTTCTTCAATTTGAGCTCCTTGTCTTTGAGATCTTTTGCCCAAATGGCAAATTGAGCTACAACATCTACTTCCTTACCGTAGATAGCTGTAGCAGGCAGGCACATTTAATCTGCTGGGCAATGGCAAATGGCATTCTCTACATAGCGATTTTACATGCACAAACATTCCAAAGCAAAAAACGTGCATAGGGTGGTAGCACGTAGGCCTTTAGATACAGCAGTCATCTACGATGGGGGTATGGTAGACCATGCATTTCGGATTAACTATTGCAGCCGTCAATACCACAGTCTTGCTCTGTACATTACGAAGTTGCTTCTTGATTCCTTCCTCCCTCATCCTAAGGCTGCGGATGTTCTCCTTCATCTCCTTCACTTGTTGCTCACTCTGTGCAATAGCTTCATCTAAATCCCTCAGCATCTGTTGAAGCTGCGTAAATTGCTGAAAAACATGTTCATGGGCCGTTTCCAAGACTTCCACTCTAGTTTGGAAATCTCTTTGGATGACATACTGCTTTTTATAAACTGTCGAAAGCCACGGCAAGCGAGCTCGTGCAAACATCTATCCTGATCTGACGCCATCTGCTAGTGTCTGTTGCAGGTCGCAATCCTACCCATAGTCCAGCCATGACTCCACGCCTTGTGTCATCCTGAAGCTGTCCTCTGAGTGCCTCATGCCAGGCCCAATGTGTCCCTGCCATCTTCCTGCACATGACCAGATCCTGATGTAGCCTTTCATCCTTGGGATACCCCACCAACCATGAATGCTCCAAATCTGTCCTAGATCCACACATCTAGGTAATCTCTCTTTGGGCACATCCTGCCCTAGGTCTCCCTCCCCCACACTCTCCTCATATGGGGGCTTACAGATGGGGAGATGACCATTCCAACATACACTAATAGAGGAATGATCTTTTACACCGAGAGACATGAGAGCCCAAAGAGAGGAAGCTCCAGATTGAAAGAGCAGTTACATAATGAAATTGAAGAACATACAAAGACGAGGGAGAAGTTATGTAAAGCAAGATTGAAAGCGAGCCCTTTGGGAGATAGGCTTACAAGAACAAAACTTTGCAACCTTGCAAAATTGAAAGCAGGAAGTGGAGGATGCAAGCGTTAAGTACAAGTAGCAAGGTGAGATTGTTTAAAGCATTTACTATTTGCAATGTGGCTATGTAAATCTTCCTTTGTTAACTCTTATTTATGCATCCGATTTATAGGAAAGCTTTGGAGCCCCTAAAGGAAAATGTGACTTCCAATAGTGTTTCGAAAAAACAACCCTCATCGTGGCTACTACAAATTGCTCTACCATGGTGGGTGGAACGTGCTCCACCATGGCAACTCTCTTCATCCTTCTTGGCTTGGGGAGCTGCCTCATTGTCTTCTCCACCCCGGCTGCTCTGCCCCATCCTTCTTGGCCTTGAAGCTCTCTCGCAGTTCCTGCATCACCTTTTTGGTTTTTGTATTCTCCCTTTTCAGCTCCTCCATCATCTGGTCTTTTTCAATGTTCAATGCGTTCTACATGTTGCAGAGCCGTTTGTAAAGACCCTCCTTTTCAGCTCTCTAATCTTCAAGATTTTTTCACATCTTTTCTAGCTCCTTGTCTGCCATGTCCCCGTCATTTCTCACTTCTTCGAGCCTATCTTGAAGCTCCTTCACGCGCTTCTCTTCATGTGATGCATGAAAGAACCCAATAAAATCAAACTCTTTGTGGTAACAGAGCTGGAAAATAACCAAGGTTGAGGCTGATAGTGCCACCTCAACCCTGTGGGGGATTCCAAGAAGAAAGGGGAGCCACTCCACTCTCTCAAGAAACATTCCTCCTGGTAGAGGCTGCTCATGAAGGTCCCTACATAGTCCCCCAAATGGCTATCAAATTGTGTTCTGTGTCTATCCAGGTACTAGCCAACATGTGGAACTAGAACCATCCAAAGCCTTTGTACATTTTTATTTTATTTTTTTGGGCAGAAAAAAGAGTGATTTATATTAATCAAAACATCTTTGTACATCTTCAAAGATCATCCAAAAATGGAGTGCTGTTCACACATGAACTTCCTCTCTTACCATGTACATCTTCAAAGATCATCCAAAAATGGAGTGCTATTCACACATGAACTTCCTCTCTTACCACAAGCATGATAAAAACCAAAACAAGTAGATTTTTCAATAGATATTGAAAGATGCTTCTCAAACATGGAAAGGGAAGCTAGTGGGTTCCCCATTGCAGTTAGTGGTATGTACTGTAACATCAGCAGGAGCAGAAGGGACACCTTGGATAGGGTCAATGGATGCCTCATCAATATCATGTAGCTGAGTAGGCAAGAATGTCCATGGGACCCCCAGTAACACCTGCATGAAGTTGGGTATGAATCAGCTTCCTGTGGCGGTTGTAGTGACGTACACGCTTGAGTCCCCGAACGTTCCAACTGACAATCCTCATCTGCGAGAGGAGGCCGGATGGAAGATCCTACCTGACCTGGTATCAGAGAAAGCCCTCTCCTGTGAAAAGTTCCTCCTATCAAGAGGAGGGAAGTCAACTAGGGATAGCACACCCACACCTACTAAGGGGAAAACTCTGTCCGGATGTTTGAAAGATGTGCTCCTCGAGCGTAGAGGGCACAAACTCCTCCTCAACCTCAAACTCAGCCAAGTTTGCCAGAAGTGAAAATGAATTCCTATGGAGTACCTCTAGCACAGGAGTGCGAAGGAGCCCTACGGAAGGAGGACTGGAACCAATAACCCCCTTACCTCTGTCAGGTGTAGACAGCCGTGCAAGAGAAGAAGGGGGGTGCTGTAATAACTTGGCATAGTGCTGCATGATCTCACCATGAATCTGCATGACCTCGGCCACAACTTTGGCATTGTTCTCAAGGCACGAGTCTCTAGTGAAAGGTTCTCCCTAGGTGAGCACTCTGCACATGAACACGAAAAGGGGCAAGAGCAGTCTCATCTGTGTTGGAATATGAAGCCAAAGTGAGTCTAAAATGAGTGTTCTAGCTAACCCCCATATTGAAGCAGACGAGTTGGGATCCTCTTCCTGTGAGTTGCTGCCCCCCCCTCTCCCTCTCATAGCCAGCCCCCTCTCCCTCTCTCTCCCTCCCCCTCACCCTCGCTGCCCGCCCTCTCCCTCCCCTTGCTTCTCCTCCTCTCCCTCCCCTTCACCAACCCCCTCTCCCTCCTCCCTCCCTTCCTCCTCCCCGCTCTCCCTCTCCCCCCTTGCCAGCCCACCCGCCCCTTGCCTCTCCCTCCTCGCCCTCCCTCTCCCCACTCGCTCCCTCCCTCCCCCGCCCCCTCCCCCTCCCCCCACCCACTGCCCCCCTGCCCCCTCCCTCCCCTGCCCTCTCCCTTCTATCCTATCTCAGCTCCCCTCCGCTTCTCCTCTCCATCCCTTCCCCTCTCTCCTACCCTCTCCTTCCTACGCCCGTTTCAGGGCATCCTGGGCAGTAGTTTCAAGGACGGAGCTTTAACAGTGTTGGAATCGGCCTTTTCACTTCAATTGGTGAATGGATCCCCATTCAGCTAATCTCCGTCCACTTCCACTGGCCGCAAGAACTGTCATTTTTTCAGAAGACGAGTTGCAGCAGCTCAAGAAAGATGTGGAATTAGAGGGCTCCACATCACTTTTTGCCCGCATCTTTGGGTCACATCCTTCCAGATCACAGGCTAGAGACTAGATGTTGGCGACATTACTAGGAGATCTTGCCCCACATCTCAGGGATATTCGACTTCTAGGACATGGATTCTTCCAAGTGATTTTCGACTTCCATGAGTCCACAGCCCTTGTTCTCAAAGCTAATCCCCTGGCTTTGGGTTCGAGGAGGATTTTTCTTTTGCCCTACACCTTGGGCTTTGATCTGCCACCGGTCGAGGAGGACAATCAGGTCACATCACTATTCACCAAGTTTCCTGGTCTTGCTCAGGCTTACCATCGACTTCTTGCTACTATCGGAGCCACTTTCGGAGTGGTCATTGAGATTCCCCCCCTTCTTGGCATACGTTCTTCCTCGGCAGAGGCAGTTAGAGTGGACGGGGTGCCTCGAGTTAGGGCCATTGTCTCTAACCCTAACATCTCAAATGACCACATCATGATTCAACGTCTAGATGTCTCTCTCTTTCAACGGAGAATTGAGATCACTGGTAGACAGGATCAATGGAGGATTTGTAGGACCCTTGGGCACTTTGCTAGAGATTGCCCAAGGAAGAGAAAAAGACCCAAGAGGTCTTCTGGTGTGGCTCCTTCACATACTTCCCCATTTGCACCTCCCCTGTGGCCTATACCACGTACTCTAGGACTACCAAGAGTAGCAGGGCATCCTGCTACGTGCACCCCAGGGCCACCAAGTGCAATAGGGCACCCAAAGCCTGCAGCACTCCCAGTACCACATTGGAGAGCGGTCAGAGTGGCTCCTTTACCTCAAGAGGAGACCCTTGATCCAGTTCAAACAGATGCCATCCAGAAGGTGGATGCTGTTGTAGCCCCAGATACTACAGTTTCACATCAGGGGGGGACTTTAGATGCACCAGCCCCAGTTATTTTCGTTTCTGATCATGAGGAGGCTACCGATAGTTCTCCCCCTCAGACTGTTCATGCCACAACTTAGGGAGTGTTTGCACAGATGAGGACTACAGATCCTTCTTCAGCCCAGACATAGGCCTCCTCAGCTCCCAACTCCAGATCTGCTGATAGAGGCCTAGCAGGTCCTTCTCCTCCTTCCTCCATGAGTGCAGGTCTTCTTCACACTCCTCGACTAGACTTGCTTCTCAGGTTCTCTTTTTCAACACCGGTTGATTCGGAGACTTTCATGCATGATGAGGAGTTTGTGCCCTCTACTTTAGGGGTCTTGGTCATTGGGATTCCTTTTGACAGGGCCTCTCCCTCAGCAGGTGTAGGGATTCTTTCACCTATTGAGTTTCCTATAGAAAAGTCACCTTCTGAGACATCTGCTTATCTTATTGCTCAAAAATCCCTTTGAGGGTAGATACCATCAGGTGCATTACAACTCCAGTGGACTGAGATGCCAATTGGGATTCGCCACATTTAATTCTTCAAGTTGGTTAATATGCTCTTAGAGATTGCCCTTGAGAAAGATACATCACGTCCTTTCAATTGCTCTACTACAACTTGAACCTGCCTGAACTTGCACGTTCCTCTCATATCAGGAAAGAAGTGAATGGTCTTCTTCAGCACATCTTGGAGGTTTGTTGGCAGGCTCAAAATCTTGACTCCACCATCTTTACTAATCTAAGTGTTGGGGTACATACATCT
Source organism: Dipteris shenzhenensis (assembly GCF_047967505.1). NCBI lineage: Eukaryota > Viridiplantae > Streptophyta > Polypodiopsida > Gleicheniales > Dipteridaceae > Dipteris > Dipteris shenzhenensis. The sequence goes on from NC_141621.1 coordinate 38,675,429, forward strand.
AAAATATCATGTCTCTTTGACTGCTTCTCAAAAAAGCGTGCTTGCAAACTACCTCCAGAAATTCCTAGAGCATTTTCAATCATGCTTTCATTGATGGTAATCTTCTAACCTTGACAGACTAGTTGCCCCTCCTTCACATTCACCTCTTGTACCAATCTGATGAGGTTTTAGAGAGCATCCAAATTGGGCTTTTGAAGAGCGAGAGAGAAGCTACACGATTTCAAGATCAAGGGAGGAGGGGCTCTCGCACTGTGCTGCAAAGGGTGAGTAAAGATTGTGTGAGAAGCTCCTGGACTGTGCAGGGTCCATCACGAGAGGGGATAGAAGTTGCAAGAAGAGTGCAAGGGAGATATAAATGGTCGAGAGGGATAGAAGATGAAACAGTGAATGAAATGGAATAGTGGAGGCTTGAGTTTGCAGTCCGATTGCAAGGGAGAAAGAAATGGTCGAGAGGGATAGAAGATGAAGCAGTGAAGGAAATGGAATAGTGGAGGCTTGAGATTGCAAGGGAGAATAAATGGTTGAGAGGGATATAACACGAAACGGTTAAGGGAATGGAATAGCAGTTTGTAGCCTAGCTACACTATCAAGGTGAGAGCCACCGCAGTGGTTGGCCCAAATATTGAATAATTCAGGGCAGCAATACTAACTTTCATGGTAATGAATGATTAGAGGTGGTGGCATGTAAGATTAATAGCCACATCTGTGGTGGTAGCTAAGACCCACCGGGTTGGTAGTTAATTACCAGCCACTGCAGTGGCCCGCAATTACTTAGCTTCCAGCAGTTACCACCACCGGGCTTGCATGCATGATTACTATGAGTGCAATAAATTATGAGTCACCGGGCTTGCATGCTCAGGAGAGTACTAGAGTGCATGGTTATGAGGGATTAGAGGTGATTATACTTCATGGTTTACTTTTGTGGGAATTATTGCCCAATGGTGGTGGCTATTTTGGTCATAAAGGACCTTGAGAGAATGTGAGGCTCAAAGGATGTCAAGGAAGAATGCAATATGTTTTGGCCAAATGTTCACAATGATTTGCACCCAGCTCCAGTCTTTGAAAATGAATTTGTATCATTACTCCCACGTCCATATTGTGGACCGAAGAAGAGAGAGTTTATGCCACAAGTAGATATAGAGGTCGATTGTTTTGTTGTGGTTCGGCCATCGGATGATAAATATGAGAATGTGAAGTTTTGGGTTGCAAAAGTAGTTGATGTGCAAAGAGATGACCAAGGGAGAGCTGCAACATTTACAGCCGTATGGTATGAGCCAAAGGGCAAGAAGGAGAATATGGATAACAACACATTGTATACTAATTGTATAATGAAGGAGTGAGTCCCAAATGATGAAGCAGTCTCTCAAGTTTCGACGGAGACAATCATAGTGTCTTGGCATTCAAGGGCAAAGAAATCAAAGAAGCGCATGGGATATGAGGTAGAAGGAAAAATAAAAATACCACAGCAAACTATTTTGCATATACACGAATTTTTAAGGATGCTCGCCATGGAGGAAGTAGAAGGAGACAGCGCAAATGAACAATGTCCATGATTAAAGCTTTCTATTGAAGTCCATTGAAGGATTTTATTTGGGTACTAGGCAAGGAGCCAATCCAAGACAATTATAATCAGAGTCATCACCTCCTATGTCAAATGAGAGTCAAAATATGCACTGGATATCATCCAAGGGTCAAGGCTTGCCAAGACAATAGGGAGTTAATGCAGATGGCACCTGGCAAGGGACTATCACATTGAGCAATAAGACAATGGGGAGTCAATGCACCCAAGGGCAAGGCTTGGCAAGATAACTTGTGGGAGTTAATGCAGATGGCACCTGTATTTTGCACTGGATGTCACCCAAGGGTCAAGGCTTGGCAAGACAATAGGGAGTTAATGCAGATGGCACCTGGCAAGGGACTATCGCATTGAGCAATAAGACAATGGGGAGTCAATGCTCCCAAGGGGCAAGGCTTGGCAAGACAAGTGGGAGTCAAATTATGCAGATGGCACCTAGCAAGGGACTCTCGTGACATTGAACAATAAGACAATGGGGAGTCAAATTATGCAGATGGCACGAATTGAGGCTCTTTAAGAGCAATAATTTAAATTGTAAACATATGTTCAATCTATATCATTTTGGATATAAAGACTCTAGCTGAGAGCAACGTCTCTCAATGTAATCATATAATAATAGCTATAATTGCTATTATACCTCTTTGGTTCAATACAAAACTTGGGTCTTATGGCATTATGTCTTTTTTCTATTTATTAAAAGTTTTAAAAATTTTGTGCATATTGCGAGTGACAATGTTATTTTCATGAAATATTTAAGTCTCCTTTCATGGATTTATAAATTTATCATGTCAACGAAAAACGTCAAGGAAAAATATTAAAAATAATTAAATTAACAAATAACTTAGATATAGCTAGAATTTCTAATATAGGATTATTTCAAATTCTTGCATGTTGGTGCAAAAGCATAGATTGAAAAAACAATATTTTTATGTGAATATGATAGTGCCACAAAGTGAACTTTTGATTTGGGAAGGAAAAACGTCAAGGAAAAATATTAAAAATAATTAAATTAACAAATAACTTAGATATAGCTAGAATTTCTAATATAGGATTATTTCAAATTCTTGCATGTTGGTGCCAAAGTATAGATTGAAAAAACAATATTTTTATGTGAATATGATAGTGCCACAAAGTGAACTTTTGATTTGGGAAGAATATTTTCAGAAAGTAAAATTTTGATTTGGGAAGGATATTTTCACAAAGTAAAGTTTTCATTTGGGAAGGATTTTTGGGCTTCATCCAAAAACAACACAAAAAGTCCAAAATTAATGAAATAGGTGTTACAAGTTATCTAAGAGAAAAGCTTTGATTGATTGTGGAGAAAGAAGTATCAGTATTATTTATAGAGAGGGTGGTGGAATCCAATTTATTTAAAAAGAGGAAATTGATGGTCAATCCTTTCTTATTTCAACCAAGACTTCTTGGTAAGGTTTTCAATGTCCAAGGACTTCCTGGTAAGGTTTTCAATGTCTTTCTTGAGGATTTACTAAGGATGCCTCCACCTCAACATCTTGATCATGCTATAGAGCTTGAACCAAGAAATCCGTATTGTAGGGCCCTTTTAGATTCAACGTGGAAGAATTGAAGGAGTTGAACCTTCAATTAGAGGATTTATAGAAGAAGGGATTTATTCAATCTAGTGTTTCTCCTTGGGGTGCTCGAGTTTTATTCTAAAAGTAAAAGGATGGCAATATAGGTTATGCGTTGACTATAGAGGACTTAATAGACAGACCACCAAGACAATATATCCTCTACTTCACATAGATGAATTGTTGTCTCAGTGGAAGGGAGCCACTATCTTTTCCAAGATTGATTTGAGGACAGGTTGAAGAGGACAAACAATATATAGAATCGTGGATGGATCTTTGTTTTAAATATGATTTTGAGATTAAAGGTATTGAGGGAAAGGAAATAAGGTGGCTAATGCTTTGAGTAGACGTCATTATTATCTACTAAATTGTGATACAATGCTACCTATGAATGGTGATTGAAGATATATTGGTGATTTAGAAGGTATATTGGTGGTTTCTCCTTTACTCTTATCTTAGTATCCTTTTCACAGTAGAGCAAGAAGCAATCAATAGTGGCTTTATCATCTATTGAAGAATAATATACAGAATTTACCAATGTTACTTGTGAAGTAGTCTAATTCAAAAGGTTACTTTTTGAGCTTGAGATTTTATCAAGTGATTCTACTACACTCAGTAATCATAACATTCAATTGGTAAAGAGCCCTATGTTTCATGCCAAAATAAAGCATATTGAAATGCATTATCATTTCATGTATGAGGGAGTTTTGCAAGGTTCTTGTATGAAAATATGATCTGTAGATTTGGGCACCCACATGGGAAATCATGTTGGAGCAAGGAATTCACTTCATCAATTCTCTGAATTGAGATCATGATGAAGAAATTTTTTATCTAAAACAAGAAATTGACAATGTTCTATCTAAGGGCAAATGATCAAGAAGAAGCAACAAACAAAGTGCTCAACTTAATTCTCCCCAAAATAGTGATGCTTGTTGCTAAAGGGGGAGGGGGAAGAGGGACCATTTATAATATTATGGTTAGCAATAGGCATGCTATATATACAACTCTATAGCTTAGTGGTAGGACTCATGTGTGGTAAAGACAAGATTATGGGTTCGAATCCTTTCTTAGGGGGGATATACTTGAACCTTTTTTATATCAATAAAAGATTAACCTACGCCCATAATATAATGTGCATCCCTCATGCTAGAATATAAAATAATTTTATTTATCACACTTTGATACCTACCACTATGTTATAGAGTAGTATAACATACCTGTTGATAAGCATAATATTATAATATACCTATTTATAACCATTATAGAGGAGCCAGGTGCATTTCAATAGTAATACTAATATATTTTTGCAATTAGCAAATATGAGCATATTCTTTTAGCATTTTCTTGAAGAGCCTCATTGAGCATCTTGCTTATATTTGTAAAGCAAATCTCACTTGGGAAAGATAGAGAGGAAGCCTTCTTGAAGGGTGGTTGTGTGACTATCAAAGTGGCAAAGGCCTTGAAAACTTGAGCTCATCATCTCAAGTTTCTACATGTAGTCTGATTAAAACCACCGTATGGACCCTCGGTATTTAAACCTTAAGTTTTTGAGTTAATCATGGGATACCCATTTGTTATTCAATTCATTTGTTTGAAATACGAATGATGACAAAAGGTTTTTGTGCATATCAAGCAAACTTCTAATTCACTTAGAAGATCACTATAGCACATACCCAAGTATTGATGGAGGGTTTTCTGTGAACTACTTGGCAAGCCATTCCTACACTAAGGAATAGGTTTCTAGGCAAGACACGGTTCTCATACACCATAGGTAAGTTGGACCCCCCAACCTACCACAGCTTTTTGAGTTGATCCCTTACGTGTGCTAAAGGTTACTTTCTCTAACTTTCTTGATCACCTTGCATCCTATGTTCACGTGCAGTGTATCCCACTTGCTCTACTAGCATGCATAAAAAAGCATGTGTGTGCATGGAAAAAGTCGTGTGCCAGCCTATTCTATGGTTTACTAGGGAAAGCAATGCAGTTGCTTAAAGAAACACATGGAAAGAAAGTCAAGATATGATGGAAAGCAACGCAATATGTGAAGTAAATATATATCTATCAGACCCCACTAAAGGCGTGCACTCCTACATAATTACATGCAAGTATCAAATTTCAAAATTGCCACTCCCAATATCAAGAAGAACTATGCATGCCACATGACTTAGATTAAAAGCTGTTAAGTCGAACTGACCATGCATGAGTATTCTTATTATTACTCTATCATATGGGCATGTAGGATCCAGGGATCAAACACTTTTCCCAAACTTAGTTTGGATCAAGTCCTCACATTCATAACCCAAGAGGGAACTTAGGGTCCATGTTGGTTGGTCGTACGTGAGCTAGGGGTATCAAAACTTCGGAGAGGTTCTTAGGTTGTGTCCAGAGCTCGAATTAGTTAAGAAAACTTCATGGGACTTTTGCATGTCTTTGGCTAAGGTGTCCAGTGTGGGGCTCCAAGATAACAATCCAATCCAAGCAATGGGTTCTTGCTTGGATGGGGCCATTTGGTCAAAGTAGCTCAAGGGTGACATAAGATAATGGGGGTCCTAGTGGTGCTTAAAGGATAGCTACTTAATTGAGAGGTTACAAAAGGTTTGAGAATTCCCCTTTTATTAACAAGTATGGGGGCCAAGCATATTGAACATTCACTTTTACTGGGGTGTCGACAACGTACAAATACCACTCCTCTTTGTATTGTTCAATGATGTGAACTACCTCGGTGAACGATATCAAGGTGCACAAACTTTCATTGTGCTTTCTTTTTGTGAGCATATATCCACTTTTTGTATGGCCCTATAGACAAGCAACAGATGGATCCACATTGATGTTCTCTCTTGGTCAAATTGATTGCCAAAAGCTTTCTCTAGTCACCTAAGCCAGTTGGAGAAGTCTCAAGCAAGCAAGAAGTTTGGCCTTTCTTGGGTTGGACAACTCGGCGGCGATGGTGGCATGGATTGCTTGGTGCTCCATCTCAACCTTGACTCACTCTTACTAGAGCATGGCCTTTTACCTATCATTTTTAGGTCATCTTCTCATCAAGGCTTTGGTTCGATGGGCTCCATTGGATACATTACAATTGGAAGAGCTATTCAAATTTGCTTGGAGTTCATCCACAAGCAACTTCATCCTCAATAATGACATCTTAAATCATATACATGGATTGACTCCAGGGCCACATCCCTATTAAGGTTCAGGTTCCATACCAGCTCCTGGAAATCTTCTGAGTCTCTAGTGAGATGGAAGTACTTGATGGCTACCAAGATCCAACCAGGCTGGTGGAGCTTGAATCTTGAGGCCCTTTAGGAAAAAAAACAACCACTAAATTAATTTAAAATTTAAAATTTTAACATTTAATCTTACATAGACTTTCATATCCTCTATGAATACCATGACATTAATAGTTACATCAGAAGCACTTGTAAACTCTCATAATATTTACTAATGGTATTAACAAAATACCTTCAAATAGTTACAATAAGCCTCTAGATTATAGTCAATGGAAGGCCTTAGCATTGGCTATCTATCTGAGAATCAACCCACTCATGTACTTGTTGCATCTCTCCATGGTCAATATAATTACAACTATAGAAGAGAAGTAAGGATTTATTGATTTTTTTCTAGATAGCTCTTTGTCAGTTCCGTATGACTTGCTCTTCATGTGGTGAAAATCGCCCATGACGAGCGCTATGAGCAATAACCTCACTTAGAAACTCTACTAGTTCTCTCTTATATGAAATTAAAGTATTTATTTCAATTGTGCACCTACTTATTTTTTCTCTCCTCCCTCTCTAGGAGCTTCTTAAGAGCAAACTCCTCTTTTTCATATTGTGTCAGTGGAGCACATTCTCTATTTCTCCTCTCTCTGTTTGGTTCATTTTCAGCAATCCAATCTTTGTTGCTGCTTATTGAAAGCTCCGTAGAGGATATGATTTCAAAAAGATCCATGTGTACACAAAAAGGACAAGAAATAATGAAAAGGAAGTGTAGCGCTAAGACAAGATGGAAGAAGGAACTACAAAAAGTGCGCAAGTAAGGATCGAGACAAGAGAATGCTAATAAGAACGAAACTTCAAGACACAATGGAAAAGGAACAGAAAGTGCAAGAGTAAGGTTGAGGATATTAGATCAATGGTAATGAGAGCGAAAATCCAAGGCAAAATGAAAGAAGGAATGAGAGAGGAATTTAAGGATGTGCAGAGCCATAATATGAGATGAAAGATCTAGAATAAAGTGATTGAATTGAAAGATTTTGAATAAAGTAAGTCAAGGATTTGAATTTAAATGATTGGATAATGCTAACGAGAGACGAAGAGATTAACAATCACGATCATTTTACATGGATCCAAACCAAGTACAACATAAAAAATAGTGTACCATTTAATTATCTTCATTTATTGATTATATGATTAACCTAATAGCTACTAAAAACAATCTCCATACATAACAATGTATTACAGTTATTCGACTTATACAAATCACAACTGAATGTTAAGCCAGCATTAAAAAACCCGCGAAAAACATTCTGCTTATCAACTCCCCAAATGAAAATGGCTAACAATGCTGGAGAAGAGCCAACCTCATACATCTTGGGATTCTCTACATACTCAATACTACAAGACTTCATGAGTGATTGAAAGCAACAACTCATGAGCAAGGAGAAGCCTAACCACCAGTTGATATCCAAGACTTATGAAAACTATACTAAGGGATCTAATTATAGAAATTGGTGATCACAACAAAGTCATGATACAAAATGGGCTCAAGAATTGTTAAGCAATAAAGCAAATGGAATTTCTTGCTATTGTATCGAGCTTCTACATTATGGTTTTAACATTTCACTAGATCGGCTTACAACTTTGGAACATAAGACAAGATCAAATATCTTGAAAAATTTTATAGATGACTACGGGTATCAACATACCGAACAAAACCCTCCACTAACAATAGAGAAAGTAACAATAAAATTAGCTCCAAATGTTGCAACTAAGTGATTCTGACAAGGCTTTAACCGATTCACAAAACCAAAGGAAGGTAAAATCCTAAAACCATGTCGATGTGTCTTATACTTGTTTTATGATTATCCAAATTTATATACTTAATATCTAAAATAAAGAGGTGTAAACATAATGATATATTAATTGTATTATTGCCGATCCAAAAAGTAGATCCATTCAGAATCAAAGACACTGATGGGCATCCAACAAAATGCCTGCAAGCAAAAGCAAAGACAATCATCTGATCTATTCCATAACATGCATCAATAACGGAAATAAATTCATTGAGCATACCAGTAATTTGACAAGGCGTATAGAAACCCATAGAAAATACCCTCCACCTAATATGAAATCAGACATTGAAAATTTAGTCCTTTTGAGAAAAAATTTGTTGTAGATATATTGTCAAAATCAAGTAGTACAGACAAGGCAATTACAATGGAAGAAAAATACATATCAAAGTTTCATACAACTGGAGAACAAGGATCAACAATCTCAAAGCATTTCCAAAGTGATGGATCTTTGAGGAAGCAATGTGCTTCATTGTGAGCCTTATTTTTGCAATAGTTGCACTTGATTGTTGGCAACCTTCATCTTCTTACCATAAACACTTATTTCATTAATTTTGGACTCATATGTCTACTTTTGGACTATTCCTTAAAATCCTTCCCAACTGAAAAGTTTACTTTATGAAACTGTCATTCGAGAATCAAAAGTTTACTTTCTGGCACTATCATTTTCACATAAGACATTTCAAAATATCTCTCTACAATGTTGTACAAATAATGCAAAAACTACTATTAAATCCTAAATTTCTATTTCTTGTTTATAAGAATCATATTCTTAAAATAAAAAATCCGAGTTATTAGTTTAAATCCATGAAAAACCATGCTATTGAGGATTCACAACATTTTAAAAATGTATACATAAGAGACCTATAAGACTCTTTTTACTTTCAATGCAGAAAACTATAACACTCTTGAATATTCAAGAAATTAAAAGGTTTATATACACATGAGACATGATGGAAGCCTCTTTTGTACTCCAAAAAGTAGCAATAGCTATGCTTGCAATTTTACATTATCATGTCATAAGTTTTACAACAAATATTGCTCTGGATGAGTCTTTGTACAAAGGATCTCCTGTGGCCTTTTCAATAATTTAATTTTTCCTTTACAATGAGTTTAGTACAAATGGGCGATCCAAACATTTGCTTGTTTGAATGTCCTTTTCTATCATGATCACAGAAATGAGCGATCCAAACATTTGCTTGTTCAGAATGTCCTTTCTGTCGTCACTTGTCGCTTGGGTGCCATCTTCATTCACTCTCATCTGACAACCACCACCACCTTCACTCTTTCTCGATATTTGAATGGTGTTATCATGGGCATTCTTCATTTGCGCTATCTCCTTCTACTTCCTCCCGGGCGAGCATCTTTGTGAACTCTGTAATGTGCGTAATAATTGGTTGCGGTAATTTTATTTTGTCTTCTACATCATACCCCATGTGCTTCTTTGTTTTCTTTGACCTTGATTTCCAGGATACTATGACTGTCTCTGTGGAAAGTCTTGAAATTGCTTCATGGTTTGGGACCCATTCCTTTTTCAAACAACTACTATACAATGTACTGTTATCTTGGTTCTCCTTCCTGCCCCTTGGCTCATACCATACCGCTGTAAATGTTGTAGCTCTCCCCCAGTCATCCATGCTCACGTCAACTACTTTTGCAACCCAAAACTTCACGTTCTCATGTTCATCATCCGATGGTCGAACTGCAACAAAACAATGGACATCTATGTCTATTTGTGGCATAAACTCTCTCTTCTTGGGTCCACAATATGGACGTGGGAGCAACGATTCAAACTCATTTTCAAAGAGACCACATGCTGGACGCAAGTCATTACCAACATTTGGCCAAAATAAAGGCCGTTCTGCCTTAATATCATCTTCTCGCATTTTTGCAAGGTCCTTTATCAATTGGTAGGTCTTGCTAATTACAACAGTAGTGTGTTCCTTCCAAGAGGGCTTCCAATCAGGAAATCTCCGGAGCATTTCCTCTTTGTATGCAATAAAAGCTTTTAAGCCTTCTATTTCACCTTTGGATTTCTCGCTGAATTCTTTTATAGGAGCCCATGTTGGATGCATTTCTTTGCTCGGGATTGAAGTTAAGAGAGAGTAAGGTTCTTCAGGTTCCCATTTTGTATCAAGAGAATAGTGTTGCCATTGCATCACTGGTTTTTCATCCTTTAAGAAAAATCGAAAATAGTGTGGAGCGCTATGACCAATCAGGGCATCACCACCTTTTTGTATGAAAGGTAGAATAAAGCTCTTCCAATCATACATCCTCTCAACCATTGAGCATATTGTTCCTTCCTTACGGCCACCAACTTGCCTCCCGCATTTTCTTATCAAGTCATCCATTGTCTCCATGTCCTTGTGTTTTAGTTCTCTTGAAACTGTGCTAAATACCTGATCGATATCCTCATGTGTGTGCCCAACCAACAAAAACCCAACTTCAATCTCATTGAAGATTCTATGAGCGATTAGCATTGAGCAAAATGCAAAGAAGAGTACATTCTTATTCTCTCGTCCACAATTGTCTGCTTGTATTCTCAAAGTTGCTGGTAGGCGACCTTTTTCTGCATGTACATTGTGAATTGCCTTCATAACGGATGTTACAACTTGATTGCTATCGTGTAGATGCAAGGAATCAATCCATATGTCTGCAAAAAACTTAAATCCGTGCACTAACACTCCACATAGATGTGTCTTTAAAAAGTATTTGCCTTGTAGCTTAGGTGGAGTGTTAACGAATCGAGGTAATGTTGTTGTATTTTGATCCATACCATCTACAATAATGCACATGTACTCATTTGGGTGAGAAATAGCTTGCTCCTTCCAAAATGCATATTTTATTCTAGAATGTCGAACAAGTCCATGATGAAATTCTCTCTTTCTTTTGTAAGCTTCTTTTTGTTCTGGAGATGTTGCACTCTCAAGTGCTCGCTTTAGATCATCACAGTCGTTGCACTTTGACATTTTTTGCCTCTTTGGGATTTTAACATGTCCAAAGCTTTTTTTCCAAAGAGTATACAAAGTATGAAAAGATGCCGGTGCATGCCCTCTTTGCCTCTGTGTTTCTCCAATAGAGTTAAATACTTCTTTTTTGGTCAAACCTATCGGAAGATGCATTTCTGATAGGTGGGGTTGTGGTAAAGCATTTTCATAAATGTAATCTTTCAAAATTGCTGTTGCCGCAACCGTTGAGGCTCTTGTTTTGGGCCTTCCTATGTTTCCATGAATGTTAAATTTAACTCCATACTTTGCTTTATTAGCCAAATTCCAATATGTGCCATGTGATAATCCTGTAATAATGCGATATGCATTATTGCATATACTTTTTCCATTTATAAGAGGCCTTATTTGATGTCCTGAACTTCGCCTTCTCTTATCATTTACAAGAAAGCAAGACAATCTCGTGAGTAGGTATTCATTTCTTCTGCTTCCTTTCCTTTGCCATACATGTTCTCTACAACCCTTGATGTCATGTAAGTTAATGGATCGCATACATGTATGCTTACAGCATGTAGATCGCATTGCTTTTAGCATAACATCTTCATTCATTACTCTTATTCTCTTTGGTTGCTTTTCTGGATCTGCCTGCACTCGTTGTCTTTTCATGCATCTGTATGTCCGTTTTGGGACCTTCTGTTCATTCTTATTTGGATTTGTGTAGTTCTCCTTGTAAGATTTATTTGTCACGTTGTTTTCATGAGATGTTGCATCCTTGATCTTATCACTCTGACAGTCAAATACTGAATATTCCTTTGTTGATGTCATCCTTGCTTTTGATACATTCGTCAAACCATTTGTAACATTTACAAGTTCACAATCAAAGTCAAACACCGAATAGTCCTTTGTTGATCTCATCCCTACTTTTGATACAATCGTAGAATCACTTGTCACAATGGCATTAGAGTGTCCCGAATGATCTTCAAACTCATCTATTCCTGAGAGAACATCACTCATTGATGCACTTTCTATGGATTTCATAACTCCATAGTCAGTGGTGATAGACTGTCCAGAATGATCTTCAAACTCATCTATTCCTGAGAGAACATCGCTCATTGATGCACTTTCTATGGATTTCATAACTCCATAGTCTTGAAACTCCTCTACTCCAGAGAGAACATCACTCATTATACTATCGTGCATGATTTCCATAATTCCATAGTTACCTGCTTTGACTCCAAGAACTTTATCAGTATCCATGAAGCCATCCATGCTTGAAGATATAACACTTTTCACATCTTTGCCCAAGTTCTCAATGTGCATGAACTCATCCACCCCGGATAAGGCATCACTTGTGAAATATTTTTCTTTCTCGGTACCAATGAACTCATCGACTTCTGATAAGACGTCAGTGCTACAGTTGAGTGCATTGGAATCATCCATCTCTGAAGGAATAGAGCTTGGTACATTGGCATATTCTTTCAATTCTTTGATGTTGTAGTATACATTATGTTTATCATTAAAAACCACATGCCGAGTCTTTCCAATCTTTAAAAATTGCATGCTCCATCTCAAATCCTTACCTACCTCATAGTAGGGACCATCCAATGACATTGAGTTATCATCCATACCATCATCAGTAACTTTTTGAATTCTCATCTGCGCAAATGTCCAGTGTTCAACTTGTTCAAATCCCAAGACTTGACCTTCTGCTACATACTTATTTGTAAATGATAACATTTGTAAAATATCTCCCACTCTAAAATCCAAAGATATGCACTTTGTATTCCTGATGACATGTGTTGGATAAGTCTCATCTCTGTCCCATGCAATAAATGCTTTGTTGGAAGTATTATAGGGCATAACATCTCCAAGGATTTCCATATCCCCACACTTATGCTTTAGCTCAACATGTGCACTAAGAATCCTTGATACGATAACCGCTACCTTATCTTCGCCAAGTCTTCTAAAGTGACAAATAGAATTTGGATCACTTTCATGGATTGTAGCAAATGCAACTACTTCTCTTTTGCAACATAAAATCACCTCCATCCCCGGAATAAATTTTGTAGCCATCTCCTTTGTGAGTTTCCTCTGCAAACAAGCTGTAACAACCATTATAAAGAACATTAGTCTCTTCTCAATAATCTACTTTATTAATGATTTAAAAATCCAGAACGTGTTTGAAAATTTAATTAGACACTAACCAATAACAACCATAAACCCTAAACCCTAAACCGTAAACCAAAACAACCCTAAATCCTAACCAATAACAACCCTAAACCCTAAACCCTAAACCCTAAACCCTAACCCCCAAACCCCAAACCCTAAACCCTAACCCCCAAACCCCAAACCCTAACTCCCAAACCCCAAACCCTAAACCCCAAACCCTAAACCCTAACTCCTAAACCCTAAACCCTAAACCCTAACTCCCAAACCCTAAACCCTAAACCCTAAACCCTAACTCCCAAACCCCAAACCCCAAACCCTAACTCCCAAACCCGAAACCCTAAACCCTAAACCCTTAACCCTAACCCCCAAACCCTAAACTCTAAACCCTAACTCCTAAACCCTAAGCCCTTAACCCTAACCCCCAAACCCTAACCCCCAAACCCCAAACCCTAACCCCCAAACCCTAAACCCTAAACCCTAAACCCTAACTCCCAAACCCTAAACCCTAAACCCTAAATCCCAAACCCTAAACCCTAAACCCTAACTCCCAAAACCCAAACCCTAAACCCCCAACCCTGAACCCTAAACCCTAAACCCTAACTCCCAAACCCTAAACCCCAACTCCCAAACCCTAAACCCCAAACCCTAAACCCTAAACCCCAAACCCTAAACCCTAACCCCCAAACCCTAAATCCTAAACCCTAACCCCTAAACCCTAAACCCTAAACCACCAAACTCTAAACCCTAACCCCCAAACCCTAACCCTCAAACCTTGAACCCTAAACCCTAAACCCTAACTCACCAAACCCCAAATCCTAAACCCAAACCACGAAATCCTAAACCTTAAATCCTATGAGTGTTTTCAAGTAATATCATTTATTTAAGTAATAGTTTTAATTAGAATTTATAAGTAATAGTGGAATTGATACTTGGGAGGGTGGTAGTGGGAGAAAGGGAGAGTGGGAAAGTGGAGAAAGGGAGTGTGGGAGGGTGGTAGTGGGAGAAAGGGAGAGTGGGAGAGGGAGTGGGAATGGGGGCGGTGGGAGTGGGGGTGGGAGAGTGGGAGTGGGAGTGGGAGTGGGAGTGGGAGAGGGAGTGGGAATGGGGGAGGTGGGGGTGGGAGAATGGGAGTGGGAGTGGGAGTGGGAGTGGGAATGGGGGAGGTGAGGGTGGGGTGAGGGTGGGAGGATGGGAGGATGGGAGTGGGAGTGGAAGGGGTGGGGTGGGGAGTGGGAGTGGGAGGATGGGAGTGGGAGAGGGAGTGGGAATGGGGGAGGTGGGGGTGGAAGTGGGAGGGGTGAGGTGGGAGGATGGGAGTGGGAATGGGGGAGGTGGGGGTGGAAGTGGGAGGGGTGGGGTGGGAGGATGGGGGAGGGAGTGGGAGTGGGGGAGGTGGGGGGGGTGGGAAAATGGGAGTGGGAGTGGGAATGGGGGAGGTGGGGGGGTGGGAAAATGGGAGTGGGAGGATGGGAGTGGGAGGGGTGAGGTGGGAGGATAAGGGTGGGAGAATGGGAGTGGGAGTGGGAATGGGGGGGGAGGGGTGGGGGTGGGAGGATGGGAGTGGGAGTGAGACGTGTAGGTGGGAGGATGTGAGTGGGTGGGAGAATGGGAGTGGGAGTGGGAGTGGGAGTGGGAATGGGGGAGGTGGGGGTGGAGTGAGGGTGGGAGTGGGAGGGGTGGGGTGGGAGGATGGGAGTGGGAGAGGGAGTGGAAATGGGGAAGGTGAAAGAATGGGCGTGGGCGTGGGAGTGATAATGGGGGAGGTGGGGTGGGAGGATGGGAGTGAGAGTGGGGTGGGAGGATGGGAGTGGGTGGGAGAGAGAGAGAAGATAATCTAATAGAGAGGCCAATGGGAGAGGAGATAATGTTATAGAAGGACCAATGAGAGAGAAGCACTCAAAACCCTAGTTTTTCTTATATATACTCTCCTTCTCTCATTGTTTCTCTCATTTCAACAAGGAAGAGCAAGAGGAGAAGCAAAAAGAGGAGGAAGAGCAAAAGCAAGCACAAGCAAACACAAGCATCGATTTCAACTTTTTTCCAGGTACTGTTTTTAAAATTTGTATTCTTTGAAATTTTTGAAGGATAGATTTTTAGAGAGAGAAAAGAAGAGAGAGAGTCTTGCTGCCTCGGCAGCAAAAGAGAGAAAGAAAGAGAGAGGGAGAGAGACGAGAGAAGGGGGGGGGAAGAGAGGGGAGAGAAAGGGAGGGGGGAGAGAAGGGGGAAGGGGGAAAGAGAGGGGAGAGAGGGGAGAAGCAGCGAGGGGGGGGAGAGAGAGAGGGGAGGGGGAGGCCGCTGCCGCGAGGGGGGGAGGGAGGGGAGGGGAGAGGGAGGGGGGGCGGCGAGAGAGGGAGGGGGGGCGGGGATAGAGAGGGGGAAGAGGGACGGGAGGCGAGGGTGGAGAGGGAGGGGAGGGGGCCGCTGCCGCGGCAGCGGCAGCGAGAGAGGGGGAGGGGGGGGAGAGGGAGAGGAAGGGGGGGGGGGGGGAAGGGGCGGGAGGAGGGAGAGGGAGGGGAGGGGGCCGTTGCCGCTGCCGCGGCAGCGAGAGAGGGGGAGGGGGAGAGGGGAGGGAGGGGGTCGCTGCCGCGGCAGCGGCAGCGAGAGAGGGGGAGGGGGGAGAGAGGGGGCAGCGAGAGGGAGGGGAGGGGGCCGCTGCCGCGGCAGCGGCAGCGAGAGAGGGGGAGGGGGGGGAGAGGGAGAGGAAGGGGGGGGGGGGGGGAAGGGGCGGGAGGAGGGAGAGGGAGGGGAGGGGGCCGATGCCGCTGCCGCGGCAACGAGAGAGGGGGAGGGGGGAGAGGGGAGGGAGGGGGCCGCTGCCGCGGCAGCGGCAGCGAGAGAGGGGGAGGGGGGCGAGAGGGAAGGGGGGAGAGAGGGGGCAGCGAGAGGGAAGGGGGGAAGAGAGAGAGAAGGGGGGGGGGGCTGCTGCCGCGGCAGCGGCAGCGAGAGAGGGAGGGGAGGGGAGAGAGAAGGGGGGGGGGGAAAGGGAGGGGAGGAGAGAGGGAAGGGGGGGGAAGAGAGAGAGAGGGGGAGGGCCGCTGCCGCTGCCGCGGCAGCGAGAGAGGGAGGGGAGGGGAGAGAGAAGGAGGGGGGGGGGAAAGGGAGGCGAGGAGAGAGAGAAAGGGGGGGGGGCCGCGGCCGCTGCCGCGGCAGCGAGAGAGGGGGAGGGGGGGAGAGGGAGCAGCGAGAGGGAAGGGGCGGGAAGAGAGAGAGAGGGGGGGGGCCGCTGCCGCGGCAGCGGCAGCGAGAGAGGGAGGGGAGGGGAGAGAGAAGGGGGGGGAAAGGGAGGGGAGGAGAGAGGGAAGGGGGGGGAAGAGAGAGAGAGGGGGGGGCCGCTGCCGCGGCAGCGGCAGCGAGAGAGGGAGGGGAGGGGAGAGAGAAGGGGGGGGGGAAAAGGGAGGCGAGGAGAGAGAGAAAGGGGGGGGGGGCCGCGGCCGCTGCCGCGGCAGCGAGAGAGGGGGAGGGGGGGGAGAGGGAAGGGGGGAGCGAGAGAGGGGGGAGAGGGAAGGGGGGGGGCCGCGGCCGCTGCCGCGGCAGCGAGAGAGGGGGAGGGGGGGTGAGGGAAGGGGGGAGCGAGAGGGAAGGGGGGGGGGCCGCGGCCGCTGCCGCGGCAGCGAGAGAGGGGGAGGGGGGGAGAGGGAAGGGGGGAGGGGCCGGGGGCAGCGAGAGAGAGGGAAGGGGGAGAGAGAGAGAAGGGGGAGGGGCCGCGGCCGCTGCCGCGGCAGCGAGATAGGGGGAGGGGGGGGAGAGGGAAGGGGGGAGGGGGCGGAGGGAGCGAGAGAGTGGAGGGGGAGAGAGAGAGAAGGGGGGGGCCGCGGCCGCTGCCGCGGCAGCGAGAGAGGGAGGGGAGGGGAGAGAGAGAAGGAGGTAGCGAGAGAGAGGGGAGGGAGAGAGAGAGGGGGAGAGGGGGAGAGGGAAGGGGTGGGGAGAGGGAAGAGAGAGGGGGAGCCGCTGCCGCGGCAGCGAGAGAGGAGGGGGGGGGAGAGAGAGTAGGGGGGAGATGCGAGAGAGGGGGGGAGGGAGAGAGAGAGAGGAGGGGAGGGGCCGCTGCCGCGACAGCGAAAGAGAGGGAGGGGTGGAGAGAGAGAGAGAGAGGGGGAGGAGAGAGAGAGAGGGGATGGGGGGGGAGATCGCGGCAAGTGAGAGAGAGTGGAGAGGAGAGTGGGGAGCGCAAGTGAGAGAGAGGAAAAAGGTGAGGAGAAAGGAAGAGAGAGAGAGAGAGGGGAAATGAAGAGGAGGGGAGAGAGTAGACTAAGATGAGAGGAAACGTAGACTAGAGCGGAGAGGAAAGAGAGAGAGAGAAGAGTGAGAGAGATGAAAATTTAGAGAGGGAGGACACGAGAAAGTACGATCGAGATAGAAAATCTTACCAATGAAGAGGAGAAATGAGTGGGCGACGATCGAGACAAGATGAAGAGATCGAGATAGAAAATCTTACCAATGAAAAGGAGAAATGAGTGGGCGACGATCTAGACAAGATGAAGAAGCTACGATCAATGAGGCATATTAGAGAAGATTGGTGTGTGATTTAGTCGAAACTTAAACAAACAAAACTATAAACCTTGGTGTTTGAAAAAGAAACGTGTGGAAACTAGAATTTCAAAATTTCCCGCCTTTTTTTAAACTATGAATCCTTGTGTTTGAAAAGACAAACCTTGGTGTTTGAAAAGAGAAACGTGTGGAAACTAGAATTTCAAAATTTCTCACTTGAATCCTTGTGTTTGAAAAGACAAACGTGTGAAAACTTGAGAATTGTGATAAAAGACAACCTTGTGTTTCAAAAGACAAACGCGTGGATGTGAAAATTGTGATAAAAGACAACCTTGTGTTTCAAAAGACAAACGCGTGGATGTGAAAATTGTGATAAAAGACAACCTTGTGTTTCAAAAGACAAACCCCTGGATATGAAAAGACAAATGTATGCTAAAAGCAAAACTTGTAGAAACTTCAATTTTAAATTTTTCTTTGTTTTTGAATTTAAAATGAGTTTCACTTTCATTTTTAATTTACTAGTTTAATTTAGACTATAATGCATTTTGTTTTGGAATATAAAGAGTATAATTTTAATTTTATTACATTTTAAATTAAAATTTTAAAAGTAGTTTAACTTACATTCGTTATTATTACTTTAATTTATTTCTTTTTAGGGAGAATATTCGTTATTATTACTTTAATTTATTTCTTTTTAGGGAGAATTAATATATTCTTCTAGGTAAATATTAAATTTTTAATTTTAAGTCTTGTTTTCTTTATTTTACGTTATTTTTTCATAAACTTTAAGTTAAACTACTTTATAGTTTTTATTATATAAATTCAAATTTATTAAGATTTTAACTTCTTATTAATGTGAATGTTCAATTCTTATGAGTTGTAAGTAAATTAAATATAAATTTTATCTTTTTTAAAATGAGAAGGAGAAGAGAGAGAGAGAGAAGGGGGGGTCGCTGCCGCGGCAGCGAGAGAGAATGGGGGGGGAGAGAGAGAGAAAGGGGTGGGAGGATAATGTGAATGTTCAATTCTTATGAGTTGTAAGTAAATTAGTTTTTGAAAATATAAATTTTATCTTTTTTAAAATGAGAAGGAGAAGAGAGAGAGAGAGAAGGGGGGGTCGCTGCCGCGGCAGCGAGAGAGAATGGGGGGGGAGAGAGAGAGAAAGTGGTGGGAGGATGGGAGTGGGAGAGGGAGTGGGAATGGGGAAGGTGAAAGAATGGACGTGGGCGTGGGAGTGAGAATGGGGAAGGTGGGGTGGGAGGATGAGGGCGGCAGCGAGAGAGAAGGGGGGGAGAGAAGGGGGGGAGAGAGAGAGAGAAAGGGGTGTGAGTTTAAAAAAGATAAAATATAAATTTTATCTTTTTTAAACTCACAACCTTAGTGTATTAAAAAGAATAATGGAAAGATTATTTTTTGCTTTTAATTCGCAACCTAAGGATATTAAAAAGAACAATGGAAAAGAAATTATTTCTTGCTTTTCTTCGCTTCGACGGTTGGTGTAGTCTAGATTAGCATAGATTAGTTTGTCCTTAGAGGAGAGAACTCCAAAAAAACCAATCAAAGCCATGCTCAAAATTTCCCGACTAGTTCCTAATCGGAGTCAGTCCATTCGTTCACATTCACATTCGGTTTCACAGACACAACAACCCTACCATTTAAGCAACGATTAAGGTTTTTAAACTTTCAAGATGATTGAAAGTTGTATCAGTGGACATGACAGATTACAGTTGTGGGAGTTGACAGAGCATTTTACACTTATATCAGTTGCGGGAGTTGACAGAGCATTTTACACTTATATCAGTTGCGGGAGTTGACAGAGCATTTTGTACTTATATATGACAAACTTCAAATTTGTATTCAGAGATCATTGTAAATCCTTATTTTTTTTCACATTTATGCTCTAAGCCTTGTAAAGCCTTTTAGGCTATTCCCAAAGCATTTATGCTCTAAGCCTTGTAAAGCCTTTTAGGCTATTCCCAAAGCATGAAATTGATACTTATATGATTGGGAAGAATACAAACTGGAGGTGTATTAATGGGACTCATTGTACTTTTGATTTTTCAAAGTAATTGTAGTTTGTCAAAGTACTTAAAATTTGTATTGTGCTTGAATACAGGATGGATCTTGAGGCTACAGCATTTGTCAATGGTATGTCACTGAAATACAATGGAAGAATTTATGCCCCAAAGGACTTCACAAACTGGACAGTTGTTGACACAACAAAGAAAGCATGGTTCTTGGTCTTAAGTAAAGGAAATCTCATTCTAGTGATGACAAAGAGAGAGTTGGAGAAAGATGAGTGCGCATCAAATGTATCTTTCTCCAAGAGCAATTTGATTCAAGGGGGCACCTTAGTAGGAATAAAAATTGAAAAAGACAGCACTACAATGATGATTTACACAAAGTCAAGAATGAGCAACAGATCGTTTCTTCTTTCTAAGAAAGATGCAATGCACTTTGTGATGCCGCCGCCAAAAGCACCTAGATTTCCTGAATTGGTTCCTGCATTGGAGATCCTTCAACATGTGTGGGAGGAATTTCCCATTGAGGAAGCAAGAAAAATGCAGTCAAAGATTATCCTTGAATACTTTCAGGGTGTCATCCAACAAGGTTCAACTTCATTGGAGGGACCTAAGGTGCAAGAATCCACACATGAGAAAGGAAGTGATGAGACACGCCATGTAGATTTGGTTCATGGTAATACAAATGAGAGAGGAAGTGGAGTGGATGAGACAGAACACATTGTAGCAATGGATGAGGGTCTTGTACACGTGGATGCTTACAAGGGATCTACATCTGAGACAGGAATTGAA
Source organism: Dipteris shenzhenensis (assembly GCF_047967505.1). Lineage (NCBI taxonomy): Eukaryota > Viridiplantae > Streptophyta > Polypodiopsida > Gleicheniales > Dipteridaceae > Dipteris > Dipteris shenzhenensis. The sequence goes on from NC_141621.1 coordinate 38,696,077, forward strand.
TTGGTGGAGACCGGACATGCACATGCATCTCAGACAGAAATTGAATTGAGTGAGACACGACATGCATCAGATAAGACAGGACATGCACACACATCTCTTGTTCATGGTATTACTCACTTAGATGGTGTAACTCATGAAGTTGATGGAATAACAGAACAAGTGAAGCCCTTAAGTATACCTGAAGTCGAGGCAATAGAAGAAGAAGTAGGGCGATCTAAAGCAGTTCACATTGAGCCCCTAAAAAATAAACCTCGACGTCAAATGCAAAAGGCAAGTACTTCACGAGCTACAGTTCCAAGTCCTATAACTGGAAAAAGAGGTCGTTCATATACAAAGAAAGGGCAAAGAAGAGAAGAGGAAGAACATGAAGAGGATGCGGAGGGTCTTGAAATGGAGTCAGATCTAGAAGCAGAAATGTTATCAATGAAGAACCTAAATCTTCGCTTGAATGAGGCTGTGACAGATGAGGATCCAGGATATATATGGGGCCAGAAGACTCAAGTTATACATGCTTCATCAGTGGTCAAAGCAAGTGTCTTCACCAACAGCAGGACCTTAGATACAGCCTATGCTGAAAAGATTTTTCAGGCTTTGATTGATGGAAAAAAACCAGTTGTTTCTAATTTGGTACTCCGTCCAAGAACATTTTGGCCAGTCATGGGAGATTATAGTCAATCCATCAATTTCTCTCAACCTATAGATTTTGAGATGCAATTCACTAAGTTCCTCGGAAAACAAGTTCCCTCACTTCAAGAAGGACAGAGTTCAGTGAATGATCCAGAACGACATATAAGGGATGCCAAGAGAAATTTCTTAGCTCATTGTACATTTGAGGCAATAGATGGTCAGCACTATGCCTATGCTTGTAATGAGCGCTCTAGAGATGCATACAAGAAAGGAGAAATTACTTATCAAACTTTCGCGAGTGTGCCTCAATTTCACTACTATTCTGCATGCATCTGTATCTTCAAGAACGAGAAGAAATATTTGATTGAGTCGGAAAGACTTAATCATGACATTTATGCACTACGAAAAATCACCTCCACTTCAGAGATGTTGCTCAAAGCTAGGACCATATGGAAAACTTTTAATTCTCCTTTGACCACTCTCAAAAGAACTGCAACTAAAGTGGAAGCGGATAATCTTGTTGACTTCTACACATGCTTGAGTGCCATTGTACCAAGGGGAAAGCAGGAAAGAGCTGAGGTGATTACAAGCTTCAAGACAGTAAGGGATAGGTATCAAGACTACACAAGCATACTTTTCCGTAGTGATGAAGTTTTTCATCAGATCAAAGACGTGTGTCTTGCATGTGAGAAAGGAGATGTTACATATGAGGCTCCATCATTGATTAAAGAGAAGGCAAAGAAGATTGAGAAAAAAGAGATGACAGCTCGGATGTGGAGGCCTTTAAGAAACCTACCAGATAAATACGCAAGTCTTGCTGCAGAGAAATTAATGTCAAAAGAATGGTTTTTTGGCAAAAAGGATAAAGATCATTGCATGGAAGATAACATCATCCAACAGGTGAAGCGTGATGCAGTAAAGAGTGCAATTGAATATTTATTGGGAGAAAAAAATATTCCAATCAGCCAATGTAAAATTGATCATAACATTGTGAGGCAGATGGCATCAGCTTTACCGTCAGCTAAACAGAAGGCTTGGGCGCATAAATGGGTGAAGGTAGAAGATGATGGATCTGAAATTACTCCCTCTATGAGAAATGACATTCCGGAAAATGTGTATGCATATGCACAAAAAGTCATCAATAACCACACTCTCAGAAAAGAAAAGACTTTGAACAAGGGCTTTTATTTCATACATGAAATCATTTCAGAGTCTGGAAAGAGTGTTGAGTGCAAGGGAGTTTCATTGAGTGATTTTTTGTCCGACGACACTGCTTGGGAGAGACCTCAGCTTTTCTTTGTCTATGAAATATCAGCGGATGACATCCGTCCACTCCTTGACAGAATATTACATACCACCATTGGTAGAGTGGGACAATGTAATATAGTCATATTTGCTGATAAAGATGACAAGGAACAAATGTCTGCTACCCTAGAAAAACAATATGGCAATGAGCTCAAGATTTACAATGGGATATACTCAAGAAAAAGGGACAAGAGAGAATGCGGTCTCAAGATACAGAGTCTGGAAACCTTTTTCTTGTGCATGAAGAGCCCTTATAATGATCACTCCTTACAAAACAATATAAGAGGGAATGCAAAGAGATTGCAACTACTGCTGGAAGAGCATGAAGCTCCAAGTCCCCTCCATCGCAATGCAAATCACTATGAAAGGCCAGCAAAAAGTGCTGATCTTTTAATTAGTATGATGGAATTTTTGCTACCGCCTGGATGGGAAGTCACATTGTGCCGAATGGGACATCTGTTCGAAGCTCTTATCAGAAAAGGACACAATGTAAATATTATTGAGAGCCCTGCTTGCTTGGAATACCTTGATACCGTGGCTTCTCTCACAATAAAGTTTGATAAGAAAGGTCCGATCTCACATGAAGAGGATGACATAGAGCAGATCATGTACGATGAGAGCAAGAAAGATGATGAAAATGATCAAAGCTCTGGATATAATAGTGAGGATACCAGCAATAGCAAGGAAGCAGAGGAAGATGGATATGACACTGACCTTGCCTCTGAAGGTTACATAAAAAGACCACGAAGATATGTAGAGGTATGAAGACTTATGTTTAATTTTCTTTATTCATTTAAAGGTCTTTTTAAATTTATAATTAATTTAAAATTTTGAATCTCATAATTATTTTATCCTTTTATAGGAGAAGGGAGAGGAGGAGGATGAGGAGGACATAGTTGGAGCAGAGAATCATGAAAGCTCATCTCAAGAAAGCAAAGCTGCTCTGGCTATCCATCGGATGACTCTAGAAAATAATCATACATTGCAGCAAATGGAGAAGTCATTTCAAGTTAGGTTTCAAGTTCGAGAACAACCTCTTACTTTTATATTCGATGAAGAGGATATTTCAATCCTCATAAACTTCAAGAAAGAGGTCAATGACAAGGTTATAATAGCCATCCTCAGGTTTGACACAAACTTTTTACTGACTTTATGCTTTTGTATTTCCATTGGATCAAATGAACTAATATTCTTTTCTTTTTATTGCAGTATGGTTTTACAACAGCTTCCGCTATATATACAAAGATGTGCATATATGGTCGATCCTCTTGTTTCTAGTGTACTTAGCAATAAGGAGAAGACCATAGATGACATTTTTAAGTGGTTGCAACCTATTGATTTGACTGCGGCGCGAGTTATCTTTACCGCATATCACGAAGAGTGAGTATCAATCCCTACCTAGCTTATCTCTTACATTGTGGAGGATTATATCGAATAATAATTATTCTTAATTGATAATGCAGCTTGCATTGGAGCTTGGTAATTGTGGACATCTTAGCCAAGCAATGCTTCTTTGTCAATTCAATAGCATCTATCCATGGCAGTGTGTCAGAGTAAGTATAACCTACTTGTGTCATAATTATGTCAATGAGATGCATCCTATGCAATACACACATTCATTTATGTTTTCTATTTTGATGTGTAGATCTGCTCGAAAGTTGGTAAGTGCTATAGATGCACTTATGCAAATGGAGGGTGACTTGGAAGATCAAATAGAGTATGTAACATGCCCTGCAGCGAAGCAGAATGATGACCACAGTTGTGGGTGGAGAGTTGGATATAACTGCTTCTTGCTCCTTGCTCAAATTTTTGATTTGAGAGGCGGTGAAACCTCATTGTCCACATATACAGACTTGCATCTGCAGGCATTTATGTCATCTATCATTAAGGCATTTATTGATAACGTGGTGGAGCATCCAGAGGAAACATTGGTTGCTACGCCCATAAGTTGTCCTGATGTAACCGCTGTATTGGACGAAATGGGGAGCTCTTCTGAGGTTAAGGTCATCATTAGCAAGCAACCTCGTGTTTTGACTTTTGGTAGCGAGGAAGTTACAATCCTCTCCGACCCTTTGAAAGAGGCTAATGACAAAGTCATGATGGCCATCCTCAGGTTTGATATGAACATCTCTTGACTTGATACTTCAATCATTTGATTCAATCTGCTTCTAACATTTGTTTATTTATTGCTGCAGTACGGTTATATCTCATTTTCCTAGATCAGTACAGAATCGCGTCTGTATGCTCGATTCTCTTCTTTCAGCTGTACTTAGTGATACCAAGAAGACAGTAGATGATGTTTGTTCAATTCTACAACCTTTAGACTTGGATGGCATACTACTTGTCTTTATGCCATACTATGAGAAGTAAGTATGGTGTCAATCTTTCTTTTACTCTCTTATTTACAATATTGTGTCAATTAATACTTAATATTGTGATAAATCTTATCGCTCTTTATTGGTGATGTAGTTCACATTGGAGCCTTATAGTATGGGACCTTGATGACAACCATTGTTGGTTTGTCAACTCAATTACAGGCTTTCACGGGGTGTTCAAGTAAGTGTTCTTTTATCATATCATTATGAACATGCATCAAGTTACTATTTACTACACAAATTTACTTTGTCATATGTCATGATGGACAGGTCTGCAAACAAGTTAGTTTCTGCGATTATGAAAATCAGGGAGCATCAAGACCAACCAAATTTCCAGACACGCCTCGCAGTGGACCAAAAGGACATGTTTAGTAGTGGGTGGAGAATTGCGTACAACTTCATGTTGTATCTCAATGACATTTTTGAACATGTCTCCATAGAAGCATATACCAAGCTCGAGCTACAAGATTTTGTGGCTAAGACTGTTCACTATCGAACTATCATTGGGAAACAACATGATGGACTCAATGAAGAACCACTTGAATTAGAGACTGAATGCATTCTTCCTACACAAGAAGTGGAGACTCAATGTGCATCTACAACATCACATCTTGTAAAGGAGGAAGAGATTAAGTCTATCCCGATTGCACCAGAAGTAGAATCTCAATGTACACCATCCACACAAGTAGAGACTCAATGTACTCTTAGAGAATCACAGCCTCAAGAGAACTCATCAGACTCTATTCAGTTGTAAAACATGTAGAAAGAAACATGAGTCCTTGAAGATTTTTATCTTGTTTGTATCGATTAATGATAGTGTTTTTAAAACTTATGTTAAATGTTGCAATACATTAGGATATTTTATGATATTTTTTCATTACAATACATTAGGTTTTAGTTTTTTGAAAGTCTAATTTATTATGTACAATACATTAGGTTTTACTTTTTTGAAAGTCTAATTCATTCTTATGTTCCATCACTTTATTTTATAGATTTCAATGTACTCAAAATCTATCATTTATTATGTACAGCAAGTATCTCATGATGAGATTCTATTAATTATATCATTCTTGTGTTCCATCATTTTACTTTATAGATTTCAATGTACTATCACTATCTTATATGTCTCAAATGACTCCCATTACGGTCTTGCATCCCATCATTTTATTTTATAATGTCTCGCATTACAATCTTGCATCTAGTCATCTCGCATTACGGTCTTGCATCTGTAGTTCTATAAATTCCCTAGTAGTCGTTCATCTTCTATATCTCACCCGCAGCAGACACTTCTTGCACTTTGCTCTTCATGATGAGATTCTATTAATTATATCATTCCTGTGTTCCATCATTTTACTTTATAGATTTCAATGTACTATCACTATCTTATATGTCTCAAATGTCTCCCATTACGGTCTTGCATCCCATCATTTTATTTTATAATGTCTCGCATTACGATCTTGCATCTAGTCATCTCGCATTACGGTCTTGCATCTGTAGTTCTATAAATTCCCTAGTAGTCGTTCATCTTCTATATCTCATTCCCTAGTAGTCGTTCATCTTCTATATCTCACCCGCTCCTCTCCTCAAGCTTGCTCCTTCCTCTCCTCAAGCTTGCTCCTTCCATCTTGCCCGCTAGTAGTCGTTCATCTTCTATATCTCACCCGCAGCAGACACTTCTTCCACTTTGCTCTTCTTACCTTACTCCTCTCCTCAAGCTTGCTCCTTCCTCTCCTCAAGCTTGCTCCTTCCATCTTGCCCGCAGCCTTGCCTCCTCTTCTCAAGCATACTCCTTTCATCTTGCCTTATCTCCTCTAGTTACCTTCCTCACTCTAGTTACCTTCCTCACCTCGTTCGTCTTCTATATCTTTCCTCACTCTCGTTACCTTCCTCACCTCGTTAGTCTTTTATATCTTTCCTCACTCTCGTTACCTTCCTCACCTCGTTCATCTTCTATATCTCACCCGCAGCAAAAACTTCTTCCACTTTACTCTTCTTACCTTACTCCTCTCCACACTTCTTCCACTTTACTCTTCTTACCTTACTCCTCTCCTCAAGCTTGCTCCTTCCATCTTGCCCGCAGCCTTACCTCCTCTTCTCAAGCATACTCCTTTCATCTTGCAGCCATTATGGATCTTTTTAAGGTAATCGATTCTGTCGAGCAAGCCATTAGCAGCCTCAAAGAATGGATTGCCGAGAACCAAGGAAAGAGAGAGGAGAGAAAGCAAAATCCAACTCCATTAACCCAGTACGAGAAGGATGACTTTGCTTGTCAGAAGGGCCTAGAGAAGGAAGAGGAAAGAAAAATAAGTATGGCTACTACTGAAATAGATAAATTGCAGTCATATAGGAGAGAGTTGATAGACTTTCAAAGTGAGATATCTTCGCGTGTGGCTCGTTATGGAAGATTTTCCCCCGAGGAAGCGCAAGCCATTCGGAATAAACAAAGTGTTATGCAAGAGAAAATTCATCAATCCTTACTTCTCTTCTATAATTTTAACTACATCGATGAGGATGAGATGAGCTCAGCTCTTGAATGGGTTGAATTTAGGCTAAGGACTTGAAAATAGAAAATTCATCAAATTGAATGGCTGTAGTCTTGAAAATAAATTTGCCTTCCACTGAGAGTCTTATTGTAACTTTTGGTGTAATTTGCCTTCCAATGAGAGTCTTATTGTAACTTTTGGTGTTTTTAAACACCTAAATTATAAATATTGTGAGAGTTTGCTACTTCCACTTGTAACTTTTGAAAGTGTTTCCTAAACACTATTATAAATATAAAGTGAGTTTACAATTAATGGACCACTCTTTTTTGTGTAACTTATCTCAGGCTTAACTTTTGAAGGTGTTTATTAACACCATTAAATATTAAGAGAGTTTACAAAACGAATCTTATTTTTTCATGTAACTTATCTAGGCTGCGTTAAATTTTATAATTTTAGTTTCATGTCCTTAAAAAATATATAAAAAAATGCTTGTTTTTATGTTTTTATATGTGCTTTGAAGATTGGGTTTTTCTTAAATTTTATCTGAAAACTAGTCCAAAAGTATATGTAAAAATGAATTTGTACATTGACAAGTCCAAAATTAATGAAATAAGTGTTCATATCCCATGTCTAGCTTTGCCTCTATGCAGATGCTGATGCCATTGACATATCTTCCTTCTTCACCTTCATAATCAAGTAGAGCATTGATGATGCTCTCCATATTGGGATCTGGTACATGCTTTGGAGTCATAACTAGACTCTCATAGGCGTGCTTTTCAAAAAGCACTACGATCACATCCTCCTTCTCCACCTATGCATTGATGGAGGCTAGTTGAGTGCTAGTACTATGAGGCTCGTTGATGAAATCATTGAGCTTACCATCTCCAAGAGTGCTTTGCTCTTGTTGGCATGCTCTTCAAAATCATTGCAATCACATCCTCCTTCTCTAGCTATGCATTGATGGAGGCTAGGCATCTAGCATGCTCTTCAAGAGCGATCCTCTTTCTCCACCTGTGCATTAATGGAGGCTAGTTGAGTGGTAATGCTATGAAGCTCAATGATGAAATCACAAAGCTTACCATCTCCAAGAGTGCTTCGCTCTTGCCCCATACAGTCGACTTAACTCATCCCATGCAACCTTCGATGACGTAGAATTCGCCACCAAGTGAATGAACTTGGGGTACAAACTCAAGGCTATGATTGTGGTTGCTTGCTCATCTGCATCCACTTCGTCATCATCACTTATGCCCACTTGCTTTGTGACTTTGGCATATGGCCATAAAACCTTGTACATTACCAAGTATTTAACATGTGTTTGCCAACTATGAAAGGTATCGCTGTCAAATGGCTTAAAGTTGTTCACCAAAATATCCTTTGCTAGCATGGCTTCCCAAAGGCACCAGTGGCCAATAATTGCTCCAACGGCAATTGTGCAGACATAGAAGAGGAGAAAGGATACAATACACACTTCTTCAATGACCAAAAGATAACACAAGAATCCCAAAAACAAATTTTTTGTATTTCATACTCACCAAAAGCTTCAACTTACAAGGGTATGACAGTTTCACCCCATCGTCTTCATATGTTGAAGGCTACAAAGCTTCGAATACAAGAACTACCTCAACCTTCAAGCTTGACTTCACTATGATGTGAAAGCCCTCTCAGTGTTAAGGTTTAAAAAAACCTTTGTTCATGGCTTAGTCCTTGTACCCACACCAAGGATGCATGAGGTTTTCATGCCCAAACAAGCTTATCTAGCCCTTGGGGGTGTCAATTTCTAACCTTTAACATGAAGGGGGTTGTGACCTTTAGAGGATAAAATGGGGGCGTTGATTTTTGAGCTTGGTGCATCCGACACCACAACATCTGAACTGTTGGTTCTAGCACAGTGCACAGGCTCCAATTTGGGCCAATTTTATATTGACAAAGAGGGAGACACACCTTTACCTACCGACTTTGTATTTGCACTCAGCTTGCCCTGCTCACTCACCCATGAGCTTGTGTAGCTTGTTTCTTCAATCCTTTTTCTTCGTGGCTTGCCCTTTCAAGACAACAAGTTGCATGTTCCAGATTGGCCTGCTTTCCCTTTGACCTTCCAATTCCATCTTTGAAGTCCTACCATAGCTTCAATTGAATCATGGTCCTTTGCTTTAGATGTGCTCTTACTCCTCTTCCATTTTTTGCTCTCAGCTTATAGCTTTCTTCTTCTTGCTCTCTTCCCTAGTGAAATGAGGTGCAAGGCACATGCATGAACACCTACAAGGGGTAATTGCCATGCTATATTTCCAGAGGGCATGCAAAGCATGTGTGCCCATGAGAGCTTGCCAAAAGATGTGTTGTGCTTTAAACGGGAGAGGAGAGAGGGCTGTCATTATTCAACTTCAAGACATTAGATTTCTAAGGCTATAACTCACTTCACAAAATGTGTGTTTTACACATCAACACACTAGCATCGTTTCACATGCACATGCTTTGCATCAATTGTAGATGTCTCGCATTGAAAGGAACCAAGAGTGGATATTGGAATACAATCTTGGCCTCAATTACTACACACACGAATGCGCGTGCACACACACACATAAATTACATTGTTAGAGGGCAAGATTTGACTTTAAAAAAATGTTGAAATGTAAGTGGAACAAGGTGAATGATATTCAATCATTCATAAGGCCTACCCAAGATCAAAAAAGTAAACAAAAAGAAATCCACTAAAAATTGTGTGAAGGAAGAGGAGATAAAGGGGGGGGAGAGAGAGAGAAGAAAGGTGGAGATCATGTGTAAGAAGACTTGAGGAGATAAAGAAGGGAAGAGAGAGAGAGAGAGAGAGAGAGAGAGACAGAGAGAGAGATGTGAGAGAGAGAAAGTCAACCACTTTAAAGTCTGCATTCAAGTCCAATGAAGAAGAGCCAATAGGAAAAATGCACTTCCAGATTTTCAAGAAATGCCTAATTTCTGCTTTGTCAAATCTCATGGTTGCTAAGGCTTCCCTGAGGGCAGACCAATGATTTTACTACCTATTGGTGGAGGTGTCCTTCTAGTTTACATTATCTTTCTTACAAGGGCCAACAAGAAAATCAAACTTGGAAGCATTGAGCATCTTTATTCAAAGAGGCTGCATAAAGACTGAGTCCATATCGAGGTCTGCAGAGTTTTAAGGATACGAGGGGCCCTCTTACTCGATCAATATCCCAGAACAGAAGCTGGTCAAGCGAGCCCATTAGGCCTCGTGTTCGTAGCAGTCTTATGAAAGCAACAACCATGCTTGGGCAACCCATTGACAAGTGGAGACATAGGGGATCCTAATAAGGGTCCTCAACCCCCGGATTATGCATTCTATACCCTCACACACGCTCCATTAAGCAAAGTTTATGGAAGAAGCCTGTAGTGTCAAATCGAAAAACCCGACTGCTAAAGGCTCCCTCAAGCCAGTATACGTCCTGAAAACGGTAACACGTCGTGCTATTGTACGTAATCACTATAATTCCTATCTTCAGACCTATGAAATGTAACATACAGTACCAGATAATTTGAATGGACTAGTGACCAGAGGAAGTGCTGACAGTAGCACCGACAGTTCTCTCTTGTAGTTGTTCGTGTAACTGCACATGAGGGTTCCCCATCCTTCTTGAAGACGAGTCAGAATGCGGTGCGCAGAGGGTCTGTAGCATTCTGGCTAAGATATTGGTCCTCATACCCTCCTAAGGTTTGAACGTCATCCAGTACTGTACAAGCAATGCAACCACAAGCACTCACCCAAAACAATTGAACGAGGATCTGTGCAATCGACCCTGTGAAGAGTTATCATCCATGGAGGCTTGATCCCTCAAATGGTGCGCTTACGTAACATTAGCATACTCGGTAGGCCCAAACGACCTTCGTTGATGCCACATTTTGGCATCATCTAACCATCGACTACTACCATTCGTAAAAGACAACGATCAATAAACCTTTGCAAGAGTCACACATCGGCAGAAAAAGCTCAACGTGAGTTGGATACGAAACAATGGATGGAGAATCCATCGCGGTAAGGCCCAAATTACCTTCGTTGATGCCACAGTTTGGCACCATCTAACCATCGACTACTACCATTCGTAAAAAGACAACGATCACTAAACCTTTGCAAGAGTCACGCATCGGCACAAAAAGCTCAACGTGAGTTGAGACCCGAGGACCTTAACGGGAACACAACCACTCAGGAAACGTTTTTCACCACAAGAAGTATGTGTGGTGTCTGTGGGCTCGACAATACTGGGCCGGTGACACCGTGAATACTTTGCCAATTCTAACCCGGTCGACACCCGAGCCACACAGAAATAACACATGCAAAATGCCGAATGAAATGCTAGTCTACATCGGAGCGGCACGCCATCACAGTGTCCATACTGGACTCTCAGCTTCACAATGTAGATAATGAGTGTGCCCTGAAGCTCAAGCCTTAAACATAAAGCATGCACACACTCGGGCTACCTCTTAAGTCCGTATACACTAGTGCTTCCGAGAACACTAAAGTGAAGAAGCGCCTACATCGCTCGCGTCCCTCCAAGACCAGCGTAGAGGGTATCAACGTATAATAGTCTAACTGCAGCCGCTCTAAGCATGGGTGGTGAACATACATCTTCTACGACCAATCCTCGTGCCTGTTAGGCAACACTCAGGTCTTCTGGAGTAGCGTCGAGCATGTTTGCGGCCATCTGAGAAAGCTAAGCTACCAGATTTTGTGATGCGTTCTGCTCCTGAGCGAAACTAGGAGGAAACCAAAGAATACACGAGTCAATGGCCTTGACGTTTGTGCCGTCTGTTGTATGTCAGTGTTCGTCTCCCGAGGACATTAGACTAGCTTAGATTCAGGGCTGAAATTTAAGTTTGAGTTCATTTGCAAGCCTAAACTTTTCTCCCACTTTGTATGAAGGCTTGGCAAACGTTGATGCTTGATGAAGCCTTACTAGCTGTTTCCACGTAGGGCAAAAAGCCCCATTTGAATTGCAGAAGGGACATCTCTTTAGTTCCCACGCTTGAGCGTGGTGTGGCACAGTTGAGTGGACTTGTACTTGTTATCCCCAGTAATGGGAAAATGGAATATGTCCAGGAATTAATGGAGGGGAGTGCCTTGAGTTGCATGGTGGATTAGCCAGGACCTTCCAGGGGGTATTATGCACCGAAATAACATGTACTCAGATCATGGAGTCACTATACTGCAACGGGTAGAAGACCGAGGCCAGGGTTTTTTGGCCAGGCCTCACTTTCGCACATTAATGGTTGCAAAAATTGGACGGTACAGGGAGCCTAGAGGCACGAGACGAATTCAACCGACCCCCAAAGGCGGGAAGGAGAGTGCGCGTTTACATACTGCAGAACCCAAGAAAGTATTGCCATGACATTGGATACTGTCAGATTGGCAGAGAAATTGCTTTTGACACAAAGCTCGGAGCCCTAGAGATACCACGAAAAGCCATGAAGTAGCGCCGCTCCATTTCCCCCTGCTGTTGGGAGATTTCCACGCGGGGGAAAAAGCACCATTTCTCCCTGTTGGGAGATTTCCCATCTGACACCGGTGGCTGTGGGGATTCCCAAGCGCCACCGCATTTTGTGTTTCCACGCCCAGGATTTCGGGTGCTGCAATGCAGCTGCAGGATCAGGGAGGAGCATTGCAGACCATTGCAGAGGGGGGATGGGGGAGAGGGGATTGGTTGAATGAGGTCCACGAAGCTGAGGCTCTCCCTTCAAGGGAAGCTGCGTCCAAGAGGCCATTTGGATCCAAGCATTTTTGTTGGGTCCAAATGACCATCGTTCGCTCCCTTCGCCACCGGAATGAAAATTCCTTCTAGCCATCCGGTAATCATATTCAGAATATTTCATCCCCTTAAGATTGAAAAGTAACCTCATTAGGATTAATCCCTCCTTTTTAACCTTACTAACCATTCCAATGGCCAAAGTAGCGGGTCAATTTTTAAAGGGATAAACGGCAAATCATTGCTTAGGCACCTCGATTGTTTATACTAAGCTACAGTGCTACAACATGTACCGTTTTTATAAAAAACAATTTCGAATATCACCAAACTACTTGTACTCTAGGATGTATCTGATGTATCTCATATATTTCTTCCATCAAATGGGCTTTCTCTTTCTCTCCAACTTTCAAATTATCGTCTAGTCGGAGTCATTTATATTTTAATAATTATTATGCCACTTCCGCCTAGATATAAAACTATATACCAATGCCCATTTCATATTAACTATGATCCATGTTTCATATCCACCCCATATCGAAGGGCATTGATTCTATTAGTATCTGAGAGTCTATATAACTCTTAGGTCTAGCCATCTAGTACTCCTCACCCCTACCCCTTTCTTTTAAACGGAGTGCAAGGGGACAGAAAATGTGTGTGTGTGTGGTACAATGGACTGGGGAGGTCGTCTCTTTATAGCTATGAGGGCAGTAGTCGGATCAACGTAGTCAGTGGAACCGACCAGCCAACCTAGTCGGTGAAGTCGACCAGTCAACCTAGTTAGTGGAACCGAGTAGTCGTCCATGGAATATTCAGAAAATATTTCCTATACCGTCGCCTCGGGGGCTCTCGCCCTCGAACCCCCATCACGGGGGCCGTTGGTCCCCCCCGGGACCCCCCAGGCCCTAGCAAGAATAAGGGGCTCCCACGCAATCACCTTTTCACCATCAACGGTCTCATTGATCGACCTCATCTAACATGCAAGTCAGGATCCATCCAGTGTCCCAGGCTCACACATGGCTTCTCCTCATATGGGGGCCTTATAACTTGAGCACCTTGGACCACTGGCGGTTACCAGGAGGGTGGAGCATTGAGTATATCTAACATAAAAAATGGCTAAAAAAGTGAGAGTGAGAGTTTGCATGAGGATGTATGGTACACGTAAGCTTCTTACCTTTTGACTCAATTAATTTATTGATGCTCACAATCACTTTAAACTACATCCTCATTGTTCTAAGGGTATTCTTTTGTAGTACAAAAACTACAGTGCATTATGGTCATATGGATGACATTTTCGTATGGAATGCATAGATTCAAAGAGAGTCACATATTATTGTGGAGTCATGGCCAATTTCATATAACATAGTCGAGCAAGTGCTTCTGATACCAAGCTTCTCTCCTCACAACTAGATTATTGTGGGATCGTACATGAGATCTATGAAGTTTGTTTTAGACAATTTAGTATTTCCATTCTTGATGTAAAGGGGTAAATTTAAACTATCTCTACAAGGGTCCCAATGCTACTGTGAGAAAAGACCGTACTAGTTTCTTCGCCATAAACTCCACCAAGCTCTGGACCGATGAATGTGATACTTTTGTTCTTCCCGAGAATTGTAAGCAAGTATGTACTAAAGAATTAATTAAGCTAATGTCTTTCTTCTTAAAGAATAATTGGTACATGGTCATATGTAATTAAGCATAAATTAATACAATTCATGGCATTTAATTTGCATCTTGAACATAGGCAGCCTTCCATCCAAATCGTTTTGATACAAGATGGAGATATGTGGTCTAAGTTGCTCCTCAAAGTAAACATACTTTTGAAGATAAGGATGTGGATACGAAGATGCCAACAATGGATCAAGTTGATTCCAATGTGATCTAGGGAAGAAGATGAGGATCATGATATGGGCTAAGAAGAAAGTACGTATAATGATATACCAATGGATCCAGTTGATCCCGATGTGATCTAGGAAAGAAGATGAGGATCGTGATATGGGCTAAGAAGAAAGTACGTATAATGATATTGTAATGGAGAAAGATGGAGATCACGACATTTGGAAAGAAGATGGGGATCATGTATCACCCAATATTATTGAAGAAGATGAATTAGAGGATCAAGTCTTTGGTAGACATACAATAGACGATGATGATATAGGTGATCAATCGACTATCATGGTTAGAGATGGAATTATTTAGCATACACGACTTGAAAGTCATTCATTAAACCCTACTGATTGATTCTTTTGCCATCGAAAAGGCTTTTATAATTTCCCTTTCACTTTTATAGTGGCATTATGTAGATTTGTATATTGAATTCATCCATGAATACATGAGCCTTTTGATCTCAAACTTGGTGTACCTACTCTTCTATTCTATTATCTTTCAAGTGAAAAAACTTGTAATAAAAAATTATTTCGGGTCTTATTGCAAACCATGTTCTGTAATTCTGTCGATATATAATTTTTTTACCAGGGTCGTATATACCAACTATAGTAAATCAACTTTTGCTAGTGTCGGTATATACTAACTTAAAGACAATGTTGGTATATAATGATGTTAATTAGTATTGGTATATATCAACACTAATATAGACAAAAAACCCATCCGTGTTTTGTATAAACAATTTTTGTGCCTACACATGCTAAACGTTGGCACCAAAATGTTGAAAAAGAATGAAGGTGTAGTAGTGACTTGGCTTTCAAAATTTTGAATGCTTTTCTTAAAAGTTTTCTAAATTTTCAACTAAAATAGGCCTAAAATTTTGCAGATTTTACAAATTTGAGAATATTTTTAATATATGAAAATGAAAATGTTGTAGGTTTATTGTCTATATTTTGTACTAGACACGAAAGGTGTTAGGGACCGGACCAAGAGGAGGAGTGCTAATGTAAACTCTTTAGCATATGCAAAGATTATAAATTCCAAATTATGGTCTCAAGATAATGGTTTGGTTTAGGATAGTTGCCATAATCTGCTAAAAACTCATGTTCCATATGTACATCAGAAAGTGATCCTCTTTTGTACACTAGATTCATAATAGACATTCCCTTTGAATTTACATCTCGTTTAATAAATAATGTTGCTTCATGTACAC
Source organism: Dipteris shenzhenensis (assembly GCF_047967505.1). Lineage (NCBI taxonomy): Eukaryota > Viridiplantae > Streptophyta > Polypodiopsida > Gleicheniales > Dipteridaceae > Dipteris > Dipteris shenzhenensis. Next base: position 38,711,690 of record NC_141621.1, read on the forward strand.
TAGCTTTTAAACCATATAATAATAAATGCACTTTTCCATTTTTTTCATCCTAAAACTCAACAATCAATTTCAATTATAATTAAACTACCTTTTTTTAAACTATAACTATACTTTATATGAAAGGTAAATAGTTTTAATCTGTGTTTTGCCAATGCAAACTCCTGAATTTTTTGTGCCCTTCCATACCTGCAACTTGTCATGTAATGAATTTGCTAGTGTAGGAGAGCAGCCGATCACAACTTCAATACTAAGAATAATGTCTTGTATAGCTTCATGTGTGCCAAACTTGAACCTTTTCCCATTGGATGCTATGACAATGTTTTGGTGTTCGCACCACATAAATTTGGTCACCTCGATCTTTACCATATGGATCTTGGCTTTGATGCCATGTCCACAAAGCATGGGTAGAGTTTTGCACCTGTAAAATAAAATTTTGAAATCCATCCATGACAAATAAAGAAAATTTATTCCTTTGGTAGCATGATTTGAATGGAGTGTGTTAGAGATAGTTTCATGATTGTTAGATTCTGTGTGGTGTTGATCTAAAATGTCCACTTCAAAAACAATGCAAAGGACAAATGAAAATATTAAAATTAGATACTAAAATATGAATCCTAATCTGTACATATCTTGAACCAGAATAGTTTCAAAAATCATGCATGGCAGAGTGCCACAAAAAGCGGGACAAGGTGAGCAGTACAAGAAGATGAGGGGAAGAACTATCACTTTGTGTTTTCCAGACCTTGAAATGAGCTTGAAACACGTAAAGATTTCTTAGCTAAGAGACAAACCTTAAAGGTTTCTGAAAGATGCCCACTCAACTGGTACATATGAGGGGATGCATCTCTCAAATTCAATTGGCTAGAGGAAAGGAAAAACAAGCATACTGCAAAGGGGGATGCGTGATTATTACAAAGAAATGATGGTGCCAGACATATAAGACCACACTCCAACTCACCGTATGAAATGCCAAAGCTGCTCTTAGACTAGATGCAGATAATTTTGAACAGAAGTTCAAGATGTGGCATAGACATACAACAATGCTTGGAAGGCAATCTACTAGAGGTGATGGTTACAGGTGGTACCAAATGATCCAAATGAGCTCACTCACAGTTAGCAGCCACCCTTCACACCTTAGCCGCGACAGCTACCCGCACCTTCCACCCCCCCTCATGAGACAGTTCCCAAAATAATTGGTATGATGAGGAGTGCAGAGAGACCAGAGCTCATCTTCAATGTGAGACCTTACCAGGGGTCACCACACATTATCATGCCCGCATCCTATTCCATTGTCTCATATGGGGAAGAACAGAGCAGATTGAGGAGCTATACCAACCCTTGTTAGGACAGGGCAGTAAGAAGGCACGGAGATTAATCAGAGCATTGCTCACCGACCTCACTTACTTCATCAAAGATCTAGAGCAGGTATGCTACTACCCTCTACCAAGAACTAGACCAGCCTCCAATTCCCCCATCTCCTACCACCTACACCTCCAACCTCATAGTACCCATTCTGAAATCTAGTAACCCCACTGATCCCTATCACTAAAAGACAATCATGATGGAGCATTCATTGGCTACAAGATACAAGGGTACCCTTTTTGTTTTTTTCTTTTTTCTTTTATTTCAAATGTTATTTATAGCACAATTGGGCTAATGCCCACTATCTCCGACCTTATTTGGATTGTATCTTGATGAGATTTCAAATTTTATTGATGGGGAGGCGGATCAGGAGCATGATTAGCGTCAGTATATAGATACCACTTCTCTTATATGACAAATGACCCTGTACTTATATCCAACACTCCAAAGGGGATGCAAAGACACCTGGATACACACTAGTCTTTCTACAAGCAGTGGGGCCTCACCTTCTACACTACCACACAGTTGTGTAATAGCTCAACACCCCAAATTATCTACAAAGGAGAGTTAGTGGATCATATGTGTAATTAGGGGTTACCTCCAGAGGCCCAGTCTTCTCCATGGGGAGAGCAGCAGAAACCAGATTGACACGAAGATATGCATTATTAGGCTCTCTTGAGCACATGTGCTCCCAGATGCAATGTCACAAGGGGGGGGAGAAAGAAAGTTGTATTAATGTCTTTGAAAGGCCTCGCAGACCTATGAGACAATGTACAATTAAGAAAGTAACTCATACAAACCACTATGAGCCGAATCAATGGGCTGCACTCTAAGGCCCTTAATGAGTGCTAAGCTAAGTTAATAATCGCAAATCTCAAAACTCTGATATGCAAAGTTAGTGCTTTGAGTATATATCCGGGTGCCATGGTGGCTCTTATATGAGATGCGAAGATGTCTTATATCTACATCTATAGCTATGACAAGGGACGTGGCCTTCATGATCTCTATATCTGATGGGCCTTATCAAGAGTGACACCTCGACTCAAATGGTCTCCTCTAAGTAGAGCAATGATGGACTGGACCTCTATCATGCGTGCTTTGATCAACCTCTGCATTGTGCATGTTGGCTCCACCACTCCATGTCGTCTCTTCCACTGATCCATGCTATTCTCATGTCGGCTATCTTGTCCTCCTCCATCGTGTCCTCAAACTGACTTGAAGGCATAGAAGTTAGGGGCATGTTGCTATGCTCTATTTGTCACATGTGGCACTATCACCTCCTATTGTGTGATCTGCTACATTAAGGTCTCTCTATGTCGTTGCATCTCCATCAAACAGAGGCCAATGCAGACCTGATCATTGAAATGGATCAACTAAGAGAGTGTCCCGAACCCATGTCTTTCCTGAAAGAGCCAATGGTACCACCCTCGTGGGGTAAGTACATAGGAAGTGCTCCTTTGTCTCCACCTCTATCAAGCCGAAGACAAAACTATGGCTCTTTGATACTCTACTTACCCCCACACTATTGCATGAAGCCCCTATTTGGGGGCCGAGTCTTTACCATAGACTGCGTAATGGGCAGACATATGATGGATGGCAGCACATAGAGAGGCCCTTGGTGATGATGATTTCCAGGAGGAGTAAATCCTCAATACCACATGGCATCATGAGAGCAGAGCTACGAGCCAGCCCAATGGTTATAGAGACCATCTTCCAAACAGTGCCACTACTGCATAGATTATGGGAGCTCCTGAGACACAGATATTCTAGGTAGAGTCCTCTCGCAGACTGGCCACCGACCGCCGCTGGTCTGCCCATGTCACCAAATGCTTTAGATTACATGGTATACACATGGACTCTCTACCCCCTTTCAGTATATATAGAGGCACCCTCTTCATCTCATCCGAGGAGAGCTGAGCAAGGTTATCAGACATGATATCATAAGACTATATATGGAGCAGGCATGGAGGTCACCTACACAACCCAGGGGCCAAAGAAGGCCTTTTACAGAAATTATCTACTCCACTTCATAGAGCAAGGCTTCATCATACAACCGAGACATGTGGATACACACCTGTCTCATGGCGTCACATGCATCATTGGCTAAATCTGAACTTCATCACATCATTTGAGGATTGAGACACATAGATATGGTCATGAGAGGATAGACTGAGAGGATACCATATGTCAGTTCTGCCACATGGAGGTTGAGACGGAGAAGCACTATATTTGCAGAGATGCTCAGTCTACTATGAGATTAGAGGTAAATTTCACTATACTTTTTGGGCATCATGGATTACTCAGATCAAAAATGCCTAGGACTCTTCCTACTAGAGTTTCGTGGATGGAAAGAGGGGGCAAAGAGTCACTACTATGAAGCAGACGAGTAGCAGAGCAGTAGCTGAGGACCGGTACAGAGACCTCTTACCAACTTCCTCATTAGTATCTAGACCCAATCTCAAGGAGACATGAGAGCAAGACCTAGAGGGGTGACCTTGGAAAGAGCCATTGACATAAGTAGGTAAGACACCTCCGACCTTGCGGACCTCGCCCACGGCCGCAACAACATATAAGGACCATGGCCGCCATCTCTCACCATAGGAGAACTCCACCACGGAGATGATTCAGCCTCCGCACCATCACCTTTCTACTCCAGTGCTTGATGTGGGAGATCATCAATTGGGGCATCTCCAACCCTCAAAGCCACACCTACATAATGATATAGCCATCTCATTACATTGTATTGTACTATATTGTACACCCACCCCCCAAAAAAAAAAAAAAAATCCTTCAAATCATAGAGATTTTTTCAGGCTACCCAAAACTAGCTTCTCCTTGTCACCTAGCACCCTAGAGCTCTGGGATGTTCCCATCCCATTCTAAGGGGTTTTGTTGGGCTACCCCAAACTAGCTCTCCTTGTCACCTAGCCTATTTCTAGCACCCTAGAGCTTTGGGATGTTCCCATCCCATTCTCATCTCATTTCAATTTTGCACCTCAGATCTATCCATTTGATGATATTCGTTTTGGCATTTTGAAGACATTAATCTCCCTCTCCCTCTCCCTCTCCCTCTCTCTCTCTCTCTCTCTCTCTCTCTCTCTCTCTCTCTCTCTCATAGGTCATTTTAATTGACGGGGGTGAAGGAAAGCAACATAGTCAATGAATTTGACAAGGAGTTGGGGCATCTTGGATTCCGTACAAAGATCTTTGCCTGGAGCAGGATGTGTACAAACGTATGCAGTGCTCTCGGGCTGTAGGTAGTGCATAGGCTAATCACCTAAGGCTAGCTGAAGGTCACAATGGTGTGCATATGGAAATCAAGGGCTGGTCGAGGTTAGCACTTCAGAGCACACGTTAACAATAAGGTGCAAGGGCTAGTTGGGGTCAGTTCATGGGCACATAGGCTGGTTGGCATAGAACTAGGAGGGCTTGGCAAAAAGCGACACTCTTGATTACAAGTTGTACGGTGTCCACAAGCTATTCGGATTGGTCCGCACGTGTGACCACGCGCTGGCTGAGGCTACAAGGAGGTCCGTATATGTGACCACGGGCTAGCTGGAGCTACAAGGAGGTTCGTATGTGCGCTCACAGGCTGTTGTTCATTGATGCTTTGATGCACGAGCTATCCATAAGTGTTCTTGGGCTGGTCAAGGTCATCATTTTTGGAGCTTGAGTTGAGCATTTGGGCTCGGGCTGTTCTCAAAGAGCTGTTGTGAGCTGCCTTGGAGAGTGGGCTGAGCATGTGGCTCTATTTGCAAGAAGTTTTTGGAAGGCCTATGCTATACACAAGAAATCCCATAGAGTGGTCTAACTAGGCATTTGTGGCAGTGATGGGAATTGTGTGACTCAGTGTGGGTTACTAGGAACAATTCAAAGCTGGGAGCTAACACTTGGGATCATAAATGAATGCCTATGGTAATGCTTGGTGACAATAGTGCATTGTAGGGAATATGCACAAGTTAATGATGTCTAATGGGCTATGGAATGCCCTTGATGCAAGAGGGGTTTCACTCTTTGTGTAGCTTTGTTGTAGTACCTTCCATTCTATGGTCCTAGTATGACCAAATAATTTTCAAAATGCAAATCAAGGGCAGCAAGCTTTTCCCCAACCCTCTTTGCATCCAAGGTATTTTGGTGTTGGTTTGGTGTTCCAGCCTCTTCCAAGCTATGGTTGGTCAAGCTTTAGATAATCCTAGAGTAGTTGGAAACTACCTAGTGGGTTGTCAGCCTAGTATGCAAGAAGTGCAAGGGTATGTGTCTAGGGTATGGAGCTTAGAATGCCTAATGTAATGCATGACAATATTGCCATGCAGCCAAGAATGCAAGGTGAAATGTCAAGGAATTTGGGAGCTCCCATGGGTATGTTTCGTATGCCTGGGGCTGGTTTGGCAAATCCTCTAATGTGTAATGGCAATGCATGACAGGTTGGAGATAATCTATGCATCCTCCATTTTTGCAGCCACCTATGTATGATAATCTGACACCCAAAGGAAAGGTAAAGGGTTAAGCAAGGTGGGGCGGATGAAGTTTGAGACCTTCAATGGGGCTCAAAATAGGTTTAAGGCACTGGCTTTTGTGCAATAGTTTAATGCAGCCTTCTCAGAAGGGAACTTCATTGAGTCCTCTAAAATGTGAAAGGTAGCCACCTTTCTCTTTATAGTATTGGACCAATCTGTTGCTACAAAACAAAGCACCAACCAGCTGGGTTCAGCTCACACAAGTATTCTTAGCTACTTGGCCGACCACTACCTTTGAGGTGGATGTTATGACAGCATGGCACAAGTTGGATGTAGCAAACTGTTATAACCTGGAAGTGTACAATAGAACGTTTTGGAAAGCCCTATTTCCGATTAGCTCTTATCGTCGGCATGTGCCTTTGTCATACTAAATTGAAAAATATTGTTGTGGGCTGCCCAAGGAAATCAGAGACTACTACACAAAGACAAGGGTAACTAACATGTCTCAGCTAATTGAAAATGCCAAAGCTAATGCATTGTTGCTTGGAAAGACTAGTGGGTACAAAACTAGTAAGCTTGATAGCTTCAAGAAAGTAGGGAAGCCAGGGAATGCTTTCAAGACTCCATTCAACAAAGGGAAAAAGCATGATAGGCCGAATTCTAATTGGCTATCAGATAAGGAAAGAAAAGCTTTGATGGAGGCCAATAAATGCTTTCACTGCAAGGAAAAGGGAATGCCCAAAACGCAAGCTTAAAGGAAAAATGGATGATAGGGATGAGCAAAAAGGCAAGAAGTGCAGGATTAATGCTTGATGTGATCAGTGAGAAACCCAATTTGGATGCTACAGAGCTTTGCAAAGCATGGGGAAAAGTGAGAGATCAGATGTCATTGATTTTCTTTAAACCAAGGGCTCATGCAAACTTTATCTCTCCGAAGTTGGCAGGCAAACTTGGAATCTGTGCAAAGAAGATGGGGCCTATGAGCAAGGCAAGCTTGGCTTGCCCTGGATTTATCATTCTGTCACCCCTATCATTGGAAATCTCTACTTGCACATTCAGAGCTTTGTGGTGGACAACGAGGAATTTTATATTATGGCTTGTTCTGCATGAACAATCTTGCCATGTGATCCGCTATAATTTTCTTCCCATCGGTATGAAATGCACCTGCTTGTTGGACCGGCATATAATAGTTCAAAGGCCATCATTTCTTGTAGGTGTCCTAGGAAGATCAACTTTTAAATCCATGGCAATGCTCTCCCATAGTCTATCTAGGATCGATAATGGCTGCAACAATCCAGGTGTCTTCAGCCGATCAAACTTGACCTTCTGGATTATGCATGTTGCATCCACATCCCAGTCTCAAAGCTAGCTAATAGAAAAAGTGCTCCACTGCCTCACCTTGACATCAATGCCTCTATGCCTTGCAAACGGTGGAGCATGACTTTCTATCATAACCTTTTTGTGACACAAAGGAGACCATGCATCATAAGAAAGCCATGTCTAAGAGTATAATGGTCATGCCACTGATTATTAGATAGCTGGTTGTAAATCCATGAGAAATCCTTATCCTAAGGCTTCCTTCATTCCATACTGGTCCTTCATTACATCCAATTCATTGTGGTATGCAATGGTTACTGTGGAAACTTGATTTTTCCTTGACAACGCATCAGCCCCACTACGTTCTTTTTACCCTCCACATGCACTATCTGAAAGCGAAATATGGATAAGAAATTGGCCCAACTCATATGCTTCTCAAAGACTAATGATGTGTCTACACTATGAAATTAGCCCTAAGTAAATAGTGCTTCCGTGTACCAAGGGCATGGATTACAGCAAGCGATTCCTTCTCAAAATGCCCAAATGTCTTTCATCATCCTGCAAAATCCTACTCTCATAGGCCATTACCCGTCCATGCTGCATAATGATCACTCCAAAGCCATTATTTCCACATGCATTGGCTTGGACAGTAGCATCAACGTTGGATTCGAAGTAAGCTTTTCCTTTAACATCTCAAATGCTGCAATTTGATTTTCAACCCATATGAAAGATGCTCCCTTCTTCTGCATTGCATAGAGGGGTGAAGCGATTTCAGCAAAGTGGCATATGAACCGCTTGTAGTATAAGCATAAGCCCAAAAAGCTTTGTCCTTCATGCAAATTTCTCAATTGTGGCCAATTGTGGATGCTTCCTTCTCCATTTTCGCAGTCCATCCTTGGAGACAATGTGTCCAAGAAATTGAATCTCAGGCATACTCTTCTTTGCATTCTCGAGGAGAAAATCCCGTCAATGTGTCCCCACAAGACTTCCACACTGACCTCCTTGTGCCAGATGTGACATATCTCTTAATTAAAATGGTATCTTGCCACCCGTCCCGCCTTGTGCTTGCAACGGCACTTTTCGAGGCCATGGGATAGAGAAACAAAGAAAGAAAGATGGCCTCATGGGCCTATGGGACAAAGTGCAAAGTACACCAAAAAACTCATACAAGCCAAAAAGGGCTGGAGCAAAGGGCATGCTAAGACCCTTGCTGAGAGGAGAGACTCGAGAGGTTGGAACTTTGAGAGGATAGAGCTAGAGGAGAGGTTTGAGAGGAGAGAGGTTGAAGAGGCAAGTAGAGGTTGGAGAGGATAGAGGAGAGGGGAGAGACTAGGCTAGAGGAGAGGTTGGAAAGGTAGGAGAGAGTAGAGGAGTAGAAGTAGAGGGTATAGGCTACAATAGCAAGGGGTTTACCAAGAGGGGGTAAAGTAGGAAGCAAGCAAGGAGCTACAACAGCGAAACCCGAGTAGATCTGATGCAAAAAACCACACAAAAATGTCCCATCACATTGCGTTTTGTGCCAGACATTTTGCCCTAGTCATTGCGTTTCACATGTTTCATAGAAACGTTTCTTTGCGTTTTGGTGCCCCAAAATGCATTTTTTGGTCACACTAGGTGAATTGAAATCCTTAGAGGACTCATAGAGTGGTCCAAAGAGAGGTCAACTCCAAACATCAATGTGCCACATGGCACATGCATGCAGATGCATTTGGAAAGAAATGCTTATAGGGAGTGCATGGACGTGGAACCAGCGAAGGAAGCACCTGGGGATGTGGCGTGGGCATTGATGAGGGTTAAGGGAAGCAACACCTGACAAGGAGCTAGGGGCGTCTTGGATGCTATAAGGAGATCTTTGCCTGGAGTAGGACACATACGAAGTTGTATGGCACTCTCGGGCTATAGGTAGTGCACGGGCTGATCGCCTAAGGCTAAATGAAGGTCATCGTGATGTGCGTATGGCTATCAATGGTTGGTCAAGGTCAGCACTTGAGAGCATGCATAAGGTACAAGGGCTAGTTGGGGACACACACAAACTACTTAGCGTAGAACCATGGCAGCTGATGCTGACGTAAGCACTTCATATGGCTCACAAGAGAGCTGAGGAGCGTTTAGCAAAGGATTGTGTACAACAAGCTATGCTCTCGATTACAAGCTATGCAGTGTCCACAAGCTATTCGGATTGGTCTGTATGTGTGACCACGGGCTGGCTGAGGTTGCAACGAGGTGGAAGGAGGTCTATACATGCATTCACGTGCTGTTGTTAATTGATGCTTTGGAGCATGAGCTGTCCATACATGCACTTGGGCTGGTCAAGGTCACCATTTTTGGAGCTTGAACTGAGCATTTGGACGAGAACTGGTTTCCAAGAAATGATGTGAGCTACCTTAGAGAGCAGGCTGAGCACGTGCGGTGCCTTGATCTATTTGCGAGCTGTTTTTAGAAGGCCTATGCTATGCAAGGAATCCCACCAGAGTGGTCAAGTGGGCATTTGTGGCAGCTATGGGAATTGTGTGACTCGGTGTGGGGTTACTAGGAACAATTCCAGGCTGGGAGGATCAGTTTCAAATGCTTATGGTAATGTTTGGTTAGAGCAGTGCAATACAGGGAATATGCATAAGTTAATGATGCCTATGGAATGTGGAATGCCCTTGATGCAATAAGGATTGCACTCTGTGGGTAGTACCTTCCACTCAATAAAGAAATACCGAAAGGGGCACCAAGGATTTGGGCCAATCTAAGTCCTTGTTTTTGGGGTAGGAGCATTGTAGCCCCCATTCTTCTGGTTGTTTACTTGCTGAATTGTTTATGTGAAAGCATTGGCTATCTATTTACCACCCTCTTGTTGGCCTTGAGGCCGGTTTCAGTGACGCATTATACGATCCATTAGATGAAACTTTTCCAGATCCAGAAAGCTCTAAATATGAATCCACTTCAGTACCATCAAAGAAGTGAAAAAGCATTTCATGAGTAAGCACGACTTGTCATCCCATCTTCTCAAGTATTCTGAAATGCTCGACTAGCGCTTGAGAGATGACGTCCGCCGATGTCGGACGAAATTAGAGCATTCTTACCTTTGACTTTCCCAAGGCATAACTCCTTAGCGTCAAGCGCTCTTTCCGGTCCCATCATGTCACACGAGAATTTGATTGACACCAAGCTAAACCCCTCACTCAAGGCGAAATAGAGACACAACTCAATTATGCCTTGGGCACCTCAAAACATTTGCAACGTGCAATAAAGGCACAAGAAATGGCAAGGTTGGGATATGGTAGCGTAAATACCAAGCTTTTGAGAAATTATCAAAACATAATAATACCATGAAGCGACCCTACTCCAAAAGAGTCACAAACACTCCTCAAAACAAGGTTAAGATCAAATTCTTGCCATTGAGACCTCTAGTTTGAGAATTTTGGCTATGGCCGTGAAATAGGTTTCTTGCTTTCATTCTTTACATGACCATAAACAACGGAGGCAAACACACAACCAATCAAAGATAACTTCTTTACTGGATGTATGGGGCGTCGACGTAGGTGAATCAAGATCATCTTCTTCAATTCTATCATATGAAGATGTCGTGGGTGAAGTCATTGCTACTCCAAGCACACAAAAAAAAAGTTTTTTATTAAAAACTTAGTAATTATGACACACACACACAACGCATACTAGAAAGTTTAAAAGCATGTGCCCATGAAGCCTTTTGTTAGCATGTGAATCTTTGCATCAAAAGCCAGTTACACACCAAACCCACACCTGCCCACGCATCACAAAATGGACAACTAGTGGGCACATATCTTTATACATATAAAGCGCCTCCTTTCATTTTCAAACAACAAACTTTGGCCCACTAGTTAAGGCTCAACCTACGTGGCAATTTACGAGGGATCAACTACAACTTGGCACATATATATTTTTGGGGGATTAAAAAAAATTCTTTGCCTACAAGTGGCATGGATGCACGATTTCACACTTGGACGGGGGCTCCTCCTCGTCCACCATACCATGCGGAGCCAATGTGTACGTGCCAAGTGGCATTACGACGTTGTATTTTTATCAAAGGCAGGTGTGGGAAGCTTAGTGTGTAACTGGCCTAAGCTTTAAGGTAAATACCTTGAAAAATATGCATGAATAATACATAAAAGCTTGGGTTTTTTTGTCATTAGGGTATTACGTGAAGAACTATTGGAGCTCTCGTTGTGGAAAGGATTAGGAGTTTTGTAATTTTTACCCTAGCAAAGCTACCATCGTGGCGTGGAAATTATAAGGCCTACGTGCCACCATAATAGAATTAGGCCCTTGTAGAAACTTTGGGAGTATAAAAACCATATTTTTGCCCGGCGTTGCTTATCCGCTTGCGATCGCCTTGCCTTTGGACGCATGGGTTTGCAGGACGCCTCATATCGATCGTGGCGACAAGCTCTATCAGGAGATAGCAATGGTTGAGGCTATGACGATCCACTTTCATCGAAAGAGCGTGGAGCGCCTTCTTCGTGGCCCGCATCCTCTTCCACGCGTTGAGGGCTTCGCACAGCAGGTCCCTCATTGGATTTCGCTTAGTGTAGGCCTCGGTAGAGGCGCGGAGAGCTCTCTTCCTCTCCCTGCTTCATTCCTATAGACTCAACACTATCACTGGGTGACAGACGTTATGCTTTGGTCGATCGGCACACGACAGCGGGCTGAAACAATACCCTCGTCGACACAGAAAAGAATCCCCAAGACAGTGCTGTAGGGAGCTCTCGCAGGAGTTACTGCAGCGTAGCTCGCAACAACTGGCACCGTTGCCAAGAAAACCAGCCGTGCTTGCGTGAAGGTTGATAGATTGAATCTATAGAGTATCCATTGCTCAGTATAGCGGGACTCTGCTGATTTAGAAATTGAAAGATACTTTAGGACTATATTTGTGAAGTTTGTTGTTTTGTCTATTGATAGTTTTTACGTTAAGAACAATGTCAACAACCTGTTTCCATGTGATAGTTTAGTTATCTTTTCATTGAGTTGGGTTTTGTTCTTTTGCACAGTGAATTAGTATAGTGCAGTGATTAGACTTTTGCATATGTTGGAATCACTGGAGAGAACCATGATCACATGATGGAAACAAGATGAGGCAACCAAGTTGGATGGATGATCATAGAATAAGAACATGCCTCATATATAGGCTAGGCAAGGCCCCACTGCATCACAGGTCATGTCAAAGGAGGGAATCTCCTTGACATCACTGATGATGTCACACACTCAAAAGAATCAAATCTAATCTAGGTCCAATTGGACAAGAGGACTATGGACTCTCCACACCCACACAACTGTAGGACATCCTAGGAGTTTGGGACTACTCACACTAGGTCTCTGATATCCAACAAACCCCCCTTCGAAGTTAGGGTGAGTTACAATGACATATCCAAACTATGCATCCCATGCAATCTCAGAAGTCTGCTCAAAGGTTGAATTAAGCACTCTCATGGCTTAATTAACATGACTCAAAGGCTCATGTCTAAGCATGGATGCATGACCAGCTCATTAGTCTAGGGAATACACCAACATTCTAGAACTCCACCAAGCCTGATAGAGGAAAAGTACAATTACACCACCTGTCTCCTAACTGGGTACATGGAAAAAGTGGAGCCTTTTATGAAACAAGGCACACAAAACACTCAGATTATTACATCTTTTTAGGGTGACTACCAAAGGTAGAGAACCATTATTGACTAAGGGAAAACATTCATTTTATGCATAGCAAGGGCAGAGAACTGACTCAATAAATACTGGGCACGAATGTCTTGGAAGAATCTGTTGGTCCCTCAAAGTTGGGCAAGTATGTCTAATTGGGCAAAATCCCCAAATTTGTTTGTAAATTAGAGATGAAGTTACACAGATTTCCCAAAGCCCCAAATTTTACATACTTCAGGCTCCCATGCTTTGATTTTGACCAGAAATTGGAAAAGCCCCAAAAATTGGAGGCTAACTCATCCAAAATCTTATCTGTACGAGATTCTGAGGAGAAAGAAGAAAAGAGGAAATTTTTTTAGGAAGAGAGAAAACGTGGTGCTTCAAAAAAGTGGAATGCCTCAGAAGTCTTGTTGTTGGAGCAGATCTAACAGGAGCTGGTCGATGGAGCAGGTACATTATAGAAAATCGCTATAGTTCCAGCAAAGGTCAACGTAGAAAAGCTAGGGTAGCAAATAAAAGGCGTATCTGTACAAACATAGGCTCAAACAGCTGTAGCAAATCGACGTGATGTATGGGCGGGAAGCGGTGCTTCTAAATGCAATTCAACTCATGAAAGAAGGAAACGACAATAGCATTTCAAGTGGCGCAATTTTGAAGGTAAGCCACTTCATCTTCTTTCCATGGAGATGTGATTCTATATCAACACATACGGTAACAGGTCTGCACAGAAGTGTGTGGCTTTTCTTCTTGATGGCGCATCAATTCGAGAAGGGGGCAGAGCAGCCATGTAGATGGTGGCATCACTAGCGGCAGTAGATGTGACGTTCAACTATAGCGAGGGATATAAAAAACAAGGTAGCAGGTGACGGGTAGCCATATCACATCAGGGGTAACAACATTGTTGTTTTCCAAAACAACGACCGAACCTCCCCACGATGACAAATCTTGTGGAAGAAGCCCCTTCTCCAAGAAAATGTTTATGTTGGCGATAGGCCGTTGATTACAGCAAATCATGATTGTTTCATACAAAGAGAAAGTCGCAACTTGCACACTTTGGAAGAAGAATGGTGGCAGATGGAGCAGATTTGTGACTACTGCAAAAGGGATGCTTGCCTAGAAGAGCTACCATGCAACAAAACCACCGCCATCACCAAAAGATATTGCTACACCATCAACACACACCAAATCTGGAACAAATGGCGATGATCTGTAGTCAGGGCAGCTCCAACAATCGATAGCTTCAGTTGGAGAGCTCCAAATCGAAGGCTAAAGCGAAGTACTGCTCTGATACCATATATTAAAGAGAGAGAGAGAGAGAGAGAGAGTCCACGTAAAACAAAATGAACCTTCGATAGTAGCCCATGTGGCCGGTAAATCACTACACTCCCTTGGCATAGGTGGGGGGTGATAATTCGAAGATGAGTTTGATTTTGTTGTGTTCCGTGGTGATACCATTTCGAGACACTATGTGGCCAAGAATTACACGATGTTTAACCCAGAATTGGCACTTAAGGGGTTCAGGGATGTATGGTACCATCGGCACTTTTTTAGGACTAGTATCAGGTATTTTAGGTGATCATCCCACGTTGAACTCATGCATATGTCATCCAAGAAGACTTCTACGAAGTCCCTCAAGTACTCCTTGAAGACAGTGATCATCAACCATTGGAAGGTGGCGGATGCATTGGTCAACCCAAATATCATCACTCTAGCCGCATACACACCCCACTCGGTTGCAAAGGCCATTTTGTGTTGATCCAATGGACACTTGGTTGTATCCAGAGAATCCGTCTAGGAAGCTGTAGGCTTCCTCCTCGGCTACCCTTTTCAAGACATGTTCTATGAATGGCAAGGAGTAGTGGTCGCACCTGGTGGTGGCGTTAACTTTTTTCAAGTCTACGCATACTCGAATCTTTCCATTCTGCTTTAGGACTATCATGATGGGTGACACTCAGTCGGTATGATCAATCTCATAGATGAATCCCGCATCTATGAGTTTTTGGATTTCCTCCCTCACTATGAGTGCGTATTTGGGATTCATAGGGTAGGGACATTGATGTACCGGCCTAGCACCATCAAGCATGGGTATCATGTGTTGCACAACCTCAGCAGGCAGCACCCCTTCTATATCTATGTATTTCCAGTCCATACAATCCTTGTATTCTCATAGGAGAGCTATTAGAGCATTCTCCTCATTGGAAGAGAGATCATCGGCAATGAATGCCGATTGGGGATCCTCCAGAGCTAGGTTTACCTCCTTGACTGGGGATGGGCCATCATATCCTTGGGAGCACCCGTCTTCCCAAGATCTCTTGGCTTGTTGGTATAAGATCTTGCGATCCTTGATTGTGTAGGCCTTGTAGTGGGCTGGTACCTGTAGTAGATCCTCCTCCTCCCCACCTTCCTCTTCTATGTCTTCATGGGGGGTGGTCCTCTTGAGCTTTTGGATAATGGGAGTTTTGGACCTGAAGGGGGCTCTTTCATGGCACTTATGGAGCCAACTAGGGAGGTTGCCTTGCTTACCCTGGCTCCCCAATTGAAAGAGAACTCATGATAGGCGATAGTGGCACCAACATATGCTAGCCAGTGGAGGTCTGATTTGACCCTTACTATCCCCTTGCTCACCTCGCGAGGCTTGAGCATGTTAAACATCCTAAGGGGAACCAATGGGGTCAACCCCTCGAGTTCAAGTGTTGTAACTTGGAACCATATTCTCTCTAGAACATCAATGTTGGCCAGGATGTGCATCCAATTTTGAGAGAATTCCGGCTCGGGGATGGACATTCGCAAGGTCTTGCCTAGGATGGCTTCATATCCCACTTGTTGGGTAAAGTCCATGACTACGAACCTGATGGGGTACGTGAAACCGAATACTTTGATGTTAATACTGGTGAAGACTCCCAAGGGTTCTACAGATCCGCCATTAGCTAACTTCACCACCAGGTTTTCCCCACTTCACCCAGCATTCCTTGGTACAGACACTCACTCCTGCTCCCCCATCCAGGATGGCATCAACCTTTTGGTGTATGGGGATAGCTGCATTAATGACATCACCCTTCGAAGTATTGGCCTAACTTATTGTTGGGAACCTTGGGTAAGTTCTGCCCCTCCTCAGGCAATTTATCGGCCTTAGGGCTAGAAGGTCCTCCTGGGGGCAAGACTCATTCGTTCATCTAGTTGGATAGATCTCACGCCAAAGGGTGGGATTCCCTCTTAACAAGGAGGCGATCTGCATTTTTACCTCGGTCGAGAGGAAGGCCGCCAACCCAGCGCTATCACGGGGTTTCTATGAGGGCTCCCTTCCTACTGATAGCAGATCCTCTAAACCATAAAGGTCACCTTCTTCCTGTAGGTTTTGCAATAATGGGTCCTCTTGGAACATTCGATGCATCAAGTCTGGAGCTTCTGACTTACCGAAGTTGGAACGTTCCTCTTCATCTACCCTTTCTGGCACCTTGAGCGCCTTTGCCCCTCAGTGTGAGTAGTCAAGTGGGCTGGGTGGATGGTATCCAACCCTCTTCTTGCCTTAAGTCTATGCTCAAACTTTTCTTGGAAATCTTGTACCAAGCTCTGAGCTTCTATTATATATTGTTTTTCTAGGGCTGGGTCCAGATAGGTTTCCTTATATGGAGGCAAGGGTGCGAGGCATTGGGCCTGCACCGGCTTGTTTACATCCGAGTATGGAGATAGACCCGGGTCATCTTGTGTGGAAGTTTGTCCAGAGGCAGAGGAGGTGGCGAGGGTAGCTGTCTCCTCATTGAAACCAGGTTGAATGAGCACCTAGTTGTCCCCCTCACCTACCCGTATGGACTTCTTGGATCGGGGTTGTGGGGGTTGAGACACCTTGGGGTTTTGCAGTAGGGGCTCTTTACCCTTCCTTGCCTGTTTCTTCATTGCCCTACCTATGGCTTTGGCCTGCATCCTTGTGATGACCTTCAAGGGTACCGTTGCCACCTGGCCCTATTCAATACTGAGCAAGTTAAGGTTGGTACTCTTCGACAGGGTGACCGGAGTTGCTAGTCTTCTCAAGGGACAATCCTTGAATAAATGTACTATTATGCACCCTGCACACCCTAAATATGATGAATGTCTTGACGGCACTAGTGGTGGAGTGCAAAAAGTGAAGATGGATCTTCATTGGTTGAGATATGTGGGTGTTATTACAGCACACCATGAGTTCTCATCCAATTAGGGAGCTAGAATGGACAAAATTAAGGCCCCCCTTGGATCCCTTAAAGCAGAGGAAGCTTCTCTTCCCCAGGCTAAGCCTCCTATAGAAGAGAAACCACCTTGTAGAGACAAGGTCTCAAGAGCCAAGAATACTAAGGCTTATTCCAAGGGTAAGCAACATGCCCCAATAGCCATAGAGAACGAGGAGGAGGAAGAAATTGATCTGCGACTAGTCCCTAAGGCCTACATAGTACATGGCCGCAAGATACTCTTAGAGCAGGATAAATGGTCAATCGAGCAAGGAGACAACTATGGTTATGATGGTATAGCTAAGGTCAAGGAAGTGGATCTTTCTAATGAGGGAAAAGACCCTAAACCAGTCTACATAGCCGACGACTTGACCCTCGTGCAAGAACAAGCCTTGCTTGCTTTTTTGCATGAATTTCAAGATTGCTTTGCCCAAAAATATACGAACATGAAGGGTATGCTGCCAAAAGTTGTACATCATTCCATCCCTATGATGGATGATATTAGACCGGTGTGGCAGCGACCCTATCCAATGAGCCCAAAGTATGTGATGATTGTCCAAGAAGAGATATAGAAGCATATCGATGCAGGGTTAATTTATGAGATTGAGCATACAGACTGGGTATCCCCCATTTTCATAGTGCTGAAAAAGAATAGTAAGGTTAGAGTATGCATTGATCTCGAGAAAGTGAATGCCGCAACTCACAAAGACCATTTCCCACTACCCTTTATGGAGCATATCCTGGAGAAAGTCACATGTAAAGAGGCATATAGCTTCTTAGATGGGTTCTCGGGATACAGCCAAGTGTCTATAGCACCACATGATCACCATAAAACTACATTCAGTCTGTGAATCTTGCAAGGGTAATGCCCTTTGGATTCACTAACACTCTCGTGACATTCCAAACGTTAATGATCATGGCCCTTAAAAAATACCTAAGGGATATCCTAGAGGATTTTCTTGATGACTTGTGCATTCATTCCAAGAGGGATGATCATCTCAAGTATCTAAGATTCATGTTCGAGATGTTGTCTCTACCAAATCTCCCTCAACCCCTTGAAGTGCCAATTTTGGGTGAAACACGATGTTATACTTCGTCACGTAGTGTCCAAAAATGGAATTTCCATGGAGTATAATAAGATTAAACTTATCTTGGTATTACCCCTACCCACTAATGCAAAAGGTCTACAAAGTTTCATCGACCACACAAGCTATTATTGCAAGTTTATCTACAATTATGTTGAGATGCCCATCCTTTGTACAAACTGCTGATCGTATTCCATTGGTTTGAAGAATGCCAACTATCCTATGGGAACCTTAAGCTAGTCTTGGCATCAGTCTCGATTCAATGATGAGCTTAATCATCCATGTCCATATTGATGCTTCAAAATTTGCAATAGGGTGCGCGTTGGCACAACTAGGTGAGTTCAACTTGGACTATTCGATATACTTTGCAAGTCACCAACTAAACTATGCCAAGATGAATTATACTACAACTGAACCTGAAGGACTTGCCATGGTGTGATCCCTATCAATGAGTCTCAATACCACACAGTCAGGATTATATGCCTTTACCTGGAGCTTTCACAAACCATCCCTTCAAGAAGTGGGAAATAGACTTTGAAGGTCCAATTAGTCCAACCACAAAAGGGACCCAAGCCCATTGCATTATAGTGGCCACAAATTACTTCACCAAGGGGCAAAGGACAAGGCCACATGGAAAGCGGATGCAAGAACAACCTCTAATTTCCTATATGAGAATGTGATATCCCGCTTCAGCCTCCCACTAGAAATCATGAGTGACAGAGGAACACACTCTGTAAATGGCACGATTTGTACATTAATGAGTGAGTTCCTCATCGTGCATCAAAATTCCACCCTATTTCCCCTGAGAAAATGGTCAAGCCGAAATCTTAAACAAGATCTTGTGCCATACAATGACGTGCCATCAAGGCCATTTGTAATGACTAGGAGCACAAACTCACCACAACACTATGGGCATATCAAACGACATACAAGGTCACTACAAACTACACACCCTTTAGCCTTGCATTTGGGGTAGAGGTAGTTATGCCGATGGACTTTACTATTCCAAGCCTCGGAGTTGCTATTAGGGATCAAATAGCAGAAGAGGCAATCCCTAAAAGGCTAATCGAGATTTTGAAAGGCTTGATGAAACAAGATTGAGGGCGGCCTATGGCACAAAAATTGAGAAGCTATGCCACAAGAAATGGTTAAATCGCAACCTTCAAAACAAGGACCTATAGGAAGGTGACCTTGTGCTATTATATAACATAAGAAACACCAAGCCTAAGATGAAATATCAAGGAATGTGTTCGTATCAAGTTGTAGAAATCACACCCCAAGCGTCATCTAAAATTGCAACCCTTAACAGTATTGAAATGCATGGTTACATTAATGGTAGCAAGCTTAAGCACTACTATAACCCATTAACACTTCAAACATTACAAGCCATCCGCCACAAACAAGAACCCAAAAAAGAAGTCACTCAAATGAAGTGGCAAGCAATAGAAGAAGCTAGGGTGCATCAGGCCAAAGCAAAAAAATTAGGGCTCATAACTATTTGCAAAGCATCCATGGAAGGGTTAAACCCCATTACCATTGCCCCAGCAAGGATTTTTAGTGCCACCCATAGCTTGATTTTATACGAGATGCACCTACCTCCTAACATTCCAAGTAACTCTTAAACCTATGCCTATCATGGTACAAGCAGTAAATAGAAAAATCTCACCTACTATAGGTTGTATCAAAATTCCTTTATTAGTAATAACCATCGTGTGGCTAGTAGATTATATGTTATGTTAATAGGTGCTATGGATGAATAGGTTATCCTTGGAAGGACATGGTGTTGGGTAATTAACTGCCAAATTAATTGGCAAGAATGCACCGCAGCTCTGACCGATGAACAGTCACACCTCGATCATCACAATTGGCAATGGGACCGCTAGTCCAGTATTCCCTAAAGTACAAAAGGCTGACAAATAGCCCATGAATCCAACAATCCCAATAGAAGCTTCCTCATCCACTATAGTTACCAGCCCAAAAGCAATTGCAGCTATACCTACGATGGGCAATGGATCTACTACAACTACATAGAACCCTCCAATGCCTCATTCACTCAAAGACAAGAAATCCTACTAGCTTTGGATACAAACCTGGCCTCAAATTCTAAGACCATGCAAGACCGGAGTAAGTATACAACTTTGCCTCCCCACCCCCATCATATATGCACAAAAATTCAAGCTGTGCAATCACAAAAATCTAGTTCTTAAAGACACAAGCAAAAACATGCAATGGAGGCACCACTCCAGGTGGATCCCCAAGACATTGCTATAGGATTAAGGATTTTACTAGGGCCACAACCTCATATGGGTGCCTAAGGCTCACAAGTCTCATGTTGATGCCAAGCCCTCAACATCGTTTACGGCCAGGGACATAGTAGTATTACAAGGACTTGCCTAGAGGCAGACACACAAAAACCTACTGCTCAAACCTCACAGAAAAATATGACTAAGGTATGACCATAGCAAACTCCCCTTTAGGGTCGACGTTTGCTTGGGTGTAGCCAATCTTGGAACTATTTTTGGGGCCATTTTGGGGCCACAACACGACGTGCTCCTGGGTGAGATTTTGAATGTGATGCGGACCTATGCTCTTGCCCAAAAAAATTTGATCATGATGCTCCACTGGCGTAATAATGAGATGCAATCTATCATTATGAACATGCACATCTCGACACACAACAACTACCTTGCTTTGTGTAGTGCAGTCTTTGGCCTGACTACATCATGCATCTTTGCAGTGCTTCACCTCTTGCTTGACCACCTATCATTGTGCAACCTTTTAACAACGTAGCTTTCCACTTGTCACTGGGCTGCGCACCCATGCAAATCATGAAAATTCAAGGTTGGCTTGGAGCGACCACCACACTGGTTCTGGGCATAATAATGAGATGCAATCTAGCATTCTAAACACCATAGAGATCGACACCAAGGTACTCTTTCTCTTATTGACAATAAAGATATTCACAAGAAGATCATTGATCATGACTTGGTGGCCAAGGAATTAGGTAATAATCCACTATTACACACTCTGGGCATTGAAGAATGGACATTGATCCTTACTCTAGCCATAAGAGTACATCGAAAGACCATTCACTCCTTTTGGAAATGAGAACTATGATTGAAGAAACTATTTCTAATGATGATGTCATTGTTTGTCATCATGAAGAAATGCTTCCTAAAATAGAAAAATCTCTATCTTCCACTAGTGTCACAGAAGTCACTATAGAGATCCCATGGTTCAAAAAGACTTCTCTTTCTTCATCTAAGTAAGAAAATTTGGATAATTTCTTCAACTTACTTTTTACTTCAGTAGAACAGGAAGCAAAAGATAATCTTACTACTCCACAGGTATCATCTTGTATTCCAACCATGCTAGCTAGGGAGGTGTATTTTGATGTGTCTCATGAGCCTGATCAAAAAGAAATGTGGACACTTAATAGTATGAATCTATTGGCACCTCTGAGCATAGATATCATCAAATTTTAGTGTTCTCTTGCAAATAAGGAAGTGGGAAAATCTCAGGAAAATGCAAACAAGCAACTCTTAAAGGAGTTTCACTAACATACTTCAAAAATGTTAGCATTCCTTGTGTAGTAGCGTTATCCACACTAGATGCAAGGAAATGTTCCAACTCTAAAGTACTACTATTGGTATGCGAGGGCTTTAACTCTAGCACAGAAAGAGAAACAAACTACAAATCCCTTTGTTGTAACTTGTTACAACCATTCCTCAGGTGTCCTTGTATAGCAAAAAAATGTGGTGGCTCTCTCATCTAGGCAGACCATGTTAGTTGGTATATGGTGAATCACCTACATTTCTTCTACCCTGGTATGAGTTTGACAGCATCTTTTATTGCATTTCTCGTATGGTTGAATGGACCTACAAAACCCATAATTCAATTAGTTCCCTTTTTGGGGTGGAGGTAGGTTAGGAAGAAGCTACACAAAAGATGGACATAATAATAGTGGCTGAGAATCTACTTTTCGTCAATAGGATGTTGTGGATGTGTTGACGCCACCCTTTAATACTCCCAACAATATGGTTTTAATAATCAATGATAGTACTCCAACTCCAACAAGGGCAAGAGTCCTATGATCAAAAGTAGTAATAGTATTCCTACCTTGGCAAAGAAACTTAATTGGTCATCGATGTGATACAGTTTCTAGGTCATTGATGGAGGTTTTTGGAAGATTGTTTTTGGTGAAAAACTCTCTTAATAAAGAAACCATCGGATTTTTTTTGTGTGTTAAAAAAAAGTGATTATATTATCTCATAATGATATCTACATCTTAAAAGTTCATATCCTTGTAGTTCTACGGGTCCATAACAGGACATACATCCTCACAAAAGGGATAACAGCAAAAAAACCCTATTTTCAAGACATACTAGTCCCTTACTATCCATTCCAAAAAAAAGAAAAATATCAGGCTCTCTTTGTAGTGGAAGGTACTTCGACTCTCTAGTAGACACAAGTGGGGACCTAGAAAGACAAAATTTTAGTAGCCTCATCACTATCATCATTTCTTTATGCTTGCTCTCATGATCATTCAACTCAATACTCAACCTAGAATGTTCAAGATTGTAACCACTTACCTGGAAATCAAGCCTCTTTTTTCCTATTCCACCATTCAGCCAAATAGGGCATTAGTACACATTTCAACTTCATTAAATTGGAAATTGTTCCTAGAGATCCAGATAAACCATTTCAACTTCATTAAATTTCAGCCAAATAGGGCATCAATACACATTTCAACTTCATTAAATTGAAATTATTCATAGAGATCCAAATAAACCATAAATCATGTGCCCTTATGTGAAACCATAACTCTTATTTAGTTTTGCATGCATCACCAATTAATTGACTCACCACACTAAAAAAATGAGAATAGATGAACTTCCTATGCAGCTAAACTCTCTATGGAAAAGTAAAAAAGTACCACCCTTCCAACTAACATCTCCTTGCCAAAGCTCCAATCTGCTTAGAATAAGTGACTGACTTTATTTATTTAATGCAAACTCCCTTCTAATTTCTTGCCAATTCTTCCACCTTAATTATTCTTTGCACTATAATCGGCCCCAAGTTTGCAATCCCTTTTTAAATCGAGTGTTGTCTAATACAAGCTATTCCTCAATGAGTTGGGCCTTATTGAAAATGGAAGACACCCATATGGAGTCTAGGGCCATAAAGGCACCTTTACCAGAAAAATGCAAGAAGGTATTGATCTCCTCAAAGGCCTTCCAGATAGATTGCAAGAGGGAACTAACCTTAGTCTGACAAGGCTCGGGATTACAAACAACAAAGAGCAAAGGGTACTTTTTCAAATTGGGAGCTCTCACTAGCCTGACCTATTTCATATTTCTTAACAACGGTTGGGTCCAATCACTCTCTGGGTTTAAAATAGCCTTAATAACCCAAGTGGCAGAAATTTTTCTAGTTGTAATAGCTATATCAATGACTCCTAGACCTTCTTATTTCTTAGGCTTCTTACAGTAAGACCATCTAACCTAGACCTTCTTTCTTAGGCTTCTTACAGTAAGACCATCTAACCTTAGAAAATTTGGAGTGACCTCCCCATAGAAAAGATCTACATACCCTAATAAATCTTTCTAGACAAGACTTGGGAGGACCCAAACAAGACAATAAAAAATGGAGATAGGGTAAATGCAATGGTTGAGCACCAACCTTCTTCCTGCCAAGTTTTCTTGGAACCCCCTCCACTTGTCAATATTTTTTTAAAATCTTTCCATAAACCACTCCCACCTTTGCTTCATGGTTTCAAATCCCATGGGTATCCCCAACAATCTAAAATAAGTGCCCTTTTTAATCCTGTGACACCCCAGATTCTTTAGGACAAGCCATTCCTTTCCACTGAGGGTGTTATAACCTTTTTTTGTGTGAATAATCTTTGATCTAGATGCTTGGCAGAAGGTATCCAAACAGTGCCTTATTCATCCCACATCATGTCAGTGTTTCTGGGGGTGAGATTGTGTCATCAACAAATTGTTGAACACCAACTGCTTACCATACATTAGTTCAATCCCTTTGAGATTCCCTTCTTGAATCTGACTCTTAAGAAGCTAGCCAAGGGAATCAGCAGCAACAATTGAAAAAAGTAGGGGGGCAAGAGGACAGGCTTGTCTAATTGAACTCCTCAAAGGGAAAGGAGGGCTCAGATCACCATTAACATAGACTTTGGCAGAAGCATTAGCGAGCAACAATTGTACATAGGAAACAAAGGAGGTTCTCAAGCCCATATCTTGCAAGGATTGTATAAGGAAGTCCCACTCTAGAATGTCATAATCTTTTTCAAAGTCTACCTTTAGGAAGCAGATGTCTTGTTTTGTCTCTTTGGCATATTCACACCCCTCCCAATGTTTATGATGGTCTCCAAGAGATGATGACCCTTTATGAATCCTTTTGGTTCTTGCAAGATCCAGTCTTTCATCTACATTTGTATTCTAAGAGCCAGAGCTTTAGCAAAGATTTTGTAACTGCAATTAAGCATTGTGAAGGGTCTCCAATTTTCTCGGGGGGTTCACTATGTATAAACCCTCCATATCACATGCATTCAAGGACTATTTGTAAATTCCCTTATCTGTAAATTTTTCCGTAATAAAATTTACCCTTTTTCTGTACAAATCTGTAAATTTTTTCCAAAATTATTTTAAAAACTCCCTTATGTATATTAATTTGTGTAACTTTTAGATATTAAAAATATCCTTTTGTTGAACTCACGTGATAGGGTTACATATGATGACTGACCCCCTCGAGCCAATTTTTTACTTCTTCTTTGGAGCCCTCCTTAGGGATGAGCATGATAATTCTTCCATTGACATGAGATGGTAGAGCTCCATTGTGTAAAATTACTTGCCACAGTAAAAGCAAGTAAGGCCCAACAATATCCCAAAAAGCTTTATAGAATTCCACAGGCAGCCCATGCTCTCCTAGTGTTTTCCCATCAGTGATTAGTGTAATAGCTTCCCTTAGCTCTTCAAGGGATAAGGGATTCTCAAGATAAACCATGCCAAACTTCTCAATAGCTCTATTTCTAACCACATGGCACAATTTCCTTGCTCTTTGCACCTCCTCATTTGGGATCACTGTTGAGGAAAGAAGTGACTGACAATGATTATGAATTAGGCTGATATTTTCCTCTGTAGAGGAGGTTAGAGTGTTATCAGCCTTCTTAAGAAGAGGGATATCTTCATTTGCTCTCTTCCTCCTCATAAGCTTAAAATTTTCATTAGTGGGACTGTCTACCTTTCCTGCCCACCCATCTCTGTAATAAACCTTAGATTCATTTAACTTTATCTATTAGTATTTTTTGAGGTCCAATCAGAAGACCGCTTTGAGCATACCCATCTACCAATCTGGCATGTTCATCTAGGCTTTTGATTCTGGCTTGAATATTGTCCATTCTCCGAGCTCTAATTTTAGCTATGTTTTTTCTAGTTGATTTTAAGAGCTTCTGGGTATTTTCTACTACCACAGCCCATGCCTCTACAATAGTTCTACACTCAACAAAGGCAATCTCCCAAACTAACTTCACCACGCATTGTACACTCTTCATTGCAAACAATTTTTTGTCTTCTTTAAACCATAGAGATCCTTTATGTCCATTACGAAAGTCACAGTCAAGGACGAGTTTGTGGTTTTACAAGGTTAGAGAGGAGAAGGTTTGAGTCTTCATAGAGCTAATACTACCCAATAGCCCTTGAGAGAGATAAAGTCTGTCTAATTTAGGTTCTCTTTTGAGCTCTCCCATTTGAATGTTGCATCAAGTGAAATCACCATCTAGACATGCATCCACCCACTACCAATGCTCTTTGAGTTCCTCTCAAGAAGCTAGCTCAGTACCTCTAATTACATTGCCCTTTTCCAGCCATCTATCACATTTCCTTTAAATTACCATGTTGAAATCCCCCATGGCAAAACCATTGCCTTTTGCACAAATTAGTGAATCCCACATTGACTTTCTTTTAGCTACTATATTTGGGTCATACAGAGAGACCACAACAAATTCATTACCTTTGATAAAACATTTGAGTAACACCCATCTATTTAAGACATCCATCAATACTTTAGTGACTCCTCCATTACAATGGGATAGTTTCCCAATAGTAGCCCTTCCCTTCCCTTCTACATGGGAAGTAAAGTACCAACTTCTCCTTCTATCAATTGCTTTTAGTCTACTCTCTAAGATAACTCCACCAACCTTGACTTCCTGCAATGCTAGAAAAGTAGCACAGAGAGATAGAGAGTTGGCCCTCAACCAGTGAGCTATCTCCTCTCCTCTACCAGGGTCCATCAACACTCTAACATTGAGAGTCAAGA
The DNA here is from genome assembly GCF_047967505.1 of Dipteris shenzhenensis. Classification (NCBI taxonomy): domain Eukaryota; kingdom Viridiplantae; phylum Streptophyta; class Polypodiopsida; order Gleicheniales; family Dipteridaceae; genus Dipteris; species Dipteris shenzhenensis. The sequence goes on from NC_141621.1 coordinate 38,738,105, forward strand.
AGGATACATTTTTAATGCTGGCATTCTTATTCTGCCCCTTCTTAGCCCTGGGGTTGGGGCTATTCACCTGAGTATAAGTTGCCTTCGATTGTCTTCTTTTGTGCTGCACCATAGTGAAAGCTTTACCTTGACTAGAGTCTCCTTTATTCCCTAGAGTACCTTTACTATGTTCTTCTTCTGCGTCTTCTCCACTAATATCTTCCCCTTCCATTGCATCTTCTCTATAAACATCCTCTTCAAACTCCTTGGACCATCCAGACTCTATCATTATTTATTCATGAGAATCTTGGTTGTTAACTAACCTCATTGTCTTCCCCTTGTTCTCTAAGAGCTTAAATGAGCTCTTAGTTAAAGGACGGGATGTAACAATTTCCTTTCCTTTTTACAAGGTGCTCTTGGAGGTCTCAACCTCTTACTTAGTAGTATCAAGGATAGTAGGAGTCTTAGCGACCCATTTTTTAGAAGAAGTAGCCTATTGCAGTAGGAATAGTATCTTTGGGCTTTCCCCTTTTCAAAGGGCAATTTTCAACCAAATATGTGGAGAGACTGCATAGGAAACAAGAGTTGGGAAAGTTCTTATACACCAAAGCTTGCTCCCTGAAAATGCTACCATTCCTATTCAAGATCATCAGGGTCATAGGGAGTTCCTCTCCAATGTCTAACTTAATACACACATGTCGATTGCCCCTAGGGTTGATGGAATTTTCTTTCTCTACTCCCATGACTTCTCCTAGCCCACAGCATAGGAAAGGCAAGTGATTACACAGATATAAAGGAAGATCAGGTAGCTTCAACCCACACAAGGATTCTAGTGGATCTAGGGACATCAGGAGAGAATTCCCTGGTCCACCATTTCAAGTACAAAGGTTGGTCCCTGATGGTCCAAAGCCCAAATTGTAGAGCTCTAGCTACCATTTTAGGCTTCTAAGAAAACAAAGAAGCCTTTTTCCAAAAATCTTACATTCAAAGCAATCATTCTCTTCCTCACCCAATTTGTCCTAATCCATGTTTCAATAAAGGCCATTGGAGGTCTAACTCCAAGAAGAAAACCTACTAGTGCATGTGTGCTAAGACACGTCATGGAATCAATGAGAAGATTGTCATCTAGAAAAGCCATGATGGACTTAGATTGCTAGGTTGTTCACCCCCACCCGTAAATTGGTGTGCTCCTCCATTAGTTGGTGCCGTATCAACCCTTTCTCCTTGATTAACCTAGGATTTTGTACCTTTCTCTTTCTTCTTGCTAGGGGAGGGAAGCTCCTCCTTACTCGGAGTCTTCCCAATGTATGCAAAGTCCTCTCCTGTGGTTCTTCCTCCTATGTCTCCTCTCTGCCTCCTCTGCTTGCTTGGGGAGTACCTACTGTTGTACCACCATCTCCGTTTTGATTGCCAACAGCTCCTCCAGTTCTTTCTTCTCACTAGAGAGTCTCCCACCATTTGTGCTTTGGCTATGTCGACCATCTCGTGTGGGACCATCTCTCCTAGTTCCTCCTTGACCCGGAGTAGTGAGAACACTGCTTGCAATAGCATCGGACCCTACTAAGTTGTAATCTCTTGTTTTGTCACCCCTCTTCTAGGGTGGGGAGAGCTAAAGCATGAGGCTTGGTATAAGAACTCGGAAGCTAGGGACCCATCTGAATGGGCAAAGCTAGGAGTAGGATGTGATCTCAGGGGGAGGCTAAAGAATCCCCCCCCATGGGTTCTGAGCTGATGGGCATAGGAGGGATGAGAAAGACTTCCTCCTCTGCCTCCGAGACTTCCCAAAAAGGAGACTTCATGGTGAGGTGGAAGGGGAAAGCATTTTTCGTTCGCGAACAGACATGTTTTGTAGGCTTTTGGCTAGGGCCGAGAAGGCATGCTCATCAGCAAACTCGTAGTCCTTGTAAAAAGACAACTGCATAAAATATTTGGATATAGATATTTTCCTATACGTGCATCGATGTGACTTCCTCTTAGAGTCTCAAGAACTCCACTCAAAGCCTCAAGATCACCTACAGGATCATGCACATACTGCATGTTGGGAGCTAGTTGGGGGAATGGAACATAGCAACAGTGTCCAGCAAGTCCATCACCATTGAACCCACTACTATCTCCAACTACATCCTCCATCTCTCCTCCTTCACCTAAGCAAGCTCTTAAACCATGGGCATTTTGCATCTTCATTACACATCTCAAATTTTATTGAGTGTATCTTTAAGGGATAATTTATTATGATGCTTTAATTAGTTTTATCCTGATTTAACAAATGTACATTCCAATTTCATTTTTGGGTGGAAGCATGATACAACAATTAGTTGGATACTTCTTAACTGCAAATAAATGTTCACTAATTTTTCATGGGAAAAGGAGGAAATTCTTTGTGAGTGTTGTTCACACACATGCGCACCCACACATGCGCGCGCACTCACACACACACACGTGCATGCACACATGCACATACGAGAGAGAGAGAGAGAGAGAGAGAGAGAGAGAGAGAGACATCATGTTTACAACTTAGTTTCTCTTTATACCCTCCCCCTTACTTTAATTTCCACTTATTTGATTTTCTTCTCCCCTTATCTTATTTCCCCCTAAATTTATTTATATACATCCCCTTCTTATCCCCCCTCTCTGGTAAGGTGATGGAGTTAAAATTTGTGGGGAATAACTTTCACATTAGAATATAAGATCACAAACTTACCTCCATTTCTCTCCTTAATTTTTATTACTTCCACTATTTCTTCTTTCTCCCCCCAACTTAATTTCTTATTGCTCTTTCTTATTTAAAATTCTACCCTTTAAAAAGTACCCCCTATGAGTTTGACTCTTATGTATGTAGCACACACATTGACACTTATAACCCACTATCCCCTACATCCCACCCCCCCTTTTTCACCTAACCATGCCCTACCCTTACAAACTAACCACCCTTTTTGCTGCCCCACTACCCTATTGTATGTAACTTCCCCTCCCATGCTCACCCTTGCATGAGTTGACGACTCTTTTCTTAAATTTACATTTCCAATGGATCTTATTTATGCACCGAGATTCCCTTAAGTTTTTCCTTACTTCATGCCTCCTTAGTCTTGAGTGGCCACCCTCTTGTCTCAAGTGCTTATCCTCTCCCTCTCTAGATGCCTTAGGAGTCCCTTGACTCATGGATATCCTCTCTCCTTCATGGCTTCTTCTTCTTCGCAACAAGTACTACTTAATTCTCCTTTGCAACCATTGTGTAATTTTACTCCACATATGCATTTTGTGCTGCCATTTCTTGGTAAGAATGGCAGTTAAAAAATGGCTGCCATTTCTTCATAAGAAATGGAAGTCAAGAGATAGTTGCCATTTTTTGCTATCATTTCTTCTTAGAAAATGGTAGTCAAGAAGTGCTTGCCATTTCTTTGAACGAATTGGCAGTCAAGAAATGGCAATCAAGAATTTGATACCATTTCTTCATAAGAAATAGCAGAAATGGCAGTCAAGAATTTGCTTCCATTTCCTCATAAGAAATGGCAATCAAGAATTTGCTGCCATTTCTTCATAAGAAAGGGTAGTCAAGAATTGGCTGCCATTTGGTTCTCCCAATTATTGCTAAGAAATGGCAGACAATACAAGGTTGCCATTTTTTGTTGCCATTTCTTCCAAAGAAATGGCAGTTCAAGATCTAGTTGCCATTTCTAACTGTCATTTTTGCAAAAAATATGGCAATTTGAGAAGCTATTGCCATTTCATACATAAGAAATGGCAAAATTGGAAATTGTGTGCCATTCACTATATCAATTGCCATTTCTACCTAGTTTTGTAGTAGTTAATAAAAGTTCTAACAAAAAATCCCACAAATGTTTTCCTATCTCTAGTTGAATGACTAGCACATGAAGGTTAGCTTGATCCACAATCCACGTATGGGCTATAGAGGTATTGAAAACCTGTGTAAAACCTAGTACTAGTGTTCACCTTGACATTGAGAATTCAAGATATTATGTTAGAACAATCATACCAAATATAGAATAAGTCCTTATCTCACTCGATATAAGGAATATCTATAGGAGGCACATGATACATACTTTGCATGATTGTGCTACACTCCAATAAAGACAAATGTTAAATTTTCTTCTCTACTAAAGGGGAGCAAGTGCAATATTTTTAATTTTCTCAAGAGTGCTCAAATTTTTTGTAGCCTTAAAATACTAGGAAAATAATTTTGATTTCCATATATCTCATAGATGAGGGTTAAAGCAATGAAGGAACTATATGATGTCAACTAAGGAGTCAAAAACCTTAAGATTCTTATGCTATCCATATATTTTAATGCCAAACAAAGATGTACCTTACCCTACCCATCCAATCCAATATTCTTCTTTGCCCTACATCAATCTCCTTCTTTTGTCAGCTGCTATCTCCTCCATGGAAACTGTAGCTTTAATCCTCTCTTGTGCTTTCTTAACATCCTTGTTAAATTCAACACTATACCACATTGAAAATTGAGATCTATTTGCCCATTTCTTCCTTTCAAGGCCTTCCAGGGGCCTGATGTTGAGTTCCCTATGGTAGAAGAGGACTTTTTTGTCTTTTTCTTCATGTGTAATGAGTCCATGAAGGGGTCCATAACTACTAAGACAATGGTAGAGGAGGCTTCATTAAAATACATTATAAGTTTTAGTCTTGCTTTGTTAGCAATAATTGCATAAAGTGCAAATAAGTAAAAGATTTTTCCATTTGAAGAGGAATGTGCAAACCTCTTTGGTCCCAGGAATTCAAGGTTGATAAAAGAGGAAACAATAGGCTTTTTAATAAAATAAATACATTTACTAGATTTGTGTACGTTAGGTCTGAGAATGAAGAGTTAGTACAAAGTTGGCACTTTAGATGGTGGCTTTTTCTTTCAAGTTCAAGGTTGTGTTGACAGTGTCGACATTAACTTTAAAGCATATCTTTATTTGTGGTTCTATTGGTATTCTCTTTATGTTAGTTCATGGCAAAGCTTATCATGCCAATCCATGCTGGAGATGAGCACACAAAGTCAATTCTTCTAAATGATTGAGTAGAATGTTAACATGGTTGATAAATTAGTCATCCAATTAATGACTTCAATAAATTATGTACCCATGGTGTTATTATTACTCGAGAGATTTACAAACCCTTGCACATGATGGAAGGCAATAGATAATCCTATTTTTAGCAAGTATTTGTTTCATGAGTGCAGTATTCCAATGCATATCAAAATGAACTTCTACTCTAGAAAGCCACAAAAGATGTTGCATATCTCCGATGTACTTGAGCCACCATTTTTTGGCATATTAGAGCAAATCTTGGCTCTCCTCTATTTTGAGCTCTTGTATTATGCGAGACTTGCCTTCTTTTTGTTCTTGCACAAAATGTAGGATTTACAAATATGAAAGAGCACTATTTGATAGAAAATAGATCTAGCCACAACACTAAACATCCATGACTTAAACCCTCCATGCCTCTAGAATAGAGCCACGTAACACTAAACATCCAAGACTTAAACCCTTCATGCTTCAAGCTCCTTTAATGTACACCTCTTTCTAGTAAAGCTGCACATTCCTTTGTAATTTGACACATTGGACATACATTTAGTTGTCTGAGGAATTGTTGAGAGCTTTTGAATCATCCATACTCTAAACCATTACCTTGACTACCTTCTTGGTTATGTGACAAGACATAGAATACCTTATCACACGTCAATAGATTTGTTGAGTCAAGCTGGTGAATACCTTATTAGTAGTTTTGTTGAGCACCTATGAAATTTGAAGGCAAACGTTTAAATTTTTAGGGTAAACGTATTACAAGTAAGAGTTTGCAAGCCACACTAAGCAACTTACTTGCATGTTATAGATGAGCTCTTTTACAATTGAACTTGCAAAAGTAAGTCTCTTGGTAGAGAGATCATTTTTTATGGTGCAAATTGAAAAATATGAATTTTATTACTTTGGTTAATGGTAGTTAGATATTCACTTATCCTTGGAGACACAAGGCTTGATACACTGTGTACTTCTTACAATAGGATCCATTTTCAAAAGTTCTATCCATACTTTTGTATCTCACATGACAAGAGGAATCCTACACGGAGTGCCATGTATGATAATAAAAATCAATCCAGAGAGTTTAATGTCAAACATGAGGTTGGATTGGTAGATGGCCGCGAGTTTGTAGAGCCCAGATATGCCCATTCAAGGAGCTTGAAACCCGGCTCCAATGGAGCATGCCAATGCTAAACACTCGCATGTATGATTTCGAGCATTAAAGCGGAACGCGATGGGAACGTAGGAAGCACATGCATCTTCAAGCATCTATGGAATGTACTGTTAGTCACTTTGTAGCCACAAGGGCCACCTTCTTCCAAGCGACATGGAATGCACTCTTAGAGGTCATTGCAAAAGAGGAAAATTTGCCACAAAATGCCACCACCCAGCTTGTTCTCATGACTTGCCCAAGAAACTCGGTGCCAAACTTTGTCCCCCGATGGAGACAGAAAATTTGTCTTTCCACTCGTGTATATGGGGCTTGGCTTCAAGGTGTTGATGATAATTCTCTAGCATTTTCCCCTATCAGGCAACAGGATCCCACCCCTGCTGCTGTTGTTGCAGACAACATGGCATAAGAAGAGGCTAATGGGGACAGATGCCACTCGAGGCTCCCCTCTGCTAGGATGGATGCTTCGTTTGGGGAGCGTGGAACGAGCTCTTTTAGAGAGCATTCCCATAGTAGCGATTCTCACATTCCTCAAATTTCAATTTCCTTAATTTTTGAGTTACCGCTAACATCGAAAAATCGGGGAGAATCAGCGTCCATTTCGGATTTCCTACGTTTTCGCTACATTACAGCCAATCCTTTCACCTGCAATGTGGTTGGTAATGTCTTGATATTTGGTATACTCAAGACGATTTCTGTGCATTACTTCTATTTTTTGGATGTCGACGACTTTCGGAGGCTTCATGGGAATTTGAGCCTAAAATCTCTCCGACCTTACTCTCGGCATCGTGGGAATGCTCTCTGATGGCATGAATTTAGAGGGTTTGCTAAATTTAGAGGGGGTCAACGATGCTTCTAAATTGGAGGAGAAACGTGCATCACTCAGTATGTCACAGTCGAGCGTGGTGGGTCGATCATGTGAATGGCGACGGGCGTCCATCGTCATCTTGCACCGGTTACCTCGATTCTTTACAGATTGGTGAGTAACGTGTCCGTCTCCATCTGATCAAATTCTCTACACTTATTGGTGTGTCGTGATCAATTCTACCTGTCTTCTCTATTGTGGATGCGCAGCTGAGTCAGTTCTGAAGATGCTCCCCCTCCCCCTATCCCCTTTCGTCGTTTTACACCCTCCTCGCGACTCCTTAACCGACAGTTCTTCAAAGTTCACCCCTTCCGACGTCCTTACCTTTTGATTCCTATCCGCAGCCCTTCCGTCCGTATTCCACTACTGCTACAACCTGTCTCCCACCCAGTGACCATGACCCGATTCTTGAGGCTGGATGAGCTATGGTTCTGGCATTCTTTATAGAAAAAAGCTTCTCAGGGATGCTGTTGCCTCGACAGTACATAGCTGCCTTTGCTTGCAGAACTCCTCCGCTGCTGGTCTTAGCTAGTGTAAAGGGTTGTGGAGCTTACTGTTGATTGTTTAATCCAGACATCCGGTCGAGAGACTCTTGCTCTCCTGCATCAGGATAATTAGCATGCCTAGAAGAAGAGCTATCGTTTTCCTGCCTAGTTTACGGGCCCGCTTGGCCTCTGTGGCTTATCCAAGCGTTCCCTATCGGAGATTACAGGAGGGAGAGTGCAAACCGCTTCGAAAGACGCCCACGGTAAAGCTCGGGAAGGGGCGCAGGGTGGGCTTTCGAGTGTCTAGTCGCCTGCGTATAAGGCCGTGGTTATCGCCCTTGTGGTTGCTGAAGAAAGTGAGGGACGTTTATCTGTGTTTGCTGGAAAACATGTCTGAAAACGGAAACGCTCCTACGCTAATGATGGGTTTGCACTGGTCATATCCACACATGTTGAGCTCTTCCTGGGCGTACTAGTTCAAGATCAGGCACCCTTGCGAGAGCAACTCAAGCACCATTGCAAGAGCAATATGGCTGCAGAACGACAACTGTGATGGCTCGAGCTATTATCACCGTTTGTGCACAGTTCCGTGGGCTCGTTGCTGAACTGTTTAAGTTTGAATTGGCTTACGTTGCAGCATGTAATTTCAATACGCAGCTGTCCTGCAGGCAGGTCTCTGTCTGTTTTTCTATAACTGTTGGGTTACAAGCGTTCTACGGACTCACGGATTGAGCTTATTCTTCTAATTTCTGCATACGTTTCAAGCAAGCGTGTCTTGGTTAATTTCGATTGCCACAGGAAATCGATTTATCATACCAAGTCAGGAGAATCGATATCTTTGTATAAAGACTTGTAACTAGTTGTACAACTTCCACTTACTAAACTATAGTTAGCCTTACCACGTAGGGTATTTCTTTTGGGAGGAGTTTTTAGCTCGCTATTTCACCTTACTTGCACTAAATTCAATACTTATTTCTCTTAAGGTGTTTGACACTTATTAGTGGTGCATGCTTTTGATCTTCTTAGAGAGGCGTTGTGTTTTCACTAGCAGAGGGTAAAGGAAAATTCACTAGATGAAAGTTCGAATGTGAATAAAAGTTCGAGCACTTGATAGTTTCTTAACTCTTGATATTTGGTACAATCCTTTGAAGCTAGTCCCTGCTATGCGTGATGGAGTTTATGGTTTTCAATCTTATGAGTGACTATTGTGAGATTGAAACTGCACTATGTTGTGTTTTTAGAGGATGAGTTTGGGAATGTTCCTGGATTCATCTAGGTATATGTATTCCTCATTTGAAGCCCTATAAAAAGGTCCCTTAAGGCAATTCAAGAATCCTGATGTATGAAAGCTCCCTTTTATGTGTGCACGTTTAAGGATCTTTATGAGAAACTAGGATGTTCAAGTGAGGGGTCTCTTGTGTGGAGACTCGAAAGAAGTTGTTAATAATAAAGAACTAAGTTTATATCCACAAGTCTATCCATTTTAAAAAACTAAGAGTAATGGCTTTACACTTCATAGTGAAAACGTAAGTTATGACTCTTCAAGTTACCCCTATGCAATGATAGTGCCTCATAATAAATGGCTTCACCTCCTCATTGTTTATGCCAAAAACATGCTCTTTAACGGGTCTTCAACTTATATAGCATGACTGAAGAGTCTTTCAATAATGTGTCATGGATGCATCATGTTAAAGTGGCGTACTTTTTGGGTGCACTTTTTGGCCTAGTTGTCTCAGGTTAGTGTCATGGGCCTCTATGATCTAGATATGAATTTTATTTTTTTGGAATGGAAGCTATGAAAATGTGTACTTAAATGAGAAGGTATGGGATGGACCTTTAGTGTACGTCTATGCTTGCATCCACCCATGTTGCATGTTCGCATCTACCTATGCTCCCTTCTGCCATGCTACAAACTTTTTGCAATTGTCTCCTCTCTCCCATACCCTACACTTTCTATAAGCTCCATGGGAGTCTCCAAAAGCAACTTCATCAAAGACTTGTGGATGCTGCATTTCAAGGCATACCAAGAAACTCCTCAGAGCATGGAGCTAGCCCTAAGTTTGTTTTGCAAGGGTTTCAAGTTTTCTAATTTGGCATTAATATCATTCCCATGGAAAAAGGGGAAATCCATGGGATAAGTTTGTAGAGAGCACCATTCCAAGGCTAAGCAAGGAGAGCCTAGACAAGAAAATCCAAAAATGGAATAATTGATGGAAACGGGCACACGGTGTCACCACTACGGGAAGCATGTTGAGGATTTGAAATACCTTCCTTAGTACACAATATTGATAGAGATGTCAAGTGGGAAGAGTCCTATTGGAGTTTAGGCTAATGGGGTTGATGACATGACACGGAAAGCTTAAAATGTTAAAAACTTGATGAAGCCAAAAGAAAGCTTTATCTGAAAGCGAGGGAGTTCATGATAGCCATAAATAAGTTCAAGGAGCAAATTGCAAGACATGAGAAGGACCTAAAAGTTGTTAGTTATACAGATGAAGCATCGAATCTAAAGCGTGAGGTTCAAATTGACACATTGCGATTTAGCAAGAGCCTCCTTAAGGATGAATGTCAGAGCTTGGTCCTTGAGGTGGATCTTGTTGGTGCAAAGCTATGTGTTACATGGTTGTTTATCTATAGTGTTTGCCTTAAGTGAGTATATTTTAAGCACAACTAGTTGTAATCTCTAAAAGCTAGCATCAAAAACTTTAGAGTTAGAGAATGTACATGTGTATATGTAATTGATCACACAATGTACTCATTGACAGTAGGCATTGCATGCTATGCCTTCCTCGCATTTCGAAGGTCCCTAGTAATTACACCAAAGTTGTACTTGATGATGCATGGGGGATGCATGCCACGAGTCACGACTATGGATTTGTCTTTGAATAACACAACATGCAAACACCCCTACCATATCATGTGGAGATCATGTGTAACAAGTTTTTCCTTGACATGTATGACTCCAGATTCCTACCAGAACCATCATGCAACCAAGTTATCCAATGATGCAAAGTTAATAGTGGTGGGGTCAACACTAATAGTCAAAATTGAGTCTAAAAGTGATGATACTTTTTTATACTTCATACTAAAAATAATTAGAGTAAAAATAAGAATTTTTATGACTAGATTAAAAATATTCCTTTCTATATTTTAACAGGTGCACTAACTAATGGTGCATACATGAGGAAGTGTCCTAAACTAGGGACCTAGGTATAGCTAGTGCGGTTCTCTCACGAACTATTGATTTGGATGAACCAACTACTCCTCATTTGCATTAAGTTGCTACTTGAGAGAAGTAGTGAGTACTTGAACTTTCTAATGCATAGCTAGCTAGAAAAAGCAACTGGGTATAAGCATGCTAAGGAGATGCTAAGGTGGTATACTTATAACCAGTGGTACACTTCTCGATCTTCTCTAATAGAGAAGGGTGCCTTGAGATATCTCTATACTTCCTTCATAAAATCTTTTTTGTTTTCCTTCTTATCTTGCAAATTTTCAATGATGGGTGAAGAAGTAAGTGATTCAATATCTCCTTCCCATCGGTGGTTAAATTGCAAAAATACATTGCCACATTATTACTTATTTTTTTATGTATGTGATCTTCACAATGAAAACCACTTTCTTCTAGTATTGATACCATTATTTTGGTTTTTTCAGGCTATTCCTCCCTTTTCCTCTTACACTCATACACCTTTACTACCTTATGATTTGTCCATACACAAGGGTGTTGAAGAAGTGAAATGAAAGCATGAAGCTGAACATGAAACAAGAGAATGCTTGCTTATGAAATGAAGAAAGGTGAGGTCCATATGTAGGCACCTCTACATGAGCCACCAAGCTTCACAATCATCTCCTCAATCAGCTCCTAGAATCTCTCAATCATCCTATGTGGCATCTACCACCACCTAGCAGTGCTTACTCAGTGCGCTTACTCAGTGCTTATGGGCACCTAACTGTGCCTCTAGCACACACACATAGAACCGAAGGTGTGCCTGGGGCATACACCTTGAGATATCCCATCAAACCCCCCCTCAAGGGAATGCCTCAGGCTATGTCAAGGATACATCTAGTCTCATAGTTTCTCATGCCATCTCATGGTGGTCAAGGATAAATCTATGGCTAGGATCTCATGCTAGCAAGGGTTCCCAAGGGTGTGAAGTAAACAAAGGGATACATAAGACCTTCCAATGGTTATCTCCCCTACATGTACATGCACACAATGTCTTAAGGAGGTACCATGGAGCAAAATACATACACATAGCCTATATCATATGGTGACCAGAGGTGTTTACAAAGAACACAATAGTTTATTCCATTCATTTTGGGGGACTATCCAGGCAGAGTACCTTGACTCAACATAAAAGAGAGATCTGAAGCATATATGGAGATGGTTCAAAAATCATAATCATCATAGGAGGCCTCATCTTGTGGAGGCACATCAACTGAAAGTAAATTGACAGTTTCTGGTTTTGTAGTTGCTTCCTTTTTGGCCTTACAAAACTTTTCATGGTGATTGTTTCTACCACAATATTGATCTTGAAGCAATCTTTTGAGAGGTGATTAGTCTTCCCACAATGTTTGCAAGGTTGAAACTTGCCCATTTGAGTTTTTATGGCATAGGCTGTGTCATTGCCTCTCCGAAGTTCCTTGTGCCTTTCTTCTTCTTGAAGAGCAGTAATAAGACCTCCAAGAGTAGGATTAGGAAGATTTTTCAATGTGGTAACAACATGATCATAATCTTTAGGCATACTTTTGCGCAATACTGCCATTGCATCATCTGTAGTGATTGGAGAGTTGATAGAAGTAAGTTGAGTCATGAGACTCTGCATGTGATTGACATGGGCAGCCAAGGGAGTGCCACTAGCCATCTTCAATTTAAAGAAAGCAATCTTAAGTGACAATTTTGAGATGTGAGAGCTAGCACCAAAAATAATATCAAGCTTCAGAAGGAGACTCCAAATTAGAAATGTGATGAATATAGTCATCTCCTAAGCCAAGAGCAATAATGCCATAGGCTTTCTCCTCTCTAGCAGGATCTCGTGCCGGGCGTGTAGGAGCTGAGGATTCTCCAGCATTAGAGGCTGTTGAAGAAGAAGTTGAAGCAGGTTTGACAAGCCCCCAGAGGTTTTCCCTCATCAATGCAAACTTAACATTCATTTGCCATGTGTGAAAGCCTTTACCATTGAACTTATCAATATTCAAGAAGGTAGCCATGAGAGGGTCTAACCCAAAATGGGCAGTGTCTACTCTCTTACAAGGCTAGAAAAAGCTGAAAAGCTTCAAAGTAGAAGCATTTAGTGTAGCAAAGACTTGTAACCAAATTCCATAAAAATCATAATGAAAATGATACTTCAACTTGTATGCTTCATAGAGGTGGCTAAATGAAAGTATTCCAAGCAAATCCAGGTATAGCAACCTAAAGAAAAGTTGTAGCCACAATTGTACTGATGCTATTCAACACTTTAAAACATCAGAAATGCCAAAGTAGCATCTAATGCAGCACCAAACTCACAACATTGTCAAAACTATCCAAAATAGAGGCCTGATCTTGGAGGGCTTGTATCTCACTCTTCAAAGCAAAGAAAAGAGGGCTTTCTAGGTAGAAATAAAGCTGGTATACTAGAGAAGAGCCATTGAAGAGGAAAGACGAAATGCTATGTCACGTCCCCATACCCAGGAGCTTGATTGTCGACTAGTTTTTTGTCTGTTTCTCCCTCCCTGGTGGACCATTTCACTTTAAATCTAGACAAAGGCTAGCTCATGATGTTGTGCAAGCATGGCTCAAAGGAATTTTGAAATGGTTGCTCCAGCAAGTCGTATTGCACGAAATGGCATCAAGAAGAAGGCGGCTATTGCACGGGTCTGTGGGCACCATTGCCTAATTGCTCTGACGTGGAAGGTCACCCATACGAAGGGTCTCTCTAGCTAGAAGGACTCTAGGAATGGTTGCTTATAGGTAGAGAACTCAGCCCTCCAAGTGGTTGGGCAAAAAGGGGCAAAATGGAGAGGAAGGTGCTAAAGTAAAGAAGTCCAAGGCTGAGCCTTGGGAAGAAGAGCCAATCTCCCTAACAAGCTCAAAGCGACCTCATGAAGGGAGCTCAAAGCAAAAAGTAAAATGGGAACCAGCCCCTTAAAGAAAAGGAGTGAGAAGGGCCCATCCTCCAAGCGACCCAATGTACCGAAAAGACCTCCAAGCGAAATGATGTAGTTGAAAGACCTCAATGTATGAGATGTATATGTTCAATTATTAATGAAACCACTCTTTAGTTGATGCTGCTAGAGTGGTCAAATGTGTGCAACCAATCGAATACAAGTTTCCTTTATACAAGTGGTTGGGCAAAAAGGGGCAAAATGGAGAAGAAGATGATGATGAGATGGCATAAATGGGCTCAAGGAGGATCATAGTGCTCTGATACCATGTTGAAGAAGTGAAAGGAAAGCATGAAGCTGAACATGAAACAAGATAATGCTTGCTTTTGGAATGAAGAAAGGTGAGGTCCATATGTAGGCACCTCTACATGAGCCACCAAGCTCCACAATCATCTCCTCAATCAGCTCCTAGAATCTCTCAATCATCCTATGTGGCATCTACCATCACCTAATAGTGCTTATGGGCACCTAACTGTGCCTCTAGCACACACACATAGAACCTAAGGTGTGCCTGGGGCATACACCTTGAGATATCCTATCAAAGGGCTTGCACTATGAGAGGAGGTTGAAATTGAACATCTACGTAGACTTTCTCTTGATTCGTGCATTGCTTTACTCTCTTAAGTGGATCTTTGAACCATAGGGTAGCTTTGAGAATGAAAGAATTGCTTTATCTAATTAATTGGATGTTGATCCATCTGTGCTTCCTCTAAGAATGAGCTATTCCTAGAAGCTCACCTACTAATGACACCGTTGTACTAAAGCTCTTGGCAGGGGGGAGGAGAGAGAGAGAGAGAGAGAGAGAGAGAGAGAGAGAGAGAGAGAGAGAGAAGAGAAACCTACTTCTCACAAAAGCTTCCATTGAAGCCTTGTGGGAGTGAGAAACATAGAGAGAGCAATGACAAAGCAATAAAGCAAAGAGACAGACAGACAGACAGACAGACAGAGAGCATGAAGGAGAGAATGCATATAGTGCTGCCAACCATTTCTTGGGGAGAATGTGCATGTAGTTGTAGAATTAAAGAATTCCCACTGCATGCAAAAAAAATTGAAACACCCCTTACTATAGTTATTTCTAGGACAACTATTTGTACCACCTTAACATGCATACACACTCAAACCTTCTTTGGATCAATGACCATTGCACAAACCCTCCCTAAGACACAAGAAAGTGTTTAACCTCTTTGCTAGCATCCTTTTCTAAGATCCACAAGGGATCCACATTAATATTTTCATGCTTAGGAGTTCAACAAATGAATGCGGAAGGCTATATTGGATGCTCTATTAACCCATGGCAAATCTTGATTATATTTTCATATTGCTAAGTTTAGGAGTCAAGAATAGATTAATGTGGGAGGCTATGTTGGTTGTACTATTAACTATGAACCCATGTGAAAGTCTTAAGTGGAAAATAGGTTAGATATGTACATCTCTTATTAGTGCCCTCTTTAATTCTCCTTGAACCCATATTACAAAAATCAACCCCTCTTTATGTATAGGCTCTTCTAATGCATTGCAAACTTTATGCCACCCAAAATGATGTGGATGGGAGTAGCTCGCTTCTCCCAATCCAAACCTTAAAACTAGACTCAAATGGCATTGTTTGAATTGACCATAGATGGAAAAATTCAAATTCAACGTACATTCAACAAAAGAGATTTATGTTTATCTAGAACAAAAAATTTATTAGATGTACTTTTATGGTCATCCTCCACAAGGCCATATGTTGAAACGATAAAGTAGTGACAAGTTCAAGCAACACTAGGGAAGCCTCGTGGAGATATTAAGGTCTCCTAATAATAGATTGTTGGTAAGAGTAAATCAAGCAACTTTGTGGAGATAAGGTGCCTACTGATATATTGGTGGTAAGTGTATATCAAACAACTTAAAGAGTACACATTTGGGTATACCAAGATAAACAGTTCAAGCAAGATTTTTTCAAGCAAAGGCCTTTTTGAGCAATTTTTTCCAATTTTCACAATTGTAAGCTTGAGGGAAGTTTATGCTTTTCTAAAGTATCCTCAGTTGTTTGTGGGACCTCAAATAGTCATGAAGCCTTTCATTGTCTTCCCTTTTTATCATGATGCATGCATGTATCTTTAGCATACATGCATGCATGCATGTGTTAATGAAAACCCTTTCTAAACCTCACCATAGGGGACAATGTTATTAGTAATTTTGCTCCTTAAGGCTATCCTCTTTCCTTAAAGAGCAACACTCCATAAGGATCAAGGATGTCATGTTGGAACAATCATTGTCTCTCCTTCTTGTGACTTCTTGCCAAGGTCATCACCCTCATCTCATTAAGCTAAACATAGGGGTAGTCAACCTCTAACTCATCTTCATAATCACCACCAGCCTCGCAATGCTACTCTCCATGCTTGCCCACCACCCCTTGTAGTGTTGCTCTCTAAGCCTGCCTACCATTCTTTGTGTATGTGGACATTAGACTCAATTCTTCACACTTCAAGGACACAAAAGATACATATGTAGAAGCTCTCCTATATTCAATAATTTCTTTCATCAAAGAAGATATTTATGAAATCTTCAACTCTATCTTCTAACTTTTAGAGGGTAGTGGTACCATTGTCTATGCATATCTTTATTATTCAGGGGCGTAGTATTAGCCTATCTATCACATGCTTCTACACACATGAAGAATCGGATAGTAAAGCACACAATATAAATATAAAATAAAAAGAAAGCAAAAAAAGATAAATTTACAAAAAAATAAGAAAATATACAACTACAAAGTAGGCCATAAATGTAGATTTGCCAAAGTGGGATTCCCCTCTTTTTTTAAATGTAATATCGTATTTTTTTATTTGGTGTCTGTCAAAGGTTTTTTCACTTTATCCCTATCCTTCTAGCCATTTTTATCGTAGCAATCATGCTTTGACTCAATGTGACTTTCTTGGAGCCTTTCATGTTGAGGAAGTAGGGGAGAGAGGAGTGCACATGATATATAGCTATACATTAAATGTATTATGAAAATCATAAAGAATGTATCCATCACCCCTTAGTATTAAGGTTGGGAATTTGTCTCTATGCCTGTATAGTAGTGCAATTAGAATATTCACTATGCCAAGTTGAATAGAGACCAAGTTGATGTCAAAAGTGTATGAACTTGTCAAGTGAAAGTGGCTTAGTGAAGATATCAATGACTTCTTGTGTCAGATATTGAACTATGTCAACCTCTTCACAGAGGGCTTTCTCATGAATGAATCCGTGGAAGTGTAATTAGATTGCTTGGAATTATGAAATCCATAATCCCATCTACCATGCAGCTACCTAAGTACTCTCTTTGATACAATGAAGTGAGTCTTCTAGGGATTTTGCATGAATTAACTAAGCACACCAAGTACATATTCTTGGAGATAGTTAGGTAGTTCAAGCTACTAGATGAGATATATATACTAAAGAGTATCCAAAGTTGGAGAATTGTAGAGTGCTAAATATTTAAGGTTGCATTCATAGGAGTAGGGATTGACTTGCAACAATGTAGATGAGACTACATGAGTACCCTCTATCCATACTTGTCTTGAGAGAGCATGATCTCATTCCATATTTCTATCCAAATAAAGACATGGGAGTTTTCCCATATTCTTCATGTCAAACTCCAAGGTGAGCTAGCTCTTAGCTTCTAAGATGATTTCTCCATTAGAGCTCATGCCAAGTTGGAGCCCGTGATGATCAATTCATCCACATAAAGCACTACTAGAAGGATATCTTTTGCAATCTTCTTGATGTAAAAGTATGGATCTAAATTTGATGGTTGAAACCAAAATGCTAGGAAATGATGATTAATTATTTTATTCCATGGATGAGGTGACTGTTTAAACCATAACGTGATTTTGTGCTTGCAAAAAATAAACATGTATCCCTTTCTTGAATTCCATATATTGTATGGGCCAATCAAAGTGGAAATTGAGATCTATGGCTATCTTGATTGTACCATCAAACTACTAAAAAAGTTTCTGCATAATTTGCGCAATGCTTGTGCATATCCCTTGCCTACCAATATGCCTTTATATTTGTTGATTCTCCATTTGAGTTGAGGTTGACTTTGTAACCCCATTTACATCCTATGGGCTTATTCTCTAAAGGGAAACATGTCAAAGGCCAAGTTTGGCTCTTGAGAAGGGCATTATACCTTTCATCCATTGTAGAAATTGTGTTAGTTTTTGGAATGAGGCTGGCTCTTCAAATTCTATCACTTTGGCCATGAACACAAAATTCCTCTTATATATTAACCCCTCCTATGCCCTTTAATCATGCGTAGATTTTCTAAGATTGGCGGTGGAACTCTATGGGATGGATGATGACCATGGTAGTGGATGTCCCTGCTATGTCAAAGGCTTTATCTTTGCTTTTTATTGTAAGTTGTCACTACCAATTGCCCATTATTTGATAATGCAAGAAAAGAAATCCATCATATCATTGGAATTGATGGGTGTGATAGTATAGATACCAAGTAGTACGAATCCTCATCAATGATGACATCCATGGATACAATCAATCTCTACTTGATTAGATCATAGAGCCTTGTCAATGATGATGTCCCTAGGTATGATCACTCTCTACTTCACTAGATCATAGAGCCTTATCAATTATAATGTCCCTAGGTATGATCACTCTCAACTTCACTATATCATAGAGCATATATGCCTTTTATTATTTGCCATATCTTATGAAGACACACTTCACATACTTGACACTAGGCTTGTTTCTTAATGCATCTAGAACATGAGGCGAAAGTTTTTCGCAGGCACTCAGAAAGGTGCCCTAGCATGTGAGGTGTTGATGAAGCTCATAACCATGGTTTCCCAAGGTTGTTTGTCAGGTCACTCTCTCTAGAAAACACCTCTAGGTCCTCCAATTGTCTTTGCAATCCCTTTGCTGATGGGGATATGAGGACTATGTCATATGCATACATTAGTAGCGATATCTTTAGGTCAGCCAGTAGTGATCCCTTGCCTCCTAGCCGATCTATAAAGGATGTGATCTCATCGATGTAGAGCCTTAAGAGAATCAATGAGAGGGGGCATCCCTGCTTCACCTCGATCGTGCTCTCAACCCAATCTTATAGACCTCCTGGGGCATGGACTCTCCCTCTAATAGACTCATATAGGCTCATCACCCCTAAATCATAATCTCTAGAATCGGCATCTCCTATAGCCTTCTAATCAAGTAGGATTGTGGGATAGTATCAAAGGCCTTTTGAAAGCCTACAAAGCAAGCACAGAATTTTTGACATCTTGACCTTACCTCCTCAATGATGGCCCTTAGTGTGAAGATGTGGTCTAGGGTGGAGTGTTGTCTATAGAATCTTGTCTGCCCAAGAGCCCACCACCCATGAGACTCTAGGTGGCCATTGATCTCCTTCTCTAGAACTGATCCATAGATCTTGGCCAAGGTGTGGCCAATTTTAAGAGTGCGGTACTTACCAGTGTCCATGGGGTCCCCTGCTTTGTATATCGGTACAATAGAGATAGTCCTCCAAGAAGGTGGGTAGCTATGCAATATTGCATGTTTGAACGTCTCCATTAAGACCAAAGCCAAGACCTCCTGTCCATGTGCAAAGTGCTCAATCCCTCATGATCCTATGTTCTCCGATTATGGAGCCGACGATGGAGTGCAGTATGTACATGTTGTGCTAGGTGGATCACATAAACTAGATCAAGGGCATGGTCCAAGTGGATCTGGACATGAGTGGGTGTGGGAGGAGCCTATGACTAGCATGGTAGCACAAATATAGAAGGCAAGGTATGAGTGGTCAATACCTAGTGGAGGAGGAGGCACCTAAAAGTCCTGTATCCCACGAGGCAAAGGATAGGGGACCTAGCAGGTAGTCCACCAAACTTGTTCCCTCGCCATGTGGAAAACAAGTGAGCCCACCAGATGATAGCCATCTCTGGAGATAGTTCTATACGATCAAATCATGGACTACTCCTAGGACTAGTAGATGTCTCCTTTATCTTGTCATGTCTTGTGCATCCGTTGAGTGTGTCACTGTCTCGAGCTCCACTACTGCATCTAGCTCCAATACTATGAGGGAATCAAATGCAAAGTCAAGAAAGCCCATCTGTTTATCTCTTGTGTGTGCATTAAAGTCACCAAGGGGGAGGGTTTCTCCTTGCCTAGATAACTCCATGATGTCACCATGTATCATCTCATACATGTTATGTTCCTCTGTGGTGACCTCCCTTGCATAAGATGGTGTGCCTAGGGGGAAATAGCACACCGTGACAAAGATCGATTGTGCATCTAGTAGCTGGACTCATATCCACTATGTTGTGCATGCTCCTCTCTCCATACCACAGATATGAGTGGTCTCAGGTGTGATCTAAAAGGGATAGCCATGCCCCTAGAGCCTCGCACTGCACTATGTCTCCTCATCTCCATCCTATGGGCTGACTCCTATGTATATCCTATCACTATGGGTAGTCCTCTCAGTATGCTCTCATGGTGTAGAAGATCATGTCTCTGTTGGTGTATGTCTCCAAGAACTCCCCTAGATCAGACCAAAGGGTGCCATTGCAATTCCACACTACCATTTTCAGCCCCCTCCATGCACTCCTCCCAATTTGTGACATTGTCATAATTCCCCATCTTCCTTCTCTTCTCTATCTACTCTCTCTTGGATCATCACCTAACCATCCCTGTAGGCAACCTGTTTCAATGCTTCCTTGTGCTGTCATTACCTACACCACCCGCTCCCTCCTATGTTCTTTCTGTAAGAGCATGAGTCCAAGGAAATCTTAGTGTCATTCAGTGTTTCCCTCATGCTCATGAGGGTGGATCTATTTTATTTGTGATTCCATAGTTTCACTACCATGGGTCTCATAGGTGCCTCTACCTTACCCACTCTCCACCCTACCTCATAGGTGAGATCTTGGTAAAAAAGGCTCCAGCATCTTCCATAGGGGGTATCGCCAACTGATAGGCCTCTAACTAGTAGCACATTTCATGCCTTTCTATTCTGCCTCTTTTCTTCCTCTAGAGTTTTAGATATAAGCTCCTTTTTGGGTGCCTCTATTCTCTTTTTTACACCTCTTTCCATGCTAGAATATCAATTTCTCCTCTCTTTTTTTCAAAAAAAGGTAAATTCTATTAATGCTTGAAAAAAAAAACATACAACTGGCTTCCAAAAGGAGTTGTCGATGAAAAGAAAAAGTTGCATGCTACAAAAACAAGCATCCATTTCTAGATCTCCTAGCTCATCTCTTATAGAGATCCCAAACCAAGAGCTAGCAACCACAATAGTGGTCTATATACCTAGTAAATATCCCTCACGGAAGGGTGTAGAATACTTCTATTGGCCATACCTAGTGAAAGCGCTCCCGCCTCTTGACAATTGCTCTCAAGCCTGGACTACTACACTCCCAAATGGTGCACAAGGTGAAAATGATGTCCTACCAAATGGCTTCTAGGGTAGCTACCAGAGAAATTGTCCGGACTCCCATCACGCGACTGCAATGGGCCACCCAAACATTCCAAGCGGTGATGCTAGAAATAGTCTCCTAGACACCATTCTCTAGGAGAGGTGGTGGGCATGAATAAGAGGGCTGAGCTATGTCATGGATCTTAATCCGAGAGAGCCAACATGACAAGGTCAATTGCAAAGGCATGGCCTCCCTCAATGAGCTAGGCCACCATCCCCCATGTGAAGTCCTTGCTCATCCTCTGTGTACTAGCAACAATCCTGAGGGATGCCAGCCATATCCGCTGTGGAACAAAGCAGCCCCATAGACAGGGACAAATTGTCTCTAAGACTCCATCTACACAACCTGTGCATCTGCCATCCATCTGCATCTACTCTAGCCAGGGGCCCCATGCACCAACACCCAAAAGAAATAAGAAATATTCCATGGGCAAGCTCGTCCCCAGCAACCTATGACTTCTTTGGGTACATCCTGCTCTAGCCAATGGTGCTCTCTTGTGGGAGACCATGCTATTGCATTAAGCTATAAGTGATGCCTAATGATGCGAGTAGTCTATGCAAGTAGTCTATGAGAGGATATAGACCTCCTCCACCCAGTTTGACTACCCTATGTGGGCAGGCCAAAACCACTCCCCTAGATCCCACTGAATGTCACACAAGGGTCTACTACCCTCCCAAATCCATAGGCACCACACTGCTCCCTCTAGGGCTGATAAGACTATGGAGGATGAATGTACCAAGCCCTGCCCATGTGGCCCACAATCCTGACCCTTTGCCACTCCAAATCCTCTAGGTCCATGTCTATCTCCGACTCGGACCATAATGAGCCTCTCAAGTTCCCACCCTATAGAATTAAGACTAGGGGAGGCTAAGAGACTCCCAAAATAAGCATACCCAGGGCAATGCACTTGTCCATGAGAGCTATCTTGACCACCAATGGGGGGGTCCAGGGGCTTCGTAACCCCTCCCACCAAGATTCTGAGATTGCCTCCTCAATCTCCTTATCTTGGTGCCTACTCCATGGAGGTAAGAGAGAGCCTATCTGTGAGCCTCTATCTCTCTAGGAAGTCATCTCCGTGTCCCAAAAGATCTAGCCAATCCCCTATCCCACTGTGCCCATTCACCATTGCCCAAGCATGCACCCCTCCAAATCTCTAACCTCCGGATGCCAGATGAGTGGCTATCTCTCAAACTCCTCTCTGCAAGATAGCCTAGTCCGAATGAGTCCTCCTGCCAATCTCTACCACACTTTGCAGAAGTTCTGCATCAATGGAGAGCCCTTCCCTATCAATGCAGCCTCAGAGAAGATCCATCTATAGGACTACTACCATTGTCTACGGTGCGAGGCATGTTCCTTAGAAGCCCCCTCTAGAGTAGGACCTTACAAGTTTTTGCCCCTAGGGTGAGGCCTCTCACTACCAACTTGCCTAAGGGGGCTCAACTCTACATCTCTAGATCAATAATGCCAAGTCCACTCTGTGCCTGGGGCAAAATCATTGTTTGCCAGGCCACCCTGGCCCTAGTGTTGCACATGCCATCCAATCCCGACTAGAGAAAATTCCAAACTAAGCATCGTAGCTGCCACATGTAGCCTTAGTGAAAGCATCAACAAGAAGCGATGTACCAAGATGTGGCAAGGAGTACCTGGTCTACCACGAGTGCTTGACATGCTAGCAAGAGCTTGGCGGAACTCGAGTATAAGAGCTTCTGCCAAGAACACTCTCCAGAATGGAGCCGAGAGTTGCTGCTCTACCGAAATGTCTCTAAAAGCCATGTCTCCGCATAGTCCCCTCCAAGAAGGAGCACTCAACTTTGTCATATGCCTTCTCAAAGTTGAGAAGCAGAATAGCAAGAGGCTGTGCCTCCTCCCCGGCCCAATCAATGGCCTCCTAGAAGGTGAAGATATTATCTAGGATGTTGCACTCATGTACAAAGCCGGTCAAGACATTGGGGTCTCAAGTGCAGACTCAAGACCTTGGCTAAGATCTTGTAAGTTGTGTAAGAGTAATCGGTCCACTGAGAAATATCTGATCTATCTCCTCCCTTTGAATGCAACCCCTACTCAAGGAATGAGGAAGGGATCCTAAATCAAAGATTTCCTGACAGGCTAACCAGAGTGGGATGGACATGTGCTCCCAAAAATAGCAAAAAAAGGTCGGGGTCAAGCCATCCTCTCCAAGGTACTTCTGGGTTGGAAGCACCTGTAAGGCCTCCCACAACTCCTCATCTGTGAAGGGCATCTCTAGGTGTCTATTGAGACCCTATGAAACAAAAATTGGGACCTGCTCCCAAATTGCCTCTCTAGCCAAAAGTGTGGTGGGCGAGGCCTCCTTCGACTGAAAAGCTTGGAGATAGAAGGCTGTGGTCATCTCAAGGATCTCCTAAGGGTCTGAGTGCATCTACCCCTGTGGGTCCCTAAGTCGATGTAGCTGAATTCTTGCTTACCATTGTCCTGTGGTTTGGAAGAATTGTTTGGTCAACCTGTCCCCCTATTGGACCCATCAGGCCCGAGAGGAGTGGTAAGAGAACTCTGCTTTGTGGACCTCCAAGTCTTGTAGCTTCGAGCGTGCACACTCCTGATGATCCTTAAGCCATTGGGACCCCGATTCCTACTCCCTGAGTCTCTTGATGAATGTAAGGTCTCTACACAAAGCCCTCTCCCGCTCCTAAATGATAGCTCTCCATCTCATGGCTTGGCCCTATAGCTCTTGACTACTCTGCTGAATCCACTCAGCCACCCATGTCGCCCACCCCTCGATAGGACTGCTATCCTTAGGGTGTCTCCATAACTCTGCCATCAACTATTGGTCATCCTCCTCATGTAAGAGAGCATCTGCTATATGGACCCCTTCTGGGGGAGTCCACAATGAGGCTGCTCCAAGTGAAGGACTGCTGTGGTGAGTAGTCCAACATCATGGTGCTTGTGCTAGAATGCTTGTGGAGCTGCCATAGAGAAGAACTAGGATGCCTATGGAGCTGCCACGGAGAAGGGCCTAGTCACCGATGTAAAATCTATCTAGACACTCTAGCAACCCACCATGTCGACGTTAGCCAAAGGAAAAGTGTAGGTTTCCTGCAAGTCTAGTAAACTCTTGCTCTTGCCAAGGATTCCTACCACTGATCGCAAAGATGAACTACTCCCAAGTACTCCTCTCCCCAGCTTGCATCTCTGCGAAAGAGGCTCCTTCCTACTTATCCTCCATAAACTCAAAATTATTGAAGTCTCCCCCAACAATCCATGAGTCCACCTGTGGGAGGCAATCTGTGAGCCACTGCCAGATAGCCGAGCGGTGTTGCTTAAAATCACATGTCTACACATTCAAGATATCAATCCATGCCTCTCTTCCCTGAAGGCCCACCCAAACTGTGTAGCGTGGGATGAGCCCACCCTTTGCAAAAACCTGGAAGGCCATTTCCTCATAAACTGAAATGCATACCCCACCTCTCATGCCAACTACTGGGGACCAGATTTCTGGGCCCCTCCTAGGGAGAAGATGGTGGTGATGGGGTGCTATGTCTGCTGCTGCTAGAACATGTGCTCCTAAATCAAGAGAATACCAACTAGTCTATCCACCAGAGTTCACTGTAATTCCTAGTGTAGAATCAAGTAAAGTACTATGGCTAGCTGTGTGCACGATCATGGAGCCCTTGCACATTCCAACTCAAGCTCATGGGGAAGGGACAGAAGTGAGCAAGGCTTGCCTATGTGTGGGAGTTTGCTCTAGAAAACCGGATTTACATGACTTTGCCAAGGGTTTCGATGGTGAATAATATGTGTTCATGCATCGACAAGCCAGTGTCGGCACTGGCTCAAATTAGGGAGGTGCTTCATGGCTCCCCAAAAAATATATAAATAGAGGCCTTGAACAAGAAAGAGGTATTTGTTAATAAAAGTGTAAATTGCACTATTCCATAAAGTACTATAAGGGCATAGTGGACAATCCCTAAGGGGTAAGGTATTAGCTTGGCTTCTTCCAGAAGAAATAGCAGGCTTGGTACCTCCAACATGATCAACCATGTCCATTCTCTAGTGTCAAAAGTCATCACACAACCCGTGGTAGCTCTTTAGGGCTTACCAAAATCATGTATGATACAAATTGTTGTGACTTGATCCCAAGAATCTTCATCTTCACATGCAAGTCATGGGTGAGTCTCTTTCCCCCACCATCATTGTGAATAGTTGATTTTGGAGCATGCTATTTCTCCCAGTGTTTTTGGCTTCATACGGCGTGTTTCCATGATGACCAAATGTGAGCACCTAAATGCTAAATTTGACACCTATGCAGTTCACACGAGTTAAATTAAGAGAGGTGCAAGTGGTAGGAACGCCTCTAGTGGCCATTTGGATCCTCAAATCTTTGTGAGATTTGTTTGATCACCCAGAGTGCCAGAGCATGGGGCAGTGCACCCAGCCAACGAGAACACTCCATGTCTTCATCCTTACCAAGTCCCATCTACCTCCTTCCTCCTCCTTTCATAGTTTACACCTATGGAGCTATTTCATGCCTCTACACGTGTACTAAACTGGGGAGCGCATGTCACCACCCCTAGGCCTGTGGCACCCCTTCCCATGGAATTAGGCCCATAGAGATCTTCTAAGATCTTCCATGCTTCATGTGTAATACCTACCAATTGTATATGAGGTATCACCAAATTTGTAGTCATCCTAATAATCCCGTAGCGACCAATTTGTATTCAAGTTCCACTACTTTATGCTATTTGGATCTACCAAATTTGAGACCTTGCATATAGCAACACATTAGTAGTGTTGTCTCCATGCTTTCTATCACCTCCCAGATTTTCGTGGCCACTAGATAACTAAGAACCTTCCATTTCCATATAGGATAGTCGGTTTTGTCTAGCTTCCTAGACTCACTATAGTCTAAAATGAGTGAACTAGATCCCATGGCAGGGTGTAGATGACCTTTACTCCATCACCATACTAGCTACCTTCAAGATGACACATTTAAATGTGGATGACTCCTTCCTCCGCAACAATATAAACACCCTTTAATTTGGAATAGGCCTTCTTGTTGTTGATCTCTAAGTTACTAGACCTTATCAAACACTTGGCTCTAATATCATGTTAGAAAAAAGGATTACTCGCTACAACCAACTCTTAAGTAGTGTAATAATTAAAATTTTGAGATCTCACAATAAAAATTTCAAATTCTTACGTACTTTGTGTGCTTAAAGAGAATGCTTCAAATAGGCAGATAGTAACATAAATTTATAGCTGAATAGTCTCATATGTAGATGTATAAATCTAAGCACAAAATCCTAACAAATCTACGACAACACCTTAAACATAGTCTTATATGTAGATGCATAAATCTAAGCACAAAGTCCTAACAAATCTTTAGCAAACATCCGCTAAGATAAGGCACCAAACTCATACATTATTTGTTGATCCCTTTGATGTAGACTCCTACTAGATCAACACGTGTCTCCTATCATACTTAAGTGGTTTATATAAAAGAGTCTCCTACTACTCTTCCTATGCACCACAATCTTACTCTTCTTATGAGTAGGTTTGCCTTCGTGTGCTCCTAGATTGTGCAGAATGTCATGCAAATTTTGTCTTCTAAATTGCCCATAATGGGTCCTTATATAGGGCTCAACCAAATCTATCCAATTTACCCGACCAAATTGGCTTCAATTGGCACTATTAGGTGACTAGGTGTCACCTCTATTGAGTTGCCTTGCCTCTGGCCTATTTTTCACATGACTCCATTGTATAGTCTGCTATCATAGGCAATTGCTTCTTGTAACCTATTGATGTACATCATTGTGGCCCAATTTTCCATATAGTAGCCAACCATTGCTAGCCTCTTTTACAAGGCTACCATCTGATTTGTAGTACAACTGAGACATGCAGTCAACTCTACCACTGTATGGACATTTTCCCACTAGAACTATTGTGCAATTACATTGTCCCTTGTGTTGCTATCTTGTCCTAGGCCAACAAATACTTAGATAGGCTATACATGACCCTACAACTAGCCCAAATGTTGGGCCCTTTATTGGCCATATCTACCAACTAGGGTGGCTTCATTGGATGCCTAAATCAAACAAAAGAATGATGATCTATTGCAACCCATGTGGTAGCCTACCTACTACCCATGTGGCAGTCTTTCCACCTCCCTCTCCACATGCCTAGATGCCATAGTGCATATCCATAGTACTATAGGTATCAAGCCCATGGCTTATAGGTGGGGCATTGATCCTATTTGGCCAACACCTTAGCCCTCACCCTACATTTCATGCCCTATGCCTTGACTGGCAACTTGTAGCTACTTCTCCCTAGTCATACTACTATGATAGACCTCCTATGTCATAACACAAGCACCTTGCATCTAAAGCCACTTCAGCAACCTTCTTCCTCTCATATCTATTGCATCCCTTACCCACAACCACATGGCATTCAGTTGCCATGTGGTAGATCTATCTAGTCTTTAGTCTATTGGCTGATAGTCTAGATGTTGCCCACTAAAACTAGCAGTTTGACACTATAGATAACCTAATCTCTTTACATTCAAACACATCTAGGGAACCTAATATGTGAGATTAAATTATTATTGAGGATAGGGAAAACAAAAAATAAATGTAATGATGATTACAGGTTTCTCCTCCATTTCGAAGTTTGCCTCCATTATATGTTATAATAAAAAAAAGTGCTTCTATAACTATTTTCAAAGTTTGTGAATTTAAAAAAGCTAACTTTCTTTTTTAGGATCTACTACCTATAATGTTTTCAAGAGGTCAACCAAAGGACCAACAACTAGAGTGGATTTATAAAACAATATGTATCTTAGAGGAGAGCTACAAAGTTTTTTGGATTTTTAAAATTTTGTTAAGTGTGTGAAAGAGTGGACAAACTAGGTTTTCATCTCGTTGTCACTCACTGTGCAAGAACTATAGTGATAGCATATTTTGATTTCAAGGCAAAGGACACTAAAGCACGAATTTTGTTCTAGGAATAGGGGATGCTGAACAAATTGTTGATGAATGAAGGGTTTCCAAGGGTTGAGTTTAGAGGTTTCATGGACTTATGAGGCTCAAGCTGTTTAAAGATATATGGGAATATTTTCCAAGATCTTTTCTATTTCATTGGGAGCAAAGCCTTCAAAGGGGTTCTTCTAGCTATATTGAAATAGATATTCAAGAAGAATATAAGATAAGCTGGTAAAAAGGTGGAATTAGATATTCTACAAAATTGTCTTAATAATGGATATGCCAAGAGTGATGACATTCCAATGCTAGATGCACATGGATCATTTGGGTGCATGCAAGGAAATCACATTGGTGACAATATATCCATGTGAGTTCATAAAGCATAACATTTTTTATTGTTATGACCTTGAATGTGTTTCAACTTTAAATTTTCTTGTAATTGTTCTTTTATCTAGGTCTTCAATCTCTTATAGTAGTCAATGAACGATGATGATAGATTTATTGTACCTTGAGCAAACCTTATATAATGTTTGCATTGAGGCTTGAACTAGAGACTTATCTAGTTCTATGTTGCAAATTGTTAGACATCTTCTTTACTAAAAGGAAAAACACATAGGGAAGCTCCAAGCTATCAAAAATTGAAAAGAATAAGTTTCAACTTTGATTCAGAGCTTCTAGTGCCAAACATGAGAGAGAGAGACAGAGAGAGAGTCAACACTACATCATATCTAAAGCTCCATCTATAACAATAAAGGCACTTGAACTCAATCAACAAAAGCAACACAAGATACAACATCGTGCAATAGCACTACTTAGGCAAAGCTAAGCAACACATCTATAGCAATTGGCTAGCTCCTACAAGCTAGGCAAATACAACTTATAGATTTCTACAAACAAGTAGCTACCAAGATGTGCAAGATGGATAGGCTGAACCTAAGCAACAATAGCAACTACTATAGGCTCACAACATGGATGCATCATACACACAGTGGTAAGAAAACACAATAGAAGCAAAACAGATAGAATGGACCTAAGCAAGAACATCAACCACTATAGGCTTACAATGTGGACATGTCATACACACAGTGGCAAGCAAACACAACAGAAACAAAATGCAATGCAAAGTCAAGCATCTAGCTTGTGATGACTAGGCACTAGAAAGATCTCAATGTGCAGATGACGATATCAATGACATGCATCTATACGAGTCTACCTAGAGCATAACTACAATGGGAAATAGACACTTGATGCAAGCAAGCAACTACCACATATACAAGCGTACAACACTTCTAACTATAGTGGAGTACACATTGTATAAGCAAATGCAAGATGCATTAAAAGGACCACACATAAATGAAAACGCAAGCGCTACATAGAAGACATAGATCTACAATGAAATTGATACCTAGCCAACCAACAACGACGACATAGTGAACTACAATAAATAATAGAAGTAGCTAGTCGATCGATAGACCACCAACAACAAGACTATAGGGCAAGCAATGAAGTGATGGAGAGGAGATGAAGATGAACTAGTAGGACAAAAGGAGATGAGGTGGAATACTCAATGATAGTATCTTTCTCCTTAATGAAATCTTCCTCTTCTCCACACATCAAATGTGCCACATGGTAGGATAAGACCACATGGCAAATTGGTCATTTTTTGTCAACCTTATGAAATGTAGCAAATAAGGGCTAGGTTTGGTCAAGTTAACCCACAAGAGTCAGGTCGATTTGAGTAGGGTTAGTCAGTTGACACATAGCACATCTACCATATTAGCATAGGCAACCACATAGCACCACATCATCAAGCTAACACATGGCAAGCCACATCAACATAGGCACTCACCTACCATGTCATTTGGCCACATCACACATAACACATTATCAACCTACCCACATCATCAATGCACATGATTGCTAGATCATCAAGGCCACTAGAAGATACAAAGCTAGATTTATTGCAAAAAAAGGTTTTGCACAACAATATGGTCAAGGTTATGATGAGACTTATGCACCAGAAGAAAAAATGGATTGCATGATATCTATAGCTCATACTTTCATCAACAAGCTAAAATAATACTTATTTGCAAAGTTCAACATGAAAGATTTTGTACTTATGCATTAGTGTCTTTGTATTGAGTTTTGTATATAGAGGATCTATTTGTGATAGGAAGCTCCCATAGCTTCATCAAAAACCTAAAATAAGACTTATATATAGAGTTCAACATGAAAGATCTTGTGCTTATGCATTATCATCTTGGTATTGAGTTTTGGAAAGACTCAAATACTAGCTTTATGAGCCAGCAAAAGTATGTGGACAGCCTCTCAAAGAAGTTTCATGTGGCAAATTTCAAGACTGCATCCACTCCCATCAAGAAGAATTGAAAACTTACCAAGGATCAAAAAAAGCCTATAGTTGGTAACAAGTACTATCGACAGGTCATCGGATATCTTATATATTTGACTATCACAAGGCCAAATATTTGATATGTGGTAAGTTTAGTAGAATAGTTCGTCACAAATTTAAAACATTCTCATTGGTTTGTAGCCAAAAGATTATTGATGAACATCAAAGTTTCAAGATAGTTTGGAATAGAATATAGAGGAAGTCATCCAAGGTTACATAAGGAAGAGTGTATATTTCTATGGCTAAATAGGTTAGAGACACTTTCCTACCTCTTCAAATTGTGTGGAGTAGTGTGTGAGCTATATGTCCACTTTAGCATGTTAATAGATCTTATTTCAATGTGTGATCATAGGTTTCATTGTTTAGCCTAATAAATGAGATTTTATGTGAGCCCCCCCTCTTTACTTCGATTTCCCAAGGGGGGCACTAAGAAATATGTAAGATAGCATGTGCAATCAATAGAAGGGGTTTAATTTTCTTATAGAGTTATAGAAAATATACATAGCTATGGGTTTAAGGGGTATATGAATACCCTATAAGTACCCCTTGAGTGATCACATGTACTATGTGGGGTATTCTACATAGTGAGCCCTAGGGTCAATTTCCTTCTTTGGGAAGATTCATTTTTTATGTCAGCACTCTAATTTTAATTCTTAATTGCTCTCTATGTGCAATTTAACCTATAAATAATTGCCGTATTCTTTAGAAACTTTGTAAGAATAGGATGAGCTAGTAAAAGAAGTGGTCACCCAAAATGTAGCTTGGTCGAATTTCCCACAATGAACTCCCTCTCTCCACAAAGTTGTTGTACCACAACTCCTTACTTTACCAATGTATAAATCTCTATCAAAATCTGTCTTGACATAAAGAACCCTCATGCTCTTCTCCAACCCTAATAAACCAAGCCAATGAAACCTAATCTTACATAACCTTTCAAACCAATCATTCCTTAGCTTTGGATTTAAGAAAATAATAACTTGCAAAAGCATGTAGCATAACAAAGAGTCGATATATGCATATATTTTTTTTAATACATGGTTACCAAAATAAAAGGAAAAATTTATATACACTTACTCATGTCATATTATAGTGATGTTTTTTTGTGAAGGCTATTAATTTGTTGCCTTCTCATTGGAAGACAAGCCAATCGGTATTATCAAGGTAGTCTACTCTATTGGAAGACACTAGGTATCAAGGTAGTCTACTCTCATTGGAAGACAATAGGTATCAAGGTAGTCTAGTCTCATTAGAATCTAATAGGTACCAAGGCATTCTAATCTCACTAGAAGCCAATAGGTATCAAGGCACTCTAGTCTCATTAGAAGCCAATAGCTATCAAGGCAGTCTACTCTCTTAGCTCTAATTTGAACTTGTTTTGTGTAAGATAAGAATATAATACAACAAAGAGAGAGAGTACAATAAAGATTCAACAAAGAGAGAGAGTACAACAAAGTCTATCCATCGTAAAGCTACCACCAATTATATCTATGTCTCTATAGTGGGGAAATTAATGTAGCCATCAAACATGGATGCCTTGATTTATTCTACTTCTATTCTTGTTCTATTATCTTAAGGTATGCCTTGGTTTTGCGATTCCTCTCCCGAGTCCCACATATTAAATATTTTGACTACCAAGTCCTTATAAAATCCCACATATTAAATATTTTGACTACCAAGTCCTTATAAAGTCCCATCTAATAATGAAATAGACAAGAGGAACATACACTTCTGCTTCACATGCTTCTCCTTTACAAAAGTGGGCTTGGGATCTCTTAGTTCCCTTCTCAAAGAGTACAATCTTGTGTTCAAAAGACACCTACATAAGGGGACATCCAAAGGTGGAAAGGGAAATTAGGTACTTGATGCTATGGGGTGGGGGATCTGAGGATTGTGTAGCATGCATTTCCAATTTTTTAGGTTTATCAAAATTTTACAACTCCCACACTTTTATCTTTCATTTTACATACAAAATTCCAAATCCTCACCATGCCACAGGGTGCCACACTCAAATGCTCCATATATGTCTATTATGGATGGTCTCACCATCATGTGTCTTGTTCATTACTTCATTTTAGAAAATTTTCCTATATCTCCGGTTGTATAGACATGTCTTGGAAAAGGGTTTGGAAAAGGAGCTATAAATTTTTTTCTTTTGACAATCAAAAGGACATTTTCTACCCTAGAGTAATACCAAACTGGTGCTAAACAAAGGCAATTTGCGGCCAAAGGCTTGCGCTTAGATTCATAATTTCTTGTGGCCATATAGCATGGATGGAAGGGATGAAGCCACTCCACCCATTGAACTAAGGGCTCGTCTTTTTGGCATGAAATGTGGTGTATTTTATTGGATGCCTTGTGACACATATGAGAGGAACGCATGGGAGCACGTGTGATTTAACTTTAGTTTCAATAAAAAGAGTTTAAACTCGAGATCCTAACGAAAAAAGCAATCAGCCTGTTGAAAAAGCAAGAGAAAGCAATCAGAAAGTCTTGTGCAGTCGGTGGATTCCAAAAGCAATGCAAGACATATTTAAGCGGGGTGATCTTCCAATTGCGACCATTCGAGCTCTCCATTTCGAGGTTTTCATCGTAGTATGGCGTCTTCCATCGGCAGTGCCCTCTCCATTGCTTTCCTTGGCAGCGCTGCAGTGCTCGGTGCGACGTTGTACGCAGCCAAGTACTCGTCCAGCACCCCCAGCGGTCCTCGTGAGCGCCCGTCCTGTTCCCATGGCACCACAACAACGACCTGCGCACCTCAGACAGACGTCGTATTGGCACCCCAGTTCGATGGTCTGTTCTGCTTCGAGACCATAGTACGTGCGCGGCAGGAGAAGTGAAAGTTCACATCCTCTACGATACCTGGACTCGAAGCTTCGTCGACTGCCGTGATGTGCTTAATCGACCGAATCCGTCCGTTGGGCGCCGTCAGCCTTGCTTGCCTTTGGATACTAGAGATTCTCTCAAAGAGAGTGATCAATGGGTGATCGTCTTCGTTGCTCTTCCTTTAAACATGTAGAAAGTTAGTCATTGTTGTTGAAGCTGTAGCTCTATTTTTTCTCGAATTGTAACTTTGTGGAAATGAAGAGTGTTTTGGGCTGTGATCTTGTGATCATTTTTGTTTTTGCGTACCTTTTTATTGTTGTCTTTCTCTTTTTGGTAATATAATATTCTATCTTTTTTCGCATTATAAAACCATCTATAATTACAACATTATATTATGGGCCCTACAACGCCAAGCCACTTTCGAGGGCTTTAGTGGCAATGGGGATGTTGCAACTTTGCTATGTATAGGACTATGCCCACCATTGAGTACAGAGTAAACAAATCAATGCTCCCCACAATTCTAATAGCTAATGTTTACTTTAAATCAAAATGATTTGTGTGTCTAATGATCTAGGTTGATTATCTAATCAAAGAATCATAAGATTAAAATTTATGACCCCTCATCATACCTCATTGACCTATCTAGGTTGTTCAAGAGGATCCCACATATGAATTTCCATTGATAATGGATAGTTCTCTTGCATTATTTCTTGCCATTTACATACATGTGGATTGATTCATCGTATTTTGTTTGGTCCCCTTATTTTAATGGTCCATACATCATCCTAAGTTCATGTATTCCCAACGTTCCCACATCAACATAATGGCTACTGACTCCATGTTCTCCCCCTTCTACATGTAGATTCAAAAGCAAACATGCTCAAAAATGCAATCTAGTGTTTGATGGATGCTCCTTTTGATTATTTTTCCTGTGTCATGGCACTGTGTTGAGATAAGAGTTCGATTACTTGGGGACCCTGCTACTATAAGAAAAGATATATACTTTGGTTTGTTCCACCTATATAACAGTCTTGACTATAATTAAAGTGAGGCTCATGAATTTGAGAAACTGCAATGAAGGATTACTTGAGAAGACTAGGATGTGGAGCTTCAAACCAGTTGTTGGCAATGATTTGTCAATGGAACATTCTAACTCAGAACCTGCACTCTTATGGTTGTCCATGAAATTTTCAGTTAGAAATGATATGTTTCATGCCTTTTGTAATCACACTTTATTCACTTGTTATGAGCGTAGGATGTTCGATAGCTTACAATAGGTTCCTTAATTGGAAAATGAAGAGTTTGATACCCATTATGACATATAGAACCCTTTGGTTCTGCTTATATTTCCCAAAACTTTATTTACTCGGAGCACCCATATATTTTTGGGTAGTATATGATTGCTTCTACCTAATAGACCTTCCACGTGAAGATGTATATGCTATCATCTCCCCTTTTCCAGTATAGGTACCTTTGGTTGATAATGATATAAAGGTCTAATGATATAATGATAGTGATACAAAGGCCAATTTCTAGTACAGGTACCTTTGGTTGATTAGAAGCATACATGGGAGTGTAGTTGTTGACAGGATGAAATAGGTGACCAATTTTTTCCTTTGGATATATATACATGGGAGTGTAGTTATTGACAGGATGAAATAAGTGACCAAGTAAGTTTTTCCTTTGGATGTATATTGATGGGATTACTATGTTGGAGTGGAAAATCACTTGAATGGGGGACATTTTAAGGATATATATTGATGGGATTACTATGTTGGAGTGGAAAATCACTTGAATGTGGAGGTGCCTTTAGATATATAAAAGAAATGCTAAAATTTTAATTACTTTATAAGTCCCTAGAGAACTTTACACAAAATGAATATAAAGACACAATAGTGATTATTCATGGAAAGACCCTCTGGGATATTATGGAAGAGATCCTAGAACTTAGGAAGAACTCACAGGTTTCATTATGCACATTATGTTGATTAGGAGCCATGTTTGTTTAAGTTATATTGCTTTATGTTCATATGATACAGAAATTCATTCTAAATTCATTGTTTTTATATAATTTATCCTACCACTTCTTAAGCAAAATAATCCTCAGGATGCAAAAAATGGGTGACTTTTTAGGATTATACTTTGTAGATTTATCATCCTAACTTTGGAATTCCCCTTGATATTTTATTTCCTTTGTGGAGAGGCAAGTTTTCCATGATATGAAATTTATTTATAAGATGCCATGGATACTTATGTCTCCCATGAAGGTTTCATTGGGCTCCCCTTGGCAGAATGCAGATTTGTCACTTTTATAAGGCACTGGAATCTTTCGCAAAGTGCCCTCCTTACTATATTTGGAGTATGTTAACAAGTGCTTGTATACTAGTACTACATCATTTCTTTTCTTGAACTTGAGATTAACTTTGAATAGTTACAGATGCCAACCTTTATTTATCTTTGAAATGTGTAAATGCCAAGATTTGATTAATGCTAATCTAGATAGAGACTCTTGCTGAGGGATTTTTGGCAGCTGGGACCATGGAGCTATTTGGAGATCCTAGACTCGTACCCGATGCCCCTGGAGCTGACCATCTTAATACTTCAGCCCCAAAAGGGGGGCATTGACACAGTGCAGATCCTGCACCCACTCATTTGGATCCTCCATTTCACCTCCACAGGGGTGGAGAAGTGGAACCCAGAGCACCAAGTATACCAGATGATGGATGATTGGTTGGGACCATAGGGTATGGATCTTTCGATGGCCAATGGCAGCTCCATGCACTTTTTGCTTGTCTTTTCTCTAGTAAAGCTCAGGTCAATCTTGGCCATAGCTGTGATATGTTTGCCCTCACAGGTGGTTTTCTCACAACTCCACCACTAGATGCTGCAGCAGCAGTGCGCTGATGTCTTTGGTATAGATGTTTCTTTTATGTAGTATTGGGCTAAAAGGGTTGGGAGACACATGCACACACCTCACTACCTCTCTTTCTCTCCTATTTTTCTTATTTTTTCCCTTCATTTCTCATTAATTTTGTATTTTATTTTCTGTGATTTTTCATTTTCTATAAATTTTCTACTCGTTTTCTTTTAAAATTTCCATATATTTTTCTTATATTTTTTTCTATGTTCTAATTTCACGGGTTTTTTTTCTAATTTTTCACCTTTTCGTCTTTATCTCCTAATTTGTTATTTCCTTTATTAATTTTTTCTTAATTTACTTTATTACTTTTCCTTTTCTTGTTTATTTTCCCAATTTTTCTTAATATTTTCCCTATTTATTTTGCTTATTTCTTTTCTTCTAAAGGTCTTATTTTTATTTCTCTTCTAAAATTTCCTTGATCTATTTGTTTAAAAATTCCCCAAATTTCCTGCTAAAATTTCTTATTTTTTTAAATACTCTTAAGACATTTTTTCTAAAAGTTCCCTTTATTAAAAACAAACCATAGCTTAGTAAACACCCCCGCACACCCACACATACCTCTCGGCTCCCCCATTACAATTGAATGCTATCCTTGACGTCTTGAGCCCCTTACTTTTTGGCTCCCTAGTAATTACTTCCACTCTCCTAATGCCCCACCTTCCCGACTCTCCCTTCCCTGACTACCCATCTCCTCGTATTATATAAATCCCACTAACTATACTAACTCTACCCATTACAATCCTGTTAGCTCCTCTTCCTGTTGGTTTGCTATGCTTCACGTTGTTGTTTGATACCCAAGTTATCACATCCCCTCCACTCGTGTGCGGCCTCCTGGCGCCATTGTCCTGTTTCGTCTTTCTTCCCTTCCCTCCTGCATGGCTCCACAGTCCCCATCTCCCTTGCCTTAGTTGCACTACAATTTGTGGTCTCCAGAGTCCATAGACTCCTTACCTTCTGGCTTTCTAGCTCCAAGACCTCCCGTGCTCCAATATCTTCTACACTACGCTACTGCCTCTCCAATTTAATGCGCCTCGACTACATTGCCACATATGGGAGTCACGTAGCCCCGCTGTGCTATATGAAGCTCTCCATATTCCAGGCTCCTTGCCTCAATTGCTGCACAGCTGCCCAATACTTTCTCTACAACTCTTGAGTCCCTATTACTCACATACACGACCCCCACGAACAATCCAATCCCGTATTATTCTCCATTGATGACTCCTTTTTCCAAGTTCTTAAGATTTTTGCCTATCCCCTTTTCTTGATTATTATTTTTTATCCATGTGTTTTTTGGTTTATTACCCCCCCCCCTTTTTCCTAACCCTCCTAAACCCCCCTCTCTACTCGATCTTCTAACCCTCTTTCTACTATAAAATCTCCACCCCCTCTCCCCCTTACTTTTTACTCCAATTGGCCCCTCTTATTTCCCTATTAATCTACCCAACTACTTCTAGATTCCCCCCTCTTGCCCTAAAAGATAGGCTACTCATAATTTTTCACTCCCTCCTCTCCTTTATTTTTTACTCTAGTTTTTGTTATTAAAAAACAGCGCTACATAAACTATCGGGTTTTCCTTACTTTCCCAAATTAAACCCCCCACATACCATTTCTTTTCTCTTCTAACTATTTCCTTCCAATCACTCTCCCTGCCCTTTCTTTAAATACCATAAATAAAGTCCCCTCTTAATTTTTTTCCCTCTCACTTCCCTGTATAGGTCCTCATTTACTCTTTCCCTTATTAGTTTCCCCAAGTAAATTTTCCATACAACCTTTTTTATTGTTTATATATAACTAAAATAATTCCTATACTATTCCTCCTCTAAACATGCAACCTAACCCATACAGGACACCACTTGATCTCTCCTTTACACCTATCCCCCCTCCTTTTTTCCCAACCCTTTTAAACCCCCCTCTCTACTTGATCTTCTAACCCTCTCCTTACTTTATTTACTCTATCAGATCCACACTCGAAGATACCCATCCTTTTACACTTGGATACTTTTATACATTATGCTGGGGGGTTAAAGTTTTTAGCTAAGTTTCGAATTTATTGTGACCCCGATAACAAGGGAGGAGTGTCTATGACACCTATCTTCCCAACTTAAGTTAACCTGGTTCTTATCATGTTTTCTTATTGCATGGTGGCAGGTATGCAGATTCTCCTCTTTAGTAAATAAGCAGTGTTTGTCAGGACTTCATGTGAGAGAGGAGAGCACACACAAAGGAATAAGGAGACACCAAAAGTGGTGGAGCAAAAGCTACTCCAGCTTATTCCTCTATCATATATATATGAGTATACATGGGCACTGTACAAATGGGTGGGCACACTGCCCTTTACCCCAACAACCTCCCACTTAAAGGCAGTGTGCCTTTAAGGGAGTATAGTACACATATAATACAATCAGCCATAGGCTGAAAAACAAGATGACCAGACCGTCATCCTATGCCCATCGGCACTTTACAATGTGCAAAATGCATAGAGGATAAGCTGCTAGCAGACATCAAGTTTGCAGGATAGAAAATGACAAGCTGTAGATGCCTGTCAACCAAGATCTCATGCCAGATCTCACTGGGAGAGTGAACTCTCACCACCACGTGCTCCTGTGCTAAGTCCATAGCACCTGAACTGTCACTATGTAAAGAAAATGTCTCTGTACCACCTGTGACCATAAGCACATGCCCTACAATAGACCTCTGCTGGTCTACCCAACCTGCATCACCTGCATGCTGCTCCTGGAAGCATAAGGACCTGATGTCCACAACCGCTTCCCTACTGCCAAAATCTACCATAATCATGCTACCAACTCCCACTGCAACGGAAGCAAGAACTGGAAGTGTAGCCCCAATGGCAAACATGTGAGAACCAAGTCTCAACACAGTCATGGATGCATGAAGTACTATGGCTGCCATATCAACCATAACTTGCTGCTCGACTGATATGTGATCGTCAAACCTACTGTGTTTCAAGTATGGAGCCAATACAAGCAATGGAGTACTCAATAACTTTCCCCTCTCCATATTGAAACAACCAAGTATCTGACAAACGTCATCAAGGCCATGCAGCTCCCACTGCAAAGCATCCCTGTCCATAAGGAACCATATGGCAAGTAACCTTAGAAGGATAGCGACCTCCTGAATACTGAGACCATAACCTGTCTCACTGCGCATCACATCTTGAGCTCTCATAACGGTATCAAACCTATGAAGCCAAGCTCGAGGGGATTGCTTCTGGCCATGGAGGCACTTACGAAGTAAACATATCAATGATTCCTGCCCATGCGCAATATGACCCGAGTCAATAACTGCAGAAACCACATCTGTCTTGGCATAACTAGCCAATGGATCATACCGGGCATCATTAGCCAAGGTATCCTCCTCACCATGCATAGCCTCATCCTCATCTACAAGAGGCACTCTGCATCCTAGGAGTGAATTGTAACTTTCCATAGAAGATGCATCAACAATCTCCATAGGAGTATAAACCTGTGGAATACTAGAGACATCTGACCGTCTCTGACCAAAATCAGGAAGTAATCGTGGCTGTCCCAACTTTATAACCTACTCACCGTGGGAAAAACCTCCCACTCCAAGGGATATGGGCTGTCCCTGCATAGAATTCGGAGGTATCAGTGCACTTACACCCTCCTGGAACACCACTCTCCTGCTATCCACAGTCCTGGGCTGTCTAAACATAGCATCCTCTCTGAAATAGACATTATGGCTGCGTATCAATTCTCTAGTTGAAGAATCCCATAACCTGTAGTCCTTACTAGACTCACTATATCCAAGGAAGATACACCTCCTCGATCGGGAACCATGAGCATAAGCCTCGCAGCCAAACACACGTAAATGCTCATAACATGGTGCCCTGCCTGTCAAGAAGTCAAATGGCACTCTACCATTCAGAGATCTCCTGAGTGACCTGTTAAACAAGTATGCAGCTGTCTTACATGCCTCAGCCCAATAGCATTCGGTAAGACCTGCATATCGTAGCATGCTACCAATCGTGTCCAATAGAATCCGATTTATGCCTTCTACCAAGGCATCATGAGCAGAAAGAGGAGTGGTCAACACCCTCCTGATACCAAGTGTATCACATAGATGCTGAAATCTAGAAGAGGTAAACTCTGCATCACCATTAGCCATCAAGCTCAATAGCTTCTTTCCTGACTAATTTTCAGCATTACCCAAGAAGCGCTGAAATGTATCATATACATCATGCTTCTGCCGAATCGGATATACCCATATGTACTTTGTAGCAGCATCAATAAATGTCACAAAGTAAGAGGCGCCACCCAATGAAACGGTAGGCATAGGCCCATAAACTACACTATGAACCAACTGCAATGGCTCAACATACCTCTCACTGACTGTCTTCCTTACAAAAGAGGATCCTGACTGCTGACCATCATCACAATCATGACATAAAATTTGAGAGACATCCATAACAGGAATGTATCTCAATGTTGTAAGGGCTTCCATACCTGCAGTAGACATATGTCCAAGTCTGGCATACCATAAACTAGCTGATGGCTGCTTACTAATCATAAGCATCTTATCCTGGACACCTGATACATGCAATGCATAAGAGAATCCAACCCGTGATCCCCTAGCCATAACCAGATTGCCTCTAGCAATCTTCCATGCATGATCACCCAAAGAGACATGATAACCTGCCTCAACCAACTGTCCAGTACTGATCTTGCTCGTAGCAAGTCTTGGTATATGTCTAACCCTCTGTAGAACAAGAATAGAGCCACTAGGCATAACAAGGTGGATATCCCCATAACCATAGACATCCATAGAATGATCAATGCCCATCAAACCACTCTCCACAATGCATTCCTGATATGCATTGAACCATGACCTATGAGGGGTCATATGACATGAAGCACATGGATCTAACATCCAATCACCAAGAATGGGTACATCAGTGGCCAACAAGGAGGTGTCAGACATAGACAAAAGAATGCCTTCATCACTGCTACTATCAGTGGAAACCCTGGCATCCACGCCTTGAAGCTCAACATGCTTCTTCTCCTTCTTCTTGTCATTCTTAACCTTGCTCTTCTTCTTGTATTTTCTTAGCCATTTCCAGCAATACTTTCTCATGTGGCCATACTTTCCACAATAGAAACATCTAACACAAGTCCGAGAGCTGGACTTACTCCTGGAATTCCCCCTTGAACATGACCTGTTTCTACCAATTGATCAACCTTTGGAGTGCATATCAAGGCTGTATTTCAGCCCATCAGGACATTTCAGCCCATCATGCTGTAACATAACACTATCATGGTCATACATCCGGCATATACGAGTATAAAACTCATATGCATGGTAGTCTACACCCTGTACACCATCCTGTACCTGCAAGTAGACTGACTTCGAGAGTGATGACTGAGTGATAGAGCATGCTTGCTCATCCATGTCATCCCAATCACTCTGTTTAATGCTATTAGGCTTGATACCTTTGCATTGAATGGGCTTATGCTGCCTCTTCTGCACTAACACATCATAAATCTGCTCTTTCCAATATTGAAAGTTTGATCCATCCAACCTCTCAATATCAAAGAGGGCACTACCAGCTGTAGATGCCATATCTGTGGCACAATAGCTCACAACCAAAGAGCAGTATAGTGCAATAGGCAACCCAAATGACCAAAAATATAGTGTTGTCCAGACCAATCAAGTCTCCAAATAAACTGGCTAATCCAATGCTCAAAAACACTCAGCCATAAAGAGGCATAAACAAGAATATATGCAGCCCAGTAACCTGCCAATGCCTGGCAATCCAAGTAAGAAATGCACTGAACCAAATGAGCAATGCCTGCTCAACCAATGGCAATAGGAGCCCAGCTCAACTATCCATAAACATCAGTGCAGCATCCACCAATGCAAATCCATAATGCATCGAAATGGCATTTACTGCATCACCAATGCATCACCTCAAGCACGCAATTGTTTGGCAACAAAATCAAGCATTCACCACTTGCCAAATGTGCCAAAGTGACTTGCCAAAATGCCAATAATGCCCTTGGACTGAAGTGAGATCCCAATCACTTTATATAATTTACTGTGAGTTCCCAATTCACTGTTGTGCAAGAGAAATCCCTACAACAATACCTCACAGCCACTTTGGGCAAGATAACACGCTGTCCTTGTCTTTGAACAGCGATATCTTTTCACTGAAAGACTGGATGCCAAAGCTGTAAACAGCAAAGTTGTAGCTGGTAGAAAGATCTACAACTTGTCAGTTGACCTCAAGAGCCAAATCCTTGTGGATTCTCAGATATTCTCATCTGAAAAAGAGCTTCCTGCACATTGGTTACAAATAAACAGTAGACTGCAACTTTTTGTGATTTTGCAGAGGCTGTAACTCCTGCAGCTTATATCGGATCAACTTGCTTTCAAAAGCAAAGTTGTAGTATATTCTGTGAACTACAACTTTCCAGTTTGGCACAAAGTGCAATTCCGCACCAGGAAAGAGATATTCAGTCCTGAAAATGACTATTTTGTCATAAAAACAGCAACAGCAGCTTCCTTGAATGTTTGCTACCCTTTACAGCACTCATCTGCTCCGGCAAAAAACAGCCCCAAAAAATGGTCAAGATACATCCAGCAGATCACCCCGTATGTCAACTGCAACACCAGCAAAATGGCAAGTACAATGCCCAACAAATCAGCCCCAAGAATGCTCACAGATCAACAATAAAATAGCCCAAAAGCACTGGCAAAACAGCCCCGAAATGTGCTCCAAATGATGCTAATCTGACAGATCTCAATACATCACCGTACCACCGTATGTATCCAACATAGGCAAACAACCATGCATCCAACGAACTGTCAATGCATCTCAACCAGGCATGTACCACTGTCAAAGCATGTGTCAATGCCACTGCCAAAGTGATGTACAGATCGAAAGCTCCTTGTGCAAGACTGCAAAATGGCATATGACCAGTCCCGCAAAGTGCCCAAGCAACAGCCTCAAATCAGCCTATCCACAGCTAATGTCCACAAGGCGTACTTCTACAAAATGTCCCGCAAAGAGACCAAAATCAGCCAATGCTCAGCTCCAAGACCTCAAATGCAACACCGGCTATCTCCCAAGCATACAACTGCATCAAACATGCAATCCAGAGGCTCCCCAACAGCTCCCAGATGAGCTAGAGACAATGGCAAAGAACTATGCCAAGACTGGAACCTGCAAGTGCCAAGAATGGCTATGGCACCAAAATAAGACCCAAATCTGCAGGGAGGAAACCTCGATGTGAGGTTATAGATAGCACAATTGCAAATTTTTAGGAAGCCTGGTGTCGACGGA
This sequence comes from Dipteris shenzhenensis, assembly GCF_047967505.1. Lineage (NCBI taxonomy): Eukaryota > Viridiplantae > Streptophyta > Polypodiopsida > Gleicheniales > Dipteridaceae > Dipteris > Dipteris shenzhenensis. The sequence goes on from NC_141621.1 coordinate 38,781,666, forward strand.
ATCGCAATCAGAGGACTGTGCGAACTCCACCACAAGTTGCATCTGCAGCTCTCCAGCGCTCCTTCACGGTCTCCTACGCCAAAGAAGTTGCTCACCAACCGACTCCTGGCTCACAGAATAGCAGCAATAATTGCTCTTGACGCCTATTTACTAGCTGCCCATGATAACCAACGCCTCCAACAAGCACAGAATGGCCAGCCACTTGCTGCAAAGGATGCATCAACAGGATGCATCAACAGCCAACGATAGGCTCCCACGAGACAACGTCAAGACCAACGGATAGCGGTCTCCTTCCAACGCTAGGTTGCTAGAGCACTGGAGCGCTGGAAGATAACCCAAAGTGATTCTTGTAGCTGCATTGTAGAGCAAACAGATTTGGATGATGTCTACCCAAAATCTCTCCGTGAATGAGAGAATCAAGCTCTCCAAAGCTCCTGGTAGATCTCTCGAAGCAGTGCCCGTTCTCCTCTCATCGAGCTCCTCGTAGATCGAACGCCATGGGCTCTGATACCAGTTGTGAGAGAGGAGAGCACACAGAAAGGAATAAGGAGACACCAAAAGTGGTGGAGCAAAAGCTACTCCAGCTTATTCCTCTATCATATATATATGAGTATACATGGGCACTGTACAAATGGGTGGGCACACTGCCCTTTACCCCAACACTTCACCGGCGTTATTATTTTTGTTTACATTGTACCAAATTTTGTTTTATGAACACTTATGTAATAAATAATTTTTAATCCACCCTTATCTGAGCTTCCTTTGTTGTGTTGTTAAAAGGTTTTTTTTTTTTTTTTTTAACACACATAGACGCGCATGTGCATGCATGCACACACACACACACACACATCCTTTTGCCCTTAGGGCTAGTCTTTGCATTATGGATTGTTGCTATGCCCTTTAGTCCTTAGTGTGAAAACATGTGTGGAGCTCTAATACCATGGAAAGAAACAAGACAACAATGATGATGCAACCGAAGAGAGGGAGCTTGAGCTCTACAATCGCACAAGTATATACACAAGAGAGTTTTCATTCACAAGAGATGTGGAGGCATGCATATCTTTTTGACCACACTACAACTTCTTATCAAGGGACATACAATAGCTCCACTACACTCCCTCAACACAACAAGCAATAGTGATAGAAGTAAATATGTGGTTGGCTAGCTCTCCAATTCAGAGCTATGAGTAATCACATTGCAGCCACCTAATCTATCACACGATGGTCGTAGGGCTCAATACCTAGGTGGGAAATCATGTGGTTAGCTTGCTATTCCAATACTTCCCCTTGAGCTCTAATCCAAACTCCAGCACACCCAACATGCACGCGTGCGTGCATGCACATGCACACACACACACATATCCTTTTGCCCTATGGCTAGTCTTTGCATTATTACGGATGTCGCTATGCCCTTTAGTCCTTAATGTTGAACATGTGTGGAGCTCTAATACCATGAAAAAAAACAAGACAACAATGATGATGCAACAGAAGAGAGGGAGCTTGAGCTCTACAATCGCACAGGTATATACACAAGAGAGAGAGAGAGTTTTCATTCGCAAGAGAGCTAGAGCCATACATATCTCTTCGACCACACTACAATTGCTTAACAACGGCTCTTATACACACACAATAGCTCCACTACACTACCTAAACACAACAAACAATAGTGATACGACTAAGTATGTGGCTAGCTGCTCTCTAATTCAGAGCTATGGGTAATCACATTACAGCCACCATGACACAGTGGTCGTAGGGCCCACTACCTAGGTGGGAAATCATGTGGTTAGCTTGCTATTATAATAATTCCCTTTGAGCTCAACCCAAACTCCATCACACCCAACATGCTCCAAAACTTTTGGTGCTTCTCTGCAACCAATGACTTTGCAAAAATGTTAGCCATTATTCATTTGTCCCGACATATGTCAAATCAATCTCCCTAGAACCTTCTCCCTCACATAATGATAATGCACTTCTATGTGCTTTGTCCTTACATGATACACCCAATTATTAGCCAACTGAATGCTACTCATATTGTCACAATACAATGTGACTATTTTGGCAACATCTTTTCTCAAGTCATGTAGTAGCTTTCTCAACCAAGCTATGTTATACACTACCATTGATGCACCTATGTACTCAGCCTCAATACTAGACAATGCAACAATTGGTTGCTTCTTACTGCTCCAAGTCACCATGCCACTACCAAAACTAAATGCATAGCCACTGGTTGATCTTATGTCATAAGAGCTACCTGGCCAATGTGCATCAGTGTATCCCAACACCTCTATGGCTATACTATATGCATAAAATAGACCATAATTTAGTGTAGCTTTGCATACCATAGCATCCTTTGTGTTGCATCCAAATGTGGCTTCCTTGGGTGTTGCTACATAAACTGACTCAACACACTTATATCATGACACATATCTGGCCTAGTCAAGGTAGCATACTACAAACTTCCAACCAACTTTTGTACAAGGCTGAATTCTCCAATTCCTCTCCAAAATCCGTCCATAACTTCAAATTCACTTCCATTGGTGTGGCAACCAGCTTAAATGCTATCATCCCAAACTTCTAGAGTATATCCAATATATACTTGCACTATAGCATCCATATCCCATGAGGAGTGTCAATAACTTTAATTTACAAGAAATATCTTAGCTCACCAAGGTCCTCCATATCAAATTGCACACAGAGCATGTTCTTTGCATATGTTATCTCAGCCGCATCACTTCTTGTAATTATCAAGTCATCCACATAGATGACTATGAACACCATTCCTACACTTGTCTTTCATACATATAAGGAATGATAAGCCTCACTTATCACAAAGCTTGCATCCTTCAAGAACTTTCTTATCCTCTCTATCCAAGCACTTGGTGCCTCTTTTAGCCCATACAATGCTCTCTTCAACCTACACACATAGTGCGGTACATTTGAGTGTACATACCCTTCTAGCTACACGTCCTCATGCAAGTCTCCATTTAAGAAAGCATTCTTGACACAATTTGTTGTAATTCCCATCCTTTTGATGTAGCCAATGCTATCACAGCTCTCACAGTAGCCATTTTGGCAATTGGGCAAAATGTCTCCTCATAGGCCATATGTCTGCACATTTCTTTGGCAACAAGCCTTGCCTTTTATCTATTAACTATACCTTTAGCATGATGCTTCACCTTGTACACCCATTCACTACCAACGGGTTTCTTTCCTCTTGGCAATGGCACTAGATCCCAAGTACCATTTAAGTCAAGCGCACCCATCTCTTCATCCATTGTTACTAATTCCCATTTAGCATGACCACGAGCCTCTTCATAACATGTAGGTTAAACACTCTATATTACTTGTGTCATGTATGCATAATGATGCACCATGTAATTCTCAAATCCAAACCTCTGCACTAGATATTCAACTTGCTTCATCTAAATAGAGTTTGCTTATTTGTAGGCCTCATTTTCTACACACCAAGTGTTCTTACTTTTGGTATGCCAAAATCATCATCTAAGGACTTTGCGCCACTCGAATCATCATTTGTAGGCCTCATTTCCTGCACACCATGTGTTCTTACTTTTGGTATCCCCCAGTCGAATCATCATTCACAAAACTGTAACCAACACTATTTTCAAGAATTGCATATTCTTCATCAATCTTTGCTTTCCCTTTTTGCTTGCTTGTTAAATTTTCAGCTGACAAACCAACACCTCTCACTGGCACTTTGAAACTCCCTGACTAAGGGTTCACTTTCATAGCATTACTAGATGACTCTCTTGATCCACTCAAGCCATATGATTTTTGCTATTCACTCATGCCAACAACATCCTTTTGGACCTTCATTTCAATAACTCCATTAGATGGTGCATACCAAGATTCCATCTCTTCTCACTCTAAACTTTCGTGTGACATGGTTGTAACAACAATACCCCTTTTGCTCAATTGAGTATCCTAATAGAATGCATTTTCAACCTTTGGATCAAGCTTTGTCCTCAACTCATCTAGTATACATATATGTAACACAGCCAATGACACATCTAGTTTTGTACCAGTATACTTCTCCTCTAGCGTCATATCATGTATTGTTTCAGTGGGGGTACTATTCATATGAACTACCTCAGCCCAATAATAATTGGGCACATTTCTCTCATTCAACATGGCTCTTGCAACCTCAGTAATGTGCCTGTTTTTTGTTTCAGCAACCGGATTCTGTTGTGGGGTGTTCCTATATGTAAACTACCCCTCTTACGTTATCTCCTTTAAGTTCATCTGTAAACTTAGGCAAACTTGCAACTACACTTCTGGACTGCATTAAGTTCATCCACTACACATCCACATGGCCAATTTTCCTATGCCTTACCTCTATGTTTGCAACAACTCTGCGCCCTTTTGCAAACATTGTAGCCATATCTCTATGTCTGCAACAGCTCCTTGCCCTTTTGCAAACATTGTAGCATCCACACTTGGTATGCTCACATTCAAGGTGACCATCCTACCAACTTTGCATCCTCTTGCAAAAACTTTATTGTTATTCTTGCAGTTCTCAATAAACACATCCTCTTTGTTGAACTTGACTTGCAATCCTTGTTCTACCATTTAACCAATCCAAACCAAGTTCTTAGTAATACTGGGCATATATAATACATTGGGCAAATACTTTGTTTGTCCATTTTGCACGTTCAAAGGAATTCTGCCAACTTGCTCAGTTGTACGACAAATATGATCTCCTATCTCAACAAAGCTAGGACTCTTAGGCAGCTGCAAATCAACAAACCACTCTCCATGACAACTCATGTGGTTTGATGCACCTGATTCCACATACCATACATCTTTAACCCTTTCCTTATGTGAAATGGGATTCAACATATGTTGCATTACAAACAAATCTTCTCCTCTCTCTTCATTTTGCTTGCTAGGTGATGCATAATTCTCCTATTGCAATCTGCCATTCTTCACATCTTGTTGTTTCTTGTAACAAAACTTTTCAAGTGACCTGGTTTTCCACAATAATAGCAGCAACTCTGATTTCCACTTTGTCTATTGTTTTGCCATTCACCTCGACCTTTATTGCTCCCCTTGCCTCTATAGTTTCCTCTTCCTCGACCTTGAGACCTCTCACCAGAATATTGTTGATTTTTGTAGCTTTTCGGGTGTTCATTACCAGCTCTTTCAACACCATAGCCTCTCTGCAATCTCCCCCTAACTCTACCAGAGTCTGAGTAGAAGGCACTAGCACGTTCTTGCTCATTGTTGCTTCATCCCCCTTGAACCAACCCTTCAGTTATCGTGAGAGATGTCAATCTTCAAAATCAGGGAGATTTTCTTATACATAAATTGAAGTTGCAAATGGCTTCCATTTCGCATCTTCATTTAATCCATTCAAGAATGCAGATAGTAATTCATCAACATCTTGTTCTACTCCAACAGATCCGAAGGCATCAACAATCTATTTTATTCTCAACACACAGGTCTTTCACAGACATATTTTTCTTCTTGACATTATTGAGCTCATTCTTTTATTGTATGTTCATGGCCTTTGTGTTGTTGCTATACAACTTTTCCAATGTTTCCCATGCATCTTGTGCTGTCTCCAAGTTGTGTATGGCCAATAATGCCATTTGGTACATTTGCAGAAATTAGATACATACATTTCTTATCATTTTCATTCTAATCTTTCTAGGACTTGAGTTGGTTTGCAGAAATATCTCCTTCAAGGAGCATGGGTTGCTCTGTATCTCTACTTACATAGCCCCAAAGACCTTTGCTACTCAAATAGTTGTGCATTCTAAACTTCCATGGTTGATATTTGGTCTTAATCAGCTTCTCAATGCAAAATTTCTCACCTAGTTCTCAACCAAAAACTTTGGGCAACAAGCACCAAAAACAAAGGAACACAATCTCATTATTCATAACAAATGCCTCAATATGTGCACTAAATTGCTCTAAAAAGGCATAACAATGCAAATCTAACAAAAACTGAGCAAATCTAGCAAAATTGAGTCATCACAATGTGATATGGGGCCTTCATGTTGGTATGGATACCCCTCTTCACATTGTAGTGATTTCCTTGTGTTCTTCTCAAATACTACTGTTTTGAGCATACAAAGTGCATGCCTGGCAATAATAGTGTATATGAGGCCTATGGGACAAATTTGAGAGCCCCTCTGTGCATTAGAGTGACTTTTTGTAGCACCTTTTCCAGAGACTCTAACTTTTGCTCTCGAGCTCAGATCACGGTGATGTAAAAACAAAAAGTGTAGCTCTCAATCTCCTCTACAACTTTTCTTCAACAACTATTCCAAGATTTAGTATGTATCAGTAGGTATTTTACCATGATTCTTGCAGGTATTCGGAGGCTGTACCTTCCTTTTGCCTTTTGATGTACAGTCTATTTTGATGTAGAGTGATCTTCAGACTTCAACATACAAAAGAGAGCCTCGTCTAGCCTTGATAATGCAACCCAACCTTTTTCCAAGGGAATGCAACTGCTTGCAACATGAAAATAGTTTCAACACTCCGCACTATTTGTGGATCTGAGCTTTCAACATTCCGCGATGTCTATAGGTGGAGCTTTCAAACACTTCACTCACTAACTGTGGATGGGATGCCATCCTTCACACTTGGCGGTGGATGGAATACCAATCTCCACAACATTGTGGACAAAATGTTGACCTCTTTACTGAGGAAGACACACAATGTTCACTTGTGCTAGATCTTAGGTCGTATAGGCTCTAATACCTTGTAAAAAGATGTGTGGAGCTCTAATACCATGAAACAAAACAAGACAACAATGATGACACAACTGAAGATGGGGAGCTTTAGCTCTATAATCGCACAAGTATGTAAACAAGAGAGGAGTTCCTCATTCACAAGAGAGGTGGAGGCATACGCAGCTCTTCGGCCACACCATAGCTACTCAACAATGGCTCCTCTACACACACAATAGCACCACTACACCGCCTCAACACAATAAATAATAGGAAATGACTAAGTATGCAGCTAGCTGGCTCTTTGGTTTAGAACTACTCACAATCACACTACAACCACCTGATCTTTCATGCCAATGGCCGTAGAGCCCACTACCCAAGTGGGCGATCATGTGGTGAGCTTGCTATTTAAACATTTACACCTTCTTATGTTATATCACAAAATATTGAAGTGTGGCTTTTGTGATTTCAAGGCCTGTTATTCCCCCATACCACCATTTGAGACATTGTCCTTCAATCTCACCATGGGATCTAGACCATGCATGATTTTTGCTCTTGCCCTCTCTCTTGAACTCAACAATTGTCTTCCATCTTTAGCCCTCTTGAATCTTATGGCCCAAAGTAGTGTTGAGTCCAATCAAAAAGCCATTATACACTATATATTCGAGAGCCTTAACATATTGTGATTGAAGATCACTAATTGTGATTTAGAAGTAGATGCATTATGGAAGTTGGGGTAGTAGTTTGTAATTTGGATGAAAACTCATCATGCATAGGATCTTGCCATAATGGGCATTGACATTCAGGAGCCTAGCCAAACATCTACATAATAGCCAAACATGTCGACACATTGTTTTGATATTTGCTTACATGGGCCTAGAGATTTGTGTCTCCTTTTGTGATCCCACCAAAATTTCGCATATCAATTAACGGGGAGTTGATCAAGGTGTTTCTAAATAGTGAAGATTTGGGATGAACCATGTTTTTGTGATACTCCATCATACTATGTGGCCATTCCTTGGAAGACTTCCGCTATAATATGATGTATCAGGATCTATTTCAAAGTAAGGGGTATCCATTTTGATTGGGCTCATTTGCAACAACACATCTATCTTTTGACATAATCCAATGCCTCATGTCCCACAATGCACTAGCCGTAGAGAGACACTACAACATCCCACATATCATGTAGTAATTGCGAGTGCTCTATTGGTATCGTCATACCATAAACTCATACATTTTGTAGCAATAGCAAGCATGCCAAGGTAATTATCGACATGTGACCAACAAAACTCAACTAAAACTTGAAGAACCATAAAGCGAGTAGAAGAGATGAAAGATTAGGAGGATGGAAGAAACTACTAAAGGAGCTAAGGTCAAGCCCACACTATTGGTGATTACTTTGTCAAACTGAGCATTATTTTAAATGTGTCTATGCTCTCTCTCTCTCTCTCTCTCTCTCTCTCTCTCTCCTCCCTCCTCCCTCCCTCCCTCTCTCCCTCTCTCCCTCTCTCTCTCTCTTATCGAATTTGTCTATTGGGGAGAGAGAGAGAGAGAGACAAACAAGCACATAGTCTCTCTCTTATCGAAGTTGTCTATTGGGGAGAGAGAGAGAGAGAGAGAGAGAGAGAGAGACTATGTGCTTGTTTGTGTATGTGGGGTAGAGAGAGAGAGAGAGAGAGACTATGTGCTTGTTTGTGTATGTGGGGTAGAGAGAGAGAGAGAGAGAGAGAGAGAGTGTGTTTAAATAAGAGCGGGAAAGAGAGAGTATGAATGAAGGGGGTCGTCGTCTTCATCAAGTCTAAGTTTTTTGCTTGTTCTTCAGTTTTTTCTGATCTCTATGCTCTCTTCTCTGTTTTGTGAGCTCTGTGTTGTGTTTTCTGAGAGCTCTGTGTTGTGAGCTCTGTGCTCTTTTGCTTCGCATCATCGCCATGGCTCCTTCCTACTCCTTCCCCATCCTCGACCCCAAAGAAATTTGCAAAATCCTCTCCGACCTTGGCTCCCCCAAACTCTCCCTCGACCTCCTCTCCTCCCCCTCCCCCGATATCATCTCCCCCATCTTCGACTTCCTCGTCTCCCTCTCCTTCCCTTTCTCCTCCCGCGATGACTTCATGCAGCCTTCCTTCGCTGCCCTCCCTAAACTCGGTGACTTCCCCGAACTCTACACCGACGCCATCGGTATCTTCAAATCCTTTCGCCGCTTGAAGAAGTTCATGGCCGCCGCTGGTGCTGATGACTTCACCTTGTTCGACCTCCATCGTCCCGATGCTCAGCGCACTGTCCGCTTCCTGTCTGCCGGGATCAATTTTGCAACCTACAGGTACGCGTTTGGCTGAAGCAGCAGGTCAGGTCGCTCGTCTAGACACTCATTGCCCTTCCAGGACTCACCACCAGAGTTGGATTATGTCAGCGCTAATAAAATGGCGTACATCACCGAACTGCACGAAGCTCGAAACAGGAAAATTGCAATGGTGGAGGAACTCCAGGAGACGTTATCTCAGGTGAGTTTCAACCTCTGATGGGTTCTTGTCAATGCGCTTCTTTGTTGCCCACAGAGACACCGTTTTACGATTTGGCAAACTTTTTCTCCGCCAGCGTCAAAGCGAGATACAAGCACTTGAAGAGGAAAGACTGGCAAAGCAACCGCAGGTGCAGGCATTAGAGCAAGAAGTTAAAGAGTTGAGTAATCAGATCGTGGCTTTGAATAAACAACAGTCCAGCCTGCAGTCGGACATAAACGCCTTGAAGCAAGAAAGCAATACCTATGCTGATAAGGTGTGATTCAAGCAGGATTTTCACTGCATACTCGTTCCCTTTTGAATCATGGGAATCAATGATTTCTTATTGCCTATTTGCATATCTGACTCTTATTGTTTGGTGCAGATAGCGAACGTTGACTTTGTCCTCATGCAAAAGCAGCAAGAACAAGCTCAGCTCAGATCTCAAATTGTAGAAAACCCCGAAGAACTGCAGGTGTACCTCTTTTAATTTTTGATGATACAAAAATAGTACCCCTTTAGACAGGTCGCGCGGTGCTTGAGGACATTATACTCTGCAGGTGTACCTCTTTCAATTTTTGATGATACGGAAGTAGTATCCGTTTAGACAGGTCGAGCGGTGCTTGAGAATATTATACAGGGGCTGTCTTATGTTCATATTTTCACTGAAAGCCTTTGTGACCTGCAGAGAACTTTGGAAGAGAAGAAATTGGCCCTCAAGGAGGCCGAAGCGTTGTCCAGAGATACATTTGAGAACTGCCAGAGGTGGAAAACCAGAGTACAACTCCTTGCAAAGGTGCGTCGTGCCTGCGCTGAGAAACGCTGGAGTTCGAAGGCGTCACCTTAATGGTAATGGGATGCATTTCCCGTATGTGAAGATCATTCTGACTGAATTTGCATTTCCTTTGAACAGGCAGAGAGGAAGCTTTCAAAGCATATAAAGATGGTGCAGTCCCTAGAAGAGCAGGTTCGGAACTAAATCGCACGTAAACCAATAAGAGAGTTTACAGTAAGGGAATGACTTTCTATTCACCTTTTGAATGTTTGCTCGTCTTCCCATTCGACAACGTGTTAAGAGAACGCTAGCTACATGTCATAACTCTTCACCGCTGTCCATTTTCCTCAGGTTAACGCTCGCAAAACAGCAGAGAGGGTTTTGAAAGAGCGAAAGGCAAAATTGAAAGCCATCGAGAAAGAAGAACGGTCTATTGATGCGAATAGAGTGGAGATTAACTTGGAAGGTAGGCAACTTGTAACTGTTTCTAGAAGAGACGAGAATTACCCATCTGTGCTTCGGAGGTGGCTCAAAGGGAACTGAATTAAATCTGATATGGGTATCTGCTTGAACTACAGCGGATAGATTATCAGGGCTCATTGAAAAAGTCGACCAGAAGATCAATGCAGCATCAAAAGAATTGGAAGACTTGACGACCAGGAATGCACGAAGTATTGCTGAACACGAAGAGATGCGACAGAAAATTGCAGAGATGGAACATCAAGTAAATTTTCATCTATCAAAGAGCACCGTATTGCAATCTGAGTGACCATTTGTTGTCGGAATCTCTTCAAAGTTTGTGTTCTTTCTTTTTACTAACGATTTGCAAGTTTGGGAAAATGACTTCACAGATAGCAGCCTTGCACAAAAAATATAAAGACCTCCAATCTTATAAAGAGGACATGGTAGCCAAACTTAAATACCGCAAGGAAGAAATGATGAAAAAGGTATGGAGCTTTTCCCAGCAGTCGGCTTTGAAGGACATCATCTTTTTAAATAACCTTCTTTCTCACTAAAATTGAGACTGGCTTGAGTCTTTTGTGTCCCAGGGTATCGAATACGCGCACTCAATTTTAGCCAAAACAGGTGTTGCTGCTTGAGCTTGCTGGATCCAGTCGGTCCTCTTTCAAGATTTTACTCAGAAAAGTCAGTGCTGTGCTCCTGCTAGACATTACTATGGCACTGAGTGGAGGCTTTGGGTATCGAATATTCTTACTCAATTGTAGAGAAAACAGAACTTGCTGAATGAGCTCGCTGGTGGCAAGCCTGCTCAACATGACTACGGCTTGAGTGGAGAATCTGGGGGTGCCTATCAACCCTTCCCTGGGTCAATTCAGCGTATTAATGTCTTATGCAGAATTGAATGAGCAAGTATGATTCTAGTTGAAGAACATTGAACAGAGTCTTAAGACTATTATTCAGTTCGCAGATGTATAGCTCTGTCGAAAGAGTTTCCCTTTGTATTATTCTGTTGTTCATGCTCTTAAACAACGAACATTTTAAAGATGCTTTATGTACATGAAAAACTCCACTGTTCTTGTTTCCTATTTCGTTTACGCAGTGCCTATATTCAATCAGCATTCTGTAAATTCTAAAAAATAGCACAGTTCTTTAAATGGTTGGTTTTAAGTTGGATGGCACTTGAAATGGAAAAGTTCAGCAGCTTGGAAAATGTTACAAGCACAATGAGACAATCGACATTCTGTGAAGCCTTATGACAAATACAAGGTGAATATTTTAGCTTGTAAAACAAACTTGCAATGTTGCCTTATTGATTCACGATGATAGTTTTCTACAGACATGGACTTCTTGGGCATGAATTAGTTGGAGTATCTTGAATTAGGAACATGAGGGGTGTTCTGTTGAGTGTAATGAGGAGGGTCTTTTGAAAAATGAGGCACCATTCTAAGGGTGAGGAAAGATGTAAGACCCTTTCCTAACCCTTAGAATGGAGATGGTACATTGCTCTTTGTTATTCTACCCTTGATGGGGCATTTTTGGCAAATTTGGTCTCTAGGGCACACTACCCTTGGGGCACGTTTGCATAGCCTTTGCAAGTTCTTGTGATTGTTAAGGCTACATCAAGGTTCATGCTCTCAAAAATATCCATGCTTGGGTCAAGAACTATTCTTTGTCCCATATGTATTTTTTTCTTGTTGGTCTTGATGCATTTTTTTTCTTGCTTGGTACCATATGTATTTTTTTTTCTTGCTAGTCTTTTGAATACATTCCATTCTTGGCCCCTTTTGCAAGCTTTGTAGATGTTGACATTTTCTTGGCATCTTCTACACTTGTATCCTTTGAAATCTATTGATATTAGTCTATTGGCTTGGTGTTCAAGGCAAAATTCTCTTGTTCTCAAAGTTCTCAAAATGTTGACATTACCCTTAATATACTCTCAAGTATGCTTTATTGTGCATTGCTATCATTGCATAGGGTGGTCTTAATAGGGGCAAGCACATGAACTCTAATTTTGTGCTTTGCTCTTAGGCCATTGGTCATAGGGGTCCTAAATTAGGGTGCTTTGAGTTACTCCACTAATCATTAGGCAATTTTCTCATATACTCATAATATCCTTGTAAAGACTTTTGCATTCATCATTGTAAGCACATGAAAACTTAGTATTTGACTTTCATATCTACCTTCACTTAATGTTAATCTCGATTCTCTCCTATTAATTAGTCTCTCACCTCTCCTATTCACTCAATGTTAATCTCTCCTATTAATTAGTCTCTCGCCTCTCCCTCATACCAATTAACATAAGCTAAGCCTAAGTTAATTAATTTAATCAATTCAATTCAGCCTACTGTGCAGCCCCTCGTTCTACTTCCTTGCGCCCATTGCTTGCCTCAGACCCCCTCGCTCTGTCTCTAGCCCCTCGCTTAGCCTCTCCAATCAATCCCCTCACCCTCCCTCTTGCCTGCGTGCCCTCATTGCTCACCCTCCCTCTTGCCTCCTTCCGCCTCTACCTCTCCTTGTGCTCAGCCCCTCAATCGGCCTCTCCCTCAACTCCCCTCACCCTCCACTATATACACTCGCCAAGAAACTTTCTAGAGCAGCACCGCCACATGCATATTCCGGGAGCTTCATCGAAATCGAAGCCTTGGAAGCTTTCGTGAAATCGATGCTTTTAACCTTAGGATAATTCGACCTTAAGATAATTAATACTCCTTTGCTTAGCTTAATTGGGCAACTCGGGCATCTGGACTAATTCAAATGCCCATTTTTCAATGTCGTGGGCACCTATTTGACTTTCATGTCTACCTTCAATGAATCAAGTTTTGTCTAATTATATGTCTTTGGATGCTGCTTCTAATTAGAAGTTGGAGTCCCTAGTAGCATCTCTAAGTGCTACCAGCTTGTTTTGAGACACTTGATCTCTTTCTTTGGTTTTGACTCCGTTCAAATGCTTCAATTTGTAAACATATATGATTTAGTTGAAAGTTATAAGGCCTAGATAGGGCTCCATAAAAAGTGCAACCCTTGAACTTTCAAGGTCACACTATCCCTAAACATTAGAAGGGTCCCCGTTGCCTAAAACTCTCTCACCTGCAAAATTTTGCATATTTGAAACCCTTCCAAACCTTTCCCTAAATCAATCTTATGCACCCAAAAAATTCCAACCCTAAACTTTCTCACCATGTTCTCATATTCTAATATTTGTTGCAAGGTTTTAATCTCAAACCTTTGTTGTTTTGACTCCCCAATGGCAAATCTATTTCTCCTTGTGGTTGCATTTGAGGATGTTACCAATAAGAAGCAAAAAAGCTCTCTACACATTGAAGTTACACCTAAGCATGCTACAACTCATCAATGCAATGTCAATAAGAATGTGGACATAGGAACACCATGTTGACTATGGGAGCAACGAGCAATACATGTTGACCTATGGAGTTTGGGAGACTTTATCTAATGGATCTTTAACAGATGCACCTCCCACAATTAAAAATGTATAATGTTTGATTCATTACGAGATGGTCATCAACCATTACTCAGTTATTGTAATCTCATTTGTATTAAAAATGTACAAGCCCATTTAGCAAGGCTTTGATGCAAGAAGCCTTTGAAAAGATTAAAGATATCATGCACAAATTTGTGTGAAAAGCTAACATAAAAACAAAGAGAATGTTCAACTCTTTGCGCACATCCTGTGGATTATCAAGTTTAGATCTGTAAATATATGAATGCTAAGGAAAGGATAGAAGAGGTCATTACAAGATTGGGCAAGGCTTGTTACAAGAAACTCTATCCCTTAAGCATAAACTCACTACATGAGCTTTCAAATCAAACAAAATTAAAAGCATAACTCTTGTCTACAAGCACAAGGCATATGCAACCAATTGAGTGCTTGGCACTTGATAGTGGAGCAAGGAAGTCTTGTGTGGGTGACATGGTTTGTATATTTAAAGCTATGTACTTTTGTTTTGTACGAGAAATTTATATGATTCTCACAAGTCACTCTTGTACTTTCTAATGCCATCATCATGCTTTTGCAAGGCTGTACAAAAATGTTGGTTCAGAAAGTATTGCAACATATGCAATGTTCAAGTCACAAAACCTAAGAGGACTAGAGAGGTCCATGTGAAAAGGGAGGGCAGAAAGCCATATTTATCCTTGACCACCATGAGGCGGCATGTGAAACTATGTGACTAGATGTATCCTTGACATAGCATGAGGCAAACCCTTGAGGGGGGGTGTGTTGGGACATTTGTGATCAAGGTCTTGCTCTAAGGTGCATGTGTGCATCTAGCAGTCACATGTTGGTCTGTCTGCGTAGTATAGCAGACTTAGTGCTATGAGGTGTCTAGGACCATGACACAGGGGGTGATGTAATACAAGGCTCCCTCTTAAGGAGGTTCCAAATCTTTAGGAAGTCCCTATGATGTAGGGCCAATCGCCTTTGCTATAGGAGAGGTGCCTATGATCTAGGACACCTTCTCTCCCACCCTATAAATGAGAGGCTTCTCTCTCACAGTCAATAAAACACACATTTTGGTCTTCTCTTGTGTTCTCAACTCTTGTCATGATGCATATCTTCTCTCCTACTATGACTCCCCAACACTTTGTTGGTGCGCTTCTTCAAACATGGTGCATGAGGGAGCAAGGAATTGATAGTTGCACATTTCCAATTGCATGTATATAGATGTTGTACTTGTCCTATTGATAAAAGGCATGTTTGACAACGAGGGTTTCACATTGGGGTGTGTCATCCCAAGGAAGTCTTTTTTTACTATTTTCTATACCTAGTGTTGCTAGGTTACCATGTTGTCTCCCCTTTGTTTGATGTCACTCTTATTCCATTAGCCCACTACACTTAAGTTATTCTTGTATCTCCATTCACTAGTGTCCTCTATAGGCAATCTCTCCTATTTCCTCCACCATTGCATTGGATTCACATGTTGAACTCTTCCCCATGAATGCTGATTCAAAAGTTGCAATAGGTGTTTTTGTTGTGCAAAGTAATCTTTTGAATCTATCTTTATCTTGTACTATCATTTTGGACACAGGTCCCTCATGCTTTGTTATCTTAATCCATTGCGTTTATTAGGGGGGTTGAAGACAATCATGCAAGCTCAAGTTAACCTTTGTGTAGAGATGCACACAATATTCCTAAGCATTAAGAAACATTTAACCATCTTGAAAGACTCTTGCACATGAGAGCTATTATAGATAGATGTAGATACTACTTAACATAGAGATTATAAGACAGAGGAAGAAGTTGCAATTGCGATCAAAGATGTCAAGAATGGAATCCCTTTGATGGAACACTCGTTAAGATATACCCATGAATAAGAAGAAAGCACAGATAAAAATGACTCTTCAGTATGCAAACACCAAACATGGAATGAGCCTAACAAGAGCTTAAGCTTAATAGCATTGAAGTGCCTTGAAATTGGAGATCCTCAAAGACCCACTTCAAGCACTAGTGTGTTTCTTCAGGCAGTGCAAATGCAAAAAGCCGCCAAATGTGATTTTTTGGTTACACACTATAATATCCATTAACTTCCTTATGGTTGCATGCTCCAAGGCCTTATTCATAAGTGTATCGCTCACCCTCCCCAAATTATGGCCTTTCACAGCTTTGCATTTAGCTAACTTTATGACAAACATAAGCTTGCATGTGGAATCTACAAAGCTATAAAAAGCAACCGATTGAGAATGATGTTAAAAAAATTCAGCTCAAGAAAAGAAGAGATATTCCACTATACTTACTCCTCGTTTTCGCATTGTAACAAAAAACATATTATTACAATTTGTGTGCTCAAATGTACTTGGTCTTTGCTTTGACTTGGTTTTGTCATTTAGTTAGTTCTTTTTCTTTCGTGATGTTGTTTCTTTTAATTGTGTGATGTCCTCCTCTTGGTGGCTCATCCAATACCATTGTATCTGATATGTGCAAGAATCCTCCTAGTGAATTTTAGATAGCTACTTTGTGTTCCTCCTTGCTAAACCTTAGTAGACCTTTTGTGGAAGCCATCTATGTCAATGTTCTTACCTCCTTGGAGTTGTACTTGGGTCATATCATGGACACGTCAACTTCAGAAGTATAATGTAGTAGAGAAATTAGAATATGGTAATCGGCATTCTGAAACTTACATGTCTGGAAAAGTTTGTGAAATGTTGGTTTGGCAAACAATTAAGAGCTAGCTTTAGAAGAAGCACTTCTAGGGCAAGGACTCTTGATTGGATTCATTTGGATGTTTGAGGTTATGCACAAACCCACAACATAAATGATTAAGTATAAACGGCTATATGTGGGGTGTGGATTTGGATGTGTGAGAGCATATGTTTGTACTATGTTATGTAACGACTGTGGGGAAATGTGCAGACTGATGACATTCTCGGCCATTGTGGGAGGGAGAGGAGACCCAAATTTGCCTTCTTGGTAATCAATTCTATAAACCATGGGATCAAAGTGCATTTAGAAAAAAAAATTACAAATAGCCAAGTACCCTTCATACTAATTCCAACAATACCACATGCATGAATGGATTTTAATGTGTCCATTATGTTTCTTAAATCAACCACAAGCTCTTGCATATTGAGCATCGGAGTACATGCCACCTAGGATCCCTAAGGATGGAAATGAACCCTGTCTTCCTCATGTGCATCTCTTCCAACACCTTATCCATAAAGCTCCTACCTCTCCAATACTCCTTTAAGCCTAATTGTTTGCCTCCCCCTTGCACATGACTGTTTCTCATTCAAACTTGGGGCCTTTTCCTTTCCAAAAGTGCCAAAAAATTAGCCTTCAACCACCATTTTCAACTCACTCGCTGCCCTCCTAGTGTACACTTCCAATGCAAAGCATTGAGGGCCTCAAGCTCACAATACGTCTTCTTTTTCTGGAAGCCCTTGTATTCCCATTTCTTTTTTGAATATTTTTAAATCTCCTCTTACTCTATCTTGGTGTCATTCATCCTTAATTAAACTAGTCTTGTACGCCTACCTGAACATAGGCTGTGCATTATGCACAAGCTCAATCTTATGGTCAATGTTCTGCTTGGGAAGTAGACCAAAAGGAAGCTAATTTGGAAACATGTATGAAGACTTCGAAATAATCACTTGATTACTCGAGCCTTGGGTGTTGAACCCTCACTCAATTAGCTAATCGAGGCAATCACCTCATCATTTGCTAGTTGGTACTATCAAATAGTAATACCATGAAATAGTTGGTTCTTATAATAGTAATACTATGAAACGAGTAGTCCATGTACACATTAGGCACCCATCATTGATATTGCAATCATAGCCATGTCTAAAGTATCACCATTAAAGAGATCACCTTCTTTTAAGACATATTAGTGTTTAAAGAGATCATTATTGTTTTTTAAAACAACAAAACATATTTTCATCATTGCATGCAAGGAACACATCATATTAATTTTTATCCAAATAATGTTAAAAGTATTCGGGCTTCTTTCCACACTAGAAACTGTCACATTTATCGAATTGCAATAATATGAAACATTTCCAAAGTAGAACATAATGTTGCTACTTCTAAACACATGAATCCTAATCAATATAGTACACGATTTTAACCGTAGGATCTCCATGAAGAGTCAAATGATTTCCATTATATTAAAAGTGAATTACATGATTCAAATAGTCAATATTTATAAGAGAGCTCTTACTAAATAACTAGTGCATCCAAAGAAAAATGTCTTGGAAGGACAACTCTTCGAGTAGTTTTGGATCTATACATGAAGACTCAAAACCATCTCCTCGTAAGACTTTGATGCTCCATATGTGACATTGACAATGTAGGGGTGTCTATTGCAAGCTATAAGTGATGTTAAGCTATGGTTATCTTGGCCGCATGCTCTTTGCAACATGTCTAGCTACTTCTTCCAAAGTTGGCATTTGCTCAAAAGTCTTTATCTACCACAAAATTTGTTTCTTCATTTGCTAATGGAGTTCTTACTACCATATTTGCCTTGTCTTTCTTCTTCTCATTGCAAAACTTCTCAGAGTGATTGTTTTTGCCACAATGCTTACATGCTTTGTACTTTCCTTGAAGTCTTCTTTCTCTCTTCTTCTTGTAGAGCACTAATGATGCTCTCTAGTGTTGGTTGGGGAAGATTCTTCAAAGTAGTCACAACATAGTCAAAGTCCTGGGCATACTCTTCAAGAGCACAACCATTGGATCATCTTTAGTGACTAGAGAGTTGACTAAATCCAATTGTGCCATAAGACTCCTCATAGTGTTGACATGAGCTGCAACATAGTCTCCATCCATCTTTAGTTCAAAAAATGTAATCTTCAAAGTCAATTTAGAGTTATGAGAGCTAGTACCAAATAGCACATCTTAAGCCTCATAAGTAGATTCGAAATCTGAAATATAATGCACATAATCATCTCCCAAACCCAATGCAATAATTGCATAGGCTTTCTCTCACCTTTTAGCATCTCCTGGTGTTGTTGAAGTAGAGTCATTTGCCTTCTCCTTACCTTTTGGTAGTAGTGGATTCACCCTCTTGTGATGAATGATTCCCTGGCTTGACTAAATCCCACAAATTCTCCTTTATAAGCACAAATTAATTTTCATTTGCCAAGTATGGAAGCCTTGGCCATTGAATTTGTCTATCTTAAAAGTAGCCATGAGAGAGTCTTACCTTTATGATTTAGGCGATGTCTGCTCTCGTACAAATGGCTATAAATCTCAACCATACAAGTGCATATTGCAAGCAATGATAATAATAATAATAATATGGCTTTTTCTTCACCAGCTTTGTCACTATTCTATTGACATATCTAAATTTTCTTTCTCCTTCTTCCCTTTTGCTTTCACATATGAAGCATTAGAAGAGCAACATGACAAAGGCATTTCATCCAAACATATGTATATCAACCCAAAGCAAAAAGTGCATTCCCAAATTTAAGTTGACTTGGTCAACCATAAACAAAACATTCGTCTAATAAAGTACTTGTAGAGATAGCAACAAACTAGAGAGCTCAATTCGCATTGATAAAGAGACCATTAAAAAGAGATTTTTATGCAAAATGAAATATCTTATACCAAAGAAGGGCCACCAGAGAGGAATTGCGCAATGTTGTGCCAAGTCACTTAGGAGAGCTTCGACTGGTTTTTTGCTTATTTCTCCTCATGCACTGAAGCATTTGAGCTCAAAATTCATCAAGAGCTTCTTCATAGTGTCACCCAACTCCAACTAGGAGGGTTGGTCGAGATTCTACGTCTACAGCCTGAATTTCGAAAAAGTGCACTAGACATAGAACGCATTGATATGGATAGTAGGACGATTCTATGCCAAACTTGGAGCTGGAGGTGCATCCTAATGAGAAGTTTCTTCAGTCTAGAGGGCTCAAAGAATGCTCACCTAGGTGAAGAGAACAAGCTCTCACAAGAATTTTTAAGAAAAGGGACAAAATGGAGAGAAGAAGGTGGAGGTGAGGAAGAAGATGATGATGTAGCAAACTAGGAGGCTAAGGAGTTTACTAAAACCTACTGCTCTAATACCACATGTTGGGGAGTCATGGGAGAGAAGATATGTATCATGACACGAGTTGAGAAGACAAAAAATGTGTATTCTGTTGATTGTGACAAAGAAGCCTCTCATTTATAGAGTGGGGGAGAGGGTTTCCTAGATCATAGGCAATCAACCCTACATCATAGGACTTCCTAAATCTTTGGCACTTCCTCAAGAGGGCGCATTGTACTACATCACCACCTGTGTCATGGTCCTAGACACCTCATAGCACTAAGAGTGCTGTACTACACACACACACACAAAAACATGTGACTGCAAGATGCACACATGCACCTTAGAGCAAGCCCTTGTTCACAAATGTCCCAACACAAATACCAACTTCACCAAACCCACCAATGTAAAGCACCCTTGGTTCTCTACTGCCCTCAACTGAGTACTAAATTTCACAAAAAACACATCCTCTCAAGTTGGCTCATAAGAGGATCCACATTGTTATTATGCAAGCTGATATATGTACCATCCACTCTACTCTGCAAGTCAATGAAGTTATAGTGCAAGCAAGGCCACTTGAGAGTATTGCACACCACATTCAAGATGGGAGACCAAAGATATCTTAGTTGTGTACAATAGCTTCTTTTTTAATGTTTCGGGGTGGAAAACGGTACGTTTGCTCATTGTTGGAATGCTATCCATCAATCTAGATCATTTGGGCTAGATAATATCTTGGGTACTCTAAAACGAATTGGCTTTTGCAAGTTGGTCTTTAGAACAACAAAAACTCTAAATTTGTATGATTGGACTTATTCTAGCCATACAAAGGTATATATATACATACATGTGTGTGTGTGTGTGTGTGTGTGTGTGTGTGTGTGTGTGTGTGTGTGTGTGTGTGTGTGTGTGTGTGTGTGTGTGTGTGTGTGTGTGTGTGTGTGTGTGTGTGTGTGTGTGTGTGTGTGTGTGTGTGAGAGAGAGAGAGAGAGAACAAGAGTGTGCGTGAGAAAGAGCTGTGCACAGGAGTGTGCATGAGCGAGACAACCTCATCCACGTTTGCTTTGAACTCTGTCTGAAGCCTATTTGGAACCCTTACCTTTGCTCGCGAGAAATTTTACCATCTTGCATGCTCTCAAAGCCACCCTCAGCACCTCGTCTTTAGTTTCCTCTCTAAAGCCCACTCTGTAAGTGCGTAGGATACATGTAAGTTGTGTGTGAGACAGTCTTCCTGCAAGGAATTTAGTCACAATAGGTTCCTATGCCCTCTTGTCTAGGTTTCGTGCCTTTCTGTCTAGGTCCCGTGCCCAGCTGCTATAGCGTCGCTGTCCTCATTTTGGTTTTAACACAATCTGTTTAGTTCGTATACTGTTTGGTTACTCCCTCTCTCGTTTGCTTTGTGCTTAGCTTGTCTATTTCTTTCTGCTTGCTATCTGCCCCAATTGAATTTTTTGTTTAGCCTATTTATTTCGTCTTGGCCCTCATCCCCCTCTATCTCATAGCTTGTAACCTAACTGTAACTTCAGCTTTGAATCTCTCCATTGAATCAACTAGCTTCAATGACAGAAACAAATAAGCATTATGTAAAGAGGGCGCTCTCTCCATAACCCAAAAGACAATCAAGGGAGACTCCGTCCCCCATAGCCCCTTCATATGAAAATGCTTCCTATGTATTTGACATGTTGAATGAGGAATTTCAACAAAGTAGAAGAGAATGGATGCTACATGCTCCGGAACTCACTTACAAAATGCAGTTGCCTTCTCTTGTGCATCCTCTGAAGAAGCTCTCTCAGACTGCAATCATCATCTTTTTCCCAGGAAAAATACCTTCAGCTAATGATGTGGGCCAATGGGTGAATTCCCTCTTAGGTGGATGCTATGTGGAAGGAGTTTATTAACAAAAGATGCTGGAAATGTCCCCTTTACTTTTTGGCCGTCAGATGGTGCATATCATGCCTTCGTCTCCTAATAAAGACTATCAGAATCTCATCAAGCACCATTGCCCTATATGGGTTGAAGTGGTTGATTTCACAGATTACATGAAAATGGAGCTTCCTAGCTTAGCAATGACATTGGGACAAGTGATCTATCCCCCTCGTCCCACAGGTAATAAAAATCGCTTTTGCATATTATGGGATACTGATAAACCAACCCCTCCATCTATTGTTATTGAGATTGAGGGTGTTAATTTGGGAAATAAATATTTCACTTTGAAATGGGGAATTTTTTTCTGGAGGTTGTTTCTCTTGTCACAAGTTTGGAACCTAGCTTTTGAGTGTCCCTCTATACTTCATCCTCCTCCTCCAGCTACCATTCCTTGCCTTCTAATAGAGGAGGTCAAAAGACTTATGTGGAAAAGACAGAAGGCAAAGGAGCAAAGCCTTCAGTTCATACAAGGAGTCTAAGTCATTTCAACTCAAAACAAGGATAAAGGAAAGGGCAAGCAAATGGAAAATAATCCATCTTCTCATGAGGGTTGGCAGACTGCAAAGAAGACAGTGCCTCTCAAACAAAGACCTCTCCAATCTTATAATTGGGATGCTTTTGCTCTCCAATCTCATAATTGGGATGCTTCTGCTCCTTCTCCTGGTCAACCATCTACCTCTTCTAACAACCCCATCTTAAAGGCATGGGTTAATGTAGTCAAGAAGGGTATTCCGCTTTGTGAGGAAGATGATCTGGTCAGGGAATTGGATTCTGAGGGTCAGCAAGACCCTAAGGCAATGGCAGAGGCCTGATGCCTCCTTTTCTTTTTGAAGACTACTCATTTCTTGTACATATTTTCATGCGTGCTTCTCTTAAATGTGTCTCTTATAATATACAAGGCCTCTACAACCAGAATAAATGGAGGCTCCTTTGGCACTATATAAATAAAACTCGTCCAGATGTAGTGTGTCTACAAGAGCATAATCAGCATTCTTTTGCTAGCCAGCATGGGTTCTTTTTAGGATATGCTATATTTTATGCAAGCTCTGATCAATTCTCTGGGGTGTGCATTCTAGCCAGACATGATATGCGGCCCTATGTAGCATATAATGATCTTTGTGGCCGATGGATGATTATCCAATGCATGATCAATGGAGAGATTTTTGAAATTGGTTCCTTATATGCCTCTCAAACTTCAGCTTGTAGAGCTCAAATGTGGGATTCCATAAAGCAATATCCTTGGTCCACAAATGCTATACTTTGTGGTGATTTCAATAATTCTCCTCACTGGAAGGACAATACCACACATAAATCCCATATGCTACCCTCTGAAATTCAGCAATGGGAACATATGATTTCATCACTTCGTACTGTAAATTTATGGACAGCAACCCACCCTTCAGTTTTGGGATTTACATATCATCATAATGCTTTTACAAAATATTGGGCTAGGCTTGATAGATTGTATCTTATTCATGCTTAGCAATATGATGATTATACATGTCAAATGTGGACTGACTATTCTCAACAACTATCTGATCACACTCCACTTTGGCTGAACTTTTCATTTGGCATGCCTCTGAATGATATGCAGCTCTCTTCAGTCAAACACTTACACGTCAATCAATTATATCTTTCTAATGAGAAATTCCAACAAATGATTCGATTGGCTTGCAGGCCATTGTTATCTCACGCTCAAGAGGATATTGACTTTGCTTGGAACTCTTTTGTACATCGCATTCAAAATGTCATCAAGGAGTATGGAAGATGGTACATGGCAAAAACCAGGCATCATATCTAGTGGGCAAAATCACACAAGCAATCCTTGGTACAAATTAGCCATCAAAGGTCCCTTTCGGCTTTTGAACAGAGTTCATTGTCTTGTGCTTCTTCCATAATTGATGCTAATGATAAACGCAAGCTTTCCAAATGGCAGACAAGGGCTAGAGTTAAGCCTATGCTAGATAAGGATCGCTCCTCAAAATCTTTTTTTTGGATTTTACATGCATATCAACGGAGTCAATCCATCACGAGAGTCAAAAAATGAGATTGTATTTGGACCCAGACTTTATCTCAGCTAGAAAAACAATGTTTGGATCATTTTCAGCTGCTTTTTTCTCAGCCATCTTCTCCTACTCATATTGAATTGGCGCAGAGAAAATTTATTGATCTTGTTTCTCCTATAGTTTCTTTGCCAAAAGCTTCAATGCTGGAAGTGTCTTTTTCAGATATTGAGTTGGATGATGCTCTCAAACATTTGGGTAAACATAAATCCCCTAGCTGAGATGGTTTGACGGTTGAATTTTTTGTAGCCTTCTGGGCTGAATTGAAGGGTGCAATCTTGAAGATCATTTATGTAGCCTGGTAGCATCAACATCTTCCTTCAGCTTGGAAGCATGGTCTGGTCAAGCTTGTGCTCAAAAAATGCCTATGTGAGACTATGGTTGACTGGCGACCCATCACTTTGATGCCTGTTATATATAAACTTATTGCTAAAATGTTGGTTCTTCGAATAAAGGACATTCTTCATGATGGTCTACATCCCAGGCAATATGGTTTCGTTCCAAGAAGGAATATACATGATAATAGCTCCAATACTCTCATCGCAATGGAATATGCTAAATATTCAGTTCAAGATGTATTGGTCATGCAGGTGGACATGGCAAAGGCATTTGATACTAGTGGGATTATGTCTCTCAAATCATGTCTAGACTTGGTTTTGGGCCAAAGCTAGTTAATATCATTTATTGGCTTTACTCAGATTCCACTACACAATTTTTTAATAGGGAATCATTTGTTTGAGTCATGGACTCTAGCACGGTCAGTTCGACAGGGATGCTCTCTCAGTGCTTTGCTCTATGCTATTGCTTCACATCCTTTGCTTCTTTATATGGATCATCTAGTTGATACTGGACAGCTAGTGGGGCCTCAGGTTCCTAGCTCGCGGCCTTTCATTGCACAGGCCTATGCAGATGATTCTTTCTTCATGCCAAAGAATTGTCCTCTGGAGCCTCGTTTATTGATGGATACCCTTTTTGATTTTGGGTTGGCAGCTGGTCTAAATATTAATTTTCAGAAATCAAAACTCTTGCCTCTCAAGCATTGTGACTGGCATGCTCTCCTTTGGCCATGTCAGATTATTCCTCCGGAGAACATAGTAAGACATTTGGGTTACCCAATTGGCTGGAAAATCAGAAATAAGCAACAAATGTCTTGGGTATTCAACAAAATTCAGGACAAATTAGAATATTGGAAGATCTCCACTTGGCCTTTGCATGTTCCCAGTCCATTGTTTTAGCTTATATCCAGTTTTACCTGCCTTTATTACATTGGTCATCTCGAGATCAAGCCATGGAGATTTTTTGGAAAACTAAGCTTCATAAAAAAGCTTTGAGGTTGCTCAAAATGGACCTGCTTTGCTCTCCAAGAATGCATATTCTCAATGTCAAATTTCATGTGTTGGTAAGAAAGATCACTATGCTAAGGGTATTTTCTCAGCAAGAGCAACCATGGTCTATTATGTTGGCATTTTTGTGTGGCCAGATGCGCACAAATGCTTATGGGCGGTGGCTAGTTGATCCACGGGAAGTAGTACTTGGCAAGTTTCAAGGTAAAATACCTTGTTGTCCATTTTCTACTACCTTGATTCAGGATTGGAAGCAAGTGCTTTCTCGCATTAAATGGTCTCCCCATTATGCTTCTATAGCCTCATCTCTTCGATTGGAAAGCCTTCACTGGAGTGTTGTTTTTTACTCTCCTCTTGCTATACAACAACCAATCAAAGCTTACAATCTCATGAAGTTGAGCATCCGGTTCATTGATGATGTAGATACGCAGGGGAATATTCTCTCTTTTCCGACAGCATGTCAACAATACAATCTTGGGATGCATCATAGACCCATATGGAAAGTTATTACAGATCTCTTACTCCCTTTTGTTCCGATTCCATCTTTGGAAGTAAGAGACAAGCTTCAAGATTGGCAACTTCAGTCTCTAAGTCCACGATTATCCTCTCAGCCTTTGCATCTATTGACTTCCATACAGGCTTATCCATTGATTTTACCTCCTCCATGAATTGCTCATCGTGCAAATGCTCTTTGGCATCTGAATGAGTCTTTAACTTGGTGGAAAGGAAAATTGAAATTGATATGGAAGTTGAAAATGCCATTAAAACAGAGACTCTTTTTCTAGAGATGTATTGTTGGTATTTTTCTGCTAGGAGTGAAATTGGCTCAAAGACGGATTGCCTCTCCTCTTTGTCCAAGATGTCATCATACTCCTGAGAGTATTCAGCAATTATTGTGGTTTTGTTCAAATTCCAAAGAACTTCTGCACAAGATCTATTTTTTCTCTCAGATTTCCAACGCACAGGTTCTCAAAGTTTTTCTGAATGTTTGGCAGATTATCAGCTTCTTTGTCACAATATTCTCTTTTCTTTCATTGGATCAGATATTGGGCTTTATGGACATTTTGGCTTCAGCAAAATCATGCATTTCTGAATTCATCTCTTCAACACCCTTATAAGTTCTTCCGAGCCTCATTGCAACAGTATTCCATGCCTTGCATGAGGAAGATTTGGATGTTTCTTGCATTCAACTTTTCTTTCACTGTTTCTGATAGATAGGACATTGGCTCTTTTCTCGAGCACTGCCCTGTTGTAAAATGGATGTTTCATAATATAATGTTTTTAGTTTCACCCAAAAAAAATGTGTGTGAGTGTGTGTGTGTGTGTGTGTGTGTGTGTGTGTGTTGACATTGCTTTGAGGAGAGTGCTCATGCACAAGTGACTAGCTATGATGGGTGTTAGAAATGACCCAACAGAGGGTACGCACAACGGAACACTGACAGTAATGCCCAAGAGCTCACGTAGTGTGGTGTGGAATCACAAACTTCTTAAACTTATGTGCATAGAATAGATGTGCAGACTCATCAATAGATTATGAACCAACAAGATAGAGAAACCACCAAAATAATATTTTTTCGTCCAAAGCTATGAACACAATACAAAAGAGAGATCCAGAGTACCACCAATGGTGTGGTCCTCTGATCTTACCACAAGGTCCTCCTATCTGCCAACTATCTCTACTTATGCTCCACCTTGAGCATAAGTAGACTTTGCATCCAAAGATCTTCTCCACCTTGCTGTCTGGAAACCAGCCTAGGTGGGCTGCCACTCAAGCTCAGTCTGCAGCTCCTTCAAGGTCACCTTCACCTCCTATGGATATGCCCAAGGCTAGCCTGCTTGTTGCTCGTCTGCTGTCAGAGGGCTGCTCCAGATGATGAGTTATGAGGGCACAAAGGCCCTCCTTATATAGGGAGCACAAGGCCCTCCAGAACCAACCGACCAGCCAGCCCTCATTGGGCCGACTGGCTAATCTATAGCAACCCTAACCAACCGACCAGATGGTTGACTGGTTGGCTGCCTATCCAGGCCTATTTAGGGCCCTTTGCCAACCCTTAGTTCCATGCAGCGCCCAGCCCCTTTGGACTGCTTACCCCGCCACCTGCCAGCCCTGTTTGCAGGCCATAGACCTACCCAATACCTGCTGCAACAGTGCGACTCCATGCTGCTACTGATCCGCCTCTGCTCAGCCCTCGTACGGACCCTGGCGCACCCTGCACACCTTCCATACACTGCCCTGCAGCGGCCCGTACTGATCCGTACAGAGGCCGTACAGAGGCTGTTGCTTAAGTCATCCACCATGTGTCACCATATTAAATGAGGGTTTCTTTTACTCACATGATTCTTCCATTCACATGTTGGGCAACTATATAAGGAAAAGGTTAAGGCTTATAGAATAATTGGTAGAAGCATTTTTTGAGCTTAGGCTCTTGGATTATTTACTTTACTTGTTTAACGAATTGTCCCCTTTCGAAGTTTATAAATACATCAGTTGGACGGGTGCAGATCTCAAATGTTAAGAGCCCAAGTATACCCTTGTAAGACTATAATATATCCAATCGTTAAGAGCCCAAGTAGTCTACCTTCTCAGATCTGCCACCTTTCTAAGTAAATCCTTCTCCCCTACATATTCTCACTGCCTTACAAGCCCTCTCCTCCTCAACATGTCATACAAGCCTTCTCCTTAACAAGCTGTTGGAATTCACAATCTGGTGTAAGCATATCTCTGCTCCCTTGCATACATGCCAGCTTCATGGGCTCAGAGATTCTCAATTCGACATTTTGAGCAGAATCTTAGACAATCATGAATTATACAAATAGAAAACCAGCACCGGTATGCAGCTCGTTTTATAAAAGTTAGTTTTGGTACATCTTTTACTCCTATAGAGTGCTTGGCACCTAAATTTCACTCGCCATAGTCCAAAGGCATTCCAGGATTGCAAACTGGATTTATATGTTACATAAATAATGAGCGACTAATTGCTTAGGTAATACTCACCTCCTTTAAGGCAACTTGCTGAGTTTAATATTATAACTGGAGTATCTCACAACAAATCCCTGCCAAACATATCATGTGATTATAGAAGGTTTGAATGAGCAGTGGTCATCAATGTCCAGATCTATAGGGAAGCCTATATTAGTTATAAAAGATCAAACACACAAGTAGCCAGCTATTTGGAATGAATATCTCGCAGAGAATACATAGCTCTGATGTCTGTCTTAGCAACCATGGCTCAGCCAGTCCGTACTTCTGTCACAATCATGTGACTGGAAGAAACAACTACTTAAAGAAAGCAGACTATAGTACTACTATATGTTTCTTTGCACCAATTACCTGGTGACATTTGAAATACATAACAAGTCAATCTGCTTCCAGAAAGACTGTGAAGATCTCAGCAAAAAGAGACCTTTAGAAACCTCCAACTGCAAAACTTGCTCCACAAATATTGGAGCTCCCATTACAATATGGCTCCGTTGATAAGGTATACTGTGTAAGATATTGGTAGTTTAATGTGCAAGACATCAAAAAATGAGGTTGATGCACAAAAGTAGCCAACCTTGATGTGGAGTTGATAACCGCATGAATATGACACGGTGCTCCATACAAAGGTAGACAGGCAATTTTGAAATGTCCCCACTAAGAAGAGGGAAATCTGCACTATCCCCTAGGAGTAAGGGCATCAAGTGCACACCCATTCTCCTCATTTTCCAAAGATTTCTCCTCGTTTTTCAAATCTTTGGACTGTTCAAAAAAAGCGCCATGAAGAGCCTTCACACATTTCTCTGCTTCATCATCATTAACAATAAATGAGATATTGACCTGCACAAAGAAGGCACGCATGAGTGCTTTCAAAAAATAACTTGGCCATGAACTATAAATGAAACAAAATCTAGAACTTTGTGATACTCGTGCAAACACGAACTGGAGGGGCCGTCACCTCATCGTGAAAGCCTAAAAGCTCTGCAGAGAGGAGAGGGGCACTCACCTTTGATGCTCCCTGTGAGATCATTTGTACATTTACTCGCTGTTCCCTAAAGACGCTAAAAACCTGGCATAGACTTTACACTCTTATCACCATGAAATGAAATTTTGTCATGCACAATAAATCTTTTTAATAAAATATCAAGAATCAAATGCCAGGCACTCTTTTATTGTGTATACTTTTTACTCTATTAGAACCTAGCATAGTCATATATATTAATGAATCAGTGTCCTAAATGCTTTCTCTCATCTACTTCTATGTCTAAAAAAGAAGTTCTTTAAAATTCAACAAAAATTCCAAACAAAAAGGCATAAAAACTTGAAGCTCTGTTGTCCAAAAGGATTACTCACAAAAGATTTGAGCCTTTACCTTTTCCAAAATAACAGATGAGCGTTCAACGTTTCCAATTAGAGAAATAATGGATCGTTGCTGGAGAAGGTTAACTACAGCAATCTTCTGAAGCTCTTGCACCATATGGTCCAATTCCTGCATATATAGAATGCTTAGCTTCACTTGTATCTCAGGAGTCTTACTGAATGGACATTTTTCATTTGTTTTATTTGAAACAATTCCCCAAGTTAAATAAATAAAGAATGCTCAAGATATTTCCTTGCTCTTGCAAGGTATTCACAATCTAATCAAGTGACTTGATAAAATAATTCTTCAAGCAATACTCACACAAAAAGGGAAAGAACATAGCCTCGTAAGAAACAAAGCACTATGCAAAACGCCTGCAGCAGGCAGACCAAACACTCTCTCTTGAGATCTTGGACAAAACCTTTCTTTGCTAAGAAGAAAGAGCTCATGAATGAAACTACAAAATTAGATGGAGCGAACTTCCCATTTTAGCTCCTTTTAAAATTAGAACACAATGGAACTACCTTCACAAGATAGCTGGGTTGAGACAGGGAACAATTACTCCAAAGAAGATACAACCAACTGCAAATGGGGTCTTTCCAGCATTGCCAAATTTGTGAATGAAGCTCCTTGACTCAATAGATATGTACAATATCCCTTGAATTTCCACATAGGCTTGTCGACCATTAGAAGACTAAAGGAAGCTCAACATTCATTCACATAAAATCTCACTAATTGCTCAAGATCTCAAGCTCTCATCATTTGGAAGAAAAGCCTGCATGGAGGCACTCAACAACCCTTAAAGTATCGAGAAATCCTTTCAGGTTTAGCAGCTTACCGTTTATCGAAAGTGTAATGTGAAACAACAAACATGACAGTAAACAAATAGAAGGTGGACTATTCCTTTCCCATCTGAAAGGTGATGGAGGTTTCCCCTGGCTGTTTGTGGGCTGTATGGAGATTGGGTCAATGGAGTACCAGTGGTGCCATATGCCGTGAGACGTTGCCACATGTACTATGCCATCTAATGTGACACAAAAGTGCTGGACGTTTCCCCTGGGCTGTTTGTGGGCTGCATGGAGACTGGGTCCATGGAGTACAAGTGGTTCCATGTGCCATGAGTGACCTTGCCACATGTCCTCATGCTGCCATATGTACTATGCCACCTCACGAGCTGCCACATGTACATTTTGCCATGTGTCAAGGTCTACCACATTGGCTTGCTTTAAATTGAGATTAAGGAGTTCTCAACCTTTCTATTTGTCTGACTAAAAAATCCAGTTCGGGAGTTTCATATGCTTGATTTGACTTCTGAGTTCACCTCAAGGTTCCCAATGATTACCTCTATCCAATGGTCTAATCTAAGATTAATTCTAGATACTTTGGTTTGGTTGGCTTTCTCACATATCCTATTAGGCCAATAATTTATACCTTTGTAAGATTAGAATATATCAGATCATACAAATTTAGTTTATCATCTTGTCTTGTATCTCCTTGTCTCTTTCATGTTCACAAGCCCACACCCAAGGCAACTACAAATAGTCTCCTTAATATTTGCTGGGTCAATATATTTTTTGTACATTCGATAGGTCCTGTATTCAGGTACTCATAATCTTTTTCCCTCATAGAGGTACTTATCAACTTGTGGGACACTAATGTCCATAAACCTAGAGTAGAGGGTTCACCCTCACATGCTAGACCCTAGCCAGCTAGTGCCTAGCTGAACAGAAGGAAAAACGCATACATCCGTTTTGTGGATAAACTAGCCAAGGGTCTAGGTTTTTCTAATAGAATAAACTTTGACATATTATCTTGCTGTCTCTCTTTTGCACGCATCAACTTCAAAGTTGATCTAATTGTGCACTATCTTATGTCTTCCCTGACTTTGGATTTCTAACACTTCAAGGACTCTTCATGAACTTGTATCTTATATCTTCCCTGACTTCGTGATTTCTACACTTCTACACCTCTTTGAAAATATTGACGTCCATCTAGCCTTGATTACGCATACCATCTAAACAATTGTATCTTTCCTCTCCTCTAGCCTCTTCAAACCACACCAAAGGCCTTGCGCTTCTCCTTTCAATAGTCAATCTTAGGGCTGCCTTGAAGGGATCAATTTCGAGTTCAACTAAACTTGAAGACTCTGGGCCAAACTGCAAATACTCACTTTGTTTTCAATGCCCCTCATTTGTATGAATTTTGAAGCTTAACTAGTTATTTTTGTTCCAAGTGTGATGTACTTGCACTTTCGGGCTTGGCGATTCTTCAAAGTTATGTACTCTTATAATACCTTAGCCTGTTGACATTCCATCTAGCCTATAACTAAATTATATTCCATCTTTCACAGCCTCTTGCATCCCTAAAGTAACTTAATATACTCTCTTCCTAATTCCCAAACTAGTGTCCAATCTACATGCCTAGATGATCTCTCCTCAGGTGAGGTGTAGTTCACATCCTCAACTTACAAACTTCAGGTGGTCGCTTGTCACATGAGCAGATTTCAAAGTCATGCTAAATTCGGAGAGCTAGGGCTAAGTACTCAGAAGTCCTTCAATCATAGGGCTAAAAAGGAACAAAAGGTATGGTTTAGAGGCCTTATCCATTTTCAATGATTGTGATCCAATATCTGTTGTACAAGTCTCCTTACTCCACAGCCTCATAACTTTGCACATCCCAAGTATACCCTTTCTCTAGATATTGAGAGTAAGAGGAGTAAGAAAATGGAAAATCAGCCGGATTTCATCAGCTTTCTCAGAATTTGGAGGGGGACAGCATCCAACTCTGAAATTAAGCAGTACAGTAATGTATTAACCCTTAAACTTGGAACTCAGCAAACTACATCTTACCTAAACCCAAGAGGAGTACAAGTACCATATAGGTATATCCATTACATTTTTCAGAGGGAAAGTGTTTCCTAACCCCTTTTTTTGTTTGTATAGAATGAAATCTCCCAAGCAAGAGAAGCAGGAAAAAAATAATAATCACCAGCATAGAAAAAGGCACGATTCAGTCTTTTCATGAAAGCTTCTTCGAGCAGCTTACTTCAAACTTTATGAACATGGTAAAAGTCAAGGAAACCTACACTTGCCTGCTGAATAAGTTCTCTGCTCCAGAGTTTTGATGGATCAAGAGTCAAAGAGATACTGACTTCACTGGTGGCAACAACATCCACGGATATACCAAGCTTCTCAAAAATAGAAAACACCTGCATCAGCTCCAGAAAAACATACACAATCAAGCTACAAAACTCAGGTGCTGAAGCCTGAAAATTACTTAAGCTGCCCTTTTAAGATCTGTGTAACACAACTTAAGGTGAGAGGTATGCCAATGAAGAGGAACCAGTATTACACGGAGTACATTGAATTTTAAAAATGATTGTTTAATAGAAATATTACCCTTGCAAGAAAACCAAACTGGCCAAGCATGCGAGTGCTAACTATGTCCAACATGGTAACATTTCGCTTCAACACAATACTTGTAAGCAAAGCCTGCTCCATAGTCCAACAAAGCTATTTAATATAAATGCCTCTAATCCTAAAAATTAGTATAAGATCTATAAAGCACAAGTCTTACGGCAGATAACTTACCTTGCTCATGTCCCGAGACTTTTTTATGAGAGTTCCAGAAGCCTGTGGATTGTAAGAGTTCTTGACACGAACAGGTATGTCCCCCTCCCTCGCAGGTCTCATGGACTGGGGATGAAGCACCTGTTAAAAAGCAAGAAATTGCTAACTAAGAGGAGCATAGACTCTCTCATCAAGAATTGTTACCCTTTTGACATGTAAAGATAATCCTCCAACATAGAAATAGCCACAATTCAGCATTGAGAACCTGGGCACCAAAGTAAGCTAGCTCAGCTGCTTCGTCATATGTCAAAAATGGTACAGGAGATGCAAGCGAATGAATATTTGGATCGCATGTTAGAACACCATCCACATCCTTCCACACCTGACAATCAGAGAATCACCACCCAAAAATTAACTTTTTTTTTTTTTTAACAAGAGCTTCAACTTAATCAGCATAAATCATAGCATTGTTTTAGAAAAGTATCTTTTGTAGTTCAGTATGAGCACTTCCCCATATTAAAAGGATAACACTTTGTAACAGACGTACACTTCTTCTTGAATACATTTATGGACTATTTTGAATATCCTATTTTCATTTACTTCTTTTATGATCATATGTTTATTGACCACACGTGTGAGTTTCTTTGTGTGAGTTCTTGTGATGCCATGACTTCACAGCCTTTAGTATGGTCTACTTTTGCAGTCTTTAGTATGATCTTGTTTACACCATCTGTAGTATCCATGATAGTCGCATCCAATGACAGGATGTTGGAAGCTAGTGCACGAGGTGGACTTCACATCAGTTAAGTACAGGTCATTTGATTATTTCCTACCAGGTCTCCACCTGATATTAAATTATCAACGTGCCATAAGAGATTGATGATGCTTCATCACATCCACAGGCATTTCCTAGCACTCATTGGGTCTCTTGTATACTTGACATCTTCAAGCCCAGGGTAAGCAAGCCTTGGTGTGTTGGGCAATGATGCTGGGCTTAATGAGGGCAGATCAAGATCATATAGTGTTTAATCATGAGGTAGGTGTGATCTTCTCGTGAGGTAGGTGTGATCTTCAGAACCCATATCTTTGAGTGTTAAGATTAGTACCTTGATCACTCACATGCACATTAGCTAGGGCATGCCGAGAGCCAAAACATTTCTTTAATTTAGGTCAATTCTGAGTTGTCTAGGTCCAGTTGTGAGCCTAGCATACCTATGACTATTTGTTCTAGGCCTACTTGTTTAATTAATTGTGTGCATGGGTAGAGGGGTGATGAGGCAAAGATTATCGAAAGACTAATTGAAAGTTAAACTAATTTCAGACCCGTCGTATTAATTTCCCTAGAATTTAGAAGCTTTTTGCTTTCATCTAAGGGGTATAGGAAAAGTGCAATCAGGTTTTGGCTTGTTGGTGGGGCTTCTTGCAATTTCAATTCAGTCTCTTGCTGCTCCCTTGCTCTCTCCTTCCAGTGCTACTCCCTTGCTTCCTAAGCCCTGCTTTCACATCCACGAGCTCACCTGCAATTCATCTAGGAGCAGCCTAGGTCTGTCTGGCCAGGCCCTCCAAGAGTGTTTCCACAGCAAGGAAGGAGGCTGGAAAACTTAACCAAAACCTGATTAAATCTTCTTTTGCCATTGGACTTCTCTGTCGGTTCTCATCAAAACCAAGGAAGCATAACTGGAAAGCAGGATTACCAGTACTCAAGTACTTGAAAGGTACAAGTACATACAGCACAGATTTGGAGCTGGATGAAGTTGTGACTCCAATTGGGTAAGTGATTGAGATACCAGACACTTCGACAACAAGTAAACAAATGTTGAGATCAGATATCATTTCATGGCTCAGCAAGAAACAGCCAACAGTCGCCCTATCTTTAACGGAGGCAGAGTACAAGGCAGCCTGTGTTGCAACTTTTGAGTCATTATGGCTCGGAAGATATGGATGTTTCTCAAGAGGGTACAACAGTGATTATGTGCGACAGCAGAGTTTATCATTGATGAGATCATGGAGCTGATCTATTGTCCAAATACCAACAAACTCTCAAAGAGTTCACCAAGTCTCATGTATGAGGGACATAGGTGGGCGTGACCCGTTCTCTCACTCCCTCTCAATGATTCATTGTGGACCTATACCAGATGCTACAGCTGGTCTTTGGGAAGTGCAGTAGACCAGGTTAGGTACAGCATAGGTGCACGTTGGAGAGGCCTATATATGTAGCACAGAAATATAGCCTATTTACAAACCTGGTACTGGATCAGGTCTGGGGGGGCTTAAACGTAAGTAAATTGGCAATCTAATCGGGTTAAACCCTAACACCAGGTCTGCCACATTGTTTGCTGGTCAGGTTTGTAAGCTGACTGGTCAGCCCCACAACACTGGGTGGGGTCGGCCAACAGCAGGCGGAGGGGGCAGGCTACCCTCCTCCCTACAAATAAGAGGGCATTCCCCTCCTGTCTTTCTGTCCCACAAAAGCCTATTTTGGCAACACAGGAGGAGAGAGAGTGAAGCCTCAGTCTTGGACAGACTTCTTTGTGCAGTTGTTCAACGCAGCATCTGCTGGAGTTCCTGGAGGTTTGATGCTCTATCGTTCCCACAGTTGTAAACAAATTTCTTTCTCTACATCTCTTTTGTGTGTGTGCGTGCGCACGTGCATCTCACAAGTTTTCTAGATCTGTCCACTGTTGGTGAGAAATCAATACCTCAGTTTTCTAACATTCCCTCCATTCCTTCCATCTGAAATCAGTGCACGAGTCTAATTTCCCTGCTCCCTCACAGTCGACAAATTTCCTTCTGGTTGGTGCCGGTCCACCTGATGTAGGGGACACCACCTATTGATCCTAACTGGAGTTTTTAGGTTCATGTTTGTCTTGTCAAAAGGGTGCCAACATCATACATTCTAGAACCTCACAACAGTACCTCAAACTCTTACAGAAACACTGAAGCTCAGATACCGATGTAATAGACAAGCAAGCTAACTTCTTCTCTCACTAGTCTGCACAGCTACCTGACTGAGTGACAACTGAAATACGTGAATATAAAAGAGAATGCAGGGGGTAAGGATGCAAGACCAGGTGCATCAGGACGTCCACAGTAGTATATTTCTGTATCTCTGCCAAGAGACCAATTCAGACCACAACTTTAGACGATTAAAAGGGTCCTCTTGTGAGAGTGGAGAGGGACTGACTGCTCCTCCTCTCTCCTAATCCTTGCTGAGCTATGGGGCTGCTTGTGGGTTCTTGAAGGCTGCTGAAGGTGCAAAAGCTGATGAGTAGAATGGGGAAATAGATGGACTCTGGACTCCTTAGAATAGACCCAACCTGATGCAGGCCAACCTGCATGTTTGTTGGAGAAGACTTCAGTCTCCTGGTACCCAACCCTACCGAGATCAACTGACCATTTGCTACCGCATTGCTGATGTTGCATGGACCAAGTGCCTAGCTGACATGACATACTGCTTGCATGGCAGTACGGCTGCCGGAAGGACATCTGCTCCCTAAACCAGCCTGTACCTGTTGGATGCAACTAGACTGCCCTATCCTATGGCGATTATGGAATTCCTTATTCGGAATTCACAAAATTAGAAAACCATGCTCATAATATAAATTCAGTCAGATGCTCATGAGCTTGTAGCATGCCCAACAAAACCATGCAAAAGTGACATCAAAACACAATCATCAACCTTGTGAAAAGACTAACCACCACAATAGCTCAGACCTGCATTCTCAAACGAACCTGTATTTCTCTTAAACCCAACGCCTTGCCAATAGCTGTTGCAGTCAAATCACTTCCACCCCTTCCCAATGTTGTGATAGCACCGGTCTTTTGTCCCTGTGAAGCCATAGATTTAAACAAAAGGCCCTTAAAACAACTATTATATGCAGGCACCCAAGTCTTCAGATTTAAATAAAGCACGACTAAACATAAACAATACAATTAGCAGTATGCCAACTTTAGAACAAAAGACACGAAATTAAAGAGAAGCCTGAGAAATTCAGAACTCAACTACCTTTCCTAGAAAACCCGTAACTATTGGAACAGCAGGATCTTTCAATCGGTCACTGTAGAGCCTCTTGGCTACAGCAGGATATGTCGCCTCTAAGATTTCAGCATTGGTGAACTCATCAGTGGTGATGAAGCCGATGTCAAACGCATCGTACTGCAACACAAAGGGTCAATGACAACCATAATATTAAAGACAACAAAAGTTGTAAGCTAATAATATTGAAAATTAAACGCCCAAAAAGTTGTAAGCTAACAACACACCTTCATAAGGCTGGAACATATCGAATCTTAAAATGTAGTATGATGAATGATAGAACTATCAACTTTACCGACCAGTCCACCCACTACCTTGCTGATATGAGGGGTA
Source organism: Dipteris shenzhenensis (assembly GCF_047967505.1). NCBI lineage: Eukaryota > Viridiplantae > Streptophyta > Polypodiopsida > Gleicheniales > Dipteridaceae > Dipteris > Dipteris shenzhenensis. Next base: position 38,819,182 of record NC_141621.1, read on the forward strand.
AAGGTGGCACTTGCAGTTATGTCTTCTCACCATAATTAAGCTCATACTAGTTCAAAGTTGATAATTGCTGTGATAATTGCTGCTATTTGGCAATAAGTTCTCTGAAGAAATAATAGTAGAACCATTGCAGACTGCTCTACCGTAGGATTATGAGGGAGACACCATCAAACACACGACTTTGCTCCTCCTCAAGAAGAAGAGCAACAAGCTGGTCAAATGAGAAATGATTGGCATCACCCCCTGCAACCAACCTCAATGTAGTAGCAAGCCTTGATATGAATAAGGCAACCCATCAAGGATATTAGAAACTAGGTGAGAATCAGGCATAATCTCATCAATGTTAGCCAACTGCTCTTTCAAATCCTTCACATTAGTGAGATAGGCATCCATGTTACCACCCTCATCAAGCTTTACATCTTTCAACTGCCTGCGGAGATAGGCAATCCTCACCTCATTTTGCACCTGATACAAAGATGCAAGCTGATCCCATGCTTGCTTAGCTGTCTTGCAAGACCAAATATGAGGGACAATAACCCGTTTCACTGAAAGAGCAATCAAGGCATGTGCTTTGGCATCATGACCATCCCACTGAATTTGCTCCTGTGAACAGCCCTACAGAGGCTACCCTTAACATCCTTTCAAAACAGCCCTACGGAGGCTACCCTTTACATCCGCAAGCGTGGGACAGATTTGCTGATCTTAGTCCTTTATGTGGATAAAATGCTTGTAACTGGGACACATGCTCAGCAAATTGCAGATTTTAAAGTTGATTTGCAGCAAACATTTGCTATGTCTGATCTTGGTCTTCTGCACTACTATCTGGGCATTCAATTTACTAGCAGTGAGGGGGGCATTTTAATGTCACAATCCAAGGACAGCTTTTGCAGCATTTTTCAGTTTGAGGATTGCAAGCCAGTATCCACACCATTAGAGACTGGTTTTCACTTCTCTTCTGAGGATGGCCGCTGTACATGTGATGTCACTCTTTATCAGCAGGCAGTTGGTGGTTTGATTTACCTATGCCATACAAGACCTGATCTACAGTATGCTGTTCACAGTTGAGCAGATACATGCACAGCCCATCTATGCACCATTGGCATGCTGTGAAGCGTGTTTTCAAATATCTTAAAGGCACTCAGCATTTAGGCCTTCTTTGTGGGGCTGATACTTCACTTGTCATGCATGGATTCATTGATAGTGATTGGGCTGGTTGTTCTAACACTCGTGTGTCACATAGTGGCAACTATTTTATGCTTGGTACTACGTGTGTTTCTTGGTTCAGCAATAAACAGAGTATAGTTGCTACTTCTAGCTGTGAAGCTGAGTACAGAGCGGCTTTTACAGCTACAGTGGAGTGTGTTTGGCTTCGGAAGCTACTTGCAAATCTTTGTGCATGTCAAACTGCTCCTACCGTCATCTTCACTGATAGTCAAAGTGCTTTGGTTGTCGCACGGAATCCGGTTTTCCATGCTCACACAAAGCACATTGAGGTTCACTATCACTATGTTCAGAGAGCAATTATCAGCAGGTGATATTGAGTTGTCTTATGTTCCCATTGAAGACAACTTTGCATATCTTTTTACGAAGGCTCTACCTCGACCTAAGTTTGAGGCTTTTTGGCAAGCTTTAAACTTAGTACCTTTTGTAACTTGATCTGTTATACTTTGTACACAAACAAAAGGACACTTACAAATCCACATATCTCATGCATTATGGATCACCATGGGTAGACTTGGGACCTCATCTCATGGAATCCAAATCGAGGCAAGATGCGAGATTGCATCCACACGTCACTGTAGAAATACACGTCTCTATGTGACACATGAGGTGGTGATCAAGGAGCATGTCTTGATGTGCCGTCCCATAGAGACTATAAGATCTGATGGAGTATTCATTATATTCCTTTGTAAGACTAGAATATATCCAATCCTACAAATTCAGATTTGTTGTTCTAAATTCAAACTTCTACAATGATTGAAAATTTTTAGCTTTGGGGCTTCTGCACCCCGCGTAACATAATTTGATATAGTTGAACAACTAATCACCACTTGGATGAAAATTCAAAGAATTTACATGTCCGCTAAGACTAGAATATATCAAATCGTACAATACTATATAGTCCATGGCCCTAGACTACAGTGATGAGACATACTATATAGTCCATGGCATCAGACAACATATCGTAGGCTTCTTCTTCACATGAGGAGAAATGGTCGGGAGATGCTGAGACCAAGACCATGACTTTCACGCACGCTGGGTCAGCAGGAGATAGACATAGGCCCCAGAAGCACTCAGCTCATTTGGGGCAACATCATAGCATCTCCTCGATGCCAAGGACAGAAATGGAGAGAGAGAGAGAGAGAGAGAGAGAGAGAGAGAGAGGCCCACATGAACTGAACTGTGAAGCAGAGAGAGAGACCAAGGGAAATGCAAGGGATCTCAAGACAAAACCCCAAATCGGTGGGGAAAACCTCTGCTATATATGGCACCAACCTGTGCTCAACTGAGATGCGACAAGTGAGGGAAGGGGGGCCTATATTATGCAACCACCCCCTCCCTAGTCGGCTCTCTAGATGGGCCAACCCCTACAGCCCATGGGGGCTGGGGCACAGCCCTATAAATGGGCTTCCCCAACTGCCATGCACTGCCCTGAGGTCGGCCGCCCCCCTCTCCCACAAATAGGAGCTGCTATGCAGCCCTACAAGGGGGTGTGCCCCTGGCCCTAGAGTCAACTGGGCTGCCCCCAGTGGCTGACCCCTCCTGCCCTCAAAAAGGGCTTCCACGCAGCCTATAAGGGTTGGCCCCCTACTCTCCAAGGCCCCACCAGCAGGTCGGCCAACCACTGCCTACAAAAGGCCTCCAAGGGCCTGGTCTGCAGCATCATAGGGTAGCCAAACAGGCCCTCCAGACTGCCCTGCACATCATGCCACAATCGCGGCTGACAAATGGCAACCAGCAGGCCCAGAGGACCCCTAGGTGGGGCCACCACAGTGGACAGGTCTGCTCTATCCTACTCTACACTCACTAGGGGCAGGCACACCCACAAAAAAGGTCCTCACTCAGCCTCATGATGTCACCTAGATCTTTAGTATCATAGACAGCAATATTAATCCAAGGAAGGATGCCAGCTCTAGCAAGATGCATTTCTCTATCATGTCAATACCAAAAAAAACAAGCATGTAAAAAAAGCTCGTTTCAATAAATAGCTGACGCCGCCTTGGAGAGACTTGAAGCAACAAATCATCAATACAAAGGGAGGGAGCCAGATATGTAAAGGACCAAATATAAACTCCCATCTTTACAACAACCCCTTACCTCCCTGGTTGAAGAGTATAAAACCCCTCGTCTCCCAGTGACCCATTGTCTCCATTGTTAAAGAGTATACATGAACAAAAAAGCCCCCAACCTTTTGCATCATCCACACAACATAGAGGTTTCGACTCACAACCATGACATCTACAATGACTAGCATGTATCTTACAAATGCTGTTTTGAGATTAAGCAACAATTGGTAAGAGGTTTGGAAAAACACTTGCAAGGGGAATATACCACAAGCGTGGCACAGCCACAGCTTCAATGTGACTAGGGTACAGAGAGGTTGTATTTGCCAGAAAGTTGGCCGTGATGCTAAGCAAAGAAACTATAAAAATAAGGTCAACGAAATGGCCAACATTCTATAAAAATACAGAAGCTGATGTAACAGCTGTTCAGAAAGCAGACACCACACCCTAAGACAGTGTCCTGGGAAGCCAACCAGCCAAATTTGATAGCAAATGAGCTGCTGGCAAAAATGTTGATCTCATGTGATATACGGACAAAGCCACACAGACTAGACTCCACTGAATCCAAGTGGTGGCAGACAACCATTGTCAAATATAAAATTAAGGCCAACTGCAAAAGCTATATCAACAGTTCTCAATGCGAAGAGTCAACAGGGGGGGACCATTTTCAAACGTAAAAGAAGGCTAACGGCAAAGGCTAGCTGCTAAATCAATATTTGTCATTGTGAAGAGTCAACACAAGGGGTGGCGAGGCAGCGAAGGCATATCCTGACGTGGTGCCTTATTATCCACAACCTTCACTTTCCACAGACATCTAGTGCATACACACAAGACATACACTAACCAGATGATCAGCTGCATGTGCAAAGAAAGATTCCAGCTTACCTGTTTGGCTTTTGTACCACGCTGTCCAAGGTACTCAGCAAAAATTCTAGTAGAAAGGCGCTCCCCAAATGACACAAGATAATCCCTCGTACGACTGGTCAACTCTTTCATGAGTGCAATGCCAGTCAGCAGCTGCCCCAGTTCCTCCAAAAGGTCTGCAGCACAAAAGAATTAGCTTAGATTCCTCTCCTGTGTCTCCTCTTTGTTTCCTTCTTTTACAAAACAGATGAGCTTTAGTGTGAAAAGCTTACTTGCCTGTGATAATTGCTCGATCCACTCCAAGCTCATCTGCTGTGCTGAAATGCAACGCCCCAGATTTAGACTTCCGCTTTATGTAGCTATAGCTGTATGTACAACGTGGGCACTCACAGCATCTTTATCAGAATGTAAGAAAAAGCATGTTGTTACCTAAGATGGAGCTCTTTCACAATCCCGAGCTCCTTAATAGCAGATGACATCGCTACTCCACAATTCACTGCGCTTTCCCCAGCCTGTGCCAAAAAGCTAGTCAATGCCATGAATTATGTCTTTCCAATCAAAATATGAAGCATCATGTTGAGCATTGACCCACGACTAAAAGTCCCAAAATAATTGCCATGCTTCACACAAAGTGATCTTGTTTACAAGAACAACCCTCACAAGGCTTTCAAAAACACGAAAACCAGCAAGGAGGGAATTTTTGGAGGAAGAATATATGATATAGAACATCGAAGGTCCGAAAAATGTGTGCGCGCACTCTGTGGTGTATGATATTGATGATCAAAGTTGCGTCGTTTAACTTCTTGTTTCTCCCCATAGTTTGTGACTTGCCATAAGTAACAGTCCCGGATAATAATCAGTAGTGAATAAAAGAAAAAGGTGAAGTAACTTCAGTGGGCCTGCCAAAGATGGTGCGCACGAATTGGAAGCTAGGCGAGAGAAGAAGAAGAGGAGAGAGAGAGAGAGAAAGGGGGAGAAAAAGAAGGGGTGCAAATAGCAAGAAATAGAGAGTGGAAGGAGAGGACCCATGGAATATCGGAATTTCTAAAAAAGCCCTACAAACTAATTTCGCTTCTCCAAGCAGGGCCATCGTTACTTAGGCTTCCAAGTAACACGTGGCAGGCCAAAAAAACGATCCCTCATAATTGGAGGCATGAAAAACTGCCAAGTGACTGTGAAGGATGTATTACCAAAAAAGACTCTGTGATATGAATGATCAAAAATTTCGCCAAATATGCAAGCACTGAAGTTGCATTGTTAAGCTTCTTGTTTCTGCTCATAGCCTTTAATCAGAGGTAATCGTGGGGAAAACAAAAGGGAATCCCTCATAATCAGAGGTATAGAAAACTGCCAATAGACTATGGAGGATATTATTAACCTGACACTATACTTTAAGAGAGAAACCTGACACTATACTATAAGAGAGAAGAAGCTTTCATTCTTCTCAAGCTGAGACCTTGGAGACAACGCAGTGCAAAGCAAACTCCTTGCAATACATACATAGAGAGAACCTACCCGCAGCAAGTTGTTAGTGGTCTTCCCCATCGCAGAGAGGACGATGATCGGTCGTTCATCGGGAAAGCTCATTATTAAGTCCGCTACCTCACGCATCCTCGCAGCGGACGCCACGGAGGAACCCCCAAACTTCATTACAATTGTGAACTGCTGAGAGAGCGCTTTCGGAAACGCACCGTCAGACCTCTCAACGACCGCCGCAACGCCGCTTTCACATCTGATAGGGCAGATGACTGCTGAACCCGCGCAAAGCGAACCAGCTTTGCAAGGTCGAAATGAGAGGAGGGACCTGCAAAAGCTAGAATGGCTAGCGAGAGCAGTACCAAACCGGGAATCAGAAAGGCAGTGGAGGCCGGTGAAGACGACAGGGGAGGGGGAGGAATACGAATGCGTGAGAAAATATGGTGTCAACAAATTGGAAGGGGAAGAAATGGGGGATGGCGAGGGGGAAGAGGAAGCAGGGAAAAGGGCAGAAGCTGCGAGAAACTCCCCCATTCCTGCCTGCCTCTCTTGCTCTTTCTCTCGCCCTCTTCTCAAAGCTCCTCCTCCTTGTTTTCCTGCCCCCTTCTCTGTTCCTCCTGCTGCTTCTCGTTTTCCTGCCCCCTTTCAGAGCTAGCTGCTACTGCTTGCTGCCTGTTTTTCTCTCTTCCCTCCTCGTTTTCCTCTCTCTCTCTCTCTCTCTCTCTCGTGTAACCTTCTTAGGCTTGTAGTAGTTCTGTCTCGCGAGATCCGCGAGCTTAACTCCCAAGTTGCGTGGATCTCTCTTTCTCTCTCTCTTTCCTGTCTCCTCTCGTCTACAGTCTCCCGTACTCTCTGCAGTGGCGCCTCGCGAGAAGTTGTCTGTGTGTGTCTATGCGCCGCCGCAAATTTTTGTGTTCTAGCTAGATGATTTTGTTGAAGAGTAGGATTCTTGGCGAGGTTTATGGTTTATGCAAAAAGGTTTTGTGTGCATCTTTGCAAAGTACCTTTTCTTTTTCCCAGTGCGCCTCTACTTTTTCTTTTCTTCTTTGAATTGAATTATACTTTAATTAGGCACATGCCCAGTGTTTAACTCTTCCAAAACACCATGTGAATTACAAATTTCTTATTTTCTTGACCTTTTGATTCAAAGGACACACAACCTGTGTCGTCCAACTCATCTCTAAATAGATAGTTGCATTTACACATCTCTACAACTAGTGAACTTGCAATATTTCCGCTGTTTTCGAAATTCTCGCCTAATTTATGACTCTTAACATATCAAATATCTTAACTTTTTAGATTGGGAAAAATAAAAGTCTCAAAAATTGTATATAGTTTGCCCATAATTGCAAAACCTATTATACCAAAGATCCTCATTTTCATATTGGATCTATTGCTCAATAACATATGTATGTATTCAAGATCCTTAGCCCTCGTAAGGCCTATAGTGGTCTTGCCACCTTGTTTTGTGATGTGGAGAACCTTTGTTAGCCAAGTCTAGTATTCTTAGAGGGGCTCTTAAAGTTGAAGTCTCTCTTTTACTAGTACATGCTCTTTATTGCACCACATGTCATAAAAGGTTGTATTTTTATTACACAACATATGGTCTACTTTGAGCTATATACTTGTTATTTTTATAAACTTACTTATATTAATTTTAAAGCTATCAATCTTTTTAACATATAGTGTTAAAGTCTATTATCATTTTCCATGTTTCTTTTAATCTACAAGAGGCTTTAGTGATTGGATTACATGCTTTCTTATTAATGAAGGATAACTATTGATTGTAAAGTAAGGTTTGCAATTTTTTATATTTCAAAACGACTAATCTCTATGCCTTCTTATTGATAAATTATTGTATTTGGTTTAAACACTACTAATCTCGATGCCTTCTTATTTATCTATTCTTGTGGGAATTATTGTATTTGATTTGAATGCAAGTACCTACATTGAGAAAGTTTGAAAACCATGTGTGCTGGTCTCTGCAAGATGTGACCAAAGATTTTTCCAAGATGTTGAAGTTTGGAATGAATATTTTAAAGTAGCCAATATGCCTTATGAAAGACTTGAACACCCTTTTAATCGTTTGAAGGAGGCAACCTTGATCATAGTTCATGAGCTGATATCCCATTTCTAGATATGACATGTCCAAAAACCATACTATGATTTACCATGAATTGGCACTTTAGTGGGGTTAAGCTATGGTAAAATCTATATTGGTTGAATGTATCCCTCAAGCATTGCAATTGGTTCTTTTATGTTGAGAGTAAGTACATATACTAGGTCAGCCACACAAAGACTTGTGCAAATTTTCTAAGTTTGGTCATTTGAAGGCATCTCTGACATGTCCAAAAACGATACCGTGAGTTACCATGAATTGGCACTTTAGTGGGGTTAAGCTATGGTAAAATCTATATTGGTTGAATGTATCCCTCAAGCATTGCAATTGGTTCTTTTATGTTGAGAGTAAGTACATATACTAGGTCAACCACAGAAAGACTTCTGCAAATCTTCTAAGTTTGGTCATTTGAAGGCACCTCTGACATGTCCAAAAACAATACTGTTACCATGAATTGGCACTTTAGTGGGGTTAAGCTATGGTAAAATCTATATTGGTTGAATATATCCCTCAAGCATTGCAATTGGTTCTTTTATGTTGAGAGTAAGTACATATACTAGGTCAGCCATCACAAAGACCTCTGCAAATCTTCTAAGTTTGGTCGTTTGAAGGCACCTCACATAAGTCTTTGGAATGTGGATGCACAAATGCATCATGCGTTTGATAAGGTCAGTATGCATTATTCTTTTCCACATACATTGAAAAATGGGAAATCCGACGGTGAGAGGTAGTAAGAGTCTGTGACTTGGCTGGCCAAGCGAGTGCATGCACAACGCAAGTCCGCATGATGACTCTTAGGCTAGGTGCTCCCTCAAACATAAGTGCTCAAGCTAGAGGAGAGGCCTGGTAGAGATATGAGTGCTCAAGCTAGAGGAGAGGCCTGGCAAAGATATGAGTGCTCAAGCTAGTAGGGATGAGGCAACGTCTGAGTTGGATGGCACAGAGAAATCAGAGCAAGGCGAGGCACTGGGAGCACAGTCCTTTACGGAGATTCTGGCGCACAATCCACGGGGATGGAGGAGGCATCCAGACTGTTGCATGCACAGATCGAGCGTCGTGCCAAGGAAACTGAGAAGAAAGGATGGATGGAGGCTAGCGAACGTCACTCAGTCACATGCAAAATTTTCTTAGAGGAAGTCATCCTTGAGCTAGAAAGGCTGGCACAAGGCGGGGTCTACCTGTTCTTTCATCGGAGGCTCTCCATCATTGGTGGATGAACTGCAACAAATCCTCACGTATGAATTTGATCTTTCCCAAGATGCTTACTCAGCCAAGTTCCTGAGAAAAGGGTTCTTTCTTGTCCGATGTCTCTCGGAACCAGTACACAATGATATGCTAGGAAGGCCTTTCATGTATGTGGGAGCGGTAGTTTTGGCAAGCATGATTGTCCGATGTGGATTGAGTTCCCGAGCCTCCCCCAACTCCTAGGAGACACTATCAAAAAGTTGGCAACAATGCTGGGTAGAATCTTGTTTATCCCTCCTGCAGCTCGAGACCCATTTGGCAGGAAAAGAGTCTGGATACTTTGGGATAGGGCACATCCAAACTCCAGACTTCATTGAAGCCTAGCTCCCAGGAGGCCTCAAGCTCCCTATCCAAGTAAAATATGGCCTCTTCCCTGTTGCATGTTTTGTCTATAGGAAAGTTGGCCATTTTGCTAAAGCTTGCCCAAATAAATCAGCAAACATGGCCTTGGCAAGAGGTGACAAAACGGTCCAAGACCCATCCTCAAAGGGCGAAGGCAAGGATGCCGCAAGCAACCACAAGACCTCTCAGGACACACTGGCGATTCGTCAAGCGATCAAGAGGTCGATTCGGATGATGTCACAGAGGTCGTCCTGTCAGTCGACAGATGGAAGGTTGTCAGAAAGAAAGGTAAGTCTATCCGAGACACTCTTCCCATGCATGGTGTCCATGAGAAGCAAGTCAAGGAAGAAGGGTTGGATCCCTATCCTTCGGCCGGGCTGCTATTGGACACTCTACCAACTCAGTTGGTTCCTGTCTCTTCGCAAGCTTCCTTTAACGATGAAGAGGAGACCCTCCTCGATGCGAACCACAAAAAGGGAGTGCATGAAGACAAGAAGAGCGAGGAGAAACATCAAGGTGAAGGTGTTGGGCTGCAGAAATTCCCAACTATGTGTAGCCTCACTAAGAGGCTCAAAGACATTGCAGTGTCGAGATGGCTAGGGACAACAGATTTAACTTCTTTAAATATGTTCATAAGTCCTTAGAGGAAAGTTAGGGGGGGTGAGAGATTCAAGGAGAGAATCCAAGTGATGTCGTGGAATGTGAGAGGGTGTTGCGGGAAACCCAAACAAAGAGGATGCCTTGAGGTAGTCAAAAAATTTAAACTGCATGTGGTAATGCTTCTCAAGATCAAATGTGGGTCAAATGACTTCTTGTTTGCATGCAAGAAATTGGGATTCAATGTGTTTGTTAATTGCCTAGTTAGAGGCCGAGGAGGCACAACCATTCTCCTACATCATAAGGTGAAGGATGAGTTCAGGGATGGAGGATGGTTGTTTGGTTGCAGTCTCAACAGTAATTGATGAATTCCAAGTAGGTTTGCATGTGTCTACACCCCAAATGCCCCAGTGGAGAGAGCTAGATGTTGGTCTGACCTTAACTCTAAGCTAGAGGGGGAACACTGGTTGGTGGGAGGAGATTGGAATTTCACTAAATGGAAGATTGTTCCCATGCCACAACCTACTCCAACCTGTAGGAGCATGAGTCTTGGGATGTGAACTGGTGCTCAACAAAGGGCTAGTCGATTGTATTGAGTTCGAGCAAGAAGGGCTGCAGGGCTTCACTCGGTCGAACCATAGAATTGGTGCCGACTTCAGATCAGGTAGGCTTGATCGCTTCTATGCGGCGGACGAAGGGCAGTGGATGCATGCTCCCATGGAGGGAGAATACATGCTACAAACGGGCCTCTCAGACCATGTGCCGATGATATGGAGATTTGTGATTCTGTCCTCCAAGCCCAAACCAATTGACGTCCCGTTTGTTTTCAACAAAAAGTTCTTGAGGTCAAGGAAATTCTGTAAGCTCATCAAGGAGGAATGGACGAAGGAACAAGAAGGAAATTTGGACCCCAGTGCAAAGTGGGACAATGCAATAAGGAGGGTTCACATCAAGGCCAAAGAATGGGATAGAGAGTACAGGCACAGCAGACAAGAGTTGGCCAAAGAGCTCGAGTCTAGTACCCAGAGATCCATCAGAGCGGCTCTGATAGAGACCCCTGTAGATGAGATGGTGGCTACTCTTCTGGTTGAGATTGAGACGGCTATTCACAACATGGAGTTGGAAGAGGCAGATCTATTATGTATGAACATTATAATGTCTTTTTAGTTTGATAGAGATCCAAAGAGTAGCAAAGTGTTTTCACATTAATGAGATTGGTAGAGATGATATTTAAATTTCATAATATTTTGTATAATTAATTTTCATGTTGTTTTGTAGCATTTTTAATTTCATATTGTTTTGTGGCATTGTAATTGGCACTGCTTTAGGGAGGAGGAGACGGAGACAAGAGTAGGTCTCCTCTTTTACCTCCTCTTCTCCATTTGGGTTTACACTTTTTTAATATAAAAGCATCATTTTTATGCTTTGGGTTTTGTAGCATTCTCTTTCTCACATTTGGGTTTATGCTTTTCCTTTTATGCTTTGTTTGGGCTATCCACCTTTGGACTGTAGGATGTTAGGCAGTGATGGTTCTCATGGGAGAAAAAGGGGCTCTTCCACCACCTTGAGTAGTAGCAAGGAAAAGGTTAGTAAGTTGCTCATAGATTTAAGGGCCTATGCACACATAACTTGTAATGTGTAGCTAGGCTAGGACTAGTTGTGCACTAGTTGCATATAAAAAATGCTAATGTTTTCTTCAAGCCACTTATTTTTGTTGGATACCATCTTATTGGAGATCACTCACTACCCTTGTTTGGCTCCCCTCTATACCCTCTCCTTCTCCTTTGCACACGTTATTTGTAAAAGATGACATGCTATTCCTAGTGGAATTTCAAGCGATGCTCCAATGCTTGAATTGGCACTCCTCAAATTTGAGGTGCAAATTTGAGTTGTTGAGGGCACATTTATGCATCCTCTCAATACCCTATGTGGACAAAAGTCTAGCACCTCCAATTGCACACAAAGGGTACCATGTGCACAGGCTTTAAACCCCTTACAATGGGATAATCAACCATCTTTACATGATAAAGCGACCTTCAAAACTAAGCTTTATATGTCACAGTAGGGTATATGAATAGTAAGGCAAAAAAATTATATAGTCAAAGACAAACAACCAGTGATAAAGAGTGAAAAAAAGCCTTGAAATGGCACGACTTGACGTGTTCAAACACATAGTAGGTAGAATGGGGAAAAGGGGCACAAAAATGTAGAGACTAAAGAAATGTATGAAGAGAGGAATAAAAGCATTTGTATAGTGGAAAAAGGAGGATTTACGAATAGGAATAGAAGAAAGATGTCTCAAACATTTTTTCCTTATATGTTTCCCTTTTTTTACTATTTATCCAATTGATGGAGTTGATTGTATGGCTCAATTATTGATGGGACTTTTTAATCCACACACACACACACACACACTTACTATCTCTTCCTCCATTGGTTTGGCCACTTGCTCATTAGATCTCCCCTCGACAACGCCCCTTAATTTCCTTAATTTCTTTTCCCTCAAACTCCCTTATTCTCCCCTTAATTTGTCTCTAATTTTCTCCGTATTTTTTTCTCAATCTCCCTTGTTTTTCCTAATCTCTTTCTCTCTCTCTCTCTCTCTCTCTCTCTCTCTTCATTTCTCTCCCAAACCTCATTTCTCTCTCTTTCTCTCTCTCTCTTGTCTCTTCATTTCTCTCCCAAACCTCATCTCTCTCTCTCTCTATTGTCTCTTCATTTCTCTCCCAAACCTCATATCTCTTCATTTCTCGTTACTTTTTAATCTCTCTTAATTTTTTATTAATCTCTACTTTTTCCTCTCCCCAACCCCCCCGCTCTCTCTACCCTCGTTATTCCTCTCTCTAACCCCTCTCTATCTCTTTTTATGCTGTCTCCCTCTTTATCTCTCTCCACCCTATTTTTCTCTATGCCCTCCCTTTTTTCCTTTTTTTTTCTCCTATTGTTCCCTATTTTTTCTCCTATTTTTTCTCTCATTTTTTCTCCCTAATTTCTCTCTAATTTTTTCCTAATTTTTCTCTATCCGCCCTACCTTATTCCCCCTTTTTTAAATACTCTCTCTAATTGACTGCTTGTTTTACTCAACTCCTTTTAATTTTACTCAAAATTTCCCTATTTTCTATTTTTCCTACATGCTCAACCTCAATCCCTAACCAAACTGCTCTCCCTAAACACAACTTCTCTACATACCCCCCTGCTCTCCCCCCTGACTGTGTCGTGCCCTGGTTGTCCCATTCCCTCAAATTTCTCCGACTTCCCCAACTGCCTCACTCCCTCACCTATTTGAACCCCTACCTCCAACCCTTCCCTCCCATATCCAAAGCTCACCCATCACCTCTGTCAACCCCCATACCAACTCACTACACCAATTACACCTGTCCCTGCCATGCTGCCTCTAGTCCCTTGACCCCGCCTCTATTTCCCTACCCCGTCTTCTTCTAGCATGCCATATACACCTTTGCTCCCCCCTCTTTTGATCCCTCCTTGCTGTCTGTGCCTCCTACTCCACCAGCTCATCGAGTCCTACTCCACTAGCTTGCCTCCTACTCTACCAGCTTGCCAACCTGCTTGCGCTGTCATCTCTGCACTATGCTCCTCACCTCTTGTCTCCTCTACTCTTTGCCGCCACCTCTATTTACGCGCATGCCTACAAGTTATACCTCCTTCCTGACTCTATGCATCCCGTTTCATCCTAATCCATCACACGCTCGACTATTTAAGGCTCATCAATGTTATTGGTCGCCCCCATTGTAGCTTGACTAAAACTATTGGTCGCCCCCAACCTCTCCTTCCACATGGACTCCTAGGTAGTGATACTTTCTAGTCCTTGAAGCTCACGATTCCTTTGTTAAACCCCCCTCTTTCCCTTACAACCATGCTTGTTATTACATACTTATATCGCGTTATTACATTCCTTTTTTCCTCTCATACCTCACTAATACTATGTATTGCTTTTATATACCTCCCCTTCTCTCATACCCTATCACTATCATATCTTACTAGAGGTTTTACTTTATGTTTTCCCCCCTCTTTTAATTTATAAATTTTTGCCTTCTAGATTATCATGAATCAGACTCCATTCCCTTATATACAGTTAAACTTTAAGGAGCGCTAATACTAGCCTAGCTTGTAAATTTCTTGTTTAACATTTATTTTTATTGCTTAATACTTAGTTCATTCCCCTACTTCCCCACCCTTCCCCCTTTTTTTGCTTTAAAAAAGTACTAAAATGTCATTATTCAATAGTAATTATTCTTGTCATACATTTCCATATACGTTCACACATAATTCACAGAATTTTCATTGTACCTTCAATTCATCACCCCCATTATTACCTTAACTTAATTTCCTTTATCCCACAGCCCTCCCTTGGTCATACCGTTTCTCTGTACAACTTTTGCATTCATCCTTTTACACCTAGCTTGATAAGTTTGTGGTTAAGTGTTTATTTTTATTGCAAACCCGATAACAAGGGAGGGGTGTTTATGACACCTATCTTCCCAACTAATGTTTAATTGGTTCTCACCATGTTTTTCTTGTTGGATGGTGGCAGGTAGGTAGACTCCCCTCTTCAATAAAAGTGATGCTTGCCATGACTTATCCAAGCTCAAACTTCCATACAGTTTCCACAAAGTCATTTCTACAAAAATACCCACTGCTAGTTTCCTTTATAAACAGGGATTCGCCGACTTGTACAAACTTTTCTGTTAATGCAATCAGTCTTATTTCATTGTTTAGCTTCGCTCTTTTGTCTTTTCACTATGCAAAGGGGTGTTGTAAAATCTTCCACACACACACACACACCTTCTTGACAATTACGATCAAGAATGAATGTACTTTATAAGCCAGTTTTTGCATAGCATCTAATGAGTCAAAGAGCTCATTGCTTATATTGTAAATTGAGCAATTAAGGTCTAAAGTGGATATACTTTCTAACCATTGTTGATGAAAAGGATTTTTATACATGGCACAAATATGCCTAGTACCTTAGGATCTATATTGATAATCGTGCAAAAAAAGGTAAAAGTACGCACACCTTCTCGACAATCAAGGTTAAGAATGAATGTACTATATATCCAACTCTAATGAGAGGGAGTTTTTTACATGGCACTTAATGAGTTAAATAGCCCAGGACCTAGGGGGAAAATGGAGCAAAAATGACATAAAAGCAAAAAATTAACCCCTTACTTGGAAGAAAAATGAATTTTGCAACAATAAAATGCACACGTGGGCTATGGTGTAAAAAATAAAGCAAAGGACCATTAAAATGCTTGGGCATAAGGATAACAAAGGTCCCTTCATTTTTGATTGGGCAATGAAAAGACTAATGGACCCTTCATTTTCCAAGGTGACCCTTCATTTTATGGGGTTACAGTGCTATAAATTCCACCTTTTCTGCTAAAGAAGAACATTGTATAAGCTACCATATGATTGGCTATGCAAGTGAATTGCATGGGAGGCATGATAAGGTATGTGAAGTAATTATTCAAGTGTGACATGCTTCCATGCATTAAATTGGATGACCTACTTCGATATTATGTGGTGAATGTTTAGGACAACTGAAAATTCGTAGCTGTATGCTGCATAGTACCGATGCACATGGATAGTGAGCACCATATCTCTAGAGTCCAGACTCTCCACAACCATTCTTTGGGCTACATGGCTAACTACACATGCAGGTGGACTTACACTGATCGTGCCATTAATGGCATGATTATTAAAGGCACATGGCGGCACATTGATGATCGTGGGCATCCACATGGGTGTCATCAAGAAGATCTAGCATGGCGATCGTGGGTCCTACTGCTGCATGCCATGGGTTGGTCGTCAATACGGCCTCGTATTAATAGTGCCACAATAGTGCCTTCCCTGGTGGCCTCGCATCATTTTTAGGCTACAGTGTCGTTGCACGGCTCCTAGTAAATGTGCTGAGCACACGCATACACATTCATGCCTTTTAGTGGGGTATCTAAAAACATGCGCAATGGATTTATTGGAAGGGGAGGTACAATTTGTCATTCACAATACACAACCACATGGCTGACCCTATGACCTTGAGCCAGGGGAGCAAATTGAAGTCATATGTGGGGGCTCAAGGCTCCCATTTGAAAGCCTTTGGTCATTTTTTGACCTTAGGACCTTCTTAACTAGACTTAAGGACCTCAAGACCACATGACCTTTAATTTGGATCTTAGGACCTCAGGACCTTCTAATAAGATGCTTTAAGTAATTGATGGATTAGGTAATTGAGAGGGAACACGATGATAGGAATGCAAGACACAAGGTAATTGAAAAAGCGTGACGCCATGGTGCAAAAAAAATGCACATGAGCAATTCAACCTCCTAGTGGGCTGCTTGCAAGCAAGGAGAATTAGATGGGAGTCCAAAGCTAACATGGATGTGCAAAAACAAGGCCTAGGAAAGGTCATGAAGGGTAGAAATGGGCTAGTAGTAAACCGGTAGGAAGAGCAAGAGCAAACAACCTAGGGGGGTTAACAAGGGTAGTCTAGCATAAGAAGAGCCACCACACAAGTCCATTTGTTGCAAGGACGAGAGATAACAAGTAGTTTAATCTCTAGACAATCATAGCAAGGTCTCCATAATGCTCTCTCTCTCTCTCTCTCTCTCGCTCTCTCTCTCTCTCACTCACTCACACACACACACACACACACACACACTTACTATCCCTTCCTCCATTTGTTGGTCACTTGCTCATTAGTTCTCCCCGCGACAACCCCTCCCACCGCCAAACCCCTATTTCAATTCTCTCCCTAGTATTTCCCTCTTTTTACCCACTCTCCTTTCATTTCCCTTCTTAAAATTTCCCCCTCCCCCCTTCTTCCCCCTTTTTCCCCTAATTTTCTCCATATTTTTCCTACCATTTTTTCTAATTTTCTTCCTTGAAATTTTCTTAATATTTTTTCCTAATTATCTCCCGATCTTGTCCCTAATTTCCCCCCCTTTTTTATCTCTCTAACACTCCCTATTTCCCCTATTTTTTTCCTTATTTTTGTCTATTATTACTCTAATTTTGTCCTAATTTTTCTTTTTCTTTTTTATTCTACTCAATTTTCTAAACAACCCCCCCCCTTATTCCCCCTAATCTCCCCTTAATTTTCCCTACTCTCCCCTATCTCCCTCTAATTTTTCCTTACCCCCTTTTTGCCCTACTTTTCCCTATATGTCCCTTAATTCTTGTTTTTTCTACACTTATCCACCTAACTACACTAACTACCTAACCTAACCTTCGAACTACCCTTGACTCCCTAACTTCCCCCACCAAACTGACTACACTTCTACCTAACTACACTAACTAACAAACTAACCAAACTTCTTCTCTCTCCTTCCCCCCCTTCTCTCTCTCTCTCTCTCTCTCTCTCTCTCTCTCTAAATTTTGCTCTCTACAACCCCCCCCTGACTTTTTCTTTTCTTCCCCCTTCTCTACTTATCTATCGTCCCTCCCCCTTCTCTATTTTCTTAGTTTCTTTCCCCCCCACCTCCCCAAAAAAACGTTCCCTCCCAAAAAACCCTAACTCTCACTTCCCCGACTACCCCTCCCCTCTCCTATATAATAAGCCTATTATTAAACCTTCCCTGCCTCAAACTAACCTCTCTCTAGCCCACTGTTAGCCCATTGCCCACACTGCCCACAGTCTATACCCTATGCCCACACTCTACCCTTACTCTGCTACATATCCTAAGATTGTGCATTGACAGTCTACGGCATCACTATGTTGCTACTTGCCTCTACACAGTTCACTATTCTTTTGCCTCGCGGTCCGTAACCTACCCACGTCTTTTCTCGTCCTTTCACCTCTGCACTGAGTCTACAGTACCCCGGATCGAAGTTCGTAGTTTACCGATAGTCTCTATATTGTCTAGCCCCTTGCTCCTTCATCCTAGATCGCGGGCCATCACCTTCGCTTCATAGGCGCAAGCGTGCGATTGATGGAGTGTCTCTATGACAAGACTATCTCAGAGCCTGGAGTGCCTCGCGGCATGCGCCTTCCTATCCTTGGGAACACGTGACCCATGTCACAAACTTCTAGGACCATTGACTTACTCGATCTTCTGTACCATCCCATCAATAGGCTCTCCTTGGAGTATGAGGTTTTTTTTAAATTTTAAACCCAAAACCCCCTACTCTCTCTCGTTTAATTTTTCCCTCTCCTTTAAAAAAAAAACAAGCCCCCTCTCCCCCACTTTTCTTGCCCCCCCCTTGTAAAGCTTAATTCTACCTGATTTCTTTTTCCAATATAAACTAGTTGAAAAAACCCCCTCCTTTCCTTGTTTCTTCTCCCTCTCTCTCTCTCTCTCTTTCGTTCTCTCTCTCTCTCTCTCTCTCTCTCTCTCTCTCTCTCTCTCTCTCTCCTTTTTCCCCCCAAAATTTTCCCACTAATATTTTAAAATACTCTCCCCCTTCTCTTCATACACTAAATTCTCTTTCATAACGTTCTTTTAGGGTTACTTTTCCTTTCTTATCTCTCTATATGTTCCAAAAATCCCATTTTAATTCCCCCATGCCCTCATAATTATGTTAAACTCTTCTGTTATCCCATGATTTACTTGTAAATGATCAATCTCTCTTCTAAAGAAACCCTTCCTTTCTCATTACAAATCTTTCTCACGCTTATCTAATTTTTTCTTTTTATTACTCTTGTTTTTCTCCTAATCCTTGGAAAGAACCCCCATACTAATTTCAACTTAATGTATTCTCTTTCATTTTTCTAGCACATATCTAGCTGGTTAAGTCTGTTGCATAGCTTCTATTTTTATTGTGAGCTCGATAACAAGGGAGGGGTATTTATGACACCTGTCTTCCCAACTAAGTTAAAACATGGTTCTTATCCTTTTTCTTGTTAGATGGTGGTAGGTAAGCAGACTCCCCTCTTCAATAAAAGTGATGCTTGCTAGAAAAGCTCAACTTATATATAGTTTCCACAAAGACATGTCTACAAAAGGTCCCACTGCTAGTTTCCTTTACAAACAGGGATTCACTAACTTGTACAAACTTTTTCGTTAATTTGTCCTATTTCATTTTCTAGATTCACTCTTTTGTCTTTTCACTAAGCTAAGGGGTGTTGTAAAATCTTCCACACACACACATGCGCGCGCGCATGCACGCACACGAGTACATGCATGTGCATTCACATCCCCCCCTTTTGCTTCAATAAACTTTGCTATATTTTTTATTGCACTCATTCTTCTATGTTCTTGCCACCACAAAGACCTCCCTGTTAAACACTAGCCTAATCTCTAAAGAAGTAATTCTTTTCTTTATAAATGTCATTTCAAAGTCCTCTTATGATTTTGATAATTTCATCTCAAAACCTTTCATCTCCTTCATCTTCAAAATTCCTACCAATAGACATTTTCTCATCATCCATTCCCCAAGCTTCTTCCCTGTAATCTATGGCCTTTTGCCACCAGATTCCATTTGTTGCCTATACGAGGCATGCTTCTCATAGGCTGCTGCTCCATGTCATTCTCCTATATTTCTCACCTTTTTTAGAGTATGATTCGCAAGAGAGAGCTTGCTCCAAGAATTGATCGGTTTCTCTAGATCATGCGCTATGATCCCTTACTTCTCCGAATGATTCCTCGTCCTAAGTATGATTCCTTCTTCTTTTCTTGGAGTCTCTCTCCTTGCTATATTGATGTGTTCCCCTAAGATCGATGTCTTGCCTTAGAGTGAAGTGTCCCCTATTTTAAAGTTTTTTTTGTACATTGAGGTCCTTTCTATGTCGATGTTTTCCTATGCGGTGAGGTTTTCCATACATTGAGGTCATCCCTTGCTTCTATGATTGACTTGTTCTTCTTGTATGAATGATTACTTCTTCTACTTGGAGTCTCTCTTCTTCCTACATTGAGGTCTTCCCCTTTGTTGATGTCTTCCCTTACTTTGAGGTCTCCCCTATGATTGAGGTATTTCCCATATGGTGAGGTCTTCCCTACATTGAGGTTTTCTTTATGTTGAGGTCTTCCCTATGCTTATGTCTTCCCTCACATTGAGTTTTCCCTATGTTTGTGGTCTTCCCCTACGTGGAGTTTGTCTTATGTTGTGGTCTTCCCCTACCTCCTCTTTTCTACTCCTATTCTACTCCTCCTCTCTTACTCTACTCCCAGTTGCCTCTTCCTTCTCCCATACTCCTACTTCTTCCTTCCTAGTACTACTCCTTCCTTTTTTCTCCTTTCTCCTTCTTTTCTTTCCTTCTTCATTTCTATTCCTTCCACGTTTTCCTTTCCCTTGTTCCTTCTCCTCATCCTCCCTCTTCCTCTTACTCCCTTCCTTCCCATCCTTTTTCATTTTTCATGCCTTAATACCTTACGATGAGTTCTATTACACTAGTATATTTAGAATTCAGATATACATCAACTATCATGCAAACTCATGGTTTCTAAACATTTAATTGGTATTCTCGCTCACTTGAACTTAAAGCTTTTATAAGCATATGGTTTTGAGTTATTTATTATTGTGAACCCTATAACAAGGGGGTTGTTTATGAGAGATCCATGTTTTTTTCCTATTGGATCGTGGCAGCTATTCTAACACCCCCCCTCAATAAAAAGGTCGGCTAAGCTATTTTGCTTCAAAAGCTCACAAGCTTCTCTACTTTTGAAAAAATCTTTAATGGTTTATTGCTGGCATTTTGT